>NC_138299.1:23192500-23792500 GCF_965601325.2 Salmo salar
TTCCAAAAAGTGCACGAGGAGCTGCTGTCACACTTCGGTAACCTGGTTCATGTGAATGGTGGTATGTCGGTCTTGCTCTGTGCATTTCCTCGACAAAGTGACATTCTTGTCACTAATTGCCTCACTACCTCTCAACATGTTACCCATTTAAATCCCCTCCCCTCCAGTTTCCCTCAATCTCTCTCTAGCCCCTCCTTCTCTCCTCGGGAAATACTTCATGGAACGAACTGGTGGAGGTATATGCTGTGTGCTTAGGGTGTAGACTCTTTTCATCCATATACCCAGATTCTTGATAACTGTATGAACCCTTTGACATTTGTTGGACAGTTAAGGTTCTTCTCAACAATTTATCATTGTTTAGGCCTGGAGACCAAAATGGTCCCTAATTGTCAGGCTGTTAGTATTTAGACATTACAAATGTGCCAATTTACAGAATAATGAGTGTCACTGATGACATTGTCATTAGAAAGGATACTATGCTCTTTGGCAGTCACTGTCAAACTATATGATCCACTCCGATCCCCCCACCCCAACCCACCCCATGTGTGCAGGGCATCACATCTGATGCAAATAGTCTGATTTTGGGGAGACTGATTAGTACCACAATGCAAAAAAAAATATCAGTGGTGCGCCACCAAAGCAGCTTCAGTAAGAGCATCTTATTGTTGCTGTTGTACAGTTGGTCCATTTGCAGACTCTTGTGTATGAGAATCCTATTACTTCTGTGAGATACAGAAGGTTCTTTTCTCCAACCATGACATCCTCTGGCTGAGAAAGCGTTCCTGAAAGTACTCAGGACGTACAAAGTCATTTGAGCAAAGCAAACATTTATATTCCCTTTTTAGCAGGAGCATTTAATACCCTTCTCCATGGGTAAAGTTCAGGATCCAGGATGCATGGAGATTTTCTCTTTAAGAGAGATGGACTTTTCTATTTAGTTAGGTCTGAGAGAAAGAGAGATTCCTTGACTGTTGACACACAGAGTTAATCTTCTGCATGGGACTCCTGTGTTTGCAGTAGCACAGGAATGCAAGGATTCTTCACTTGGCTTCCACACATTCCTCCAGCAGCCCTGAATGATTCCACCGCCGTCCACTATTGTACAGACCACACGTAGGATGATGGTGTTTGTAAACATTTCAGACACTCTGAGGAGTCCCAGCGATCGCCCCCAGCACCACCTACACACCCACCCCAGCTCTATGGACCATGGGTCAGTGCAAATGGACATGGATGATAAGCAACTCCTTCTCAAACAGTGCCATAGAATTACAACACAGATGTACTTACAATATATAATCATGTTAATATATGTATTTTTAATAACCTTTAAGGTAAAACACACATTTTGCTTCATATGGTTGTGCATATATGAGTCAGGTAGATTATATCATGGAAACCATAGGTATGCATTTACGTAAAGGGGAGATACATTCTACCCTCATGGCCACCACTGGCCACTCCTGTTCAGACTGCCATATTCTTTCTTCATAGCAATAATAATCTTTATCTGAAGTTTTCCAAATATCCTCCCTTCATTACCTAAACAGCACCCTGGACAGAATATACTCCCAGAATCCAATATCTGCCAGAACACAATTATGGAAAAATGTAACTCAGAGATCTTTTGTGCATCTTTAGTATTCACACATTCAAAATCAGAAACATAAATTATATTGGTGCCAAATGTGTCTGCATTTCTCTATGGGGGGTGTATCAAATTTAAGTGATTCGCTTTCTTTTTACATTTTATAAAAGTACAGACTCTGCACTTCAAAATGGTGTATCGTACACTTTAGTTGGATGCTGCTTTGAATGTTGCTAAATTTAGAATCCCATTCAGGAGAAAAGGGCTTTTTAAAATGTTCCACACGTGCTCCACGTTAATCCTTGGGAAACATGTATTTAGAAAAGGAATACTTTCACCAAACTGCCAAAATGGATTATCTGGACTGAACATTATCTCACCAAGTTCCGCCATTAGGCAAAACATTAACAGTGTCGGTGACTTGGAAGGAAGGGAACAAATATATTATTAATCAATGTCCTAAAATCATCCAATGCAGTCACATTTACAATATCACAAATATCAGCACCATCAACCATGACTGGGGACTTTGTGTGTGTTTTCACAGACGTTTTGCATAAAAGGAAAGAAAAATAAGTACAACCTGTGAAAATTGAGGGCTAAAAAACCCAAGTGGTCATCTCCTACAGCAACAGTGGGCATGGGCTGTGTTTGTTCAGAGGACAGACTCAAACACTCAGTACAGAGCTATGCCTCTGCTGGCTCACCATCTTGTCCAATGATATATGCCTGTTTTTAAAGGTGCACCGTCTGATAGGAGCTAATTAGCTCCCTCCGTATGTTTGCAGTATAAATATATGTTGACAGGACAAGCAAACGTGGTGAGAGTGACTGTGCTCTAAAGGCAGATTCATCTTTATGCTGTCCGTCGTCCCCTGAAACAACCCTGGGTCCTGCAGTGCTTTCGCTCAAAACATAGTGCTGGAGGTTCAATATTATTCTTATGCTCTCTTGTCCCATGTCAAACATTCTGACGCCTGTCTGTGTGAGAAAGTCTACTTCCTGCTCTGATCACACATTTGGTTTGAGTAAAATGGGACTGGGGTTTATTTTCAAGAACTATTCAAATAATGAATAGAAGTCAAGGACTGTCTGTAAGGACAAAACATATTTTAAGCCAAGTTCACAGGTCAAGTAATGAACCTTAACATGTTAAATTTGGGTGATAAACCTGTAAAACTGCCACAGTAGTCAATGGAAAATGAGCTGCTTCCTCCGCACTGTGTGGATAAGTGACAGATAATCTAGGAGACCATTAAGAGCAGAAAAGTTAATCACCATTCCCAATCTCAAAGATGAATTAAAGAAGATGTAACAAGTCCATGATTATTTTGTCAAGGAATTTGGGATAGTGATATTAAAAAAAATCCTAACTAAAACTCCATAGAACGTAGTGCAGGAGTGCTCCAGTAGAACGTAGTGCAGGAGTGCTCCAGTAGAACGTAGTGCAGGAGTGCTCCAGTAGAACGTAGTGCAGGAGTGCTCCAGTAGAACATAGTGCAGGAGTGCTCCAGTAGAACGTAGTGCAGGAGTGCTCCAGTAGAACGTAGTGCAGGAGTGCTCCAGTAGAACGTAGTGCAGGAGTGCTCCAGTAGAACGTAGTGCAGAAGACAGTCAGGTCAACGTGTAGTTAATGAGTCCCCTGCACACTCTGTAGTGGCTGTTGATGTTCTGAAGACCAAATGGGTGGCTTGCAGGAACTGGGGTGCCGAAGTAAGAACGTTTCCCTCTCGTTGTTGACCCCTCATTTTCCCAGATTCCAGAGAAAAAGGTAAACAGATTAACAACATTAATGATGTCCATTCATCATTGTTAGGGCAGCTCTGGTTTCCTCCATGGTGGGCCCTTTAGGGAGGAGGTGGCCAGGGAACCCCTCCTGCCATTTCAGAGGACTGATTGATAGTACAGAGATCTCCTCAGCTCCTGAGATATAGGACCAATCATGGGTAAGTCATTGCAGTAACTCCTATGGTACATTGTGGTCTTTTGTTGATGATATGGCCCGTCAACAACAAAAGGCTGAGGAATCCCTTATTATAGTATGGCGCACTGAAGTTCATGTTGGGTAAATGTGTTCTTCAGTTCCAAATACAGTATGAACTATAAAGAGAAGCAAAATTAAGGGAATGGTTACTCAAGATGACTCTCTGATGATTCAGAGTTGCATCATATCGGTGTGGCCTGACCGGGCCAACACTCGATCGCCTGGCCAGCAACTCACCAGGATATTACATCATCCTATCACCAGACCCTGTCTTCCTGCCATTAATTGGCCCAGACACTCTTGACATATTTTGTCCCCCACACAATGTTGATAAACCATGATATAGTGGCAGGGGGGGAAATGCGCTAGTCCTGAGTAAAAATCTGTTTATTGTTGCTTAAGGTGATTACCATTATTTCATTTGAACCACTTCAAATCCTGTTTACACTTCCGTGCCACATCTTCAAGGTTGTCAGGTGTCATCCTGTTTTCATGCATGGTCTATTCTGTCCGAGTATTGTTTCCTTCATAAGGATGTCCGGCACAACACTTGTTGTAGGAAGTTATTTTAGTCATAAGGTGTTATACAGCGTTAACTAAATAGAAAAATCAAAACAGGGTTTTGATGCAGCTGTGACTTGGACAACACAGCTCCAATCATCCACAGTGAACACAAGCCAAGAGGGAAGATGTTCAGTATTGTGGAAACATCCATAGAAGTCTTGGCTCTGTTCAGTCTTCATCTGAGAAGCAATTCTAGGGACCTGCAGCTGTGCAATGTCTGTGCTGAACTATCACTACTGGTGCGGGACACTGGCAAGATTCACCAAATTCTCTATGTGCAGCATACCACCCTGCATCCCACTGTTGACTTGCTTCTGAAGCTAAGCAGGGTTGGTCCTGGTCCATCCCCTAGATGGGAGACCAGATGCTGCTGGAAGTGGTGTTGGAGGGCCAGTAGGAGGCATGCTTTCCTCTGATCTAAAATAAATTATCCCCATTGGTAGTGATTGGGGACATTGCCCTGTGTAGGGTGCAGTCTTTTGGATGGGATGTTAAATGGGTGTTCTGACTCTCTGTGGTCACTAAAGATCCCATGGCACGTATTGTAAGAGTAGGGGTGTTAACCCTGGTGTCCTGGCTAAATTCCCAATCTGGCACTCATACCATCACAGTCACCTAATCATCCCCAGCTTACAATTGGCTCATTCAGCCCTCCTCTCCACTGTAACTATTCCCCAGGTTGTTGCTGTAAATGAGAATGTGTTCTCAGTCAACTTACCTGGTAAAATAAGGGTTAAAAAAAGAAATCATCTATGAGCAGTTCAGTTCCTCTGATAGCCCTCTCCACTCAAGCGAGCCCTCCTGTCTTTGTGAGGCTGTTCTCTCCAGCTGAGCCTGATGAGGACCTGCAACATAGCAGAGGAACTTTCAGAGGGAATCCCAAGTGTTTTTCTAAGATAGAGTTTCATGACTTGCACCAGCCAGCCATGGGGAAGAAAGCAACCTGTGGTTGGTCAGCCAGAGGAGGAAAAACAGCTTTAAGAGTGAGTTATCATGGCTCGTGTTGATGCGAGTGGTAAAAGCCGTTAGATTTATAAATGAGGAGCCAGTGGTGGATAGTTGCGGAAGCAATCCTAGTCTCCCACAGTCAAAGAGCAGGTTATAATTCTTCACGGCCATGATGATATGCTAAACTCCATGAAGAGGTAACACATGTCCAGGGACAGACAGGAGTCCATGTGGAGAAGAGGAACATGTTTAACTTCGAACTGGGTTGGGGCCGCTGCTGAGTAAATTAGATGTTCTGAACATCATTCTTCTGCTATAACAACATTATCAAAACATGTAATAAAAGACCAGGTGCTAAATCTATAAACATTGTATACACAGTGTTGTTTGTACAACAGCAGGTGTACTGAGGAATATAGAAGAAAGCTGTAGATTGCTTTATAAACATGATTCCTCATCAGCTCTATAACTTGAACGGAGGTCATTTTTGGAGGGCAGTATGAATGTGTTGACATACGATAAGGATATGAGGAAGTAAACGTTTTGATACTGTTGATTATACTGATTATACTTAGATTTATTTCTGAATGTGAGAGACACTTAAAAAAAACATGGAATTAATGAAAGAGCAGTTAGATTTAGTAGACCGCAGCCCCACTAGAGCACTGATGTTTATTTTTCCTGGGGAGAAAGTGTTGTTTTTACGCTCAAATGAGTTTATCCTCTAGGGTTAAATGGAAGAGTTTCCTCAGAAACACACACATCTACCACATCCACAAAATAAACCAGAATAAATTAAAGGGGTAATCTGCAGTTGCTACAGCCATTTCTGGACTTATTGATTCTTGAAAAATATAACCTAGAAATGACTCATGAGCTATAGTTCAACTGTTGTATCCCGGCAGAACCCAAAATGCAAGCTTGTTTTACTCCAATGTTTGTAAAAAAAATAATGTTTTAAAACACTCTATAGCCTCAAAACACTGTCAAAAAAAATATACACTACCATTCGAAAGAATAGAGATACTTATAAATGTCCTTGTTTTTGAAAGAAAAGCAATTTTTTTGGTCTATTAAAATAACATCAAATTGATCAGAAATACAGTGTAGACATTGTTAATGTTGTAAATGACTATTGTAGTTGGAAAAGGCTGATTTTTAATGGGATTTTTACATAGGCGTACAGAGGACCATTATCAGCAACCATCCCTCCTGTGTTCCAATGGCACGTTGTGTTAGCTAATCCAAGTTTATAATTTTAAAAAGCTAATTGATTATTAGAAAACCCTTTTTCAATTATGTTAGCACCGCTGAAAACAGTTGTACTGATTTAAAGAAGCACTAAAACTGGGCTTCTTTAGACTAGTTGAGTGTCTGGAGCATCCGCATTTGTGGGTTCGATTACAGGCTCAAAATGGCCAGAAACAAATAACTTTCTTCCGAAACTCGTCAGTCTATTCTTGTTCTGAGAAATGAAGGCTATACCATGCGAGAAATTGCCAAGAAACTGAAGATCTGGTACTTGTCCTCTTGCTCAGTTGTACATCGGGGCCTCCCACTCCGCTTTCTATTCTGGTTAGAGCCAGTTTGCACTGTTTTGTGAAGGGAGTAGTACACAGCGTTGTACAAGAGCTTCTGTTTCTTGACAATTTCTCAACAACAACATTAACAATGTCTACACAGTATTTCTGATCAATTTTATGTTATTTTAATGGACAAAAAAAATAGCTTTTCTTTCAAAAACAAGGACATTTCTAAGTGACCCCAAACTTTTGAATGGTAGTATATATATATATATATATATATATATATATATATATATATATATATATATATATATATATATGTGTCATGCATGGTCAGTCCTTGCATCTGAAACTAGAACATGTTACAATCCCTGACTAATGATGCTAATGTCTATTCATGGTTACAACATGTTCAACTGACCCTGTTCTAACTTCCTATTTTCACAAAACAGATAGCTGCACCAATAGCAGCGAATCTGACCTTAAAGATAATCATCACGATAAGTGGTAAAGGTCAGATGACTTAGAGAGAGCAGAAAGTAGGACATGGCCTGAGCAAGTGTGAGGTGAAATCCATCCCTGAACCAGTGTTTACACAAACTGAAGCCAAGAAAAATTGTGCCTTAACAGTTATTTATGTGTAGAGAAATACATTCCCTCAAATAGCTATAGCTTGTAGAACACGGCACAGCGGTTAAGGGAAGGGGAGCAGGGAGAGGGTGGACAGGGGTCAAAGCTGGGGAAGGTTAATAACTTAGAATGATAAACTATACAACCAGGCTGATGGGAATTTGGTAGTAGTGCCATCTATTATCAGGACTCGATTCACGTCCGCTTGCTGCTCCGCGGCTACTGTGCACTTGCTAGACAGTGGTTTTCATTACTCCTGACCATGTCTGTTTGTTGTTGTATGCCTGGTTGTAAGCGTCTGGTCGTGGAGCATGGAGCATGGCTGCCAGGCAGATAGTAGAGAAAAGCAGTCCCAGATGGCTGTGTGCCGGGAAGGGACAGCTAAGGGACAGCTAAATGAAGACCACCAGGGTGGATAAACAACAGGACAGCGACACAGGGCCGTTGAACCGATGGGATGCACATGGCAGTATATGAACCATGCTAAAGCAAATGCTAAGGGTAAAGATGGCAAATATTTGTGACTGCATGTCACGCCCTGATCTGTTTCACCTGTCCCTGTGATTGTCTCCACCCCTCCAGGTGTCGCTTATTTTCCCCAGTGTATTTATCCCTGTGTTTCCTGTCTCTCTGTGCCAGTTCATCTTGTATGTTTAGTCAAGTCAACCAGCATGTTTTTCCCCGTACCTCTTTTCTATTCCCTTTTGCTAGTCTTCCCGGTTTTGACCACTGCCTGACTCTGGACTACTTTCCCGCCTTCCTGATCATCCTGCCTGCCCTGACCTTGATTCTGCCTGCCCTTCGGTACCTATTGGACTCTGAACTGGTTTTGACCTTTTGCCTGTACACGACCATTCTCTTGCCTACCACTTTTTGGATTAATAAACATTGTAAGACTCCAACCATCTGCCTGAGGAAGGCTGGGCTCGTGAGAAAGGAGGGGCCTGTCCTGAGGTTCTCAGTGCCTCTCTGCTGGCCCAGCCTGGACTCCTCTCTGACCCTCTGTCTCTGTCTGACTCAGCTAAACAGGAAACACACATATAACACACATATTCATTATTAGAAATGAATCACATGTGAGTAAAATCACCCATGAAATTCAATATAAATCCAACATGAAATAGAATCTAAAGATTCATAAATCAAAACGATGCATGTTTCAAGGTGTGTTTGCCAAGAACGATCAAAAACGTGTCTGTTCTATATTGATCCGTCAAGGAAGTAATTGGATGAAAGTGATTTGCAGGCTGTGGGGAACAGAAGCTGATCAATGTCCAGGATATCACTCCCAATGCGCTATCAGAACCCTTCAGTTCCCTTATTACATTTTCAGAGATTTCAGTAATCCGCAGAGCTGAGGGATCCGATGCTGAGACGGGTCTCATTTCTTTGGCTGTGAGCGGACCAGCAGCCAACTGTGAGGTTGCTGCGCCGTCAGCCTGCTGTTATGTAGGCCTACACCTGGGCGGCCATCTTATCTGTAAAAGCAGAACATCCCAGTAATATCATGTGTTATCACAGATCATGAACTCCTTCGGACAGTGCAAGTCTGGGAGAGACACAGAGAATCACAAGCACTAGCAGTGGTGAGTGTTGAAATTGTATCACTGTTCTGTGCAACCTGGGCTGTCACTATGCTAAGAGAGAGCTTGTGGTTGATTGAAGCTAAGAAGGAGCTGTGTTTGACACTCCCTGCAGAGAGAGAGAGCGACAGGGAAACACTTGGGGCATGAGTGTGTGTTTTGGGGGCAGTCAGAATTTTGTTGGGGGGGGGGGGGGGGGGGGGTGATATGCTGGGGACCACAGGGGGAGTGGACGGCATTGAATGGACGCAGGCTACAGCCCCCCACATCCCGCTGCCTCTGACTCTTCCATGAGGAGTGTGTGAGAGAGTGAAAATAAGCAGTGCTAATCAGGGGAAAATAAACAGAGCAGCACCCCTGGGCGTCGTGGTAACAGGAGAGGGCTGAGGCCAAGTCAGGCAGAGTCAATGTGTCACACATGTTGAACACTACATGTGGCCACCTACCATACCACACAATCAGCCCATTTATTACTCAATTCACTGACCTGGATTGTATCCAGGGATGCGTAGAGGAAGAGAATGCACAATTCACAGTGCAAAGACATGATTGAAGACCAATTCAATAATGAATGGTGTGATGAAGTTATGGAAAATCTAAATCAAGCCACAAAACTGGTTTAAGAGTTGGAGTTAGGGTGTGAATAGCATAATAAGGCCTAAGTATGTCTGGCAATGTTAAATTCAGGCAGCAGACAAAGCAATAAAGGGTATGCATCATGCCGGCACGGTGCCTGCTGTCACCAATATCCAACTCACAATAAGAGCTCACAATCAGCCAAGACCTCAACACATTATTCCTTTGTGTCATTGTCTCGCCCATACAGTAACTATCCTAGGGAGTGTGTCACTACAGTTCTGGCTAGGGTTCTGTTCATCCTGGCGGAGGGGGTCACAGTGGAACTGGGCCAACAAGGCCAGAGGGAGCTCGCTTACGATGTCGGAGCCTCCGAGGAGCCAGGCTGCTATATCTGAGGGACTCCAGCCTAATCTCCAGGATCAGGGGAATTTTCCCATCGAGATGAGAAACAGATGTGTGTGTGCTCTCTCTCTCCCTCTCTCTCCTCACAGCCGGACCTACTCTATCCTCCTCCTCCATCCCCCTCTGCCCCCCTCCATCCCTCCAGGCCCCAGGAGGGACATGGGAGGAACATGAGCACCATGGGAAGGATGGTTGTCCCCAGACCCCGGCACATGACGGTGGAGCCTTTCTGTGGGAGGCATGGACCTTAAGGTAGCTGTGAGCGCATGGAGCCGGGCCAAAAGCTTCCTACTTTCTCATGGAAAACGCAAACAAGGCTGTTATATTAAACGTCATGTTTTGCAGATTCCCACTTAAGATGAATAAATTCTGTCTGGTTCTAGGTAGACAGGGTTTCCAAAATGCATCCCTGACTTCATTATTCAGTTTCCAGTATTGATCTAGCACGTGAACTCTGACCTCTGGGGGAGTGAGGATGTATGGAGATCAGAGGGCCAGTGGCTTGGCCTCTGCTGTACCAATCCCCTCACCCCCCTGACTGCCCATCCCCAGGGCCTGTACCACCCCCTACCACCCACTTCTAGAGTCTGTGGCCCATTCCTGCACCTGCAGCCCCCCATGGGTCGCGCCCCCTGCTCCCCTAGAGTTCATCCCCTAGGCTACAGCCTCTGTGTGACTCAGCAGTGACGTGCATGGCCTGGCTCACAGCGTAAACAGACAGAGAGAGGGGCTGCTGTGGAGCCGTCATCTGTGCAGCGGTCACAGGGTGTTGGACCGGGGTTTGTAAACAGAGTTGGAAGAGGAACAGGATCTCCCTGTGGAGTACAGACTCTCAGACTCACAGACAGACAGAGAGACCGAAGTGATGGAGGGAAAACATAGGGATGAGATGCTCTATAAATCCAATAATCATAGCTGCTTAATCTCCAAATTGCCATGTTGAATCAGGATAAGGAGTTCCCCTCATGAAAATACTGCTTACAGATAACATGGGATTGTTTAAACAATAAGTATGGTTCATGTCCTGAGAATATATAAAAAAGGAGTAATCCATTTTTCAATGATTGATTCGTACCTATCATTACCACAACTCAATGTTATAGGGAACTGTTAGTTCTCATACAAGGCACAATAGAAGAGGTCAGAGGGTATTCTGGGGCATCTCCGTTAGTTTATATGGCCAGAGTTCTAACTGACGTATCAGGAAACAGATGTAACATCTGGCCCACATCTGCAACACAACCAAACTTTGGGAACTACGAGAATGTACTGCAATCTGGAACAGGTGCTTTATGGTTGACTCCCAATGAAATACATGGACATAACTGCACTGTTTAAAACACCAGGAGAATCATGTCCATTTCAATTCCAGACAATCAGGACAGGACTGAAAGTAGAGCCCTTTTTAACACAAATGTCAAATAATTTCATATTGACAAACATTCTTGAGCAGATTATTATGACGAATGAAAGTTCATAAATGCATCTGTTATACAAAAGGGCATAACTTAATCCACTGTTGATGTGAAATAACCACAATATTGATAGTGGGAATTAAACCAAATACACTCAATACTCCAAGTAATGTTGGCCAACTTTCTCCACTCCACTGGCTCCTCTTCTCAGAGCACTAGCTCCAAACAGGATGGGGTTGGGGTGATAAACTCCAAGTCATGGTTGAGGGTTACTGAGGATTCCCATCTAATGCCTTGCAGTGTGTTAATAAGGCTGTGCTGACACTGAGTCGCTCTGTGTTTAGGCAGAGTTGAATGGTCAGGATTAAGGAGAGGCTGGTGGTGTTAAGGTGTCGTCGTCCCCTCTCCTCCTCCTCCTCCTCCTCCTCCTCCTCCTCCTCCTCCTCCTCCTCCTCCTCCTCCTCTCATACTGGTGCTGATAAGATGAGGGTTTGAAGACAAGAGCCCTGTTAGGCCAGCCTGCAGGAAGTGCTCAAATGGCTTTCATGTCAACGTAACTGGCCGAGTATAAATGGCACAATCAGTTACATAGCAGAGCTGTGATTAAATAGGGGCCTGACAGACACTTCACAACGTCCACTTCCTCAAAGCCCCTGGCCCGTATGGATTATGGTCCTTTTAGCAGCAAAGAGGCCTAGATTACACTGGATCATATCAAACACTTAGAAACAAGTTGCAGTGAGATTTTTCAGTGAGATGCGAAAGTCACGTAGCTGTGCTTAGGAACAGGTTTGTGGAGCTGATAGGGAACAGGTGAACTTTGTGTACAAACGTCATCACACTGAAGCAAGGTAATTAGCAATCAAACCAACCACGGAAGAACAAGATGCAAAGCAAGGATAACAATTTCATTTACTGGAATATCAGAAAAAAACGATATATCACGATTAGTTGACCCTGCTCCTTGCTGGCAGAGAGTGAATTTAAGTCATCTGAAACCTACACCTAAGGACTAATGACCAATCAGAGTTAGCTGTGCTTCCATCAAAACACGCACTGAACATGTCGGATACTAATAGACCGTGTACATCTTTACCAAAGCTTCCCATGGTAACAATCTCCATCTCCCCACCAGTGACTGCTGGGTAAAGTAGTTCAGTGTAGTTCAGTGTAGTGTAGTAGCCTCCACACCAGGAGCATGTAGCAGCTGGAGATGGTCAGAGCCAGGCTGCAGTGTCCATGAGGACCATGTTAATGGGGCCTTAATCATCTTTACAGATGGGTCATAGAGGGACTTCCTCTGGGCTAACTCCACTCTCCAGCCTGTGGGCTCAGCACAAATGGTGGCACAGCACAGCTCTGAGAGAATCTACTACTGTACAGTATATAAGTCGTTTCAATGTATTAGTACTGTAAAAAAGCTTTAAATGTATGCAGGGTAGCAAGATAATGTTTACTATAAGTGCCATTCTTGCTGGGGATCTTATGTTGCACATGTGTGTGATAGTGTCAATCACCAGAGAATCGTTTGATCAGGGCCTTAGAGTTGACGATGGTGTTGTTTTTCTCTTACAGATAAAGACATTGCCCAAAGTGATGATGTCCAGATAAATGTCCAGCTGTGTTGAGTTACCAACAGAAGTATGAAAAAAGGGGAAACGTAGTGTTTTCTTCGTTTTTTTGACAATACAGACATCAGTTGGGATCAGAGAGGCACTTCCTTCATATAGCTCCTTGTACCTGATACTGTATCCATATCTCCAGCGAACAAAAGAGGGACATTTTACACAGGACTCATCGATCATTGTGACATATTTTGGAACAAGAAAATTGCCACTCTGATCTAATGTTTGGCTGGCCAACACTCTGGGGTCTTCCTGGTCCCAGCCTCACTCCTCTACTAGAGGTCGGCCGATTATGATTTTTCAATGCCGATACCGGTACCGATTATTGGAGGACCAACAAAACCCGATACCGATTAGTCGGCCAATTTATTTATTTATTTTTTGTTTTTATTTTTTTATAATAATGATAATTACAACAATACTGAATGAACACTTATTTTAACTTAATATAATACATCAATAAAATCAATTTAGCCTCAAATAAATAATGAAACATGTTCAATTTGGTTTAAATAATGCAAAAACACAGTGTTGGAGAAGAAAGTAAAAGTGCAATATGTGCCATATAAAAAAGCTAAGGTTTAAGTTCCTTGCTCAGAACATGGGAACATATGAAAGCTGGTGGTTCCTTTTAACATGAGTCTTCAATATTCCCAGGTAAGTTTTAGGTTGTAGTTATTAAAGGAATTATAGGACTATTTCTCTCTATACGATTTGTATTTCATATACCTTTGACTATTGGATGTTCGTATGGCACTTTAGTATTGCCAGTGTAACAGTATAGCTTCCGTCCCTCTCCTCGCTCCTACCTGGTTTTGAACCAGGAACACATCGACAACAGCCACCCTTGAAGCAGCGTTACCCATGCAGAGCAAGGGGAACAACTACTCCAAGTCTCAGAGTGAGTGACGTTTGAAACGCTATTAGCGCGCACCCCGCTAACTAGCTAGCCATTTCACATGGGTTACACCGGCCTAATCTTGGGAGTTGATAGGCTTGAAGGGGTGGGTATAATTTGTGGAACGTTCCAACAGGAATCTGTTCCAAAAAACGTAAAGTAAAAGGTTGCCAACCAACAACGCATACAAAGTAGCAACGCATACAAACCTAGCTAACTAGCTGCCGAATAGGCATCAACTCACCACGTAGCTTATTCTTAATGTTTGTCTATAGGCAACCAGAGTGAGGACAGACATTTTTCGGAATAAACGTGATGAGTGAAAAACGCAATGAAATAGATCACTCACTACCCGGTATCTTATTCTGCCGCTATACAACTTTGTATGTGTTGTTTTTTGGCAACCTTGTTATTTACGAAGTTTTTGGAATAGATTCCTGTTGGAACGTTCCACAAATTATACCCACCTGGTTTGAAGTCATAAACAGCTTGAAACACAGCGAAGAGCTGCTGGCAAAACGCACAAAAGTGCTGTCTGAATGAATGCTTACGAGTTATGTTATGTCAATGTTATGTCATAATTACGTAAAAGTCTGGCAAATTAGTTCGCAACGAGCCAGGCGGCCCAAACTGATGCATATACCCTGACTCTGCGTGCAATGAACGCTAGAGATGTGACACAATTTCATGTTAGCAGGCAATATTAACTATGCAGGTTTAAAAATATATACTTGTTTATTGATTTTAAAGAAAGGAATTGATGTTTATGGTTAGGTACATTGGTGCAACGACAGTGCTTTTTTTCGCAAATGTGCTTGTTAAATCAACACCCGTTTGGCAAAATAGGCTGTGATTCAATGATAAATTAACAGGCACCACATCGATTATATGCAACGCAGGACACGTTAGATAAACTAGTAATATCATCAACCATGTGTAGTTAACTAGTGATTATGTTAAGGTTGATAGTTTTTTATAAGATAAGTTTAATACTAGCTAGCAACTTACCTTGGCTTCTTGCTGCCCTCACGTAACAGGTAGTCAGCCTGCCATGCAGGCTCCTCGTGCGTTGGATTGGATTAGTAACCGGAAGGTTGCAAAAACGAATCCCCGAATCCCCCCTGAACAAGGCAGTTAACCCCCGTTCCTAGGCCGTCATTGAAAATAAGAATGTGTTCTTAATCTGACTTGCCTAGTTAAATAAAGGTGTAAAAAAAAAAAAATCATAAAAAAAAAAAAAAAAAAGAAATCGGCAAATCGGCGGCCAAAAATACCGATTGGTATGAAAGCTTGAAATTGGCCCTAATTAATCGTCCATTACGATTAATCGGTCGACCTCTATCCTCTACACCTGGAACCCTAGTCTACTGGTGCCTCACTCCTCTACACCTGGAACCCTAGTCTACTGGGGCCTCACTCCTCTACACCTGGAACCCTAGTCTACTGGTGCCTCACTCCTCTACACCTGGAACCCTAGTCTAATGGGGCCTCACTCCTCTACACCTGGAACCCTAGTCTACTGGTACCTCACTCCTCTACACCTGGAATCCTAGTCTAATGGGGCCTCACTCCTCTACACCTGGAACCCTAGTCTACTGGGGCCTCACTCCTCTACACCTGGAACCCTAGTCTACTGGGGCCTCACTCCTCTACACCTGGAACCCTAGTCTACTGGGGCCTCACTCCTCTACACCTGGAATCCTAGTCTACTGGGGCCTCACTCCTCTACACCTGGAACCCTAGTCTACTGGGGCCTCACTCCTCTAAACCTGGAACCCTAGTCTACTGGGGCCTCACTCCTCTACACCTGGAACCCTAGTCTACTGGGGCCTCACTCCTCTACACCTGGAACCCTAGTCTACTGGGGCCTCACTCCTCTACACCTGGAATCCTAGTCTACTGGGGCCTCACTCCTCTACACCTGGAACCCTAGTCTACTGGGGCCTCACTCCTCTACACCTGGAACCCTAGTCTACTGGGGCCTCACTCCTCTACACCTGGAACCCTAGTCTACTGGTGCCTCACTCCTCTACACCTGGAACCCTAGTCTACTGGTACCTCACTCCTCTACACCTGGAATCCTAGTCTACTGGGGCCTCACTCCTCTACACCTGGCTGTAAAGGAACCCTAGTCTACTGGTACCTGTACTGTCAGGACAGCTCCAGATGGAGAGATTAATCATAGAGAGAATGAATGGGTGATTAATGGGAAACAGTGACAGCATGGTCATAACACACTGACATACATGTGGGATGGCCCTGGAGAGGACTAAATGGGCCATTATTTGAAATTCAACTCCAGGGACACCAACTAAGGAGGGTCGGCGGGAGGGTCGGCGGGATGTGGAGGGTCGGAGGGTCGGCGGGATGAGGAAGTGAAGTTGTCCCACATCTGCCCCTTTGATAGTACAGTACAGTAAGAAAAACAGTCATTTGTCCATCCCTCTTCCTCCTTCTCTATATACATGTACGTCTATTATTTACAATGACGACCTGTCAAACACATCAATAAACAACGATGCCCGATATGATAAACCGCGTCCAATGGCTTCAATACAGTGACAGCGGCATTCATATACAGTGTACAGTACTGTATTCCCACAGTGAGACTTAGGCTCTAGGACCTCTCTGTTGTGACTATGTCCACTTCCACCCCAGAGATAACCCAATGGGTTTATGACTCTGTAACGGCTGAGGAGGAAGGGACCCCCTGTCCCGCTCCTCACCTCTCTTCTGCATGCCACATTCTAATAGATAAGCCGTAACAAATTACTTCTGGGAAGTGCATTTGCACACTCACGTGACACATTCTCGGGCACTCACCCATTTTGCATCCCCTAGGTGCCTTCTGGGATGCCTCTTATCAATGTGGGAGAAGGCACAGGAGGAAATACCTCCTTAACTGGAGGAGTCTGCCCACTGCTGTTTGTGTTGTGGGCTTGGTGCTCCCTCTGTCCACAGTGCCAGAGGATGATGGGGGGTAGATGCTGTCTCGTAACTATTAGGCAGCGTGCTTGGTGGCACTCCACTCCAGGATCTGCATAGTGGAGTCCATTATCTCCAATAGAAGGATCAGATTACAGAGCTCTGGGAGAGGGGGAGAGGAGAGGGGAGAGGGGAGAGGAGAGGAGAGGGGGAGAGGAGAGGTGTACTAGGGTACATAACAGGGAAGCAACAGGATCCTGCTAAGCACGCGATCATGGGATCGACAGGCTCTTTTACTCAGGGCAGGAAACACATATCTGCAGATGTTCAACATCTGGGACACATCACTAACTATACCATGGGAACTAAATCAAATACACTATACTGTCTGTCTATATGCATCACTCTACTCTTTATCCACTTTTTCATATGCTTTAATCATGGAGATGAATAATTTCATGACGTGGACTAGCACATTAAACAGATACAAATAAATATAGATCTATGTACTGTACTGCTGATTTTGTTTTCGTTTACCCACATGGTACAGTAATTGTTTTATTGATTTAATGATTAATTCATAATTAATTTATTCACCAGGTAGAGTTGATTTTCAAGAGTTTTGATTGGTCGAGTAATATGCACATTTGAGCAATGCTTAAAAAAAGAGAAGGTTTGGTGCAATGTAAAGCAGAGTTCATCTGAATTTGTCTTAGTGGACATGAGATGAAAGCTGGGGAAAGTGGAGCAGAGGACAAGATGAGAACGCTACATAATTACCCAAATAAAGAGAGATAGTAACTGGCATACTGCACTCATTGTCCTGTCCAATGCTGATGGTATCAAAAACAATATACATACCAGCCAAAGGGAAGTGCCCTGAGGAAAGAGTGAAAAAGTTCAATTAAAGAAGGACATTCCCATGGACAGGCTGGAGAGAGACTAGATGATTTTATGCAATGCTGTGTTTTTTTTACCTGGCAGTTCTTGGCTCTAGCCATCACTCACAGCAACACGCCTTCTCCATTAATGCAAGTAAGTTTAGAGATTCCTGGCATCTATAAACTCTGTCAATACTTTCTTTATGAATGGAGTCAATTAATTTATGTGACAGCATTACAACAACAATCAATACCACTCAGTGAAAAGTTGTGTCAAGTTATCTTAAAGAGATTGCATCCTATAAGGAGAGCTTGTCAGTAAAGGTCCACTTTATTGGATGACAATGACTTGGAGTTTAACTGACCCTGTCTCAATCACAACTTGTTCAACTTACACCACTTTCTTTCTTCACATGAATCAAAAGACCTTTCATGGCCGATAACAGAAAACAACAACCTTAAAACAAAAAACATCTGAGATTTTGTTCTCCCTCTCGGCTAAATGGTTAGAACCTGCGATCAATTCTGCTGACCTGGAGCAGGGGTTCTCATGGTCATTGGAGTCTGACTGGGTTCTAGGACACTGTTAGTGCACGCTATGCTAGAGCATCAGAGACAATCTGTTTTGGCTTCCAATGTTAAAGTCTACTTGCTCTGTCTGTGGCCAATTAATAAATACTTGTTTCGCTGGCTCTGCAACACAATTGGACCTATTCTGTAGATTTAATTTAGATTTTTGTCATTTAGCAGACACTCTTATCCAAAGCAACTTACAGTATGAGTGCATACATTTTTATACTGATTTACTACTTGATTTCTATTTACAGTGCGTTCGGAAAGTATTCAGACACCTAGACTTTTTCAATATTTGGTTATATTACAGCATTATTCTAAAATTGCTTAAATTAATGTTTTTCCTCATCAATGTACACACCAATACCCCATAATGACAAAGCGAAAACAGGTTTATAGAAATGTTTGCTAATTTATTAAAAATAAAAAACAGAAATACCTTATTTACATAAGTATTCAGACCCTTTGCTATGAGACTCGAAATTGAGCTCAGGTGCATCCTGTTTCCATTCATCCTTGAGTCCACCTGTGGCAAATTCAATTGATTGGACATAATTTGGAAAGGCACACACCTGTCTATATAAAGTCCCCCAGTTGACAGTGCATGTCAGAGCAAAAACCAAGCCATAAGGTCGAAGGAATTGTCCGTAGAGCTCCAAAACAGGATTGTGTCGAGGCACAGATCTGGGGAAGGGTACCAAAACATTTCTGCAGCATTGAAGGTCCCAAGAACACAGTGGCCTCCATCATTCTTAAATGGAAAAAGTTTGGAACCACCAAGACTCTTCCTAGAGCTGGCCGCCCGGCCAAACTGAGCAATCGAGGGAGAAGTGCCTTGGTCAGTTAAGTGACCAAGAACCTGATGGTCACTCTGAAAGAATTCCAGACTTCCTCTGTGGAGATGGGAGAAACTTCCAGAAGGACAACCATCTCTGCAGCACTCCACCAATCAGGCCTTTATGGTAGAGTGGCCAGACGGAAGCCACTCCTCAGTAAAAGGCACATGACAGCCCGCTTGGAGTTTGCAAGGCCATGAGAAACAAGGTTCTCTGGTCTGATGAAACCAAGATTTGAACTCTTTGGCCTGAATGCCAACCGTCAAATCTGGCACCATCCCTACGGGGAAGCATGGTGGTGGCAGCATCATGCTGTGGGGATGTTTTTTAGCAGTAAGGACTGGGAGACTAGTCAGGATCGAGGGAAAGATGAACAGAGCAAAGTACAGAGAGATCCTTGATGAAAACCTGCTCCAGAGTGCTCACCTTCCAACATGACAACGACCCTAAGCACACAGTCAAGACAATGTAGGAGGTGCTTTGGGACAAGTCTCAGAATGTCCTTGAGTGTCCCAGCCCAAGCCTGGACTTGAAACCGATCGAACATCTCTGGAGAGACCTGAAAATAGCTGTGCAGTGACGCTCCCCATCTAACCTGACAGAGCTTGAGAGGATCTGCAGAGAAGAATGGGAGAAACTCCCCCAAATACAGGTGTGCCAAGCGTGTAGCGTCATACCCAAGAAGAATCGAGGCTGTAATCCCTGTCAAAGATGCTTCAATAAAGTCCTGAGTAAAGGGTCTGAATACTTTTTTATTTTTAATACATTTGCTAAAATGTCTAGAAACCTGTTTTTGCTTTGTCATTATGGAGTATTGTCTGTAAATGTCACGTCCTGACCAGTAAAGGGGTTATTTGTTATTGTAGTTTGGTCAGGACGTAGCAGGGGGTGTTTGTTTTATGTGGTTCGGGGTTTGTTGGGATATGTTCTTATGTAAGAGGGGTGTTTGTTTTATGTGTTCCGGGGTTTTGGGGTATTGTTCTGGTTTTGTATTTCTATGATTTTCTAGGTTGTGTATTTCTTTGTTGTCCTGGTATGGCTCTCAATCAGGAACAGCTGTACATCGTTGTTGCTGATTGGGAGTCATACTTAGGTAGCCCTTTTTTCCCCTGTGGTTTGTGGGAAGTTGTTTTTGCATAGCTGTGTGTGTAGCCTGCAATACTGTGCGTTTGTTCGTTTTCTTGTTTTGTTTCGCTAAGTGTTTAATAAAAGTTAAAATGAGCACTCAACCCGCTGCGCCTTGGTCCACTCCATACGACGACCGTTACAGTAAATTAATGAGGGGAAAAAATTATTGAGTCCATTTTAGAATATAATGCTGTAACGTAATAAAATGTGGAAAAAGTCAAGGGGTCTGAATACTTTCCGAATGCACTGCATGTAGTAATTTAAGTTGTAATGAGTGGTAAATTGGGACATTTCATTACTGGCGAACATGACATATTTCCTATTCAAATCACTACATAATTCTCCTTTAATGACTAATGTGTAGCTACTGAGCTTTTGGGTATCTACTACTAAAACCTACACAATTCCTACATGTTAATTTTTTAATTACCACATAATGCCTACACGTTACTGCTGTATGCCTACTCAATCCCTCGTGATTTACTACTGCCATTTGATTTGTGAGTGTAGTGTTGTGTCACTACTGATCACTACTGAATTGCTCCTGATCTTTTTCATTTCCTCATTTCTCATTACAGTATTCAGAGGTAGTTTACAAATGTCAATTGAAAAGGTGAACCGTCAGTTCTACTGTTAAACTAAACTACACTATTTCAGCCCCACCCGTTGCTGACAGGTGTATAAAATCGAGCACATAGCCATGCAATCTCCATAGACAAACAGTGACAGTAAAATGGCCTTACTGAAGAGCTCAGGGACTTTCAACGTGGCACCGTCAGGATGCCACCTTACCAACAGGTCAGTTTCTTCAAATTTCTGCCCTGCTAGAGCTGCCCCACTCAACTTGAAGTGCTGTTATTGTGAAGTGGAAAGTCTAGGAGCAGCAACAATGGCTCAGTGGTAGGCCACACAAACTCACAGAATGGGACCGCCGAGTGCTGAAGCGTGTAGTGCGTAAAAATCGTCTGTCCTCAGTTGCAACACTCACTACCGAGTTCCAAACTGCCTCTTGAAACAAAGTCAGCACAAGAACTGTTCGTCGGGTGCTTCATGAAATGGGTTTCCAGGGTCGAGCAGCTGCACACAAGTCTAAGCTAACTATGTGCAATGCCAAGTGTCGGCTGGTGTGGTGTAAAGCTCACTGCCATTGGACTCTGGAGCAGTGGAAACGTGTTCTCTGGAGTGATGAATTACGCTTCACCATCTGGCAGTCTGATGGACGAATCTGGGTTTGTGGATGCCAGGAGAATGCTACCTGCCCGAATGCATAGTGCCAAAAGTTTGGTGGAGGAGTAATAATGGTCTGGGACTGTTGGTTCAGGCTAGGCCTCTTTGTTCCAGTGAAGGGAAATCTTAACGCTACAGCATACAATGATATTCTAGACAATTTTGTGCTTCCAACTTCGGGGCAAAAGTTTGGGGAAGGCCCTTTGCTGTTTCAGTATGACAATCCCCCCGTGCACAAAGCGAGGTCCATACAGAAATGGTTTGTCGAGATCGGTGTTGAAGAACATGACATGCATAGAGCCCTGACCTTAACCCCATCGAACACCTTTGGGATGAATTGGAACACCGACAGTGAGCCAGGCCTAATCGCCCAACATCAGTTCTCGACCTTACTAATGTTCTTGTGGCTGAATGGATGCAAGTCCCCTCAGCAATGTTCCAACATCTAGTGGAAAGCCTTCCCAGAAGAGTGGAGGCTGTTATAGCAGCAAAGGGGGACCAACTCCATTTTAATGCCCATGATTTGGTCATGTAGTGTAGCTATTTACGAGGCTACTGTGAAGTGGGTACAATTACAATTATGAAAGATGGGATGAATGGTAGCCTATCCTAACTTGTTGTAGGTCTATAGTCTATTTCGCGGGAATGAAACCACCACAGTCAGAAAAGGTGAGGAATTTATTCTGCAATGATCATGGAAATAAATAATAGGAAATACACGCCCATTTCTAATTATTTTCAATGCAAGATAAAATAAATAGATTGTAGCTGTTCTCACTAATGGCAAATAATTGCATCTTGTTATGATATTTAGCTACCTGTTTTATTGTTATGAATAGAAGTGTCATCATACAGTACATTCCCCATTTCCACAAGGCTACTAGGGCCTACTAGGCTTTTGCTTTCTTGCAATGCGATACTTCAACCACTAGAAACAGTGCGTACACGTGGTCTAAAGTTTGTGGGAGGATCAGCACATTATCATGTCAAATTCCGTTTTTATGAATGCCATCTTTGGCGTGAAAACTGACTGCATGAATACATTTTGTGTAAAAATTCAATAGTTATTTTTCATAAGGGATATGACCCTGACACTTTCCATTCAGATAACTGATCAGGTTAGGAGAGTAATGCTGGTGTAATGCTGGAAGCCACACTCTGCCAAAGGATAAAATGCCCTGTAATGACAGATAGTCACATTGAGTCCCCGAGAATAGGATGGTTTAAATGGTTAAACGTTAACTAAATGTTAACTATCCCTTAAGTGAACTTAAAAATGTTTTAAAAGACTTTGTAATCTTAATTTTAAATTGTTTTAAATAGAGAGACAAGAGAAGGAGTTCCTAACATTATCCACTTCTCCATCACATTTCAAAAACATTTTTGAAAACGATCTTGAGATAGAAACCATCCTTAAAGTCAAGTGTAACTTTCAAGCACATAAACTGTGTGTGACCTGTACAACAAACGTTGGGTTTATATTGGCAGCCTGCTGCAGTATGCAAACCTGTTGCTGGCAAATCTGAACTAAAATGTATGGAGTTAAATGGGAGTAAGACCCAAACTACAACCTTTTGTTCCCACTGTTGAAGCCAGTTCAAGACTAGCAGTGCATAAAGTTGATATCTGCCTGTTTGATGCTGTTTCCACCATCCTAGGATACTTCCAAGATATGCTATCCAGTCATAATTGTTTTTTAATAATCCATGTGAGCTGTGGGCAAGCATTTAGGGTATAGAGTGCAGAATCAGCACTTCAAATGGCCATTTCATCTTTTGATGTTTTGAATGTCATACTAAGTGTATATGATATCAGAGTTGGCCATCTCCAGATCACGACCCATTTGTATATTACTGAAATCTCCTAATGGGAGCTAAACTGAAGTCAATTAGACTGGTAGTTACGCTTTGTACAATCTATCCCCAAAGTACACAATTCATAACCTAACAGGCCATTTTTGCCAACTGCGTATTGCTTTGTACGGTCAGAACTGATATTGATCATTCAGTACAGATTAGTCTCTCCAAGTAAGACCAAGTAATGGCTGTGGTGAAGTTACCTTATCTATGTGATTGACTTGGCTAGGCCTCGGACCTGACAGATTTGAGCTTTGGGAGAGCTGGCAGTAGGTTGTGTTCTACAAATTACTCACAATTTCCGGAAAACGATTGTGAAATATTATAATCTTATAGTAACTGAGTTCCCAGTCAGTGTCATCATTAGGTCATTCTTCCACAGAATGAAGTTTGTCTTTTATAAGATGCCAATGCATAACTTTTGACAAAGTCTATTCTGGTCTGTTCTGACTGAGCTCAGAGAGTAACACTGAGTGAGAGTGTCAGTGTTTATCATGTCTCTCTGCACTGACGTTGATAATATCTACCATACCAGCAGCATGGACGGACTACCGCATTTGGGGCCCCGGGACACATACCTCCAGGGGAAAACAGCTAACTTTTTAAGGAAAACAGCGAACTTCTTGCATTTCAACACATTTTGCCATGGGGCAGAGAGAAAAATGTGCAGTTTTATAATGCTATTCTACACATTTTGTCCTGAGGATAAGATATTTTTTTTATAGTTTTGAAGGTCATTTCCTGCTATTCTTCACATTTTGCCATGAGGATGAGAGTAAATGGTGTAGTTTTAACTTCTTAAGGATCGGTGTCCGGTGAAACTGGAGGCCGTGCAATTAAAATAAATAATCATAAATATTATGGATTTTAAACATTTATGTACATATAAGTGTCTTATATCGGTTGAAAGCTTAAATTCTTGTTAATCTAACTGCACTGTCCGATTTACAGTAGCTATTACAGCGAAAACATACCATGCGATTGTTTTAGGACGGCGCCCCATATCAAAATATTTTTCCACCGTCACAGGTTTCATAAATTCACATAAAGATGAAATATTCACTTACTTTTTGAAAATCTTCCTCTGATTTGTCATCCAAAGGGTACCAGCTATAACATGTAGTGTCGTTTTGTTCGATAAAATCCTTCTTTATATATCACAAAAAGTCAGTTTATTTGGCGCCATTGATTTTAGTAATCCACTCATTCAACTTGCAGAGAAAGGAATCCAAAAATCTACCCTTAAACTTTGTTTCAACAAGACAAAATACGTTTGTATTTACTCCTCAGATACCCTAAAATGTAATCAAACTATAATATTTCATTCGGAAAGAACTATGTTCAATAGGAAATCGATTTTAGCAGGTAAGTAATGACTTCATGGTGTGCGCAAACACACATTTCCAAGACTGTGTCCCTCTACTAAAACTGTTATTTCTTCTTCATTTTTGAAGTTACAAGCCTGAAACCTTGAACATAGACTGCTGACAGCCCGTGGAAGCCATAGGATTTGCATCCAGGGAGCTAATTTTCAATATGACCTTTGTCTTGCATTTCTAAGAGAATGGTCTCTCCCCAAAAATTATTTCCAGTTGGTTTTTCTTTGGATTTTCTCCTACCATATCTATTGTGTTATATACTCCTGCAATTTTTTTTACATTTCTACAAACTTCAAAGTGTTTTCTTTCCAATGGTACCAATTACAGTTGAAGTCGGAAGTTTACATACACTTTAGCCGAATACATTTAAACTCAGTTTTTCACAATTCCTGACATTTAATCCTAGTAAAAATTCCCTGTCTTAGGTCAGTTAGGATCACCACTTTATTTTAAGAATGTGAAATGTCAGAATAATAGTAGAGAGAATTATTTACTTAATATTTTATTTCTTTCATCACATTCCCAGTGGGTCAGAGGTTTACATACTCTCAATTAGTATTTGGTAGCATTGCCTTTAAATTGTTTAACTTGGGTCAAACATTTCGGGTAGCCTTCCACAAGCTTCCCACAATAAGTTGGGTGAATTTTGGCCCATTCCTCCTGACAGAGCTGGTGTAAGTGAGTCAGGTTCGTAGGCCTCTGCTCGCACACGCTTTTTCAGTTCTGCCCACAAATGTTGTATAGGATTGAGGTCAGGGCTTTGTGATGGCCACTCCAATACCTGGACTTTGTTGTCCTTAAGCCCTTTTGCCACAACTTTGGAAGCATGCTTGGGGTCATTGTCCATATGGAAGACCATTTGCGACCAAGCTTTAACTTCCTGACTGATGTCTTGAGATGTTGCTTGAGCGTTGGACTAGTAACCGAAAGGTTGCAAGATCGAATCCCTGACCTGACAAGGTAAAAATCTGTTGTTCTGTCCCTGAACAAGGCAGTTAACCCACTGTTCCTAGGCCGTCATTGAAAATAATAATTTGTTCATAACTGACTTGCCTAGTTAAATAAAGGTAAAATAAAAAAATTGTTGCTTCAATATATCCACATAATTTTCCTCCCTCATGATGCCATCTATTTTGGGAAGTACACAGTCCCTCCTGCAGCAAAGCACCCCCACAACATGATGCTGCCACCCCTGTGCTTCATGGTTGGGATGCTGTTCTTCGGCTTGCAAGCCTCCCTATTTTTCCTCCAAACATAACGATGGTCATTATGGCCAAACAGTTTCATCAGACCAGAGGACATTTCTCCAAAAAGTACAATCTTTGTCCCCATGTGCAGTTGCAAACCGTAGTCTGGCTTTTTATGGCGGTTTTGGAGCAGTGGCTTCTTCCTTGCTGAGCGGCCTTTCAGGTTATGTCGAGATAGGACTCGTTTTACTGTGGATATAGATACTTTGTACCTGTTTCCTCCAGCATCTTCACAAGGTCCTTTGCTGTTGTTCTGGGATTGATTTGCACTTTTTGCACCAAAGTACATTCATCTCTAGGAAACAGAACGCGTCTCCTTCCTGAGCGGCATGATGGCTGCGTGGTCCCATGGTGTTTATACTTGCGCACTATTGTTTGTTCAGATAAACGTGGTACCTTCAGGCGTTTGGAAATTGCTCCCAAGGATGAACCAGACTTGTGAAGGTCTACAATTTTTTTTCTGAGGTCTTGGCTGATTTCTTTTGATTTTCCCATGATGTCAAGCAAAGAGGCACTGAGTTTGAAGGTAGGCCTTGAAATACATCCACAGGTACACTTCCAATTGACTCAAATGATGTCAATTAGCCTATCAGAAGCTTCTAAAGCCATGACATCATTTTTCTGGAATTTTCCAAGCTGTTTGAAGGCACAGTCAACTTAGTGTATGTAAACTTCTGACCAGAGTGAAATATTCTGTCTGTAAACAATTGTTGGAAAAATTACTTGTGTCATGCACAAAGTAGATGTCCTAACCGATTTGCCAAAACTATAGTTTGTTAACAAGAAATTTGTGGAGTGGTTGAAAAATGAGTTTTATTGACTCCAACTTAAGTGTATGTAAACTTCCAACTTCAACTGTATATGCATATCCTGGCTTCAGGGCCTGAGCTACAGGCTGTTTACTTTGGGCACGTCATATAGGCAGGAAGTGGAGAAAAAAGGGCCTAGCCCTAAGAAGTCCTGCTATTCTACACAGTTTGCCTTGAGGCTGAGAGAAAATGGTGCATTTTTAAAGCTAATTTCCTGCAATTCTACACAGTTTGCAATTGCTTATGACGTGTTTGTATGCTATCTGGGGGCCCCCTGGTGGTTGGTGATCCCGGGGCACGTGCCCTGCTTGCCCGTTCAGTAAGCCGTGCCTGACCAGCAGGTCATAAAATGTTGGAGTATACTCAGGTGCTTTTGTAGAGGAGCCAAACATAAACATAAGGCTATAAGGCAGTATGATTGTAAGTTGTCATGGCTCAGGATAAGACCGAGATGCAGACACTTCAAATAAAAGACGTCTATTTATAAAACAGGGGGCAGGCAAATGACAGGTCAAGGGCAGGCAGAGGTCAGTAGTCCAGGGCAGAGTCCGTAAGGTACAGAGCGGCAGGCAGGCTCAGGGTCGGGGGCAGGCAGAGGTCATTAATCCAGGGCAGTGTCAAAAGGTACAGAACGGCAGGCAGGCAGGCTCAGGGTTAGTGCAGGCAGAATGATCAAAACTGCGATAACTATAAAACAGGGGCTCAAGAAAACAGGAGTATGAAAACACGCTGGTAGGCTTGACGAGACAAGACGAACTGGCAACAGACAAACAGAAAACACAGGTATAAATGCACAGGGGATAATGGGGAAGATGGGTGACATCTGGAGGGGTGGACACAAGCACAAAGACAGGTGAAACAGATCAGGGTGTGACAGTAAGTAATCATTTGGCAAGGATGGAGTGAGACACGATATTGATTTCTTGTTGTACCTGGAAATACAAAATACCAAAGATTAAATTTAACAATTAAAAAAACTTCCAAAGAAGTATAGGGAACATCTATGGACATCTAGGTCATACTGGCTGTCTTTAGCTACAGCTAAACTGTGTTATAAGTTTCCACATGATCATCTTCATTCTCAAACCATTGGAGGAGGAGCTGGTTGGATGGATTTTCCCAACTTTAAAACTCTTGTTTTATGCACCCTCTGGGCTTTGGTTGCAACTGATGGTTAAAGCAGTCTTCCAGGTGGAAACAGACTGGAAGCTTTAAACTTGTGAAACCTAAGAGAAAGTTTGTGGGAGTTTCTCTGAGCCCTAGCCACTGTGCTCCGCCTTGACGTTATACATACCCAGTGTAACAGTGTAGGTTCCGTCCCTCTCTTCGCCCCAACCTGGGCTCGAACCAGGGACCCTTGCACACATCAACAACTGACACCCACGAAGCATCGTTACCCATCGCGCCACAAAAGCCACGGCCCTTGCAACGCAAGGGGAAACCCTACTTCAAGTCTCAGAGCGAGTGACGTCACTGATTGAAACGCTATTAGCGCGCACCACCGCTAACTAACTAGCCATTTCACATCGGTTACACCAGCACTCAACCACCTGCTTAGATACAGGAACTAGCTAGGCTACGCAGAGTGCACAGTATATGCAGAGAATATCCTATCTAGACTTATGCTTCCTTTTCAATTGTTCATGGTGGAAACCGTAACATGTTTAAATGCACAGTATGAAATTGTATCATGATGTAATCAGCTGTGTGATCAGCTGTATAATAAAGCTGTGATTGACCATCCTTGCTTGGAACTGGTTTCGACAGTATTATTATGTGTGGCAAAGGGACACCATTACATTATTGATCTAAACTGAATGATTTCACACAGGTTTCAAAGTGATTTAACCTTTCCACATACTATGCCCACTTTTAGGGACAGAGTCGAAACTGAAGTCGGAGGCCTGTGATGCCTGTCCAGCTTGAATATAGTCTTAATGCTGAACACTGCCTGAATTCAATAGGACCAGAGTCTTTTGCACTTCCCAACACCATGGCAACCCTGTGGAAATGGGGAGATAAGTGTTCTGCCTCTGAAACGGGTGCCATCTGGCCTGGTGAGGCGGCTGGGCTTTGCCCATTGACTCGAGTGCCTTAACACACACCCCAAGAGTGTTTGGTTAATGCTTTGTGCTCCCATGGCTCTTGAGGAAAGGTCTTTGTGGGAAAGAAGAAGCTTTTGGGAATTATTGAGCGCATACACAGACTTAAGGTAACCTCAGAACTTAATCCCACTGGAACACTTAATCCTACTGGAAAATTGCAGCTCATTCCTAACGCCATCAATCTATTTGTGTTATGCAGCTCTATCTACACTGCAATTTACTATAATTATTGAACTGTCTACACAGTTCTTAAAAGAAGGGTAATGATGATTACAGAATAAGGTATTGACACAAGGCCTTGTAGGCAATTGCTGCTTTACTAGCACCAGTTTAAGGAAATAAGCAAGATCTATTCCAATCTATTCCTGAGTTCAACATGCCCACACCATAGACACAATTGTGTCCCCTAGTGCACTTACTCTGTATTACCACAATAAACAAATACATCTGTCCTCATTACTGTCTTGTTCATGTCTTTACTAAATATATCTAACTTGATTGTTGAAATATTTGATAAAGTAATTGCACCTGTAAATAGCAAATACTGTAGATCTTATGGATAAACGCAAAGACCTAACCTAACGCAAGTTTGTGCTGCACAGATACTGACATCATGAATGAGAATTATCCTTGTTAAATGCTGTTAGGCTACATTGGTTCTGGGCAGATAATCAGACTGACCTAACTCTACATCCTGAGAGTGACCATGCCCAGTGGTGTAAAGTACTTAAGTAGAAATACTTTAAAGTACTACTTAAGTTGTTTTTTGAGGGTATTTGTACTTTACTTTACTATTTATTTTTTTGACAACTTTTACTTCACCACATTTCTCAATAAAACAATGTACTTTTGACTCCCTACATTTATCCTTGACACCCAAAAATACTTGTTACATTTTATATGCCTAGCCGGACAGGAAAATGGTCCAATTCACACACTTTTCAAGAGAATAAGTGGTCATCCCTACTGCCTCTGATCTGGCGGACTCACTAAACACAAATGCACACGTTGTAAATTATGTCTGAGTGTTAGAGTGTGCCCCTGGCTATGGTGCCGTCTGCTTTGCTTAATATATGGAATTTGAAATGATTAATACTTTTACTTTCGATACTTAAGAATATTTTATCAATTACTTTTACTTTTGAAACTTAAGTACATTTAGAACCAAATACTTTTAGACTTTTACTCAAGTAGTATTTTACTCGGTAACTTTCACTTTTACTTGAGTAACGTTCTATTAAGGTATCTAAACTTTTACTCAAGTATGATAATTGGGTACTTTTTCCACCACTGATCATTCCACTGGATTCTGTGAACTGTTTCTTTCCAGGAGGATATTCACAAGAACCACACCTCCCAATAGAGAACACATCAAGATATATCTTCACGTATATAGTGTCCTGTCAGTCCAAGTTAGGGGTGTGGTCGAAACTGTGGTTTATCCATTCTTTTTGTATGCTCTGGATACAGCATAACCTGTTATATGAAATAAAGACTCAATTCCATCTGCAGTCAGCAAAACCACACATATGGGCACCCTATTATATTTGTCAGAATATAAGTCCTTCTAACCATTGTTGCAGTAGAGATTGCCATTTTGGCGGGCATATCAATCTTGTCAGTTGTTAGGAATGAAGATTATGTTTGAATTGAGTTGACATACTGTATACAGGGAAAAAATAATTCCGAAAATACATTGTGAGCTTGACTGAAATGACTGAATTTCACTTTGACGAACAGAAGAAAGTCATCCGAAAATACATTCTGAGCTTGACTGAAATGACTGAATCTCACTTTGATGTATTTTCTCCGCTACCTATCCTACTGATGAGGCAGCCGCCATGGAAAATTAAATCTCCAGAAGACCCAAGATCACAGATTCATCCAAAGATATTCATAGTCCTCCTGAGTCCCAAGACCAACATATAGGGTGTAAACACAGGCCAGGAGAGCAAATGAATGCTATTAAGAGAAACAACACATTAGCAAGAAGCAAACCTCTAAGCACCATTCCCAACAGAGATGGTATGCATCCTGACGAACAGGTACTTTCATGAATAGCTGCAAATAGGGCAAGTGCACAACAAACAGCGTAAACTCTCACAGTGTATCAAACAATCACTTGTTTGTGAAGGAAATTTTCCCCGTCTTCCCTCTGTAAGAACAAACTGTTGTAATTGTCCACATTGTGTTGTATACTGGTTGTCCATAGGGTGGCAGTCTAGTCATATCCCTAAAATCGATGTCAATAGGCAAGTAAAATAACCCAAAAGATCAGTGTAGGCTACTGTATACTCTCTCTATGCCTTTAGAAAGTATACATACCCCTTGACTTATTCCTCATTTTGTTGTGTTACAGCATGATTTCAAAATGGATTAAATTTGAGTTTTTTTTCTCATGCATCTACACACAATACCTAATAATCAGAAACTGAAAACATGTTTTTAGAAAATGTTACAAATGAACTGAAAATTAAATACAGAAATATCTCATTTACATAAGTATTCACACCCCTGAGTCAATACATGTTAGAATAACCTTTGGCTGTGATTACAGATGTGAGTCTTTCTGGGTATGTCTCGAAGAGATTTGCACACCTGGATTGTGCAACATTTGCCCATTTCTTGAAACAATTATTCAAGGAACTCCTGCGGTCTAAGGCATTGCCTCGCAGTGCTTGAGGCGTCACTACAGACCCGGGTTCGTTCCCAAGCTGTGGTAGTGTGGAGTTTCCAAGAACTGACCTGCATCTTCTGATAGTGCTTACATCTCATGTTCATAATGTGATCCCATGTGCCAACACCTGCAAGGCACACACAACATCTTAATAAAATACAAGATCTATAAAATCTTGGAATGTTGACCTCCCGAGTGGCGCAGCAGTTTAAGCCACTACAGCCTGGTTTGATTCCAGGCTGTGTCACAGCCGGCGATGACTGGGAGTCCCATATGGCGGCGCACAATTTGCCCAGCGTCTTCCGGGTAAAGGGAGGGTTTGGCTGGGGGGGCCAGGTGCCACAAGTAGCCCTAGCGACTCCTTGTGGTGGGCCAGGCACCTGCAGGCTGACTTCAGTCATCAGTTGAAAGGTGTTTCCTCCAACACATTGGTGTAGCTGGCTTCCAGGTTGAGAAGGACAGGCGGTAAGAAGCGCGGTTTGGCGGGTCATGTTTCGGAGGATGCATGACTCAACCTTTGCCTCTCCAGAGCCCATTGGGGAGTTGCAGCGATGAGTCAAGATCGCAATTGCATATCACGAAATTGGGGAGAAAAGGGAGTAAAATACAACAACTATTTTTTTTATAATATTTATACATGTTAATAAAATCTGACTTAATTTGTCACATGCGCCGAATACAACAGGTGTAGTAGACCTGTTCGTGAAATGCTTACTTACAAGCCCTTAACCAATAATGCAGTTCAAGAAAGAGTTAAGAGAATGTTTACCAAATAAACTAAAGTAAAAAGTAATAAAAAGCAACACAATAAAATAACAGTAATGAGGCTGTATACAGGGGGTAACGGTACAGAGTCAATGTGTGCGGGTACAGGTTAGTTGAGGTAATTTGTTCATGTAGGTATTGTAGGGGTAAAGTGACAATGCATAGATAATAAACAGCGAGTGGGGGGGGGGGGGGCAATATAGACAGTCCGGGTGGCCATTTGATTAGTTGTTCAGCAGTCTTATGGCTTGGGGGTAGACGCTGTTAAGGAGCTTTTTTGTCCTTGACTTGACGCTCCGGTACCGCTTGCCATGCGGTAGCAGAGAGAACAGTCTATGACTTGGGTGACTGGAGTCTTTAACAATTTTCCTCTGACACGCCTAGTATATAGGTCCTGGATGTCAGGAAGCTTGGCCCCAGTGATGTACAGGGCCATACACACTACCCTCTGTAGCACCTTACGGTCAGATGCTCTCAATGGTGCAGCTCTAGAACATTTTGGGGATCTGGGGACCCATGCCAAATCTTTTCAGTCTCCTGAGGGAGAAAAGGTGTTGTCGAGCCCTCTTCACGACTGTCTTGGTGTGTTTGGACGATGATAGTTTGTTGGTGATGTGGACACCAAGGAACTTGAAACTCTCGACCCGCTCCACTACAGCCCCGTCGATGTTAATGGGGGCCTGTTCGGCCCGCCTTTTCCTGTAGTCCACGATCAGCTCCGTTGTCTTGCTCACATTGAGGGAGAGGTTGTCGTCTTTGACCTCCTCCCTATAGGCTCTCATCATTGTCGGTAATAAGGTATACCATTGTTGTGTCGTCAGGCAAACTTAATGATGGTGTTGGAGTCATGCCTGGCCATGCAGTCATGGGTGAACAGGGAGTACAGGAGGGGATTAAGCATGCACCCCTGAGGGGCCCCAGTGTTGAGGATCAGCGTGGCAGATGTGTTGTTATCTACCCTGATCATTGCTAGACAACCATTTTCAAGTCTTGCCATAGATTTTCAAGCAGATTTAAGTCAAAACTGTTCTTGGTAAGCAATTCCACTGTAGATTTTGCCTTGTATTTTAGGTTATTGTCCTGCTGAAAGGGGAATTCATCTCTCAGTGTCTGGTGGAAAGCAGACTGAACCAGGTTTTCCTTTAGGATTTTGCCTGTGCTTAGCTCCATTGCATTTATTTTTTATCCTGAAAAACTCCCCAGTCCTTAATGATGACAAGAGTACCCATAACATGATGCAGCCACCACTATGCTTGAAAATATGAAGAGTGGTACTCAGTATTGTGTTGTAATGGATTTTCCCCAAACATAACACTTTTTATTCTGGACAATAAGTTAATTGCTTTGGCACATTTTTTGCAGTATTTCTTTAGTCCCTTGTTGCAAATAGGATGCATGTTTTAGAATATTTTTAATCTGTACAGGTTTCCTTCTTTTCACTCTGTCAATTATGTTAGCATTGTGGAGTAACTACAATGTTGTTGATCCATCCTCAGTTTTTTTCCTGTCACAACCATTAAACTCTGTAACTGTTTTAAAGTCACCATTGGCCTCATGGTGAATTCCCTGAGCAGTTTCCCTTCTCTCCAGCAACTGAGTTAGGAAGGATGCCTGTATCTTTGTAGTGACTGTGTGTATTAATACACCATCCAAAGTGTAATTAATAACCATGCTCAAAGGGATATTCAATGCCTTTCTTGGCAAGGCATTGGAAAACCTCCCTGATCTTTGTGGTTGAATCTGTGTTTGAAATTCACTGCTCGACTGAGGAAGCTTACAGATAATTGTATGTGTGGAGTACAGAAATGGGGTAGTTCAAAAATCATGTTGAACACTATCATTGCACATGGAGTGAGTCGAAGCAACTTATTAAGTGACTTGTTAAGCACATTATTACTTCTGAACTTATTTAGGCTTGCCATAACAAAGGGGTTGAGTATTTATTGACTCAAGACATTTCAGATTTTTATTTTTAATTAATTTGTATACAAATCTGAAAACATAATTCCACTTTGACATTATGGGGTATTTTGTGTATGCCAGTGACAACAAATCCAAATGTAACACATTTTAAATTCAGGTTGTAACACAACAAAATACTTTCTGAAGGCACAATATTACTATTTCAACAATATGTGAAATATATAATATGTGAAATATACTACAGCCTAATTTCTGTCAAATACAGGAGGCTGATGAGGGCTCAGTAATAGTTCAGCTCACTCAGATCAACAATAACAGTCAGATCTTGTTGTCGTAGGCAGCAGTAGTGTTGAGAGTGGTTCTGCTATAGAAGAAGCCACCTCAAGGTCATGAAACTCATGTTTCTCCCATGAATAACCCAGAGTCTGTCTTAGGTGTCTCTGACTGTACTGGAGTAGAGAGTAGACAGAGATCAGCCTGACTGCAACCAAACCTCAACAACAACAGGGCCGTCAAAGTTTTTATTTACTGTAACTCCACAGATGCAAATCCATCCCATCCATTCATACACCATAATACAGATTTCTTAGCTAATTAATTAATAATAAACAGAGGGTGATGCCATCGTTAACCAGTCATTCTCAGGTCATGTCACATGTAAGGTCTGGTAACTAATGCATACTGGGTTGAGTTACAGAAATATCAATGTCCAATTACTCATACTAGAACCCAGTGGAGATCTTATGAATGATCCATCAATAACCTTATCTGGCTGCCAATACCAGGCAGGATTGGTCAGTTTTTGGCCACAGAGGAAATTCTCTGGGCCAGTTCAAGCCGAGGGAACAACCTTGGGGTTGGGGAGGCATATTTCAGAGGGCATTGATTCCCTGTTAAGTTGCCCCTGGGTAGACAGTGATCATGGGAGAGAAAGCTCAGACTTGTGCCTTAAACGTCAGAATGGAAAAATTGGTTTGGTTATGCTTGCCCTCTCGGGAGGAGAGAGGGGCATTGTGGGCTATGTGGACGCATGCGTTGTGTCTTTTGTGGTAAGGCGGATCAATATGTGAAACAGGGAAGCGGTCAGACTGAGATGGAGGGTGAGCGTGGTGCTGCAAGCAAGAGATGACTGACAGGATACATCAATGGAGTGCTTAACAGTTATCTGGCGTGTTAGTGGATAAACACTAAGCACGATAAGTTTTGGACGAATCAAAATCAAATCACATTTTATTGGTTGAGTTCACATATTTTGCAGATGTTATCGCGGGTGTAGTGAAATACTTATGTTCCTAGCTCCAACGGTACAGTAATACCTAACAATACAAAACAATACACACAAATTCCAAAACTAATATGGGGTGAATATGAGGTATTACAGCACAGAACAGAATGATTACACAAGTAAGAGATATAAGTTTACGGAATTGTAACCCATGGAAATCTCTGCAGGTATTAGGTAATCCCAGTAGTGGTCCAGTATTATAGGGGCCAGTATGGCAACCCTAAAGATGAGGACCTATGGACATCGATACCCTTACAAAAAAAATTGATATACGCAGTTTCAAATATGAAAAATGTGCGTGAAAAAATCCATATAAACTTCGCACGTGTTTGAAAACCACCTGTCTGACTCGTGAATGTGACATTTTTCATGTGATTTGTTTACAAGTGAAAAATCCATGTGAAACTTCTGTCCGAAAACCAGGTATTCTTTATTTCTTACGTGACAATTTGTCACATCTCCTGCTCCTCCCCTTTGACATACGATGTCGCCGGAATAGTAATCACCAGTCCTGGGATTCATCATTACGCACACCTGACACTCATCATTACGCGCACCTGTGAATCATTATAATTCACACCCGTACTTCATTACCTTCATCATTTCCTCCCCTTTATATGTCACTCTCTTATGTTCACTCACCAGTTGGTATTATTCTTGTGTACCGATATGTAGCCACATGGGATTGACTCGTTCCTGGTTTTGTTGTTTTATTAAACCTTTCACCTGCTTCCTGACTCACAGCTCCATTACTAATCAATCAATCAAATTGATTTATAAAGCCCTTCTTACATCAGCTGATGTCACAAAGTGCTGTACAGAAACCCAGCCTAAAACCCCAAACAGCAAGCAATGCAGGTGTAGAAGCACGGTGGCTCTGAAAAACTCCCTAGAAAGGCTAGAACCTAGGAAGAAACCTAGAGAGGAACCAGGCTATGAGGGGTGGCCAGTCCTCTTCTGGCTGTGCCGGGTGGAGATTATAACAGAATATGGCCAAGATGCTCAAATGTTCGTAGATGACCAGCAGGGTCAAATAATAATAATCACAATGGTTGTCGAGGGTGCAACAGGTCAGCACCTCAGGAGTAAATGTCAGTTTCTTTTCATAGCCGATCTGATATTACTAGCCGATATTACAGAATACCAACTCAAACTATGGAAGCAGCAGGAACATCTGATATCTCTCAGATGGTCGACGAACAAGGGTACCTTCTATGTCAAAACCATGACCAGCTGGCTCAACTGGGGACGGCCAGGCTCTCAGTTCTATTTTTCACACCAGTTGGGAGCCCCCACCACCGAAAGGTCTAAGATTGCCACGGTTATTTCTCTGCTGACCGGGTGGGCATTGGAATGGGCTATGGCCATCTGGGAGAGAGGAGAGGAGGAACTAGATTCTTATGAGGGGTTCATGGCTCTGTTCAAATGCATTTTTGATCATCCCGTGGAGGGCAGAGAGGGAGGTGAGCGTCTGCTTCAACTACAGCAGGAGAATCAGACGGCTGCTGAGTATGCACTCACCTTCCGGACATTAGCAGCTTCCAGTGGATACAATGAGGCGGCGCTTCGCACGTTATTTAGAAGAGGGCTGTGCGAGGAGGTCCAGACGGAACTGGAATGTCGGGACAACGACCTCACCCTGGATGCACTCATTGCGATGGCCATCCGTCTGGATAACCTTCTCCTGGGAGTGTTGGAATTCTCATCGTTTCTCTCCCTCCTTTGGCGAGTTCTCGGGATCAGGGCCCAAACCCATGGAGGTAGGGGTCACATGCCTTTCTGCGGCAGAATGACGCAGACGGATACAGCTGTGGCTTTGTCTGTACTGTGGGCAAGGAGGGCACAAGCTCCAGCGGAGTCCGGTACTTCAGAATCCGGGATCCACTAGAGCAGAGGGACAGTCATGGGATGTTTCACCTCCTGGACCAGGAGTAAGTATTCCAGATTCAGCTCTTCCTGCTAGATTCTTTTTGGTGTTCATCACTCTTGTACTACTCAAGACTGTCCCTCTTGTACTGTGTCTACAGCTTTAGTGGATTCTGGCACCGTGGGGAACATTATGGATCACACTTGCTTCCTCACACTTGCTTCCTCACACTTGCCTCCTCACACTTGCCTCCTCACACTTGCCTCCTCCCTCAACATTACCATCTATCCACTCTCCTCTCCTTTTCCGGTTCAAGGTCTCGACTGTCGGCCATTAGGATCTGGAACCATCACACACATCGCTCAACCACTCACCCTCAATGTGGAGTCCAATCACCAGGAGAACATCCCCTTCTTCATCACCAGTGCACCAGTTCACAAAATCCTCCTCGGCCTCCCATGGCTCCAACGCCATGACCCTACCATCTCATGGTCGAGGATGAGAACCACAGACTGATCACCTGAATGCCGGAAGACCTGCTTCCCTGTCCCCTGGGGTTGCCCTTCAGCCCAACATCCCGGAGGAATACCAGGACCTAATGGAGGTATTCTCCAAGACCTGCGCTACCTGTCTCCCTCCTCATTGCCCCTGGGACTGTGCCATCGACCTGTTTTCCGGTGCCATACCTCCATGCAGACGCATATACCCTCTGTCTGTGACTGAGACCCAGGCCATGGAGGATTACATTCAAGAGGCGCTCCAACCGGGTTTCATCTGCACATCCACGTCTCCTGCGTCGGCTGGTTTCTTCTTTGTGGCCAAGAAGGAGGGAGGATTACGCCCATGTATAGATTACCGAGGACTCAATGACATCACCACGAAGTATCGGTACCCTCTTCCATTGATGCCGTCAGCTATCGACCAGCTCCGCGGGGACCAGTTCTTCACCAAACTGGACCTGCGGAGTGCCTACAATCTCATCCACATCCGTGGGGGGGGGGGGGGGGGATGAGTGGAAGACGGCGTTCAGCACGTTTGGTCACTACAAGTACTTGGTTATGCCCTTTGGTTTAGCCAATGTCCGTCAGTGTTCCAGGCATTGATAAACGAGGTGTTCAGGGACATGCTCGGCTGTCAGGTGATTGTATACATCGATGACATCCTGATCTTCTCAACCAACCTGGAGGATCACATCACCCACGTTCGAGCAGTCCTGGAACGCCTCTTGGTCAGTCACCTGTTCGTCAAGGCGGAGAAGTGCCAATTCCATCAGAGGGCTGTATCCTTCTTGGATTACCAAATCAGCCCACAGGGAGTGAAGATGGAGGACAAGAAGGTAGATGTGGTAAGGTCATGGCCAGTCCCAACCCCCATCAAGGGGTTACAATGGCTTTGGGGTTTGCCAACTTCTACCGCCACCTCATCAGGAACTTCAGTGCCGTCGCCGCCCCTCTCACCTCCCTCCTCAAGGGTGGGCCTTGTAGGTTGGTGTGGTCTCTTTCACCTCTGCCCCTTTGCTAAAACACCCAGATCCCACGCTACCTTTTGTGGTTGAGGTAGACGTGTCTGAGGTGGGCGTGGGGACAGTTTTATCACAAAGACAGGGTAGCCCATTGAAATTGCATCCTTGTGCTTTTTTCTCCAAGTCCGCGATCGGGAGCTCCAGGCGGTGAAGTTGGCATTACTAGAGTTGAGACACTCGCTGGAGGGCGCCAAGGAACCATTTGTCATCCTCACCGACCATCGGAACCTAGAATGCATACGGACAGCGAGGAGACTGAATCCGTGCCAAGCCAGGTGGGCACTTTTCTTCACCAGGTTTGACTTCAGGCTGATCTGTCGCCCAGGTTTTAAGAACATCAAGGCCGATGCCCTGTCCCATATCTACGATTCGGGAGAGGTTCCTGTCCAGAGGGCACCCATAATCCCATCCTCCCGAGTCATAGGTCTAGTGGTTTGGGACGTAGATGTGGACATCCGTCAGGCTCTAGAGAGGGAGCCCACACCCCGGAATTGTCCTCCCGAGCACATCTACATTCCCACAGGGATAAGGGATTGGCTGCTGACCTGGGCACACACAGCTGTCGTCGCTGGACATCCAGGTATTTCGCGCACCATCCACTCCATCGCTGAGAAGTACTGGTGGCCCACCTTGGTGCAGGATGTAACTCGGTATGTCAACTCCTGTTCCGTATGTGCTCAAACCAAGTCCCCCCGGAATGCTCCAGCAGGGAAGCTCCTGGCGCTTCCCGTGCCTCAGCGACCTTGGTCACATCTATCCATTGACTTTGTAACTGATCTTCCCCCCATGATGGTTTCACCACCATTCTGGTGGTAGTGGATAGATTTTCGTGTTTTCATGTCGATTAATCCCTCTTCCTGGTCTCCCTACTGCTCTCCAGGTCACTGAGGCACTCTTCCATCAGGTCTTCCGGCATTATGGCCTTCCGGAGGACATTGTCTCCGACCGTGGTCCCCAATTCACATCACGAGTATGGAGGGCCTTCTTGGAGAAGCTCGTGGTCACGGTCAGCCTCACTTCCGGGTATCGGCCTCAGTCCAACAGGCAGGTGGAGAGGATGAACCAGGAGCTGTGGAGGTTCCTGAGGAGTCACTGTCAGGAACGGCAGGGTGAGTGGGCACGATTCCTTCCATGGGCAGAGTACGCCCAGAACTCCCTACATCACTCCTCCACTGGGTTGACCCCCCTTCCAGTGTGTTTTGGGTTTCCAGCCGGCCCTGGCCCCGTGGACCCGGGCCAGACCGCGGCTCCTGCAGTAGATGAGTGGTTCCAGGGTGCGGAGGATGTGTGGAGCGACGTGCACGTGAAACTCCAACGTGCCGTCCATCGTCAGAAAGAACAGGCAGACAGCGTCTGTCTCTCTACCAGGAACCTCCCACTCCGCCTGCCCTGCAAGAAATTGAGCCCCCGGTTTGTGGGGCCGTTCAAGGTTTTCCAGAGGGTCAATATGGTGACATACAGGTTACAACTACCCAGTCACTATCGTATCTCACCCTCTTTTCATGTCTCCCTTCTCAGGCCGGTGGTTCCTGGTCCCTTAGCTGATACTGTCCCCCACGACACACCTCCACCCCCCCGGACATCGATGTGGGTCCGGCGAACGCTGTCAGATCCCTACCCTACTGGACTCCTGACATCGTGGGGGTCGGCTCCAGTATCTGGTGGACTGGGAGGGGTATGGCCCAGAGGAGTGGTGTTGGGTTCCGGTGGAGGACATTCTGGGCCGCAACATCATCCATGATTTCCACCTTCACCGCCTGGACCGACCCGTTCCTCGGGGTCGTCCCTCTGGTTGGCGTCGTCCTGTGACTGGAGCCGCACATTAGGGGTGGGGGGGGGTGGGGGGGTACTGTCACAACTGCTCCTCCCCTCCGGCATATGACATCACTGGAATACTAACCACCAGTCCTGGGATTCATCATTACGCACACCTGTCACTCATCATTACGCGCACCTGTTAATCATTATGATTCACACCTGGACTTCATTACCTTCATCATTTCCTCCCCTTTATATGTTACTTTCTTATGTTTTATATGTTACTTTCTTACTTTCTTATGCTCACCAGTTAGTATTATTCTTGTGTACTGGCGTGTAACCACAAGGATTTGTCTCGTTCCTGGTTTTGTTGTTTTTTAAACGTTGCACCTGGTTCGCGACTCACAGCTCCATTATTACACATTTTTTACGTGATTTGTTCATATGTGTGCTCAAATGTCTGAAAACCATGTGATTTTTGTTGTTGTTGTAAGGGCAGTCTCAGGAGTCACGGGGATAGTGCTAAATTAGGCTTGCTTCCATCTTAAAGACAAGAGGCCATACCACACTATAACCTTTCTATTGCACAACAACACAGACACTTCAGTATGGTCACTTTGGAAAGCAGGCCAGGGGAGAGTCATCAAAGGCAATGTGGATACCATCCCCCTACGTGTTTCATCTACCATGTGACATTAACTGTTCTCCCTCTCTAATTTCATAATAACAAATGGCTGCCATTGGCATGTTATATAGATACAGTTTAGTGAGTGGTCAAGTAGGAGCTACTCATGACAACACTTCACTTGGTTAGGGATTCTACATACATGAAGAAATGGGCCAACCGTAAATACCCAGAGTTTAATGAGTGTGTGTGAAGCCAGTGGAGGAGGACTGAGCTGAGAGAGGCTGATTTAAAGCGACACTGGTCCTGACCTGGGAGGGCATCATGCTCGGCCAACCATCTCCATACCGCTCTGAACACCAGCTAGTGGAGAAATCTTTGCTTTTAGATTGCCAATCTCCAAAAACATTTCTCTCAATACGGACAAATGACAGAGGCTGGTACAGAGGGCTCTTTTGAGACTTCCCAAATCCCTTCACTGGTCTCTCACTCTCTGGTGACGTCGACCTTGAATCCCCAGAGTTAGTGGTGCCTCTTCCACCATCAGGGTTCAATGAGTTTTGGTCTGAGGAATGAACTCTCTTAATGACCGATGGGGAGAGTGGCTATAGGCTGCGTGGTCAATGTTAGGGTCATGAATCTAGCCAGGGAGTAGAGTGGAGTGGAGACACCCACCACTACACTGACTCCACGGTAACGTAGGCCTATCTCATAGTGCTGGTGCATTTCAGGGAGAAAACTGCAGCGTAACCATAAACTTCCAAAATGACTGTCAACAGATAATAAAACTGGTGGGCTGTCTGTGGATAATTAATAGTCGATTGAGTGTCTAGGTCTTCATCGATTGGTTCTTTTCTCAGAGCTGCAGTAGTAAGGTGGGGTTGATTAAGTGGCAGAACTCCCATGGGACCTGGTCATAAAAATGTGTTTTACAGAAGACACCTGATAGAATTCCATATCTATCCACCTATATTCATCTCTTCTTTCAGTCAATGAGATTTGTATCTGGTAGCTGATAAAGAGAAAAGGTGGTTCTATGAATTTCATCTCATAGGTCTCAGTTTTTAGTGTGAAGCTTTATGGTCGAGGTGGTCAGTGAAGAATGGCTTGATCATTCTATGTTTTTCTATTTTGGGCACTCGCCTGCATTTTACACTCGCTTTACTCTTGCTTTCTTCAGAGACTTTTCCCCTTATAATTGTCTTAATTTAATCTCTGAGAGTTATGTAAATCAAAACTATGAAATAACAGATATGGAATCATGTAGTGTTAAACAATTCCAAATATATTTTAGATTTTAGATTCTTCAAAGTAGCCACCCTTTGTCTTGACAGCTTTGCACACTCTTGGCATTATCTCAACCAGCTTCACCTGGAATGCTTTTCCAACAGTCTTGAAGGAGTTCCCACATATGCTGAGCACTTGTTGACTGCTTTTCCTTCACTCTGCGGTCCAACTCATCCCAAACCATCTCAATTGGGTTGAGGCTGGGATATTCTGGAGGCCAGGTCATCTGATGCAGCACTCCATCACTCTCCTTATTGGTCAAATAGCCCTTACACAGCCTGGAGGTGTGTTTTGGGTCATTGTCCTGTTGAAAAACAAGTGATAGTCCCACTAAGTGCAAACCAGATGGGATGGTGTATCGCTGCAGAATGCTGTGGTAGCCATGCTGGAAACCTGTTGGGGCTACAGGTTAGCAATGAACCCTGAGACGGGATTGCTAGCAAGGCTGGAAATTCAAAACATCAAAAATCTAATAATTTCAATTTCTCAAACAATCAACTATTTTACACAATTTAAAAGATAAACATCTCCTTAATCTAACCACATTGTTCGATTTTCAAAGAGGCTTTACGGCAAAAGCATAAAGTTAGATTATGTTAGGACAGTACATAGCCACAAAAGTACAAACATCCATTTTCAATTCAAGGTCAGGCGTCACCAAAAGCAGAAACCAGCTAAAATTATGCACTAACCTTTGACAATCTCCATCAGATGACACTCCTAGGACATTATGTTATACAATACATGCATTTTTTGTTCCATCAAGTTCATATTTATATCCAAAAACAGCATTTTACAGTAGCGGTGAAATTCCAATTTTTTTCTTCTCTGAAATGCTTCCGGTGAACAACGTTACAAATTACAAAATTACTATTCGAAAACATTGGTAAATTATAATATTGTCATTCAAATATTCATAGTTTAACATTTCGTAAATGCTACTGCATTGCCAGATTTCAAAATAACTTTACTGGGAAATCACAATTTGCAATAAACCGGGTGCTGTGCTAAGAACAATAGGCTAGGCTATACAGGTTAGCACCATCTTGTAACCATGTAATATCAAAATTACTATTGTCAATAATCCCTTACCTTTGATTATCTTCATCCATTGGCACTTCCAGGAATCCCATGTCCACAACAAATGTGGTTTCTTTCAACAAAGTTCATAATTGATGTCCAAATAACTCCAAGTTGTTAGCGCTTCGGTAGGCTACTAAAAAGTAGCGCGGGGGGGTGGGGGGGGGGGGGGAGTCACGGCGAAAAGTAAAAAAAAAAATCTATTTACGTTCGTTCAAACATGTCAAACGTTGTTTAGCATCAATCTTTAGAGCCATTTTTAACGTGAAACATCAGTAATGTTTCAACCCGACCTCTCCTGTGTCTTGAAAAACGTATTTGAAAAATGTATCGCATCACATGATTGCGCAGGTGCAGCCAATAATGAAGTGACGACATCCCAGGGAGGTCAACTTCCCTTCCTTGTCATCCGGTATCTGTTGATCATAGACGCTTCAAACAACTTTATAAAGATCGCTGACATCTAGTGGAAGCCGTAGGAGTTGCGAAATGAATCCTTTCTCACTGTGGTATCTATTAAACAATGATTAAAAAAAAATAGTACAGCCACAAAATTCTTTTTTTCTCTCAGGTTTTCTCAGGTTTTTGCCTGCCATATGAGTTTTGTTATACTTATAGACACCATTCAAACAGTTTTAGAAAATTCAGAGTGTTTTCTATCCAAATCTGGTAATAATATGCATATCCTAGCTTCTGAGTTGGTGTAGGTGGCACTTAAAAATGGGCACATATTTTTTTCAAAATTCTCAATACTGCCCCCTAGCCCCAACAGGTTAAGTGTGCCTTGAATTCTAAATAAATCACTGACAGTGTAATCAGAAAAGCACCCCCACACCATCATACCTCATCCTCTATGCTTCACGATGGGAACCACACATGCAGAGATCATCCGTTCACCTACTCTGCGTCTCACAAAGACACAGCAGTTGGAACCAAAAATCTCAAATTTGGACTCATCAGACCAATGGGCAGATTTCCACCGGTCTAATGTCCATTGCTCCTGTTTCTTGGCCCAAGCAAGTCTCTTCTTCCTATTGGTGTCCTTTAGTAGTGGCTTATTTGCAGCAATTCGACCATGAAGGCCTGTAATTCAACCACAGTCTCCTCTGAACAGTTCATGTTGAGATGTGTCTGTTACTTGAACTCTGTGAAACATTTATTTGAGCTGCAATTTCTGAGGCTGCTAACTCTACTGAACTTATCCTCTGCAGCAGAGGTAACTCTGGGTCTTCCTCCCCTGTGGCGGTCCTCATGAGAGCCAATTTCATAATAGCGCTTGATGGTTTTTGCGACTGCACTTTAAGAAACTTTCAAAATTCTTGAAATTTTCCGGATTGACTGACCTTCATGTCTTAAAGTAATGATGGACTGTTGTTTCTCTTTGTTTATTTGAGCTGTTATTGCCATAATATGGACTTGGTCTTTTACCAAATAGGGCTATCTTCTATATACCACCACTACCTTTTCACAACACAACTGATTGGCTCAAACGCAATAAGAAGGAAAGAAATTCCACAAATTAACTTTTAACAAGGCACACCTGTTAACTGAAATGCATTCCAGGTGATTACCTCATGAAGCTGGTTGAGAGAATGCCAAGAGTGGGCAAAGCTGTCATCAAGGCAAAGGGTGGCTACTTAGAAGAATCTCAAATATAAAATATATTTTGATTTGTTTAACACTTTTTTGGTTACTACATAATTCCATATGTGTTATTTCATAGTTTTGATGTCTTCACTATTATTCTACAATGTAGAAAATAGTAAAAATAAAGAAAAACCCTGGAATGAGTAGGTGTGCCCAAACTTTCGACTGGTACTGTATATAGAGTATATTTTTTTGTTGCCAAATGTGACTTTTTTTTAGATTGCATTAGAATAATGGATCAGATTCCATAAGCAACAGATATAAAGTACTAACTTTGAGTGGCACTTGTTATTGGCCTTTTTACGATATGGCACTTTTAAAAGGTGTATTGATTCAGGTTCACAGACAGCTGTAAACCTTATTTATTTTATGTTGGTCATAACTGCAGTTTAAAAAAAATCTAAATTGTATCATACAGAGGCAGTGAAGACTCCAGAGAAAGCCCCTACTAATAGCTACAGCTATCAATAATTTAAAATAATCCTTCCCCTAAAAGGAATAAAAGGACCCTTTGAGGAGACATCATGTACCATGTGACTTGGTTGGCACCGCACCAGCCCCACTCCACCAGCAGCATCAGCACCCATCCACCAGCACTGCTTGTCCCCTCCACCAGCACTGCCAGCCCCCTCCACCAGCACTGCTTGCCCCCTCCACCAGCACTGCCAGCCCCCTCATCCAGCACTGCCAGCCCCTCCACCAGCACTGCCAGCCCCCTCATCCAGCACTCCCATCCCCCTCCACCAGCACCCCCCGCAAAGCCACCATAAGTAGGGTTGCAAAGCTACTGGAATCTTCAGTAATTTTGGTAATTGACAAAAAATCTATGGCAATCTATCGTAACTTTGGTAATAAATACTTGAATAATAAATATGGAATTAGGTGGAACAGGTCAGGGTTCAATAGCCGCAGGCAGAACAGCAGAAACTGGGTTAGCAGCATGACCAGGTGGACTCGTAAAACCCAGGTAGTCCTCAGGCATGGTCCAAGGCCTTAGGTTCTCCGGGAGGGGAGAGAGACATGGAATAAATAGAGGTAGCATATCTACGATCACACAGGACACCAGATAAGACAGGAGAATTACACCAGATATAACAGAATGACACTTGCCCCCCAGCACATAGCCTACTGCAGCATAGATCAGGGGACAGGGGGCGACGGGGTGAGCACAGCCCCAACATCACTAAAGGGATATCAACAGGCCACTAACTTACTACCCTGAGACAAGGCCGAGTATAGCCCACGAAGATCTCCCCACCGCACGAGCCCAAAGACAGGAAGAATGGAAGAGCGTGAGCAACTGCATTGTTGGAGCTAGAAACACAAGCATTTCGCTACACCCGCAATAACAGCTGCTAAACACGTGTATGTGACCAATAAAATTTTATTTTGATTTGAATAAAAGGCCACTTTAAAATGCACAGTTTTGTCACCCAACATAATACCACAGATGTCTCAAGTTGAGGGAGCGTGAAATTGGAATGTTGAATGGAGGAATGTCTACCAGAGCTGTGGCCAGAGAATTTAATGTTAATTTCTTTACCATAAGCCACCTCCAGTGTTGTTTTAGAGAATTTGGCAGTAAGTCCAAATGGCCTCACAACTGCAGACCACGTGTATGGTGTCGTATGGGTGAGCGGTTTGCTGGTGTCAAAATTATGAACAGAGTGCCCCATGGTGGCAGTGGGATTATGGTATGGGCAGGCATAAGTTATGGACATCACCTCATGTTACAGCATGATAATGCACAGCCTCATGTTGCAAGGATCTGTACACAATTCCTGAAAGCTGAAAATGTCCCAGTTCTTCCATGGCCTGCATACTCACCAGACATGTCACCCATTGAGCATGTTTGGGATGCTCTGGATTGACGTGTACGACAGAGTGTTCCAGTTTCCGCCAATATCCAGAAACTTCGCACAGCCATTGAAGAGTGGAACAACATTCCACAGGCCACAAACAACAGCCTGATTAACTCATGCGAACATTGACAAAAAATACATACTGACATTGTAAAATAAATAAAACGGTGTGAAAAATAATATTTCATGCTGAAACCCTCATATTCACATTTTAGCAGAGGCTCTTATCCAGAATGAATTACAGGTGCAATTAGGGTTAAGTGCCTTCTTCAAGGGCAAATTGACATATTTTTCACCTCGTCCGCTCTGGGATTCAAACCAGCAAGCTTTGTCTTACTGGCCCAACGCTCCGCAAATGCAATGTTCCAGGAATTCCTTCTTCTCCACTGTTATTGACATGGTTGTGCAGTGTTACTTGTCAGGCTACTCTGCGGCATTCATGTTACCACTCTGGAGACCTTGACCACTTCGGGAATTTTATGGAAAAGTGAGCGATTGGCTCTTTTTAAGAATACGGAAGAAAGCCAGTTTAGAGGGTACTGGAGCGCAGCACCAAGGTTGATGTCACGTGGTTTCCATGTGGTGGCAACGTGATGGAATGAGAGACGACAACACCTTCACCACCACAGACTTCCTCGAGTACTTGTCTCTGTAGTGGCACGTCTGACTGTCTCTCGCTAAAAGCGTGTTCAAACATGTATGAAACCAAACAGGGCGGAACTTGGCATGTTAGAGTAGCTCAGCGTTGTTCATCTTCTATTTTTTTAAATGCAGTTTGTTTACTATATGTTTTATTCATATAGAGACTGGCTTAGGCCTACTTACAGCAATTGCATTTTCTAGAGGCAAAACCAACCTTTGAATGTCAGTGGAGAGGAAGAAGAAATGTCATGGGCCGACCAATTCACAGCAAGACCAAGTTACAAAAAAAAGCTGACTGTACTGTATGTTTGTGCTGCAGATCAAAACAACAAAGAAAGGTCATCATCAAATGGCATCTTGATATTTCATCTAGAGTGCATTGTCCGTGGAGGTGGAGGCAATATTATTCCATAGATAGGCATTCTTGTTTCAATGATGAAGCAAAGCTCATACAGCATATGACACACATGTAAGAATGGCCTTAAGTATTATATTACTGTATTTTATATTAGGGCCTCAAAGAATACTCTGTACCTTGGGGAATAATTCAGTGATCAGGCTCAGACTGCATACACATGTAACCGGTGCTGTACTGCACAAGCTGTAACTCTGCGTTGTGTGTGGTTGATTGAGACTATAGACGTGGACTTTGGAGATCAGGTAGTTTTAATCAAGCAGAATTCACTCTCTGCATCCTGCGTCTGCATCCAAAAGAAAATAAAACATTTGTAGAGCACATATGTTCTGTGAATCGTCGCCTCTTTCTACAACAGATGCACAATACAAGGGACTGGGATCATTCGAGGAGCTAGCCATCGTTCACACATACAATAACCTGCTAATACCTTAGCTAGCTATTAACCACATGTTGAATTCAGAATGTTGATATCATCCTAAAAAGTACAATTACAAGTGCATCTTGACAATACCATCCACTTATGAGTAACCTCTAAATAAACAACATTATTCATGAACAAAACACTGTGTGTATGACTTTGTGCTTAAAAGAATCAAACTTTTCTGAAGACGACAGAAAAAGCGTGCCTATCTCTCATAGTGCATCAAAGTGATTTGAGCACGAGCAGGCAGGGCAAAACGTAAGTACACACTCCCCTACTCCCAGGATGCAGGCATGCATAACAACAAATCAACATGACATATATGAACCTGGTGAAATTCACATAGTACTTTAACAACTGTTACACACAGTTCGTTCTGTATTGGCTTTTGATTATACATAACTCCTGAAATACTATCTGGCAACTGCATGGCCAACATCAAAGGTGTTTGATCACACATATTATCTCCTCTCTGATTGGGCTGAGGCTGCTATAGATTGCTTCCATCCATCCCAGTAGGTACTGACTTTATACTTTCCCGATAGGGTTCTCAGTCTTGCCCCACCTCCACCCCCTTTCATTAAAACTACAGCAACCCACTGATCAAAGACATCAAATATTTAGCAGCCTTTTAAACCTTTAAGCAGGTCAACACGGCATGCAGCCACAGCTGGCCTTGCTATATTCTAATGAGAAAACATTTTCTACAACAGACCTCTTTCTTTACCACCACGGCACGAGCCATGCAGGTTAGCTTTAGTGCACATTGAATAATTATATGGGCAAGAGGCTGGGAGCACCGCCACTGATCTCTAAGGTGACTTGGGTACTTTTGGATACTTCAGATTATCACAGGTGTCTGTAATTATCTCTGCCCCTCTGTGTGGCCGTATCACATCTAGAATATATGAAATAATTAAACAAGATGATTTTAAAATAAAAAATAGAATGAGAAAGCTTTAAAACATTATCCTAAATATAAACCATAAACTTAGTGAATACCATTGGTGTTGAATACAAGACAGCAGATAGCCTAGATGTTAAGAGTTTTGGGCCAGTAACCAAAAGGTTGCTGGTTCAAATCCCTGAGCTGACTAGGTGAACAATCTGTTAATGTGCCCATGAGCAACGCACTTAACCCCAAATGCTCTGGATAAGAGCCTCTGCTAAAATGTAAATATGAGGATTTCAGCATGAAATACTCTTTTCAAAGTTTTATTTATTTTACTTTGTCAATATGTATTTTTTGTCAATGTTTTGGTCTCAAGTTGTGAAAAAAAGTAAATAGTCAGAAGAGTTGCAGAGTTCATTGAAAATAATGCTAATGTTGATAAGATGCTTTTTTTAAGAATAAATATTAATATTTTAAAAAGTCACTCAAGTATAAATTACCAAAGTTACGATAGATTGCCATACATTTCTGTTATTTACCAAAATTACTAAAGATTCCAGTAACATTGGTAAATTACCGGTAGCTTTGCAACCCTACCTGTGGTGGCTTTGCGGGGGATGCTGGTGGAGGGGGCTGGCAGTGCTGGTGGAGGGTGCCAGTCATCCTGACAACCCATTCATCCTTAAAGCAGCACACTGTTGTAAACCATAACAACGTACAGTATGACAAACAGCATGTCGTACCATACATAACATTTCCCGCCCCTTTCCAAAACCAGGGACTGGTACCATACATAAAAATGTCCATAGGGCAAAAACCTAGAGTGATATCTGTAAGAAAGAAACATGAACCTTTAAATGGAAGAGGTAAATAGCGACTCTCCGAACTAGCCAGTTCAGTCCATTAACCTGGAGGCTGACTAAGACGCCTAACGGAGCCTAAGAATGAAAGGAGGTTAAGTAGTCCCCCAGATGAGCAGGGCAAGTTCGTGCCCTCATAGGCCGTTCTTCAGCCACCTCCGCATATGGCTCTGGCCCTTGGGGAGCCAACAGAGGCTGGGTCTTGGGTGGTAGTAGTGGAGGAGGTCCATCAGGTGGCGTCTCTGGTCTGTAAGTCAGTTTTGTGGGCATTTGTGTTCCTTGAGGGGAAGGGACTTTTCCGAGGCGGCTGGCGTGCCAGCGTGATCCATTGCTCAACATGAAGGTGGCGGGCCCCAGTTGTCGACTGACCTGCAAGGGGTCCGACCAGAATGAGGCCATTTTGTTGCACCGCTGAGGTCGTCGGGCTCCATCTCACAACCTAGCATGAGAGATGCCGGGGAGACCTGTGTTGTTGTGTGTTTGCTTGCTCTGTAGTGCATTAGAGCTTGGTTCAAAGCAGTTTGGAACGTGCACCCCTGGACCAGGTGCGCTCTGATGCCATTCTTCAGCGGTTGGTTGAAGCGTTCCACCCCTCCGTTAGCTTGTGGGTTGTAGTGGGCCGTGCGGATGTGTTTGATTCCCTTGTTGCTGAGATATGAGGAGAACTCGACAGAGGTTAGCTGGGGCCCATTGTCCATGGTGAGGGTGAGGGATAGGCCCCACCTTGTGAACAGGCTGTCTAGGATGTCCACGATGGCCTGTGTTGTGACAGTTCCGACAGGAACCACTTCTGGCCACTTAGAGTTGAGGTCATACGCCACCACCAGGAAGCGCTGATGGTAAGGGACTGCGTGCCCATGGATCTCGCCACAGATGTCCAGCTGGGTGTACTCCCAGGGGCGGGAAGGCCATGCGAGAGGCTGCAGGGGGGGGGGGGGGGTGGACTTTCCTGTTTTCCCACTGAGGAGGCATGCAGCACAATCCCTGACCAGGGCTTCAATGTCATGGTCAATGCTTGGCCACCACACAAGGTCTCGACATCGCTGCTTAACCTTCACTATGCCCAAGTGACCCTCGTGCTCCATTGATAGAACACGCTCACGCAGACCACTCGGGACCACAGTGCAAAGAGAGACACGGACTTCTTCCCAGCAAGAAAGTTTGTGCTTCACCTTCCGGCTCACGTGCTGGCCATCCAGTGCGTATGTAGGTCCGCAGGGTAGACAGTGTGGGATCCTGTTCCGATGCTTGCTTCACCTCCTCCAGTGAGATGGCTGGCTGAAGGAGAGCGTAGAGCATTTGTATGAGCTCTGTTTCATTGTCGTCTGGCAAGACGGTCGGAGCAGAAGTGTCAAAGGAGCGTGAGAGGAGGTCTGCCACCACGTTATCCCTCCCCGGAGTGAACTTCAGCTGATAGTCATACTGTCTGAGGCGGTCGGTCCATCAGTGCAGTCGAAGTGGCTTGTGGCCAGTTCCTGATGCTGACAGTAGCATTGTGAGGGACTGGTGGTCAGTTCAGAGCATGAACAGCCAGCCGTATTGATGGATGTGCCACCTTTCACATGCCCAGACACAGGCCAGTGCTTCTCGTTCGCCCACAGAGTACAGTTGTTCAGTGGGGCTCAGGGCCCTTGAGGCGAAGGCGATGGGCCTCTCAATGCCATTCTGCAGCTGTGAGAGGACAGCTCCTATTGCTCCAGCTGAGGCATCACAGGTGACAATGGTGGGGCAGACAGGGTCAAAGTGAGCCAAAACTGGGGCTGTGGTGGGCTGGCTCTTCAGTGAGCGGACCGCGTCTGAGCAGGCTGCCATCCAGGCCCATGGCTCATCCTTCTTGAGGAGCTGGCGCAGGGCTGCTGCGGTCTGAGAGTAGTGGGGCAGAAACTGGAGGTAGTTGGCTGTCATGCCCAGGTACTAGGCCACCTGAGAGGCTGAGGTCGGTTCCGGGATGCGGAGGACGGCTTCAATGTTCGACATGAGTGGGGCAATGCCTTTGGCCAATAGACGGAAACCCACAAACTCAACAGCTGAAGCTGCAAAGGTGCACTTTCCACCGTTCAGGGTCAGGTTGTTCCGCAGTAGAGCACTGAATACTCTGTGTAGTTGATGGTCATGGATGTGGAGGTCAGGGCCGTGGACCATGATGTCGTCCAGAAAGACTGCCACCCCGGGTATTCCAGCGAGGATGGTGCTCATCACCTTCTGGAAGCAGCTGGGGGCAGGGCTAAGTCAAAAAGGTATGCGTGTATATCTGAACACACCAGCATGTGTGACAAAGGCTGTGAGGTCTCTGCTGGCTGGGTGGAGGGGCACCTGAAGATAACCCTGACGCAGGTCGAGCTTCGTGAAGACCATGGAGCCATGAAATTGTGCGGTCAGCTCCTCAGCTGTAGGCAAGGGGTACTTATCCAGGACAACAGCCTTGTTCACAGCACGGAGATCCACGCAGGTCCGGATTCCACCTGACTTTTTGGTTGCGATGACCAAGTTTGAAATCTAGGGGGCAGCGTTGACTGGCTCAATGATGCCTGCCTCCAACTGTGACTGGAGATCTTTTGTGACATCATCACGCAGTGCAAAGTGGATGCGCCGCAGGGGCTGTATGACTGCGGTCTCGTCCGGGTTCACTAGGGGCCTGTGAGTAAAAGCTGTGAGGCAGCCCAGTCCATCAAACAGAATTGGCCAGTTCTGTTGCCATGTGCCGGTAACTTGGTGGATAGCTGACCCACTGTCATCTCTCAGTGTGAACCCCAAGCCTGTGAAGAGGTCGAGGCCCAGGAGGTTGGCACCCCGCTTTGCAATGTGAAATGTGAATGATGGCAGGTGCTTGGCGCCGTAGTGCACTGGGACCTGGAGGGTGCCTGCAATGTCTATCTTGGATCTCCCATACCCACACAGGGCAGTGGAGGGCTGTTGGAGTGTTAGGTGACTGAAAAACGTGTAGTAAGTTGCGAGGTTGAGCAACGACACCACAGCGCCAGTATCCAGTAACAAAAGCAAACCCACCTCGCCCAGTTGCACGGTGCATGTCATGAATGACACATGGTTAGCGGAGACGATTCAGATTTCAGTGTGTTCATGTTGAGAGCGAGATGAAAATAAGGGCCTGTTCTGGGTGGAGCTAGCAGCTGGGGCAGAATGACACACTTTAGCAAAGTGATTGTACTTTGAACAGTTCTTGCATATTTTCCCACGGGCTGGGCAGTTTGAAGCCCTTGAATTGTGAGAGCTAGCCCCACAGTTGCTACAGCTACTTCTGTTTGTTTGTCTGTGTGCCTGCTGCACGGGCATGTCTGTGTCCATGCAGCTATCGACGTGGGACGGCGTGTGCAGCGTGTGATCGTTGTAGTGCGCCTGCTCGGGCTGAAGCTGCTGTGTGAGAATGGCTGGGGGCCAAGTGTATGCTGCAGAGCTGTCTGTTAGCATAGTAGAGCATTCCAAAGCCGCTTCAACCTGGAGTGCTATTTTAATAGCTCCATCAAGTTGTAAATTATCCAGTTCCAAAAGCAGTTTCTCCCTTGTCTTTTCACATAACATCCCCTCTAACAGCTGATCCCTGATGATCTAGTCCTGAAGTGTCCCGTAGTTACAAGAGCTAGCCAAATTCCTCAGATTAGCCACATAGCTTTGAATGGACTCACCCGGGCGTTGGTGTCTTTTCCATAACCGGTAGCGTCGGAGGAGCACTCGCTCTTTCCCGGCAAAGTGGTTCCGTAGGAGGCTGACTGCAGCGGTGAATGTAGGAGCAGATCCAAGCGCTCTGAAAATCCTCTGTACCGAGGCAGTGATGGAGCAGTGCTGTCCTCGGCTTGTCGGAGATTGAAGAAAATACGTAGCTTTGAGATAAGTGTTAAAACTTTCAAGCCAGTTATTCCACGGGACTGGAGGTTTGCCAGGCACGGCGAGGAATGATGCTGGTGGTGGTAAGCGGAATTCAGCCATCTTCGTCACCAATGTTATATCTAGCTTCGCTGTCAAAGAACGCACAGTTTCACAATGCACATCACTCTCTTGTTTAACGACGTGCCACTCATCCTGACACCCCATTCATCCGTAAAGCAGCAAACTGACGTAACCCATAACAACGTACAGTATGACGAACAGCAAGTCGTACCATACATAACACTGGCGGTGTTGGTGGAGGGGATGATGCTGCTGGTGGAGGGGGGCTGGTGCGGTGCCAACCAAGTCACATGGTACATGATGTCTCCTCTAAGGGTCCTTTTATTCCTTTTAGAGGAAGGATTATGTTTAATTCTTTGCCACCTGTAGCTATTAGTAAGGGCTTTGTCTGGAGTCTTCACTGTACATTATAGAGAGAGTCTTTGCAGGGATGAGTAAACATATACACTGAGTGTACAAAACATTAGGAGAACACCTAAGACTGACCAAGTGAATCCAGGTGAAAGCTATGATCCCCAGGTGAAACCGTCCTCTGTGTTGTAATGGTGATGTGAGGCAGAGTGGTAGGCCCCATCACACAGTGACTCACACTCTGTCATCCAGACCCAGCATTAGGAAAGCAATCATGCTGTGGGCACCAGAACATGTTATCTGTGATAGTGTGGCTGTCTACAGGCGGAGGGATGTTATCTCTCCTGTACCTCGATACATTTAGGAGGGAATTGCACTGGATGTATTTTCATGGGAGGTTGAAAATAAATGTGATTTGTTAAATTAAATATACCCTGCACATATATTGAGAGAGTGAGATATATGGTATTTCTGTCTATACTGTATACACTGAGTGTACAAAACATTAGGAACACCTGAGCTATGTTCGAATACTCTATTTGTGACGTGATACTCTATATGCTATTTGTGACGTGAATTGATTATATAGTATGCTTATTGGTCATAGTATGGATATAGTTAGTATGCCAAAAGTTCCCGGATGTCGTACTAAATTAGACAAAATACGAAGTATACATGCAGTGGACACAATTTCCGAGCTTTTAGGGACCATAATGCATTTCTTCCCGAAAATGGGCGTGGCTTCACAACGTTTTCAGATTTGAAGAAAATGGCAGAAAATATGCAGCCGAAGTCCGACGAGAGAGGATACAAATTCATTGCTTTAATTTTATGACAAATGTTAAGAAAATGTTCAGCAATGTAATAAAGTAATGACTTTTCAAACAAGTTACGTTACATGTTATGTTGGCTGACAATTTGGTAGCTGCGCTATCCTTACGAACCGCATAGATTTACAGCAGTATGTACGGGTATGTTAGCTAGTTACCTAACGTTAGTTGGCTACTAATACATCGAACTAGCCAGGCAGTATTATTAACTATCTGCTATCTAACTAACTACCCAACGTTTATTGACTTGATTATTCACATCATTCCTAGCTAAGTGGTATAGTCGCTGTGCATTTGTTCATTCTGGCTATCTACTCTGAATTTACGAACGGACAATCTGACATTGCTCTGGATTTACGAACACCCAGAGCGCACTCTGGCAATCCAGATTGAATTTACGAACACACCCGAAATTGTCAAATGTTTAGCAAGTCATTTGTTATGCTAACAAGCTAGCAAGAGGTTGCATAGCAACAGCATCAACTTCCGGTAGACAGGCGAAACTCTAGTATGCTCAACTGAAACGATACCATTTGTTTACAGTATACTAAAATGAACTAATGGTATATAGTATGTAGTATACACTCATTAAGTATGTAGTATACAGTATGTTGGTGTGAGTATTCGATCACAGCTCTGCTCTTTCCATGACCTAGACTGATCAGGTGAACCCAGGTAAAAGCTATGATCCCTTATTGATGTCACTTGTTAAATCCACTTTAATCAGTGTAGATGAAGGGGAGGAGATAGGTTAAAGAAGTATTATTAAGTGTTGAGACAATTGAGACATGGATTGTGTATGTGTGCCATTCAGAAGGTGAACGGTCAGGACAAAAGATTTAAGTGCCTTTGAACAGGGTATGGAGGTAGGTGCCAGGCGCAGCGGTTTGAGTGTGTCAACATCCAAAAGGCCGCTTGGTTTTTTATGCTCAACAATTTCCGGTGTGTATCAAGAATGGTCCAACACCAAAGGACATCCAGCCAACTTGACACAACTGTGGGAAGCATTGGAGTCAACATAGGCCAGCATCCCTGTGGAACACTATCGACATCTTGTAGAGTCCATGCCCCGACGAGGGCAAAAGGGGTGCAACTCAATAATAGGAAGACGTTCCTAATGTTTTGTACACTCAGGCTATGTCAATCTAAACCTTGATTATACAGCCGGTCTGACTGCCCTATCAAATCCAGCCTCTCTTTTAATTCCACATCTAAAACCAGAAGCTATAAATAGAAGCTTAACAGTGTAATTGGTCTATTTATAGGCATTAGCTGTCCAACTGCCTGAAAAACATGTTACTGATAATAAGCATCAACTAACACTGCTGTCATGTAACCCCCTCTGATGATGACGTGACACCTCATTAGAGAGGGTGCGGGACACAGGGTCAGAATATTAATAGATTCAATTGATCGGAGGGCTAGAAGAGTAGGCCCTATGACACAGAGTTCAGCTTCATTGACAAGACTAATAAGACCAGACCCCCATGGGTTAGCTGTGCCTGAGAAACATTAACCACCGTCATCTTCACAGAGACAAGATGTCAGGCTGAGAATGCTAAGAATACTGAGCAGGAGGCTGTAGAAGTGTCAGAATGCATTGTTATGACGTTGCCCTCTTTGGGTACAGCGAGCACAAGTGACCCCCCTCCCTCTGCACCAGCCCTTTTCTATGCACCATCCCCCCGACCTCTATACTCCTGACACCAGGCTTTGTAAGAAGAGGTCGTAAATTCCTATGAGGAGATTCTCTCCTCATGGCCACAGTATAGAGACAGTGAGTTTTCATAGACCACACCAAGGAATTTCTTCTACCTCACAGAACTTGACAACCGAACAATATTCAGGTTCTGGAGAAGGTATAAAAGATCGGTGAAGAATCCAGCTATGAACTGGTCTGTTTGGTACAATTTTGTGAAACTCATAAGAGACAATACAACCACATTACTATAATCATGTTTATACAATAGCCTCAGCTATGAGACTTACATCTAAATGGTTGTATAAAATGAATGAATAAGGATGGAACTGTGTGTGAAATTGTGTAATGTGATTTTGGACTGTTTAATGAAGGAAACTCCAATTCCCTTTGGAGTCTTAACTAAATCAGAGGACCGCCCATGAGCACAGTTATGGTCTGGCGTCATCGGACAGGCCCTTTTCTGCTCTTCCGAATAAAACCCCCACCGAGGTTTTCTATCACAAGACCGAGCTTACCTCAATTATGAGATGGCTAAAGGTTGGAGACCATGCATTTCTCTTGATGACCTTTTAACCATACCACGTGGTTAAACTCTTAGACTATCAATACTGACAGAATAAGAACAAGTCTTTGATATTAATTACTAGTCTGCAGCTAGGAATTCGGTATCATTGAATGTGAAGACCGACAACCGCCGAAACAGCTATTCTATAACGACATGAATGAATGTTATTCTGAACTATCCTTTCTAACCACGACAGAGAGAGAGAGAGGGCGGACAGACTCTCCAACAGAAACAAACTTTTCAACAGAGATCCCGACGACATACTGAGCGTAAATATATATATTGATTGCAATTGTTCCCGAATGAGTGAGCGTTCACGTGCAAAGGATTAGCATTTCAATTGTTATAATTATCAACTCTGTAGTGCCTTCTCAGTTGACCCCCCCCCCACTCCCCTTTTGTCTAAGAAGCCGCCATGCCGGTTTAGCCCACTAGGGCACATTCCCCTATGATTTCCTTGTAACCATATCTACTGTTTGTTATGCATTTCTGTGAATTACCTCGTTAGTAAATAAAGGATTTTAAGACAATTGATGTATGGATGACTCATAGTGAAGACTGGGTTCGTGCAGATAACCAACAATTTACGACGTTTGGAATGAGACTGACGTGAGGTAAATAAGTAATTCATTTGAAGACTAATTGATCAGATATTAAAATATCTGAAAGTTATATTAGGAAAATTAGAACTTTGTAATCTGAATATTTTCCTTGGTGCCCCAACTTTCTAGTTAAATACAGTTACATGATTAATCAGGTTAATCGCGTAATAATAATTACAGAGAGTTATTTGATAAATATGTCTTCAGTTTTAATGATACCAAAGACACGACAGCATCTTCATCCCTACGTCCTCATGTTCTCCTTATTACTGAGGGTATGTCACATAACAGATACGGAAATGTATTTATTATGAATAAATAATATTATGAATAAACCAGTCCCCATCCAACCTTGTTATGTGCGTAAAGTAGGCCTACATGTCATTTTTTTTTTAAATATGACAGGCCTGATGTGTAAGGGGTGCGTGTTGGTGGCAGGGAAGTCAGGCGCAGGAGAACAAACTTGGTATAAACAGAGTTGTTTAATAAATGCTGATAAAACTCCAAAACCACCAAAATAACAAAATAACAAAGTGGGTACAGAACCCGTCGCACACCAACACTGAATCGCACATCACATACAAACAAAACAATCTCCAACAAGGACATGAGGGGAAACAGAGGGTTAAATACACAACATGTAATTGATGGGATTGGAACCAGTTGTGAAGGAAGACAAGACAAAACCAATGGAAAATGAAAAATGGATCAGTGATGGCTAGAAGGTCGGTGACGTCGACCGCTGAACACTGCCCGAACAAGGAGAGGGACCGACTTCGTGACATGATGGAAAAATGACACTTTTCGGTAAACTTTCCAAATGTCGACAAAACAAAATACGCTAGAAAACATGGGATCTTTTTATGTTGGTAAAATGTATTATGCAAGAAATGTCGGTGGAAACGCTTTTATGCGCAAATATGATAACCATCATATCAAAGTAAACTTGGAGTCACACATGACGTGTGGTCCTCCTACTACGACTCGTCGGGAAAGCATGCAGTTTATTAGGCTACAGTGGAAATAAGTTATGATGAACTTAACAGGGTGGTGAAAGTGCAAGTTGATGAGCTTGATGCTCTTTTCCAATCAATTCTGTGGGTCTTATTCTGGTGACATGAACATTGATGCTTCTTGGCTGCTGTTTGACAAATAAAAATAATATTTTTTGGGGGGGGAGTCCATAATAATCTCATCATGTAAATTACTCGATCTGCGAGCGTTTGGCTAGAGCGCATGTGCCAATACCGGAGTCGGCACACTTGCTATGTAAGGGGGGGTTTAGTTTGTAAAGACTGGACTCCGGTGGCCAATAAAAAAATCACAGAAACAAAGCTCATAAAGCCTTTGAGGGAAAACACTTCTGGGCACTGGCATCTCTATGTTGTTGCAGCCATGAAGCTTTCATGTCCCTGCCAGGTAGTGGAGAGAGAACTGTTCTGAAGAAAAACAACCAGAGACAATAGAACATGAGGTGGAGATTGGTTTAGTAAGTAAGAGAGGGAGATGAAACACTGCTGGCACCCAGGGGCATCACCACAACTCAGCGAGTGTCTGCACAAAAATGCCAACAGGGGTGCAAATTCTCCACACTCTAGAAATCAATTTCACACAAAGTGCTGAGGACTTGGACAGAGGCGAATCAGAAAGACATTGAAATACTGCAGCTTGTGTTCTTGAATTTGGAGCTGAATAGTAAGCACTTTTTGGGCAGCATCTACAAACTAGGGGATCCTGTCAAGAGGAGCTCCCCTTCTTTCCAACGTCAGCCGTGGAACCTCTGGCGCTCCCTCAGCCAGCAGGAGAAAATAAATTGTTAGGGGCTTTACCTCACATTTAAAGTTCTCCTCATATTTTAATTAAAAACGTAATGGTTGCTTATAGTTATACTAGAGAGTATGACTACTAACTCTGTAAGCTACTCTATTGTAAAGTGCATGCTTTAACTACCCCTGACCTATATTTATGTAAAATACCTTCTCCTGATGTAGGCCTAATACCCTGACAACTACCTCTGTCCTGCCACAAATCAACAACAACAATACCCCCTTTCCCTTCAATAAACTGTATTTGCAGAATCCATTCAGTGGTCCCTGTAGGCTCTCTAGCTCTCCACACTGCACATTTGCTGTACTTTAAAGGTCCAATGCAGCCGTTTTTATCTAAATATCAAATCATTTCTGGGTAACAATTAAGTACCATACTGTGATTGTTTTGAATTAAAAAAGTAAAAAAGAAACAAAAATAGCTTCTTAGCAAAGAGCAATTTCTCATGAAGAATTTTGCTAGGACTGTCTGGGAGTGGTTTGAGTGGGGAGGGAAAAACTGAAAATTAGCTGCTATTGGCAGAGAGGTTTGGCCTTCTTTCTTATTGGTCCTATCAGGTAGACAGGTTGCGTGTTCGAATCCAGCGATAGAAAGTTGTTTTTGAACCAGAGGCAGATGCTTACGCCCATCCTCCATCCCAGTCCACAACGCTCTAGCAAAACCAAAACTTACTTGAAGGTAACATCTCTCACTACTGCCCCTAATGGACGGCTTTTACGTCATCTCCAGACGTCCTCAGACACTGATGGACATTGAATACTGACTTGTATCATGGCTGACCTGCCTGCCAAGCCTCATGCATAATGAAAACACAAAAAATAAACATCACCCATTAAGTATTAAAGGACCAGTGCAATGAAAACGTGATTTTTCTGTGTTTTATATATATTTCAACACTATGAAATTGTGAAAATTATGATAATGCCCTTTTAGTGAACGAGCTGTTGAATAGCGTGCCTGAAATGTAAACCTGTTTTGGTGGGAAGGCATTTAGTAAAGTAGTACATAGACCAATAACAGCAAATGTTCTGTTTTCCCCTCCACACTCAAACCACTCCCAGACAGTCCCAGCTAAATTCTTCATTGAGAAATTGCTCTTTGCTATAAGCTATTTTTGTTTCTTTTTGACTGTTTTAATTGAAAAGAATCACAGTATGGTACTTAATTCTTACCCAGAAATTATTTTATATTGAGATTAAAAAAAACTACGGCTGCATTGGACCTTTAAATACAGCATATGTGCAGTGTGGAAAACTATTGAGCCTACAGCGAGCACTAAATGGATTCTGAAAATACAGTTTATTGAGGGAAAAGGGGGTATTGTTGTTGTTGATTTGTGGCAGGACAAAGGTAGTTGAGGGTATTAAGGCCTACATTATGAGAAGGTATTTTACATGAACATAGGCCAGGGATAGTTAAAAGAAAATATGAGACGATGTCGGTCACGCTCACCAAGTTCCAATAACCTTGCGCACAGTGTGGTGGAATGTGAAATGTGAATGTCCTTTCATAGCTGTTGATTGATGCCATTGATACTATCGTTCGCATGGTGAGCGCGGAACACCCGAATTCTTTCCTTCCCGTCAAAACTGGCCGTTTTGACTTACGATGATCAGTACCGAAGGTCCTGAAAGTGAAGGGGACCAGCCCTGCTTTCGGCTGGAACCGTTGAAAACGCACCTACCCGGCAAAGCGGGTGACAGCCACTTTCTCTTCGGGGACTTGGACACCCCCTCCACAGTGACGGCCAACGGTGTGCAAGACATTGAGGATAGAATTCTACGTATCACTGGTTATTACGGCTATTTCCCGGGCTACTCCAGTCACAGAAGTAAGTCATGAAAACGATATATATACATATGTTTTTAAACAGTCAGAAAAGAAAGTAGCCTACAGTAGCCAGCCTAAAAGTCAACTAAACGAACTCGTAAAACTAAAGGGCTTTTTCCAGACAATGGCACAGATAGTAGTAGACTATGTATGACCAGCATATTATAGAGGGGAAAAAAGAGCTTCGCTTCCCCATATTACATTCATGTTAACCATTTATGTGGGGTTGCAGGAATAGGCCTAAACATTATCTTCACTCACAAAATGAAATACAGTGATTGATGTTAATTCTACTGGTTTCTACTGTTCTGTCAATCACTGAGTTTTGTTTAATGTCAGAAGTGGGCATTTGTTTTTTCATTCTAAGCTGACAGTCGCTGACAGCTTTAGCTATGTCGACTAAGAAGAAGTCATGTTTCTCCTCACATCCCTATTGACTTTTGGTCTGAGACACAAACAATCAACAGCAGACAGACAGACAGTCAGTCACAATGCAACATCGTAATGTGATGCATAGCCACAGACATATTTATTACACATTGTATAGTGACTTGATGTCTATGCAAACCATTGTGCCTGTTACCATGACTGTAGTGTTTACTTAATCATTTAACAATCTAGATGAGGAGGAGTCAACAGATGTTGAGGAGTGTATTAGATGTTGGATGCCTATTGAATTGTTTGTTGCTGGTCATGTTAATAGTTGGCACTCTATTAAAATAATACATATTTTTCACGTACACCCCCACCATTGTGCATGCATTGCAGGATACATTGGATATAATATACTTCGTTTTTTTGCCACCTCAGAGTGCTAGGAGAAGCTGCAAGGAGTATGCCTGGGCCACCCTTAATTGGATTGATCTTGATTTGCTATAAATCTATGTTTGCTGTGGTGAACTCATGGTTTGAGATAAACCTAGATTGAATTATATGGGTTCTTCATGGGATCTCTGTCTAGGAGCTCTGCAAAGTGGCAAAATCACCATATACATCCCCTTTACCGATGACAGCAGGAAGAAAGAAACCCCTTTGGCACTCCACAATGCAATTACTGCCAGCAATAGCTATTACGTTTTACGTCATTTAGCAGACGCTCTTATCCAGAGCGACTTATAGCATATAGAGAATCTATATGAGATTAAGGCTAGTATTCTTCACATAAAATGTTACAGTGGTCAGAAATCCTATATACTGTAATTGGTCCATTCATTGTAGTATATGTGGGTGTAAATGTAAGTGAGATCTGATACTCTTGTTGAAGAAAAATATCAATGATTCAGTGTCCCTGAGCCTGTTGTGTTTCAAACTCTGAAAAATACCCTACTGAATTTAATTTTACGTGTCACACAATCTCCTTTGCATTTCCTAGATGTTATATAAAAGTTAATCTACATTAATTAGTTGTGAAGTTACTCAGACCTAAAGAGCAATATAAGTCAGTGACACACAGTATCACCTGGGGTGAATAACAAGTCTTTACCAGGCTTTAGTGCATCATACAAGAGGATTTGAGATCTTATTCAGTTATACGAGGTAATCAGCTTTCCAGGTAGACAGGGAAATAACTTTCAGCATAGCTAGGGAATGTCTGAATTGATAAGATATTTGCTTTCACACTGTTAAAGCCACTGGAAGATGAGCAGACCATGATTTATGTGGTATATCTGCTCAAGGAATGACATTCCATGAGTGCACCATAACTTATAGTGTTGGATACCTCACTGACTCTCTGGGTTCCTCTGGTGTAGCAGTAGCTGCATCTGGGGAGGAACATTTATATGTCTCTCTTATTATATGGCTTTATTATCTTTGCTTCTTGGCATCACTTACGATAGTCTAACTAGGAAAGAAATAAACCATGCTTAAATGGACATTCCCACCTGTCCCATCTAATAACATGAAAGAGAGCCCTCTCTAAACCAACAGTGGCATAACAAACTCTTTGGTAATATAGCCAAGGATAATGAATGTATAGGATACCATCTGTGATGAAATTACAGGTGCAAGGAGCAGGTGTTTTCAGTGTGGAGGGGAATAGCACCCACAGTCACTTTCTTATTGCACTTCTTATGACAAACCAGATGTGGGTCTCACAGAGAAGCTTTATTTGACATCTAGTCTCTATGATGTTGATGTCTGAGGGCTGCCTGCCACTTGTTCGTAGGTATTTGCTTCAATTTTGAATTCAGAATTAGATGTCTCTTAAAATGTTGCATATCATTTACAAAAAGGTTGCTGTTAGGATTAAGCAAAAATAGCACAGATATAGAAAATTCATTTCATCTTGCTAACGCCATTGGGTAATTATATTTTTGGCCTTCTTCTGTTGACATTTTGCTTTTGTTGCCATCGGCAGTGAATTAATATTATGCCTCCAAGGAGGATCATGGACTACATTTTCAGAAAGGTTGTTGGCTAAAGTTCACATGGTGGTTGTGATGACCGTGATATGACCACAAATGTAAATGTTTTGCTGACATTAAGTGATAAGATAACTTACTGAAGTTGGAGTGTTGATTTGAAATTGTAAAAATGATATAGCTTGCTCTTACCCCAGCACCAGTTCTCAGATCGATTCTGGGGACTCCTCATTGGCACTGCTCAGCCAAATTGCCCATCAGTGTCCCTTGAACAAGTGTTTTTTATAATTTTTTATAATTCGTGGTGTATAGTATCATGTCTGTGAAGTGCTGAGATGGCTTGTTCAGTGATCCAAAGGAGCTGGCTGGCACTGGCATCCCACTGGGCAGACTGGCAGAGGAGAGAGGAAGTGAAATGAAAGGCCTTGGCAACGTCACTCAGCACCGGGCTAGGTTGGCAGCTCACATTAACATTGACATTGGAATAAGAACTCTGTTTTGAAACTCCAGACTGGAGTGTTCTCAGAACAAATATGACAAGGCACACTATGATACTTATAGCACTAAAAGTCTCCCCAGACACACAGACAACACATTCACGTTTCTATTGAAGCATTTAAGATCTTCCTATCCCTAAACAATGTTCCATATCAGTGCTTGTTGACATCAAAATACAGTTGAAGTCAGAAGTTTACATACACTTAGGTTGGAGTCATTAAAACTCGATTCTTAACCACTCCACAAATTTCTTGTTAACAAACTATAGTTTTGGCAAGTCGGTTAGGACATCTACTTTGTGCATGACTGTCACGCCCTGACCTTAGAGACGTTTATTTTCCTCTAGTTTGGTTAGGTCAGGGTGTGAGGTGGGGTGGGCAATCTAGTTTTTCTATTTCTTTGTTTTGGCTGAGTGTGGTTTCCAATCAGAGGCAGCTGTCCATCGTTGTCTCTGATTGGGAACCATACTTAGGCAGCCATTTTTCCCTCCTTGAGTTGTGGGATTGTAAGGGCTGTCGTCGTAAGAAAACCAAGATGCAGCGGAGGATGTGTATTAATTTTAAAGATTTAATCAAATGAACCACTACAAACAAAATACTCGACAGAAACGACAGCAAACAGTCCTGTCTGGTCCTACATGAACAAAACAGAAAACACTAGACAGAAACAATCACCCACAAAAACCCAAAGGAAAAACAGGCTACTTATGTGTGACTCTCAATCAGCAACAACAAACTGCAGCTGTGCCTGATTGGAAGCCACACGGCCAAAATCAACGAAACAAACCAACCTAGAAAAAAGAACATTGAACGCCCACCCAATGTAACACCCTGGCCTAACCAAAATAAAGAACAAAAACCCCTCTATATGGCCAGGGCGTTACAGGGATCTTGTTTTTGTGTTGTGCCTGTGAGCACACCGTTACTTAACGTTTTGTTTGCTTCTGTATTTGTTTTGGTGAGTTTCATTTATTAAAACATGTGGAACTCTACGCACGCTGCGCCTTGGTCTACTCATTTTGACGATCGTGATAATGACACAAGTCATTTTTCCAGCAATTGTTTACAGACAGATTATTTCACTTATAATTCACTGTATCACAATTCCAGTGGGTCAGAAGTTTACATACACTAAGTTGACTGTGCCTTTAAACAGCTTGGAAAATTCCAGAAAATTTTGTCATGGCTTTAGAAGCTTCTGATAGGCTAATTGACATCATTTGAGTCAATTGGAGGTGTACCGTGGATGTATTTCAAGGCCTACCTTCAAACTCAGTGCATCTTTGCTTGACATCATGGGAAAATTAGAAGAAATCAGACAAGACCTCAGAAAAATTGGTAGACCTTCACAGTCTAGTTCATCCTTTGGAGCAATTTTCAAACGCCTGAAGGTACCACGTTCGTCTGTACAAACAATAGTACAAACAATAGCAGCCATCATGCCGCTCAGGAAGGAGATGCGTTCTGTCTCGTAGAGATGAACATACTTTGGTGCGTGAAATAAATCAATCCCAGAACAACAGCAAAGGACCTTGTGAAGATGCTGGAGGAAACAGGTACAAAAGTATTTATATCCACAGTAAAACGAGTCCTATCTCGACATAACCTGAAAGGCCGCTCAGCAAGGAAGAAGCCACTGCTCCAAAACCACCATAAAAAAGCCAGACTACGGTTTGCAACTGCACATGGGGACAAAGATCATACTTTTTGGAGAAATGTCCTCTGGTCTGATGATACAAAAATAGAACTGTTTGGCCATAATGACCATCGTTATGTTTGGAGGAAAAAGGGGGCGGCTTGCAAGCCGAAGAACACCATCCCAACCGTGAAGCACGGAGCGGCAGCATCATGTTGTGGGGGTGCTTTGCTGCAGGAGGGACTGGTGCACTTCACAAAATAGATGGCTTCATGAGGAATTATGTGGATGTATTGAATCAACATCTCAAGACCTTAGTCAGGTATTTAAAGCTTGGTCGCAAATGGGTCTTCCAAATGGACATTGACCCCAAGCATATTTCCAAAGTTGTGGCAAAATGGCTTAAGGACAACAAAGTCAGGGTATTGGAGTGGCCATCACAAAGCCCTGACCTCAATCCCACTGAAAAAGCATGTGCGAGCAAGGAGGCCTACAAACCTGACTCAGTTAAACCAGCTCTGTCAGGGAGGATGAGACAAAATTCACCCAACTTATTGTGGGAAGCTTGTGGAAGGCTACCCGAAACATTTGACCCAAGTTAAACATTTTAAAGGCAATGCTACCAAATACTAATTGAGTGTATGTGAACTTCTGACCCACTGGGAATGTGATGAAAGAAACAAAAGCTGAAATGAATCATTCTCTCTACTATTATTCTGACATTTCATATCGGTGATCCGAACTGACCTTAGACGGAGTTTTTACTAAGATTAAATGTCAGGAATTGTGAAAAACTGAATTTAAATGTATTTGGCTAAGGTGTATGTAAACTTCCGACTTCAAATGTATGATAGAACAACCTGCTATGTTGCACATATTTGTATTGGCTGGTAGTCAACCTACAAGCAGCAGGTGAATTGAATTACATTTTCACTCAGACATTCTTCATGTAGGCCTATGTCTGCACTCACTTTCCCCTTGTCCCTCTCTCAGCCTGCTATTTTTAACTAGCGTCTAATGGGTTGTGAGCTTTCTCTTGAACCACTAGCCCTCAGCTCTCTTGAGAATGGATAAAAACCAATGATTTATACAGTACCAGTCAAAAGTTTGACACACCTACTCATTCAAGGGTTTTTCTTTATTTTTACTATTTTCTACATTGTAGAATAATAGTGAAGACGTCAAAACTATGAAATAACACATATGGAATCATGTAGTAACCCAAACAAGTTTTAAGCAAATCAAAATATATTTTATCAAAAAGAAAGGAGGACCAAAGCACTCTTCATATAATTAACTGAAATGCATTTATTTGTATGGCATTTTCAATAGAAACAAAGTTTTGAAAAACCGACTCGTTTCGGCTGCATGGCCTTCGACAGGGAGTACAAAGAAATAATACAATGTCCTCTTTTGAACAGCTTTTCCAATTAGCCCTAATTTGAAGAGAGAGTGGTTATAAAATTGATTGGACACACCTAGTAAGCAATACTATACACATTAAAAAGTGAAATACTGTAGCTATGTTATCAAAAAATTCAACTCCAAGCTAGAAGTATCAGAACACCTAGATAGTTAGTTCTAACCTTAAATATGACTGGGAGAAGTGTCAAGAATAAGAAAGCAATATATTCCATAATACTGTACACTAGAACACAGCAAACATGAACAACAACAGTCTAAACATAGCTGAGGGCAATTGAGCAAAATGTCCACTAGATGACAGTAAATGGACCTATCACGACCCTACAGGAAGGGTGAGAAATCCATAACTTCATTTAAACCAGGGTACTTAGTGGCCTGTAGTTTGTAAATCCAAAAAATGGAGTATTACGTCAAGCATTTCATTAACTGCAAAACCACTCATGTCATCTATAGATTGGAATGTCCACAGTGCAAGGTGTTCTATATTGGATGGACAAAGGGACGCCTTCAAGACCGCTCAGCGGAACACAGGTATGCCATACGGGTAGGCAATGAAGACTACCCCATGGCAAGGCACTACAAGTCCTTACACCATGGCAACCCTGCCCCCCTACAAGCTATGGGTATTGATCATGTTCCGGCCTCAATTAGAAAAGTGGACCGTCTTAAACAGTTAAACCTAAGGGAATGTTTTTGGATGTACAAACTACAGGCCACTAAGTACCCTGGTACATACATTTTTTTTCCTCATCAATACACAATACCCCATACCGCTTCCCGTGCGGTAGCAGAGAGAACAGTCAATGACTAGGGTGGCTGGAGTCTTTGTCAATTTTTAGGGCCTTCTTCTGACACCACCTTGTATAAAGGTCCTGGATGGCAGGAAGCTTGGCCCCAGTGATGTACTGGACCGTTCGCACTACCCTCTGTAGCGCCTTGCAGTCGGAGGCCGAGCAGTTGCCATACCAGGCGATGATGCAACTAGTCAGGATGCTCTCAATGGTGAAGCTGTAGAACTTTTTGAGGATCTGAGGACCAATACCAAATCTTTTCAGTCTCCTAAGGGGGTATAGGCATTGTCGTGCCCTCTTCATAATTGTCGTTGTATGTTTGGACCATGATAGTTTGTTGGTGATGTGGACACCAAGGAACTTGAAGCTCTTAACCTGCTCCACTACAGCCCTGTTGATGAAAATGAGGGCATGCTCGGCCCTCGTTTTCCTGTAGTCCACAATGATCTCCTTTGTCTTGATCACGTCGAGGGAGAGATTGCTGTCCTGGCACCACACTTCCAGGTCTCTGATCTCCTCCCTATAGGCTGGTTGCCTCGCTTCACTTTCTTAGGAAACTATGCAGTAGTTTGTTTTTTATGTATTATTTCTTACATTGTTACCCCAGGAAATCTTAAGTCTTTTGACATACATCCGGGAAGAACTATTGGATATAAGAGCAACGTGAACTTACCAACATTACGACCAGTAATACGACTTTCCCGAAGCGGATCCTCTGTTTGGACCACCACCCAGGACAATGGATCGGATCCCAGTAGGCGACCCAAAACAACGGTGCCGCAGAAGGGGCAGATGGAGCGGTCTTCTGGTCAGGCTCGCTCACCGCTCCTGAGTATTCTACTCGCCAATGTCCAATCTCTTGACAACAAGGTAGATGAAATACGAGCAAGGGTTGCCTTCCAGAGAAGGCATTCCCCGTTTTACGGAAACATGGCTCACTCGGGACACGATATCAGAGTCGGTACAGCCACCCGGTTTATTCCGGCATCGTGCATCTTCCAAGAGAATTCTCTTCAATTATAATCAAAGCCGTGTATATCCCCCCCAAGCGATACCTCGACGGCCCTGAAAGAACTTCATTGGACTCTATGTAAACTGGAAACCACATATCCCGAGGCTGCATTTATTGTAGCTGGGGATTTTAACAAGGCTAATCTGAAAACAAGGCTCCCTAAATTTTATCAGCATATGGAATGCGCAACCCGGGCTGGCAAAATTCTGGATCATTGCTACTCTAACTTCCGCGACACATACAAAGCCTCCCTCGCCCTCCTTTTGGCAAATCTGACCACAACTCCATTTTGTTGCTCCCAGCCTATAGACAAAAACTAAAACAGGAAACAACCATGCTCAGGTCTGTTCAACACTGGTCTGACCAATCTAATTCCATGCTTCAAGATTGCTTCGATCACGGGGACTGGGATATGTTCCGGATAGCTTCAGACAACAACAACGCTGATTCGGTGAGCAAGTTTATTAGCAAGTGCATCGGTGATGTTGTACCCACGGTGACTATTAAACCTTTCCCAACCAGAAACTGTGGGTTGATGGCAGCATTCTCGCAAAACTGAAAGTGCGAACCACTGCTTTTAATCATGGCAAGGCGACCGCAAACGTGACCGAATACAAACAGTGTAGCTATTCCCTCCGCAAGGCATTCAAACAAGCTAAGCGTTAGTTTAGAGACAAAGTAGAGTCGCAATTCAACGGCTCAGACACGAGACGTATGTGGCAGGGTCTACAGTCAATCACGGATTTCAAAAAGAAAACCAGCCCTGTCGCGGACACTGATGTCTTGCTCCCAGACATAAAAAACAACTTCTTTGCTCGCTTTGAGGACAGTACAGTGCCACTGACACGGCCCGCTACCAAAACCTGGGGGCTCTCCTTCACCGCAGCCAACGTGAGTAAAACATTTAAACGTGTTAACCCTCGCAAGACTGCCAGCCCAGACGGCATCCCTAACCATGTCCTCAGAGCATGCGCAGACCAGCTGGCTGGTGTGTACAGACATATTCAAATCAATCCCTATCCCAGTCTGCTGTTCCCACATGCTTCAAGAGGGCCACCATTGTTCCTGTTCCCAAGAAAGCTAAGGTAACTGAGCTAAACGACTATCGCCCCGTAGCACTCACTTCCATCATCATTAAGTGCTTTGAGAGACTAGTCAAGGATCAAATCACCTCCACCCTACCTGACACCCTAGACCCACTCCAATTTGCTTACCGCCCCAATAGGTCCACAGACGACGCAATCACGCTGCACACTGCCCTAACCCATCTGGACAAGAGGAATGCCTATGTAAGAATGCTGTTCATCGATTACAGATCAGCATTTAACACCATAGTACCCTCCAAACTCGTCATTAAGCTCGAGATACTGGGTCTCGACCCCACCCTGTGCAACTGGGTCCTGGACTTTCTGACGGCCGCCCCAGGTGGTGAGGGTAGGAAACAACATCTCCCCCCCCGCTGATCCTCAAAACTGGGGTCCCACAAGTGTGCGTTCTCAGCCCTCTCCTGTACTCCCTGTTCACCCATGACTGCGTGGCCATGCACGCCTCCAACTCAATCATCAAGTTTGCAGACGACACTACAGTGGTAGGCTTGCTTACCAACAACAACGAGACGGCCTACAGGGAGGAGGTGAGGGCCCTCGGAGTGTGGTTTCAAGAAAATAACCTCACACTCAACGTAAACAAAACAAAGGAGATGATCGTGGACTTCAGCAGAGGGAGCACCCCCCTATCCACATTGACGGGACAGTAGTGGAGAAGGTGGAAAGTTCCTCAGTAGTGGAGAAGGTGGAAAGATCCTCAGCGTACACATCACGGACAAACTGAAATGGTCCACCCACACAGACAGTGTGGTGAAGAAGGCGCAACAGTGCCTCTTCAACCTCAGGAGGCTGAAGAAATTTGGCTTGTCACCAAAAACACTCACAAACTTTTACAGATGCACAATCGAGAGCATCCTGTCAGGCTGTATCACCGCCTGGTACGGCAACTTCTCCGCCCTCAACAGTGAGGCTCTCCAGAGGTTGGTGCGGTCTGCACAACGCATCACCGGGGGCAAACTACCTGCCCTCCAGGACACCCACACCACCCGATGTCACAGGAAGGCCTAAAAGATCATAAAGGACAACAACCACCCGAGCCACTGCCTGTTCACCCCGCTATCATCCAGAAGGCGAGGTCAGTACAGGTGCATCAAAGCTGGGACCGAGAGACTGAAAAACAGCTTCTATCTCAAGGCCATCACTGTTAAACAGCCATCATTGAGTGGCTGCTGCCAACATACTGACTCAATCTCCAGCCACTTTAATAATAAAAAATTGGATGTAATAAATGTATCACTAGTCGCTTTAAACAATGCCACTTTATATCATGTTTACATACCCTACATTACTCATCTCATATGTATATACTGTACTCTATACCATCTACTACATCTTTCCTATGCCGTTCGGCCATCGCTCATCCATATATTTATATATACATATTCTTATTCATTCCTTTACACTTGTGTGTATAAGGTAATTGTTGTGAAATTGTTAGATTTACTTGTTAGATATTAATGCACGGTTTGAACTAGAAGCACAAGCATTTCGCTACACTCGCATTAACATCTGCTAACCATGTGTATGTGACCAATAAAAGTTGATTTGATTTGTACGCATATGTAGATATTCCATAAAAAATCTGCCGTTTCCAGCTACAATAGTCATTTACAACATTAACAATGTCTACACTGTATTTCTGATCAATTTGATGTTATTTAAATGGACAAAAGATGTGCTTTTCTTTCAAAAACGACATTTCTAAGTGACCCCAAACTTTTGAACAGTAGTGTATATATATATATATATATATACACTGCTCAAAAAATAAAGGGAACACAAACAACACAATGTAACTCCAAGTCAATCACACTTCTGTGAAATCAAACTGTCCACTTAGGAAGCAACACTGATTGACAATAAATTTCACATGCTGTTGTGCAAATGGAATAGACAACAGGTGGAAATTATAGGCAATTAGCAAGACACCCCCAATAAAGGAGTGGTTCTGCAGGTGGTGACCACAGACCACTTCTCAGTTCCTATGCTTCCTGGCTGATATTTTGGTCACTTTTGAATGCTGGCGGTGCTTTCACTCTAGTGGTAGCATGAGACGGAGTCTACAACCCACACAAGTGGCTCAGGTAGTGCAGCTCATCCAGGATGGCACATCAATGCGAGCTGTGGCAAGAAGGTTTGCTGTGTCTGTCAGCGTAGTGTCCAGAGCATGGAGGCGCTACCAGGAGACAGGCCAGTACATCAGGAGACGTGGAGGAGACCGTAGGAGGGCAACAACCAAGCAGCAGGACCGCTACCTCCGCCTTTGTGCAAGGAGGAGCAGGAGGAGCACTGCCAGAGCCCTGCAAAATGCCCTCCAGCAGGCCATAAATGTGCATGTGTCTGCTCAAACGGTCAGAAACAGACTCCATGAGGGTGGTATGAGGGCCCGACGTCCACAGGTGGGGGTTGTGCTTACAGCCCAACACCGTGCAGGACGTTTGGCATTTGCCAGAGAACACCAAGATTGGCAAATTCGCCACTGGCGCCCTGTGCTCTTCACAGATGAAAGAAGGTTCACACTGAGCACATGTGACAGACGTGACAGAGTCTGGAGACGCCGTGGAGAACGTTCTGCTGCCTGCAACATCCTCCAGCATGACCGGTTTGGTGGTGGGTCAGTCATGGTGTGGGGTGGCATTTCTTTGGGGGCCGCACAGAGTGTGTCAGCAGTTCCTGCAAGAGGAAGGCATTGATGCCATCCGCCAACTCCTGGACAGTCTGTGGTGCAACGTGGCGTTGGTGCATGGAGCGAGACATGATGTCCCAGATGTGCTCAATTGGATTCAGGTCTGGGGAACGGGCGGGCCAGTCCATAGCATCAATGCCTTCCTCTTGCAGGAACTGCTGACACACTCCAGCCACATGAGGACTAGCATTGTCTTGCATTAGGAGGAACCCAGGGCCAACCGCACCAGCATATGGTCTCACAAGGTGTCTGAGGATGTCATCTCGGTATCTAATGGCAGTCAGGCTACCTCTGGCGAACACATGGAGGGCTGTGCGGCCCCCCAAAGAAATGCCACCCCACACCATGACTGACCCACCGCCAAACCGGTCATGCTGGAGGATGTTGCAGAAAGCAGAACATTCTCCACGGCGTCTCCAGACCCTGTCACGTCTGTCACGTCCTCAGTGTGAACCTTCTTTCATCTGTGAAGAGCACAGGGCGCCAGTGGCGAATTTGCCAATCTTGGTGTTCTCTGGCAAATGCCAATCGTCCTGCATGGTGTTGGGCTGTAAGCACAACCCCCACCTGTGGACGTCGGGCCCTCATACCACCCTCATGGAGTCTGTTTCTGACCGTTTGAGCAGACACATGCACATTTGTGGCCTGCTGGAGGTCATTTTGCAGGGCTCTGGCAGTGCTTCTCCTGCTCCTCCTTGCACAAAGGCGGAGGTAGCGGTCCTGCTGCTGGGTTGTTGCCCTCCTACGGCCTCCTCCACGTCTCCTGATGTACTGGCTTGTCTCCTGGTAGCGCCTCCATGCTCTGGACACTACACTGACAGACACAGCAAACCTTCTTGCCACAGCCCGCATTGATGTGCCATCCTGGATGAGCTGCACTACCTGAGCCACTTGTGTGGGTTGTAGACTCTGTCTCATGCTACCACTAGAGTGAAAGCACCGCCAGCATTCAAAAGTGACCAAAACATCAGCCAGGAAGCATAGGAACTGAGAAGTGGTCTGTGGTCACCACCTGCAGAACCACTCCTTTATTGGGGGTGTCTTGCTAATTGCCTATAATTTCCACCTGTTGTCTATTCCATTTGCACAACAGCATGTGAAATGTATTGTCAATCAGTGTTGCTTCCTAAGTGGACAGTTTGATTTCACAGAAGTGTGATTGACTTGGAGTTACATTGTGTTGTTTAAGTGTTCCCGTTATTTTTTTGAGCAGTGTATATTAATCAGTTTTCCTCTTGTCATGTCAGTCATTGCATTTCTTCGAGAGCTATTTATAACTTGTCAGAAATGTCCAGATCAACTTGCCCATGTCAGCTAACGTTTTGTAGCTAGGTTTCTTGGCCCATAGATTTTGTTGTAATGTTTCAGTCACTCAAATATCACAGGAATACACATTAGACATGGCAAAATGTATAGAATTGCAAGAAAATTTGCTTTAAAACTGCAAAATGTTCTCTGCACCCCATGACAAAATGTGTAGAATTGTAGGAAATAGGAAATTGTAGGAAATAAACTTTAAACTTGCAAAATGTTCTCTCCACCACAAGAGGAGTGTGAACAGTTTGTGTCATGAACAGTACTTGTGCGCGCTGGAGGTTCCCCAATGTCCTTAAAGCAAGTCAAAATGAGGCTCAGTAGTGTGTGTGGCCTCCACGTGCCTTAGTGAAAAGGTTTGGGAACCGCTGCACATTGATGACTGATGAGGGGGGGTTGTTGGCATTACCCCACCATTGTAAAACATATTTTGGAAGTTATGCATTTATTAATGCCATGTTTCTTCTATTACATACTTTAAAATGATATTTTATGAGCTAAACTTAACGCTGCCTTAGGAAGTCTCTGCTAGTCGAACCACGTTGCGGTTGTGTGTCCAGATGTACTATGCTAACTGCTCCTATATGTATTATTTTGTAAATAGTTCACCAAAGTTAATTGCAACATACTGGCTGCCTACTTGTCTTCTTTCTTGGATTACCCACCATTTAGGGGCCTACCTTCCCACTGCCCTCATTTCACCTGTGAGCTAAACATAAAAATAAAAAATGACTTCTTAAAATAACATATTTTGAAAGTTCTAATGTTACTGTCCCCACTACAACAACACAAATACATCAGAAATACTGTAGAATTCCACTAATTCCTATTGAGGAGGGCCAATATGACCGAACGGTGGCTTCAAAGCCTCTCACTGGTCAATACATAGCATCAGCAATACAGAATTTACATACATCATTGGTAAAAGCCCTACAAAGTAATTGGTGTAATATTTCTTTAAAATTGTTTAATAAGGAATCCTGTGTGTTTGCCAATGTAGCAAACATACAAACATGGGAGGCAAATTAGGAATCCAGGTGCTTAGGATAGGTGATTAGCCTTCCCTGTGGCTCAGTTGGTAGAGCATGGTGTGTGCAACGCCAGGGTTGTGGGTTCGATTCCCACGGGAGGCCAGTACAAAAAAAAAAGTATTGAAAATGAAATGTATGTATTCACTACTGTAAGTTGCTCTGGATAAGAGCGTCTGCTAAATGACTAAAATGTAAATGTAATTAAGGCTAACTCAGCATACACTGCATCCTCTTAGAAGTGTGCTTGACCACATAATCTCAGTGTTTGTGAGGCTTTAACAACAGTATAAAACAGGTGGAGGAAATGCATATACCTGCAATACCACCCTGGATTTACCTTGAAAGTCCAGATCTCTACTCCATTAATGGATCCTCCAATGAAATTACAGCTCGTAAAAGGGGAGCTGTGACTGGAGGTCTACTTAGCCTATTACTACCTGCATGTATAAATCAACATGGAGAGCTCTTTAAATCACACCCACTCAGACATCCATTATCTCCCTAGAAGAACCACTGAATACACATAACATGGGCATATCAATGGCATATGGTGCTCCTTATTTGCATTAGTTAACAAATACTTAAGATGACCAAAGTCATATTGGTATACAGTTACAGTTACATCATACAGAAAATAATGGGTAATGCTTCTAACTAATGCTCCTAATCTGCTACTCTCCCATATGCCCACTAGATGTCCCCCTCTTAAAACGTGTGATTTCTTCATCAACAGATGATGGGCATTGGTTTTAATCATCAATCTTAAATTCACAACCTCACACTATTTTGTATAGTCCTGTAATTATTTAATACATTTAAGAACAATGTAGATGAAAATGATATGCTTTGTTATAATAATATGGGTAGTCAGAATACTATTACACCACTGCCTACTCTAATACGTTATTTCAAGGAGCTCTCTGTCCTCTCTGCCTCCTCTCCTCTCCTCCTCTCGTCCTCTCTGTCCTCTCTGTCCTCTCGTCCTTTTCCTACTCATCTCTGAGGCGTACTAATTAACAGAGAGATGCATAAAGACAAAGGGCTGTATGGTGGCAGAGGGACATGGGCTAATCTGAATGACAAAGGCCCTGAATGGGGCTACTGCGTCAGTGTACTGGGCCAGAGCACACCAGAGCAACGCCGTTGCTATGGAGGAGTGCTGAGTTTTTTGGGGGGACCTGTGCCCTGGTCCAAGATGCAACAGCAGCACAGTGTTGGCCATGGATAAACCCTGGTCGGGGGTCTCTAGGGTTGTGATGAGAGGGGGAAGTGTGTGGTAGGTCTGAGGTGGAGATGTGTGTCATTGCGACACAGAGTGAGAGGGCTTGTCCCAGTCCTTATGGTCATCCCATCCCAGCACTAAGACTGAGAGTCACACCAGATGTTCCATCTCACCAGCTGCTGTTGTTGCTCTACTCTACCAACCTAACATGTGGCTGAAAGCAAACATCCCACAGATGAATGAACATGTTTCAATAAGACGTTTAATAACAATGCTAGTTAGTTTAACTGTTTTGAACTCTTAGCACAGATAGGACCCATGGAAATTCATTTGCTCACGCATTAATCATGCAAACACATGTATTTTTTATTGTGGCACAGCGTCAGTGGGATTTAAACCTATGCTCTTCTGTTCTCTATCTATGGAATTAGTCCACTGTGCCACCAGGATGGAGCTAGCATGCCATGTTTTTTTTTATTCATTCAAAGCTGTTAATTTAAGTCTATTCAAACAGACCCCATTTCAAAGGAAACAAACACTCATTAAGATCAGGTGTGGTCAATTATTGGGAGCTGCAACACACCTGAACACACTTAACAAGACAGAGGATAGAGAGAGTTTTGTTGATGCTGAAAGGAATGTATGTTTTTTAAATAACATTTTTAGAACGTTCTCTGAACGTTACTAAAGTTTTCTTGTGGTTTTGATGGAAAGTTTTCTTAACGTTTTCTGACAAATTTGAGAACATGACTTTAAATAGAACCACGAGGAAACCTGCAGGAAGCATTATGCTGAAAGTACTGAAATTCCCACAGAAGACCGCTGTTTCTTAACGTTCTCTGAACTATTTGAGAACATTCCCAATGTCAAACCAGTTGGAGAACATTCATAGAACATTACAAAATTTTAAATTAAACGTAACCATGTTTGAACTTCTAGGAAACGTTCTGTTAAAGTAATGAAATACCAAGAAAATTATTTATTTTTGTCAAGTTCTTTAAAAGTGCACTATGCACCTTTCAATTTTTGGGGGAATAGTTTGCCTTATTTCAGTTTATGTGACAAAAGAAGCAAGTATGGTGTAGAGAATCATTGGACCATCTTAACCGCTGTGAAATATATTTTTCATAACCAAAAATATGGTATTTTCAGCTGTTTGAAGCTGGTGTACAAAACCGAAAGTAAAAGACACAGAAACTGAACTTAAGAACGGGAAGCATAGAAATAGTGCACATAGGACAGCTTCTTAGACTTGCTTTCAATGAGATTTGACTTTGCTCTTTACTCACATTTTTTGTGAATTTGGTCAGGTCGCTCTGTGGGAAGATTGTATGCAAAATAACCATAGGCCAACCACACTCTCACCAAACTCTAAGAAACATATGGTTCTCTCCAGACTCCACTTTAAGGAACGGTGAAGCACTTTGATCTGCCATGCTCTCTGTAGCCTTGCCAGGATTATGACTGATAAGAATTGTAGAGGAGAGACAGGAGAGCGGGAAGGGAGGTCAGAGTGACACTGATATAGTGAAAGAGAGAGGCTGGAGTACACATTTCCTGGTAACTGTAATCAGGGCTACCCAATGGGAAGGTGCTGCAGCACTGGTTCACTGTATTGTTGTTCATATCTCTGGTGAAATACTGCTCACTTGAGCAATACATAACTCTCATCCCCAGCCGGCTTTGATTTTACTGGCTTGGGAGTATGCAGGGTGGGGGATATATATTACAGGGTGCTGAACCTCTGCTCTGTGACTCACCTCCTTAATGCTGTAGTATGCTATTGATGTATAGGCCGAAGTGACAGTGAGGCCCATTAGAACGTTTGATTGTGAAAACCGCTGAGAGAGGCAGGATGACCGGGAGAGAGGGCACTGAGATGGAAACTCCTGACCACACTCACATTGGCCATGAGTATGCCCTGTGCTCACGCCTCTGCTGGGGCATACTGGGATACCTACAGGTGGTGTTTCTCCTCTCCTGTGAAGGATGAGCTTAATAAAACAGTTAAGCAGTGGGCACTCTCCTCAATCAAAAACAATACCATGAACCGGGAGTAAAACATTTTAATTTCTGATACCCTGTTTTTCTCTATGATAATACTTTGCAGCTACAGTTTTTGTATCTGGTCCCTGCTCTCTCCAGCCCCCCTTTCTGTGGGCATGACAGAGCACCATGAAGTGGGCTGAATGTGGGGGTGTTGGAGAGAGGATGTGCAGCCAGACTCGCTTCTCCTTCTCATCTAGACTCTGGGAGCTTGTACTGCAGTAGATCTCCCTGTCATGAGGTGTATTGAGGCAGCCTGGTCTCATAGACTAGACGTAACATGGTAGGTAAATCCAGGACACTCAAATGAGTATGATGTTATGCTTGGTATTATGACAAGACAGAAGGTTATTTAAGGCAAAAACAAAAGTAGGAATTTGTAACATATCATACGTTTTGCAGATTCGTAACATATTGTATGAATTACAATAGAGCCCCACAGTGTGTCAGAGTTTCTGTGTTATTTGATTGTTGTTTCCTTAGCTTACCACTGGAGGGCACCCTTACACTGTTTTCTAGTTTCCAGGTTACCCTGATAATTACTTATTGGATTCACCTGTGTTTAATTACCTTCTCTGTTCACCTGGTTGCCTTGTTATTTACGTTCCTCAGTTGGCCTGCATCTTTGCTTAGGTCTCATGTTTTATTAGTATGCTCTTGTGCAGTTGCCTTGTTTCTGTTAAGACTCCAAGTAAAAGTTCTGGATTTACCCTTACCTCTCCTTGCTGTGTTTCTCTGTGCCTGGGTTTGAGTTCGAACTAGCATTATTATTAAGGTAGACCTAAGACTGCTATGGACCCAGCAGAGTTTTTTCAGTCGTCCTAGGAACATTCCGAACTCCACCATTTATGGTCAGCTCTCACCCACCATGGAACTGTGATTGGTCGCCATGAGGCGCGGCTGCAGGCATTGTCAGAGGATTTAAGAACTCTTGTGTCCGCTCTGCAGTCAGGACAGATGGGAGCAACGGCTGCTGCACCTGTGCCTGTTCCTAATACTCAACTCCCTACCAGCTCAGCGTCTTCCTCCCTTCGGGAAGCCTCATCTCCCAGCACCGGAGCGATATGAGGGGCATCCTGGGAGGTGTCGTGGGTTCCTGCTCCAATGCTCGCTGGGCTTCGAGCTGCAGGCATCAACGTTTCCCACTGAGCGTTCCAGAGTGGCATACGTAATCTCCTTGCTCTCAGGACGGGCTCTGGCCTGGGCCACGGCAATATGGGAGTAGCAATCAGACATTTGTTTTAATTGGCAAAGCTTCACCCAGGAGATGTTTGTTTTTATCACCCCATCAGTGGCAGGAACACTGCTCAAAGACTCATTGTGCTTCGGCAGGGCAGCCGGAGCATAGCAGATTACACCATTGACTTTCGGACGCTCGCCGCTGGGAGCGGTTGGAATATAGAGGCACTTCACTCAGCCTTTCTGAACGGACTCAGCGAGGTTCTCAAGGATGAACTGGCTTCCTGGGACAACCCTGACACTCTGGATGAGCTTATCGTTCTGGCCATCCGGATTGACAACCGACTTCGGGAATGTCGTCGTGAGAGGACGGAGGGGTTCGGAGTTGTTTCCAGTATTTCGGGCTCCACTGAGGGAGTCGATTCTTCGTTTGTTCCACTGCCTTATGCTGCATCTGCTTGTCCTGTATCCCGCCAGAGTTCTCAATTCGGCTCTGGTTCTCCTTCATATCCTTCAGAGGAGGCGATGTAACTGGGACGCACCAGACTTTCCGCTCTGGAGAGAAGGTACAGGATTAACAAGCAACGTTGTCTTTACTGTGGACAGTTTGGACATTTCCGTGCCTCCTGTCCCAAGCTGACGGGAAAGGGGATGACTCGTCAGTAGACAGGAGAATACTGGGGAGTCAGATACAGTCTCCAGCTGCCGCCACGGTACACACCTTGCTTCCAGCCAACCTGCGGTGGGACAATGGGCAGTTGGACATTCCTGCTTTCAATGACTCTGGTGCTACCGACTGTTTTCTGGATCGCACATTAGCTCGCCAACAGGGGCTGACTCTTACTAAGCTGGACATTCCGTTGTCGGTCACTGCGCTGGATGCTCAACCCCTAGGGTCTGGGAAGGTGACACAACTCACCATGCCTATTCAGCTATGAGTTCTGGATTATCATGTGGAGTTTATCCAGTTGCATTTGGTGGACACTCCTGCGCTTCCCCTGGTTCTTGGACATTCGTGGCTTTCTATCCATAATCCTCAAATTGACTGGCCCTCAGGAAGAGTTCTGGGATGGAAACCTTCATGCCAGTCCACCTGCCAGCAACTCTCACCACATCTTTCCGGCCCTGCTCGTCTGGAGGCTTCCAATTCTCCTGTTTCCCCGGCTGGGGATGACAAGCCTGATCTTTCCCACATACCTCGGGATTACCGGGAGCTGGGTCAGGTCTTCAGCAAATGAAGGGCCAGCAAACTGCCTCCTCACAGGTCCTATGATTGTGCCATTGACCTCTTGCCTGGCACCACTCCTCCAAGAGGAGGGCTGTATTCTCTCTCAGGTTTAGAGACTGCAGCCAGGCGCTGGCGGCTGGTTTTATTCGGCCGTCCACTTCATCTGCAGGAGCGGGTTTTTCTTTGTTTGAATGAGGGATGGGGGATTACGTCCCTGTATCGATTACCAGGGTTTAAATAACATTACTATCAAGAACCATTACCCCCTTCCTCTTATGTCATCAGCCTTTGAGAGACTCCAGGGATTTCTCAAAATTTGATTTACGGAACGCGTACAATCTGGTGCGCATCAGACAGGGAGACGAGTGGAAGACAGCGTTCAACACCCTAAATGGACATTATCAGTACCGTGTCATGCCATTTGGACTTACAAATGCTCCGGCCATTTTCCAGGCCCTGGTTAATGATGTGCTGCACGACTTCCTTCACCAGTTCGTATTTGTGTACCTGGATGACATCCTCATCTTCTCCAGGTCCATGGTTGAACACATCCAACATGTTCGCCAGGTTCTTCAAAGACTCCTCTCTCACCACTTGTTCATGAAGGCCGAGAAGTGTGAGTTTCACATTCCTCAGATCTCCTTCCTGGGGTACATTGTGTCTTAGGGCTGTGTACATATGGACTCCCAAAAGGTAGAAGCGGTGGTCAACTGGCCGCGGCCCAGCACAGTCAAACAAGTCCAGCGTTTTTGGGGTTTTGCTAATTTCTACTGGAGATTTGTGAGAGACTAGTTCGGTGGCTGCGCCACTGACAGCGCTCACCAAGGGCTCGGCTGGGTATGTAAGCTGGACCCCTGCTGCTGAGAAGGCATTCCAGGACCCTTACCTCTGCTCGCTGTGTTTCTCTGCACCTGGGTTCGAGTTCATACTAGCATTATTGTTACATAATGGAGGTGTCATAATACCCATAAAACCTAGCGGTCAAACAGGGAAATGATTCCAATCGTTTTTCCACCAGATATTTTTTCCCATTGGGGATTTTAGAAACACTTAAAATAAGGGCTGTGTTTCGTGTAGGCTTACCCTGGCGTGACGTTTTGATAACCATGTAAATCTCTCTAAGACAAGGTGAATTTTATCAATATATTCAATTGACACCTTTTGCTAACAGGTATTGTGTCAATTTAAAACTTTCAAAATTTAGCCAATTTATTCATTATTACATTTAACTAACATTAGATAGTTAATACAGAGATTCTTACCTTTGCCTCGATTTGGCAGTCTTGTCCAGATCATCATGCATTTTGTAGTTTATGATAGACACATTAGCAGCCAATTAGCATTTCATTTTTGGGGGTTAAATACAGGCAAATATATTGATAAAAGTCACCTTGGCCTAGAGAGAGATTAATACGGTTATCAAAATGTCCTGCCAGTGTAAGCCTACACGGAACACAGCCTTTATTTTAAGTGTTTCTAAAAAAAATCCTATGGGAAAAATGAATGGTGGAAAAACAATTGGAACCATTTCCCTGTTTAACCGCTAGGTTTTATGGGTATTATGACTCCCACTGTCGTACTCTATTCGTAACATATCATATGAAATGGATGATGGGTGTCCACAAAATAATACACTGCTCAAAAAAATAAAGGGAACACTTAAACAACACAATGTAACTCCAAGTCAATCACACTTCTGTGAAATCAAACTGTCCACTTAGGAAGCAACACTGATTGACAATAAATTTCACATGCTGTTGTGCAAATGGAATAGACAACAGGTGGAAATTATAGGCAATTAGCAAGACACCCCCAATAAAGGAGTGGTTCTGCAGGTGGTGACCACAGACCACTTCTCAGTTCCTATGCTTCCTGGCTGATGTTTTAGTCACTTTAGAATGCTGGCGGATTTTTCACTCTAGTTGTAGCATGAGACGGAGTCTACAACCCACACAAGTGGCTCAGGTAGTGCAGCTCATCCAGGATGGCACATCAATGTGAGCTGTGGCAAGAAGGTTTGCTGTGTCTGTCAGCGTAGTGTCCAGAGCATGGAGGCGCTACCAGGAGACAGACCAGTACATCAGGAGACGTGGAGGAGACCGTAGGAGGGCAACAACCCAGCAGCAGGACCGCTACCTCCGCCTTTGTGCAAGGAGGAGCAGGAGGAGCACTGCCAGAGCCCTGCAAAATGCCCTCCAGCAGGCCATAAATGTGCATGTGTCTGCTCAAACGGTCAGAAACAGACTCCATGAGGGTGGTATGAGGGCCCGAAGTCCACAGGTGGGGGTTGTGCTTACAGCCCAACACCGTGCAGGACGTTTGGCATTTGCCAGAGAACACCAAGATTGGCAAATTCGCCACTGGCGCCCTGTGCTCTTCACAGATGAAAGAAGGTTCACACTGAGCACATGTGACAGACGTGACAGAGTCTGGAGACGCCGTGGAGAACGTTCTGCTGCCTGCAACATCCTCCAGCATGACCGGTTTGGCGGTGGGTCAGTCACGGTGTGGGGTGGCATTTCTTTGGGGGGCCGCACAGCCCTCCATGTGCTCGCCAGAGGTAGCCTGACTGCCATTAGGTACCGAGATGAGATCCTCAGACCCCTTGTGAGACCATATGCTGGTGCGGTTGGCCCTGGGTTCCTCCTAATGCAAGACAATGCTAGACCTCATGTGGCTGGAGTGTGTCAGCAGTTCCTGCAAGAGGAAGGCATTGATGCTATGGACTGGCCCGCCCGTTCCCCAGACCTGAATCCAATTGAGCACATCTGGGACATCATGTCTCGCTCCATCCACCAACGCCACATTGCACCACAGACTGTCCAGGAGTTGGCGGATGCTTTAGTCCAGGTCTGGGAGGAGATCCCTCAGGAGACCATCCGCCACCTCATCAGGAGCATGACCAGGCGTTGTAGGGAGGTCATACAGGCACGTGGAGGCCACACACACTACTGAGCCTCATTTTGACTTGTTTTAAGGACATTACGTCAAAGTTGGATCAGCCTGTAGTGTGGTTTTCCACTTTAATTTTGAGTGTGACTCCAAATCCAGACCTCCATGGGTTGATAAATTGGATTTCCATTGATTATTTTTGTGTGATTTTGTTGTCAGCACATTCAACTATGTAAAGAAAAAAGTATTTAATAAGATTATTTCATTCATTCAGATCTAGGATGTGTTATTTTAGTGTTCCCTTTATTTTTTTGAGCAGTGTACATAACATACGAAACATAACATATCATATGAAATGGATGATGGGCGTCCACCAAATAATACATAACATATGAAACGTAACATATCATATGAAATGGATGATGGGCGTCCACAAAATAATACATAACATATGAAACGTAACATATCATATGAAATGGATGATGGGCGTCCACAAAATAATACATAACATATGAAACGTAACATATCATATGAAATGGATGATGGGCGTCCACAAAATAATACATAACATATGAAACGTAACATATCATATGAACTGGATGATGGGCGTCCACAAAATAATACATAACATATGAAACGTAACGTAGCATACTAATTGGAGTTTTACTATCTTACGTCTACCCCAGGTTGAGTGAGTCCAGGTTGAGTGAGGAATTAGGGGTGGTGGGGGGACTTATTCTCAGTTAAATTCATTTGTGTTACAGTGGCACAAACAACAGGACAGGACCTCTATAAATAATCTAAGACTGAAGGAGTAGTGAAGTAGGAGAGAAGTGCCAGCAGAGGAGCGAGAGAGAGAGAAAGAGGGAGAGAAAGAGAGGGGGGATGCTTGGTTACCTTCCAAACAAAGCATCTGATTTGCACAGCAAATGAAGAGGAGGGGAAAGCAACGGAGGAGCAATGAAAGGAAAGAGATGGAGGGAGTGATTGCACGGCGCCACACACTTGAGTCTACCTTGAAGACGGTGTAGCGTTAGATCACGGCATGACAGCTCAACAGTAGTCTCCACTCCACAGCACTTCTACTGAGCTCCACCACTGTCCAGAGAGAGAGTCAACATCTAAGTAAGAAACAGTGAGGGAGTCAGCTCAACTGATTGAAAAGGATGGAGCAACAGTGAGGGAGTCAGCTTAACTGATTGTGAAGGAGGGAGAGACAGAACTAAAGAAGAAGATGAACATTAATAGACATTTAGAAAGAAGAAGCGGATAGAGAGCTAAAGCAAGCTGCCTGTGGATGAGCCAGGAGCCCGGGGATGCAGAGGGATTGCAGGAGGAGCGTAGCAGCAGCAGCAGCAGCAGCCTAGCCAGGCGGACAGACAACATACACACATCTCAGAGAGGGACTGTTGGCTCTGCCCCTAGTGGAGGATGAAGAAGCATTCAGCCAGAGTGGCTCCTCTCAGCTCCTACAGCTCCCAGGTCCTCACCTGCTCCATCTCCGAAGGTAAAAACTCCAGACTGGGGGTAGGGGACAGGGAAAAAGGGATGGAGTCTCACCCTAGGTGCCATGTCTCGGACATGTGTGTGTACATTTGTGTGTTTGCGTATGCATGTGTGTCTAAGATGGGCAGCATTGGAAACTCATCAAACCCTTCTATAAGAGCAGAGATATGCGTGGTGATTACCATATATTTGTGCATTACTAATACCTATAGCTAAACGACTGGCAGTTTTGCTGTTTTTACATATTAATACTTGTGTAATAGGGCTTGGTGTTAAGTGGTCATTACATGGCTCATTAAATCAACCCAAAGGGCAGAGTATGAGAGAGAAAGAGAAAGAAAGAGAGAGAGGGGGAGGAAGGAAGGAAAGGAGGGAGGGAGGGAGAGTTAAGGTAGCTTAAACAAATTAGCATGTGTCCAGTCCTAGTATAACTGTGTGCTCTGGGCTTTCTTTGATTAAGTAAAGAGCACATGATGTGCCCTCCACAGAATAGTGCATACAGGGCTTCTTGTTAAGTCTATTAAATGTCACAATGGCATGAACATAATATAAACAATATAAATTATGTAAACAATATAAAGTTATCAAGTAGACTATTATCTTGTGATTATTCAAAATCATACACAATCAGATGAATGATTAATGATTATATTACCAATCCACTGTTAGGATGACAGAACTATGAGAAACTTCCATGCCTTTGCTCTTCCCCATTCTTTGGGAGGGGATACAGAACTTATCGACAGGGACTGTGATATCACAGCGTGTGTTTAGTTGTCATTTGTGCCACACAATTGATATTGACCAACCCGAACATGCTGACGGCTTGGCTGTTCTCACATCTGTTCCTTCTTGCTTACCTGTCTTGTATGTGATTAGTTTTATGCAAAACCCATTTAGATCAGGACACGGGTACCACATCCTTTAAATGGTACAGGCCTCTCCACAGCCATACACTGTTTCTAAGGATTTGAGTTCCATACCATCCATTGCCTTTGTGTCTATTTTGCAGAGATGAAGAAAAGATACGCTTAATCCTCAATTAATCCATGTCTTTTCGTCTCTCCTGGGATGGAATAAATGCACTGCCTGACTCCTGTATACCACTGCATGCCATCAGTGTTGTTTGCATTTCTCACCTTTGCTTATGAGTCAACTCAAAACATAGCTTTGGGCTTAATACAGTATATATCAGGATGTATAGGTAGCTAGGTAAACGCCTACTAAACAGCATTGCTTAGAGATATTCCTGTTCTTTGCAATACCTTAGCCAAATGATGCTGTCAAGTGTCCAGACTACAGCTTGTGAGATACCGTCGGTTTCCTTTATAGTTTTTGCTAAGCTATTCTTTGCTGTGCCATACCATATTGTCTGTTACAGAAGCTCAAATGTAGCCAATACTTCAGCATTAATGAGGTGGAATGCGGAATTATAGTTTTGTTTTAATATCCGCATCCTGGCAAAGGATCAAAGTGTGGTGTTTTTGCCTGGGCAAACAGGATGCTAGCAAGCCTACAATGTGTCGCTCTCCGCACCTAGCACCCATTACAGTACTGTACAGTGAATTATGTCCTCTCAGTATGGGCAAGATCTTTGAGTGGTCAATGAACCTCAGAGAGAGGAGGACAAAGAAATGTAGCTCAGCATACAACATCTACATCCAGATTCCCTCATAAAAATGATGTTACTTCTTTTTTTAAATCATGCAGTTCTTGATCGTCTCCCATACTCCCCTTAAGGTCTAGCTGTCTGTCCCCATCTGGGACAAAGTGAGATAAAATCTTTAGTTTTAAGGCATAAAACTTTATAAATGATGTAAGTCCAAGTGCCAAGTCTTACATTTCCTGGATATATTGGAGGGGATATTTTCATCCAATAGTAAAACTCTGCAATATTAAACTCTGCACTGTACGTCAAGATCCCAAGCCAAATTGACATAGTTCCAATTGCCAGTGAAAGCTACTGTATCTAATTGGGTGGCAGGTAGCCTAGCAGTTAGAGCATTGAGCCAGTAATCAAAAGGTTTCTAGTTTGAATCCCGAGCTGACTAGGTAAAAAAATCTGTAAATCTGCCCTTGAACAATGCACTTAATTCGAATTGCTCCCGGATTGTCGTCAATCATGGCTGATCCAATGCTGTGACCCCACTCTCAGGGGGAGTGGGATATGCAAAAAACACCTTTCCATTTCACCACACACTTGTTAAGGTTACACATTTGTACATGTGTAAAACAGGACAAATATAAGCACCACCTATTTGACATTTTGAATTGTCACAGTAACCTCAGTTGCCACAGTAACCATGAAGCAAAGTGGGGCAGAGATATAGTTTCCCTATCAAAGTGATCCTTTAAAGAAAGAAGTCAAACAGCACTGACTGGAACTGATTCTAATGTACTGTCTGTCTTCATAATCAGCATTGTCCAGCATTGTCTGTTTGTCCAGCTTTTCGTGTCTCTGGAAAGGCACTCTTTGGATAGATGCAATGCTCAACTAATATTATGTAGCAACTGTAGGTGTATGATTGCTGTTGAATAATGGTGTTACTGTTTGTTTTTGTCATCATGAAGTTTCTGTAGGAGTGGATACTGACTAGCAGCATTATTGTAACTTAGGATCAGACAGCATAAAGTGTCTTGGGTTTCAAGGACATTATCGTTCTGGATGTGCTGCCGACATCTTTCTTCCTACTTCTAAGGCTTTAAAGTCTAACAGAACCCAGCACACACACACTCTTAAGCATCTATGACATGTTAAGCCAGCAATTAATGTTACCCTTGAAAGAGTTTCATCTCCTGCATTTTCCATTTCATTCCACTCTGATTTCTGTTTTAGAGAACCTAAAGGGAAGAGTCAAGGTATGAATCGTAGTGGCACTTTTATAGTCTTGATTGGATTTTTGGGGGGGACCGAAGACTGCTCTGAACCAACAGTTTTCTCTCTGGGAGCAGAGGGTCGATACCTAGTGGTGCACATAGGGGTTTTATTGGATTACTTAGAGGCACTGATTGGATTCATGTTGTTTCGAGCATTGCTAATGGCCCTCCTCAAAGCTCCAAGTAGAGAGGAGCGAGAGAGCCTGCTGCTTCCCGCTGTACTGTAATGTAATGTCTATAGCCATGGTGGAAATTGCTGGGCTGAACCCATAGTGCTGAACCAGCAGGCTGAGAGTGAGCAGCAAACACCCAGCACATGTCTATTTTATTCCTGCCCTGGTGTAGGTTGATCACGCTGAGGAGGCCTAGATAACGGATCCTGGATCTCCGGAAACGGCCTCACATCATCTCAGTGACACACACACAAAACACACACGCGTGCACACACCATTCACACCCACAATCCATTAAGGCAATGCACCAACCAACATTATTCTGCTTTGACTGCAAAATGACTGCTGCAAGGAATAACATTCAATATAAGTCCTTACATTTCTGTTCTTGATTCCTGGTTCTGTGTAGTAGTGGGTTTGATGTGTGTGCTCACAGTTAGCTTTACGGTTCTCCTTGCTCCCAGTCTCCCTGTGAACAGTGCAGCAGTCCAAAAACCACCCAGTCTGCGCTGAAGCCACTGAATGCAGAAGTGCACACTCAGAGCTTTGGTAATCTATTCTCTTTACAGTCGCAAGCAAAAAAAAAGGCAGATACCAGGATAGCGTCATAGAATAGAGCTTGGAACCCATTGGTCTTTATGGAACAATCCACTCTAATTGTCTTTGTGAAAGCTGTTCCACATCAGCTTTATTTTCAAGTGCTATGTGTTTTATTGTGGAAATGGAACATTCAAATTGACTTGTTGCTATCAACCACACACTGGAAAAACAAATACTGAAAACACATGCTTATGGCTCTTTGTCCAGAGTGTCGCTGTCCACTGTGCTGAATGGGGTGCCACTGTCCATGGTGCCGAAGCTAATGGCACTGTCCATGGTGCTGAAGCGTCTTCTATTCACCTACACCAATGCCTCTTGTGATGCAACAAGCCTACAGTACATATCCCTCCATACTTTAACTACGGATGTGTTTACCCCCACAGGAGAGGAGGGTTCTGAGTCTCATGCAGACACACCAGGCAGTGAGACCAGTGAAGAGGGGACATCGTACCAGACGTGTGCTAACACAGTGCTGAAGGTGCTGGGGGGCCTCCTATTGGTCCTATGTGTCTCCTCCTCTTGGGTGGGCACCACTCAGCTGGTCCAGCTCACCTTCAAGTCCTTCTCCTGCCCCTTCTTCATCTCCTGGTTCAGCACCAACTGGACCATCCTCCTCTTCCCTCTCTACTACGGAGGCCACGTGGTCACCACCCGGGACAAGCAGACGCCTATACAGAAATTCAGGTGATTGATCATGACAGTGGGGAAGGGCTTATACAAGGTTGCACAGGCTAGGTACCGTAGCTCCTTGAGAAACCATAGACTCCATAGGCTATAATTCCAGGGTATTGAATCAGTTTTGACACCCAGAAGGGTTTATGGGAGCTGCAGTAGTTTGTAAAATTTGTAAATTGCTTTCTGTTCAGTATTCGGGGGGGTTTGATCTCCTCCAGTGCTGTGAGATGTTGTTTATATGACACACCCTTCCTCTAATTACCATTGGCACAGGCCTGTGAAAGGGGATATTGACCGCAACCAGGAGAAATGGCCAGTGTAATAATTTCAATGAAGCATTGCCTCTCAGCCGGAAGAACGGTTTTGACTTCCATCCAAAGTTTTGGAATTCCCACTCTCACATTTCCTCATGGGTATAGGACTAATCCCATTGATAAGTGCTCTTACCAACAACAAATTTGAGAAGTAAATAACCTCTTCCTTTTCTCTATCCACTATTTCCTCTCTATAATTCCATTTGTCAGAGAGTGCAGCAGGCTTTTCGGGGAGGATGGGATGACCCTCAAGCTGTTCCTGAAGAGGACAGCCCCTTTCTCCATCCTGTGGACCCTGACTAACTACCTGTACCTGCTGGCCCTGAGGAAGCTGACCGCCACTGACGTCTCAGCCCTCTACTGCTGCCACAAGGCCTTCGTCTTCCTGCTGTCCTGGATCGTCCTGAAGGACCGCTTCATGGGTGTACGGGTCAGTACTCTACCACTACTATTACTTAATTGGGCTTGATCACACAGCTATCCAATGAATCATACAGGGGAGTGGGACAGTAGGCACAAGTATTAAGGTTGATTGGTTTACCTCCCTCATTCCTACCTGCAGATTGTGGCGGCCATAATGGCCATCACAGGCATCGTCATGATGGCTTACGCAGATGGTTTCCATGGGGACTCCATCATAGGCGTGGCCTTGGCTGTAGGCTCCGCGTCCACATCGGCTCTCTACAAGGTTAGTTTACTAAGCAGGTGCCTGTTTATACTGAAATAATTAGTATTCTTAATTAGTTTTACATAGAGTTCCATCAGTATAACATATCTGGACATTGTTTCCTCTGCTGCAGGTGCTGTTTAAGATGTTCCTGGGCAGTGCCAACCTGGGTGAGGTGGCTCACTTCCTCTCCACCATGGGCGTCTTCAATCTCATCTTCATCTCCTTCATTCCCCTCATCCTCTACTTCACCAAAGTGGAGCACTGGGGCTCTCTGTCCTCGCTGCCCTGGGGATACCTGTGTGGCCTGGCTGGGCTCTGGCTGGGTGAGTGGAAACACACACACACACACACACACACACACACACACACACTATTTGATCTTACTAGAAACAATATTTGTGTTAACATTGTCATTTGTCTTCCAGTGTTCAATATCCTGGTTAATGTTGGTGTGGTGCTTACCTATCCCATCCTCATCTCTATAGGGACATTGCTCAGTGTGCCCGGCAATGCAGGTAAGTGTCGGTGTGCGTGTGTATCTCTGAAATATGTGTAAAGGCCTCTTTATTCTAAAGCATGCAGAGGTATTGTATTCAGACGTCAGTACTTGAGGCCCCGGCAACAAAAAGATTACACAGCAGGTCTCACTCTCTCACCTCGGAAACCCAATCATCATTGTGCCTTCAGACGCAGCAACTATCCGTCACAAAGGGAGGATCAGGTTGCTAAGGCGACACTAAATGCCCACAGTTATTTTCCTTAACCACGGTGGCCGTGTATGAAGGTCAGCGGGTTAATACAGCTTGGCGCGGTGCAGGGGTGTAGACCTTTAGAGCAGAGAGGAAATAGTGGCCCACTTGTGCTGATTGTAAGCTGCATTAAGCTACATAATGTATATCCCCTCTGCAGTTCAGTTCATCCCCCCACTTTTGTCCTGCGGTTTCTGTTACTTTATGTAATTATCTAGAAGAAAAAGAAACGCACACCTTTTAAGGCAAGGTGCTGGCTAGCGGGGCAGAAAACTTGAAAATAAGGGAGAGCCGCACACCCTAGGAGCTCAGATATGATATGATACCCTGATGAAGACAGCTTGGCTGTCGAAACGTTGGACATTACATTTTTGCATCTGAGCTCCTAGGGTGTGCGGCTCTCCCTTATTTTCAAACTTTATGTAATTAATCAGAACATCTCTCTCTGTCTTTCTCCCTCTCTCTCTTCTATTACCTCACTTCTGCATAATTAATCAAAACATCTCTCTCGTGCCGTACCTCCCTCCCTCTCCCTCCCTCCCCCTCCCTCCGTCCCTCCCTCCCTCCGTAGTGGTTGATGTGTTGAAACATGAGGTGATCTTCAGTGTGGTGCGTCTGGCTGCCACCTGCATCATCTGCCTTGGCTTCCTGCTGCTGCTGCTTCCTGAGGAGTGGGACTCCGTCACGCTGCGCTTCCTCGCCGCATTCAAGAAGCCTGAGGAGCATGGAGAGGAGCTGACTGATTCCAGCATCCACACACGCAGCCGCAGCCAAGCCAATGGCGCCGTCTCAATCCCTATGGCATGATCCTCCAATGCCCCGTCCCATCACCAACCCCCATCCTCGCACGGTTCTACATGTCCCGTCTGGGAAGCGTGGCGGGATGACTCCAATGCTAACTACAGACCAGGAAGTCCAAAATCAGGAGAACAGGAAGTGTATCTATGACTGAGAGAAACTGTTGTGGTGTGGAGTTGAATCTCCTCTGTCACTTTCCCCAGGAATTAATGGGGAGTCAAAAGAGAACCTTTACTGCTGATTTTGCTGAGCGTAAAGTTGGAAAGTCTTGAACTCCTTGCCACACCCAGTCTTGCCCCTAGACCACATAAGCCCAACCTTGAACCTGCTCCACGAACTGTATTCTGTGAATATAAATATTGACAGGGCCAGTTTGGCTCAATCTTATCTGCATTTGTTGAATTTACTTAGAGGTGTATCAATAGAGTATTTACATTTGCTTCTTATATAGTATTATATACAGGAATGGGTTGGGAAACATATACTTAACATACAGGCTCTTTTTCTTTTTTAATAAATGTCAAATAAAGACCAATAGCTTCTTGATCAGATCGTCTTATAAACACATTCACAACCTTTAAAAACACGCTACGTTCAAGACAGGAAAATTATTGAGATGGCTGTAAATGGATATTTCAGTTATCAATAGCCGCGGAAGTGGATCAGGTCCACATTCGACAAGGCAGAGCTTCTGAGGACTATCTCCATAAAGCCAGGGCCTTCATATCATCCTATTACATCACCTCTGTATGGGCCACGTACGCGGCACACAGACAGCAGGTTCATGTTGATATGTATAACTAACTGCTCAGTAGAACTGCTCACACGTCACTACCATGTCTTCTGACCTGATTCGTCTTAGTTCCAAACATATCCAGCAGTATGGAGTGTGATTCATCCAGTCTTAGTAATAATGTATTTAATTAATTCTGCAGGGATGACAGACTCTCCTCTGTCATCCATTCCTCTCTCTACTCCCCTGCTCACTTCCACAGAGATCTCCAGTAATTAGGTGATGAAGGCTTTTATGGCCCAGCAGCAGCCTAGCACTGATTCATCTGCAGGTAGAAACACACAGCTCCTCCTCAGCCAGTCCGCGACAGCTACCAGGCAAAACAGCCTTTCAGTGGGATAGAAATAGAATGAAACCAATTTGAAAGATGGAATAACTAAATTCATTTCAGGGCACTTGAATGACTTTATTCCTGGAGACGAAGTGCAGTGTGTTTGTTGGAGCTGTTCTCCTCTGAGGCTGTGAGACACAGAGCTCAGTCCCCAGTCAGTGCTGTGATGGCTGGTGTGCTGTCAGTGAAACATGACCTCTAATGAAGCATTTGCTGAACTGACAGATTCAGAGACTGACTGTTGTGGAGGCTGCCCCATTAAACCAAATGAGCGAGAAAAGAGGAGGAGGTGGACGAATGTAGGGAGGGGTTTAAATCCTCATTACTGATGATTTGCATATCCACACACTGAGACAGAACAAAGTACAGCATCTCCATGTTATGCAGGTTGTCCGAACTCTTTTCATCATTTGAAAATTAATTCTCAAACTTTTACCTTTATTTCTATGTCCTGCTGTAAATTATTTCCTTGTTGGAAACTGTGAAAGCATAGTGTATGTTGTCGAGGCAGATTCTGTAAATGATCTATTTATTATTATGCCTGAACAGTTTGGAGCGTGAAGGGGAAGAGGTATGGGGCTAGAAAAAAAGCAGGGTCTTTCAAGCATTAACTTGGAGTTACAAAGTAACCTGTAGGGAGAGTTGTCATAGAAACACAGCCCATTATAATGAAAAATAAGAAGTATAAAGACAGGGATGGGGGCACAGACCTTCCATTTTAACCACAACTAAAACTGTTACTCCACTTGTACAGCTGCAACATACAGAATGGATTCCTGAGATGTATGCCACCACAACTAACTAGGGAAGTTATTATGTAACTAATGGTGTCATACCAAAGGGCTATGCTAATTTATCAAGAAAGAAAAGTAAACTACAGTACATCAACAACCGTAGCAGCCGTGGCGGAGCATGGCACACCACATACAACCAAACGAATGAGAGAACATGAGCGGAGGACTAAAACAAGTGAGGTGAGACAAGTTCTTCTAATTTCAGTCTAAATTACTGTAAGTAATTTATACTGTCCGGATTTCATAATATTAACAAACCCAAATTAGAGTGTGATTACTTGACTGATCAACAGACTTTCGCTAAAAGCATAGCATAGCAGTCTGACGGCCATAGCAGAGGGCTAGTGGTGGACTATGGGCTCTACAGGATCCAGGTCCAGGCTGAGTCAGGTGGCCTCGTGTCACAGTCAGCCAGAGGGAAACCAGGACCAGCAGGCCAGTCATCCCACCTCACAATGGACCATCCCTGCTGTGCCAACCCCACTGGAGCCACAACATGGGCTCCTGGGACACAGTAGGACTATCCAGCTGCCCCCACTGAAACTGGAAAACTCTGCAAGCTTCCCACCGCTATCTACAGGTCAGTAGACAGATTATTTTGTCTCCAAATGTGGTTGTCATCATCATGAAGGCTTAACTGTCTTGTGTGTCTATATGCATGTGTCAATGTGTGTATATGTGTGTCTATGCATGTGTGTAAGAATCATCATATGTAGCAAGCAGCCTCCCACAGAGTCAAAGCAACATTTGGGGACCAAGCATCATTCATTCTCATCCACCACGAAGACTACAGGTCAGAACAGTATCGCTTTCACTACCATTTTACTACAAACTGTCACAAGCATTCTTGTTCAAGTGTTCCTAAATTCCTACTTTATCTTCCTATTTCTGTGAAATATATTGTATTTCAATTTAGTGCCTCTGACTCTACATTGGGGGAAGAGTGGCTGTGTTATTGCATTGACTGTTGTTGTGATGTGTCTATGGGTACTGTATGTGTACCCATGCAGACCTCCCATCATTCTCTCTCCTCAGGTGTTGCAACCGCTGGCCCCTCTTAGTGCAGGCCTCAAGGTTACTGCCAATCACATGGCCATGGTAAAAAAAAAACTGAAAAACATCAGTGCCATTTTGTCTGTTTATGCTGTGTGTTGACATGTATACAAAGCCTTTGTCAATTTTGAAGCTGTTTATGACCTTATGCTTGTGTTTGGTTTGTTCTCTTTCTCTTGTCACAGGACAGAGACTGGAGAGATGGGGGTGTCCTCCACTTTTCTACCCCCAGCCAGCGGGCACACGATGGCACCGGCCACCATCCGCAGGTGTAGATAGATAATGTCATGGATTTACAGTGCCTTCAGAAAGTATTCACACCGCTCGACTTTTTCCACATTTTGTTGTGTTACAAAGTGGGATTAAAATGGATTTAATTGTAATTTATGCAATGTCAAAGTGTAAGAAAAATTCAACAACAAAAAATATACTAAATGGAAAATAAAACATGAATATATCTTGATCAGATAAGTATTCAACCCCCTGAGTAAATACATAGAATCACCTTTGGCAGCGATGATATTTGTGTCTTTCTGGGTAAGTCTCTAAGAGCTTTGCAAACCTGGATTGTACAATATTTTCCCATTATTCTTAAAAAAATTCTTCAAGCACTGTCAAGTTGGTTTGCTAGGCAGCCATTTTCAAGTCTTGCCATAGATTTTCATGCCGATTTAAGTCAAAACTAACTAGGCCACTCAGGGACATTCAATGTCGTCTAGGTTATTATCCTGCTGAAAGCAGGGGCGGTTCTTGGGGGGGGGGGGGCAGTGCCCCTGTGACAACAATTTTGGATCCCCTTGTGGCCCCCCTAAATGTGGAGTATGAAATCATTTTGACATAACTAATTATTGCTATTGTTCTTTTTTTACATCCGTTATTAGACAGTGGCAACGCGGAACACTAATGATTATGAACATGGTCTTTTGCCGCCTAATGCAGTGAAGAAAACGATATGACAACAATAACATCTAATGTAACTGGCCCCTCTAACAGTACAACTGGCCCCAGCTTGGCCCCCCCAGTTGAAATGGCCTAGAACTGCCACTGGCTGAAAGGTGGATTTGTTGTCTCCCAGTGTCTGTTGGAAAGCAGACTACACCAGGTTTCCTCTAGGATTTTGCCTGTGCTTAGCTTTATTCCTTTTCTTTTTATCCATAAAATCTCCCTAGTCTTTGCCAATGACCAGCATACCCATAACATAATGCAGCCACCACCATGCTTGAAAATATGAAGAGGGGTCTCTGTAGTGACTGGGTGTATTGATACACCATCCAAAGTGTAATTAATAACATCACCATGCTCAAAGGGATATTCAATGTCTGCTTTTTTATTTTAAATTGTTTAAACCCATCTACCAGTATGTGCCCTTCTTTGTGAGGCATTGGAAAACCTCCCTGGTCTTTGTCTTTAAATCTGTGCTTGAAATTCACTGCTGGACTGAGGGACATTACAGATAATTGTATTTGTGAGGTACAGAGATTGGGTAATTATTCACAAATCATGTTCAACACTATTATTGCACACAGAGTTAGTCCATGCAACTTATGTGACTTGTTAAGCAAATGTTTACTCCTGTAGTTATTTAGGCTTGGCATAACAAAGGGGTTGAATACTTACTGACTCAAGGTCTTGAGACAAGACATTTCAGCTTTTCATTTTTCATTCATTTGTTTTACGTAATTCCACTTTGACATTATGGGGTATTGTATGTAAATCAGTGACACATAAGGCGGCGCACAATTGGCCCAGCGTCGTCCAGGTTAAGGGAGGGTTTGGCCGGGGTAGGCCGTCATTGTAAAATTAAGAATTTGTTCTTAACTGACTTGCCTAGTTAAATAAAGTTTAAATAAATAAAAAAACACAAAATCGAAATGATCAATTTTAAATTCAGGCTGTAATACAACACAATGTGGAAAATGTCAAGGGGTATGAATACTTTCTGAATGCACTGGACATGCTTATGATCCTCAGTCTTCAAAACAATTACATGTGATTTGATTTAGTCAGGAATGTTGTTATGAGAGGTAATTTACCAGAGAGAGCGAGAGCAGCTGGTGAGCTGCGAGCCTGGGCCCCTTCTGTCCCAGTGGGCCTGATTAAAGCGCTGGTGGAGTGGAAAGTGGGGTGGGCTACAGCTCTGACTGGCCCTCAATGGGATGCGCTTTCAGGGTACAGGGAACAGGAAAAACCCCACTACCAGGCAAACACACACGTGCGCGCACGCACTCCCTCACAAACCGACATATATATATATATATATTGTAACAATTTGTACATTTTCATTGCATAGGGCATGATCTAGGGATCAACATTTTTTCTGTAGCATATCATTGATGCATTATGTGTATACCATGACGTGACTATATTATATTTAAAACTACCATTTGGTGGTGACTCATGCATGGTCTCTCTGGCTGTGTGGGTTGGGTTGTGTAGGGAGGACTCCTGGAGGCACAGATGGTCCTCAGTCAACAGGCCCAGCGGAGAAGGAGAGCCCACCAGAGACGAGTCCGAGAGCAGCGGGTCCACGAGAGGACAATCTACATAGATAATGGTGAGACTGGAGACATTTTGTTAATCTGGCTGACACCAAACTCAGCCTGGCTAAAAAAATGTACCACCAACTTGAACATGTTCTAAGTGATGCGTACAATCCATAGGGCTCTAGTACTTAAATAGACTGTGTACTTTGTCTTGCTCCCTTGGCCTCTAGTTGAAGCACCTAGCAGCAAAGGGATACAGAGACTGCATCTGCTGAACAGGCCAACCCAAAGGGACATATTTTGGGATGAGATGACAGGAGAGAGTCTTGACCTCAAGGAGATCCTGCAACCAAGCCCCCTTCCCCTGGAGCAGGGAAAGAGACAGCAGTCCCAGCCTGGACCACCACCGTGCCTGTGTAGGGATGAGGAGCTGATCAACAGAGACTTGGCTTGGGAAGGCCTCAGGAGTCCTCACCGGAAAACCAATACTCTCACAGACAGAGTGGCAGGGGAGACAGATGGTGGACTGACCATGAGGAAAACCTTACCTTCGATGCTGGACTGGAAGACAGAGAAACAAAGAGATACAATTCCCAAACACTTGAGCTCTTTCGGGGATAGTGAGAGGGCTAGTAGGAGGCCTCTGGGAGGCTGGCAGAGAGAGGGCATTAGAGGTCTATGTCATGGGGAGAGGGGGATTTGGGAACCTGACCTGGAGTAAGAGCTGTTTGAGAGGTTTACTAATCTGGATTAGACCGGATCTCCAATCTCAGTTTGCGAAATGCTAATGGTGTATAGATAGATGGTCACTTCATTTTGAAAAGCAGAAATTGTAGCTCATTTATCTTTTAAACTGTTAGCATTTTTACTGTATGATCACATGGCAAACTAAAATATTGCTTTGTCATAACCAAAGTTTTTCAGAGAATGTGTCCACCACCAGTGTTACACTATGGCCTGAATGTATTCATAGGATTGCTTTATTAAAATAGCAGCTGTGGTTAAAGTAAGTCTAGGATTGCTTCATTAGAATAGCAGATGTGGTTAAAGTAAGTCTCATTATGGGAACAAATCTGTTTTCCATAACAAATAAAATGTGTTTATGAAAGTGACTGTGTTATTATTATTCCAGCCTGTTTGAAGTCAGTGTGTGGCGCCCTCTAGGGATGATAGTGATACTACAGGTGTGGAAAGGTCTAAAATTAGCTTGACTAACACCAGCATAATGTTCAGAAGGTGAGAAAGCACATTAAAAAATAATACATTTGGCTTTTTGATCTTATTTCCATCATCATTAACAATACATGGTAGTTATATAGCGCTTTTCAAGGACCAAAAGTGACTTTAATTTTGTTACTCAATCTTAATCTCTAAAACGATGGAAAACGGACAGACAAAATACTACCACCAAATAGTACAAAATCCCAGCAATGAATGACCAAATACATTACTTTGTCCATCTTAAATTGAAAGGTGTCTTGCGATACACTTTTGAAAGAAGACCCATAAAAGATATCTGACCATATTTTGTTTATCTTCAAGACCTCTAGACACAATGGTAGAGACAAAAATGAGTACGTACAAATGGTACAAAATAATTTCCTTCAATGACCGTTTAATTTAGCTTCAAAGAGAATGTATTTTCTAAATTATCTTTGGGGCTGAGTTTTTGTTTAATGAGAAGCACACTGAAGACCTCTTGTGCTCCCCAATTCCCTTCAACATTGAAAAGATCTATTGCACTTCAGAGCTCCTTTTACCCTAACAGGAAATTGCTTATTGCAGCAATCCTCTCCACCTTTATGAAAATCCTGATGGAAGCTCTTAGCAGGATTAGAGAGACAATAACACTGGCCAGCTACCACACACCTGGGGCCACAGCGGACACACAAGACAAGGGACAACTGCATTTTGTTCTTGAATCAAATGAGAGGTATTCTCTTTTCTTATGACTTCTGAAGCAATTAGGCTGTATAGCCCTTATAAATGGCTTTATGAAAACATTCATATTGCATAGTCTTACTGTTCTTCCCAACTTATTTTCGCCATGTTTTTAGTCCTCTAATTTAAAAAAATAAAAGGACAGAGGCAAGCTGTTGTTTTGTTTGTAATTGATTTAGTTTGGTCGAGGTCAAAGGCTAGGGTGTGGTTATTTTCAGTTCATTTCCACTGGCCACTAAAATGCCACAAGTACTCCCAATTCAACAAAGAAAACTGTGGTACCGGTCTCCAATTTTTCTTCCTGATCTTTCTGGATTTTATGTGGCGTTGATGTTTCCCTCGTAGGGAGGACGTTTGTTCCTGAGACTGGGAGAAAGAGGTCTCAGAGCCAGAGACACTGACTGTATTGCTACCGGAGCCACAGTTTGAGCCGCAGAGCATCCACTCCATTTAAATAGTATTGGAAGAGCCTCTTGTCCCTTACAAAGCCCAGGTTCTCATACAGTTTCTGGGCTGATTGGTTGGTGATCTCAGTCTCCAGCACCACCTGTTAAAGTCAACAAAACCAAGTAATTTGTAAGAGATTGTTACCTCCATCTCCATACAAAATGGTATTCAATGGCATTTTCAGTTTCAAATGTGCATTGGTGTAATGAGATTAGAATCAAGCTTAAAACTTGTCACTATTTACGGTAAAGAGTGTGGCCTGTTATCTTCTAGCTAAAATGTGGCCTAATGTAAGGTGACCAGAAATGGTTTTGTTTTTGTGTGGGGAGGGGGGATACTGTTTGAAAATAAAATGCCATGGAACTATATTTAACTATCAATTTTCCCTATTGTCCTTTAAAATACTTCAAACACAGAAATGGAATAACCCTCCACAGTTCTTAAAAGCCTAGCTAGTAATTTTTGAATCACCCAGGTTTGGTAGCCTATTGCTGTTGCATGTACATTCTGGTCATGGTGTGTTCATATTTTTTTTATTTAACCAGGAAAAGCCCATTGAAACCCAGAGTCTCTTTTTCAAGGGAGACCTGGCCAAGAAGACAGCAACAATCAATATATTACAGCATTAAAACATACAATTCAACAACATGATCCAGCCTAAAAAAAAGCATTTACACTCCTCTGTAACAGTCTCCCACCAACATTTAAAATTAATTCAGTGGCACTAACTAGAGGTCGACCGATTAATCGGAATGGCCGATTAATTAGGGCCGATTTCAAGTTTTCGTAACAATCGGTAATCGGTATTTTTGGCCACCGATTTGCCGATTTTTAAAATGTTTTTATTATTATTTTTTACACCTTTATTTAACTAGGCAAGTCAGATTAAGAACACATTCTTATTTTCAATGACGGCCTAGGAACGGGGGTTAACTGCCTTGTTCAGGGGGGATTCGGGGATTAGTTTTTGCAACCTTCTGGTTACTAGTCCAATGCTCTAACCACCTGCCTTACATTGCACTCCACGAGGAGTCTGCGTGGCAGACTGACTACCTGTTACGCGAGGGCAGCAAGAAGCCAAGGTAAGTTGCTAGCTAGCATTAAACGTATCTTATAAAAAAAAGATCAATCTCAACATAATCACTAGTTAACTACACATGGTTGATGATATTACTAGTTTATCTAACGTGTCCTGCGTTGCATATAATCGATGCGGTGCCTGTTAATTTCTCATTGAATCACAGCCTACTTCGACAAACGGGTAATGATTTAACAAGCGCATTTGCGAAAAAAGCACTGTCGTTGCACCAATGTACCTAACCATAAACATCAATGTCTTTCTTTAAAATCAATACACAAGTATATATTTTTAAACCTGCATATTTAGTTAATATTGCCTGCTAACATGAAATTGTGTCACGCTCTTGCGTTCATTGCCTGGCTCGTTGCGAACTAATTTGCCAGAATTTTACGTAATTATGACATACCATTGAAGGTTGTGCAATGTAACAGGAATATTTAGACTTAGGGATGCCACCCGTTAGATAAAATACAGAACGGTTCCGTATTTCACTGAAAGAAAAAGCATTTTGTTTTCGAGATGATAGTTTCTGGATTCGACCATATTAATGACCTAAGACTCGTATTTCTGTGTGTTTATTATATTATAATTAAGTCTATGATTTGATAGAGCAGTCTGAGCGGTGGTAGGCACCAGTAGGCTCGTAAGCATTCATTCAAACAGCACTTTCGTGCGTTTTGCCAGCAGCTCTTCGCAATGCATTGCGCTGTTTATGACTTCAAGCCTGTCAACTCCCAAGATTTGGCTGGTGTAACCGATGTGAAATGGCTAGCTAGTTAGCGGGTGCGCGCTAATAGCGTTTCAAACGTCACTCGCTCTGAGACTTGGAGTAGTTGTTCCCCTTGCTCTACATGGGTAACGCTGCTTCGAGGGTGGCTGTTGTCGATGTGTTCCTGGTTCGAGCCCAGGTAGGAGCGAGGAGAGGGACGGAAGCTATACTGTTACACTGGCAATACTGAAGTGCCTATAAGAACATCCAATAGTCAAAGGTATATGAAATACAAATCGTATAGAGAGAAATAGTCCTATAATTCCTATAATAACTACAACCTAAAACGTCTTACCTGGGAATATTGAAGACTCATGTTAAAAGGAACCACCAGCTTTCATATGTTCCCATGTTCTGAGCAAGGCACTTAAACGTTAGCTTTTTTATATGGCACATATTGCACTTTTACTTTCTTCTCCAACACTGTTTTTGCATTATTTAAACCAAATTGAACGTGTTTCATTATTTATTTGAGGCTAAATTGATTTTATGTATGTATTATATTAAGTTAAAATAAGTGTTCATTCAGTATTGTTGTAATTGTCATTATTACAAATACATTAAAAAAAAAAAAAAAAAACGACTGATTAATCGGTATCGGGTTTTTGGTCCTCCAATAATCGGTATCGGCGTTGAAAAATCACAATCGGTCGACCTCTAGCACCAACATATCTAGATGAAGCGTGGATTGTAAACTATTCCATGCCTCTGGTGCACAAGACGAGAAGGCAGTCTTGCCTAATACTGTAAATGTCCTGGGGACTTTAAGTAGAAACCACCTAGCAGACCGGGTATGGTAACTGCTGGTGGTGAAGGAGACCAGACTACAGAGGTAAAGAGGGAGTTTACCCAAAAGGGCCTTGTAGATGAACACATAAAAATATACGTAGCTTCCTGCACATATAAAGTGAGGTCCAACCCACCATTTGGTTGGTATAAGGTGCAATGGTGGGTGAGTGACTTGGCATTTGTAATAAAGTGCAAGGATGCATGATAAAAAGAGTCCAGTCTCTGAATCACTGGTCAAACGTTCTCATAAAAGGTCCACGGCAAAGCCTCGGGAGAAAACGAGTTTGGTAAAGGGATTGATACATGCAAATCTGATTGGATACAGCATTTGATTATTTAACTATCAGCCCCAATTTAACTTCAAGGTTGCTTTTTTCTTTCTAAGGGCTAATCAGGGACATTTTCAGGGACAGGCCACCAAAATTGGGGCCTGTTCCTGGAAATTGGGGACGTCTGGCCACTCTTGCCTAATGTCTTCCAGGGTAGATATGATTATGTAAAAGAAACATACCTCATCACAGTCATCATCCATCATAGCATAGATAGCCTTTTTGACTAGATATGTACCTGAAATGACAGGAGTGATGACATGTTAGAGGTAAACATGAAACATAACACAGTCTTGCAGGGGTGGGTATAATTTGTGTAATGTTCCAACAGGACTCTGTTCCAAAAGCTTCGTAAAGTACAAGGTTGCCAACAAACATCGCATACAAAGTAACATGATCAATACACCTAGCTAACTAGCTGCTGAATAGGCATCAACTCACCATGTAACCTATTCTTAATGTTTGTCGATAGGCTACCAGAGTGAGGACAGACATTTTTCGGAATAAAGATGGTGAGTGAAAAATAGCCTACTCCCTACCTGGTACCTTATTCTGCCGCTATACAACTTTGTATGCGTTGTTAGTTGGCAACCTTGTTATTTACAAAGTTTTTGGAACAGATACCTTTTGAAATGTTCCACACATTTTACCCACCCATCTTGGAGATCCTCCTAATGCCCACTTACCAATTCCTTTCCTCCTGTATCTGGAGTCCACAGCCAGCATGGCAATGTAGCCACGGTGAATCTTCTTGTGCATATCCAGTTTGCACACAATGGCACCAACACAATCCTTATCCACCATCGCCTGTGGCACAGAGAGGTAAAACATTTTATTATCTATTGGCTGGCAGGTGTGAAGGCTTTTTCTCCAGCCCTAACACACCATATTCATCCCTGAGCATAGCCTGGTAGTGGCAAACTACAATACATGATCAGTCCCTAAAATCCATACAACTTTATATCCGATTAAACGCAACTCCGCGATTTACGATGGAGTTGAGTTTGCGACTAGTGTGGGCGTACTGGAGATCCGACGTCACATAAAAACGTCATTTTTTGTGTTTTTTTTTTACTCTAGATTTCAGCATCCAAAGTAAATAATTGCCGTCAATTACACACGACATTGTTATGTGATGTTGGAGCTCCAGTCCGCCCACACTAGTCGACACTCAACTCCACCGTAAATCGTTGAGTTTAGTCAGCTAGTTAACAACTTCATAGCTCTACGTACCAGGAAGCAGAGTTGAGGCCAGTTATGAATGAAATACCTATATGTATAAATCGAATAAGGCTCTGACAAGTCCTTGGTAATAAGCCTTTTGATGTCTGACATTTGCAGTTCAGACTCGTATGGTACGTATTCCACGTCTCCCTCTATGTTTGAACATAACCCAAGCCTTCTCAGTTCTTCCACAATAACTTGAGAGGTGATAGTGGCAGCAAGCGCGGATGCCACCAGATCTTCTTCAGCGCACAGCGTCCCGTGGTCTTCCATGTCTCCCTCCATCACCACCACTTCTTTGCTGCATGTTAGCACCCCGTCGAAACTGCTGGAATCTATTTCAGCCATTCCCATAGTTGGCATGTTGTTGTTGATTTCGTTATTGTTCGCATGCAGACAGTGCGTTTAGCCAGCTAACGTTCGCTAGAACGAAAGAAAGTCGCTTGCACGGTTAAAGTTGCGAATCTGTTTTTAAAGTATATAATTTATTTTCTGTAGCTAACCCAACGCATGTACTGTAGCTAGCTAATAACTTCTAAAGTTTGTTGCTAGGCTAGCTTCTGCCTGTCAAAATTATTGCTGCCGTAAAGCATTTACTGTGCGAAAAACAACTTTACGACACTCAGTCGCATAAAATCTTAGGAACAGTGTTGTTGTAATGTCAAGAACAAGATGTCAAAACATTTTATGAAATAATTTAATGAAGAATAAGACATCTATAAACCCAATTTATGTTGTTTTTATCGTGCGACACACCGACAGAACTCAATAACATGTTCTCTAGCCCTACCACTGGATGTCGTAGTATGCTTGACAGTGTGAGGGGAATGGACATATCATGTCGATCAGTCTTGGTCCCTGGGCCAATAATTATTCATGTGTACATATATATTATACCATTATATATTGGTCATTGATCACAAATTTAGAGTGATTTGCTCACAAAAAAAAGTGGTGCTCCTTTTCTTGTGTTCTGTTTAATATTATGTGGGTTCCACAGGTGAGCACAAAGATTATCAAAAGACAAAAACCATGGGTGTTCATAAACCTAGTAGCCTTACTATTTGATAAACAAGTCAATGTATCAAATCAATTGCTTCAAAACATCTCCCGAAATTCAGCATCTCAATTTAGTTGTATGATATGTAGGTTCAAGGCATTCTAGCAGAGGCTCATTAAAAGTGCCCATTCATTTAGCAAGCCTTATTTAACCAACAATGCTATGTTTGCCAGTACAACCCAGTGACTGCACTGACTCCAAGAGCCAGGCTGACAACAGACCTGGATGCTCAAGAGCTTTGGAGCAGTCTGCCCCTTAAAAAAAAACTTTTCCAGTTCAGTACACACACACTGGGTCTTAAAGCCAAATCAATGTGGAGGGTGGGTGTCTGCCACAGCATACTGCTACATAAAAAGGTGAAGGATGCCGTGTGAGCAATTGGTTCCAATTGACAGAGGATTGGTCATGGTCAGTCTTCTGGGTGGAAATCCACATGAGAATGTGGCGATTGTACCAGCAAGGAGGGCAAGAGAGGCCAGTACTGGACAATAGAACACTCAGAAGAATCTGGCTGCAGTGGAACACACTCAAAGTGGATCACAATCTCCACCTGCTTTAACACTTCAACTACCAGATGTTCACATACTTAGCAGTGTATATATTATCAATATACTGTATTCCTTCCTTACTAAAGACAGGCTGTTGTATGTCTTGGGAAACACAGCTTGGTTAACTTGAGGACACTTAGAAATATCATCCAGATGTCTGTGCAGGGAAATAGTCTAGGGCTCTTAAAATGTGTTTTGTAGACACTTACATGTATACCTATGCATTTTCTTTTCATTGACAGGACTTTCTTATCATGGTCATGTGTGGATGAGCTGTACTCTAACCAAATTGCAATTATTTGTCATGCAATATTTAAGGTGGCCACCACACCCTGTTTCTCTTTACAAGTGTTTCTCCACGTAGCCAGTCATCTGGCCAGCTGGGGGTGGTGGAGGCCTCAACTTTTTAGAGGGTTGTTCGGTGCTCCATCTCAGGCTGGAGAGGCTGGGTATTTGAAGAGGCCACTGGCTGACAGGCAGTGCAGTCAGAGGGGGGGACCAGGGAGACCTGCCAGTTCTCCTGAGAGGCTCTTTGTGGCAAAGACGCTGCCCAGATCAGCCTACCCTTTCACATCCCAAGCCCCATCTCCCACAGTACCTCAGCTCCAGCCGACGACAAGGCCCCAGCTGCTAATTATCTGGCTGATGGAAAGGCACTGAAGTGGGACTGTCAGAGCTAGGGGTGGCCCCTCTCTTTAAAGAGATGTGGCCAGTGGAGTGGGATGTCCAAACATTTCCAAAATATAGGAACTGGCAGCATCAATAAATACAAATGTACACAAATGCAGACATTATTGTATTAACGTCAATATTTATTAGCAATATTCTAGATTCTCTTTCCAGTACAAATACTCTTTAGTAAGATTCAGTTGAATAACCATTATCTGTATTTAAAGCTAGAATCCTTAGTAGCTACATCCATTTCTGAACATACATTAATGATATATACATTTATACCCATTGATTCTTGAAGAATATAACTTATAAATGACTCATGAACTTAATTCAACAGTCATACCCCATTAGAACCAAAAATATAAGATTGTTTACAAACATCGGAGTAAAGCAATGTAAAAAGAAAACACTGTATAGCCTCAAAACATAGTAAAAAATATTATTTTGATATCATGGATAGTCAGTCCTTGCAACCATAGCAATGTCTATGATTTTGGGAGTGGTTACATTTCTCCAGGCCCATCCCTCAGCTTTTTACCAAAACAGAGGTGGGGTGAACACTTTGTTATTGTTTCAATTAAGGATTCTAGCTTTAAGGCATATTCTTTCACTGAAAATTGATTGGTCTGTTCAGTACGGATGAGAAACTGCATTTTGCATCTTAGATGAGACCAAGGCTGTCAGAACAACAGCAGATACAAGCCATTCAGTTACAGCACTTTGACCATTGTGTTCATAATGTTGTATGCTGTTTGTTACACAGATTCAAACCTTGTCACCAGAATCCAAAGCAGTGTCTGTTGTCCTGCAATGATCTTATGCTCTGGAGATCCATCATGTGTTTGGCCCATCCCAGAAATGGACGAAGTAGTCATTTCCTCAATGCTGGTCTATACTGTACAGTTCCATCCTACAGCATCATGTGTCCAGAGGACACTGGTGCAGTTCCAGTTGAGTTCCAGATAAAGTATTCTGAGGATAACAACTCCCGGGCTGCAGAGAGAAGAGAGAACGCACATTCAGGCTTCACAAATACATATTTTTCATATATATATTTTCATAGAAAATAATTAAACCGGCATTAGAACCCAAATCTCTCACTCACATGTGACTATACGAGGTTTTGCAGAGGAATAGACCTGCACTGAATGCTGGTCCACACAGCATCCAGACAGAGTCAAGTCTGGCACTCGGAAGTACAACTGAAAAACATGAAGGAAAAGTTTTTCTGGTATGTTTAGTTTTAGAAGCATCTCCAATGTCTAGAAAGAATCTGACTTACTTTGATGTAGGCTGTAAGGTCTGTGCAGAGAGGATCTGTAGGTCCTGGGAACTCCCCTGAAAAACTCACACTGCCCTCTAGTGACACCTCGCGGGACTTGGGGAACTTCTGGCCTAAAGAGTGGCAGGGCAGAATATGCACGTTGTTTTTCCATAAACAAAGGGTATTTGAAACTTAAATATGTGGTACACTGGGTCATTGCACAGTGTAAATGTTGTCCCCAGACCAATGAGACGTACCGAGGACCCAGACCAGCAGGTTCTTCTCCTTGGACACCTCCAGCTGTCCTGAGCTCACTTTCACATCCACACTACCCATCTGGTCCCTGCAACGACACAGAGGTCAGAGGTTAAACGTAACCTCAAGTCAAGATGTGTTTCTTTACAAGATTCCAGAAACACTGCATTTCAAGCAACACTAGAAGGGATGATTATGTGTAATAAGCTACTATATTGACATCAGGAAGTGCATCATCAATGTGAGATGTTATGCATTGTTTATATATGCATAGGTTACCTGTTAAAAAACGGCAGATGTGCCTCACAGTACTCAAAGCTGTTCCTCACACTCTCGTGAAGTTTGAGACTCACAGTAATACGCAACTGGTTGTCATCATTCTTCAGCTGATAGGTGCCTAGGATGGGAGGCACGGGGACCTGAGAAAATACATCATTCAATCTGACAAGAGATGAAGACAGCAATGTATGAAGGAGTGAATGCATGTATTTAGCTATTTTTACAAGCTCTGGACTTGTGTACCTGAGATGTGTAGCTGCAGAGCCTGAAAGGCTCAAGAGGAGGGGAGAAGGGGAACTTGTATGGGCCAGAGAAGGCAGAGCTGTCACAGTCCTCAACACTCATGGCAGTCAGAACACTGGCATCCAGTGAAGACACAGAAGGGTGGACCAGGACATCCATCAGTGGTGAGCCATTGGGTGGCAGGGTGAGAGTGACCGTCACATTGGGAAGGACCCCTTCCACTTCACACTGATGACACAAAGGGAAAAAGCACAAATGGGTTAGAGAGAATGAGTAGACAGCAGAAGGTAACAAGAAACTTCAGCATTACATTACCATAGACATAGACAGTATCACTGTGCTCACCTTGCAAGTCACTGTGCCATAGACATCCCAGAGGTCCTGCCTGTTTCGGTTTCCATACTGCATGGAGCGCACCATCTCCGTTAGAGCCACATTCACCACAGCCCGACCACGGTGCACCCCTGTTTTCCAGGCTGGCTGTTTCTGGGTCCCTGCAGGAGTGGGCATTGCTGATGCCGATGAGGCCCCTGGCTGAGGGATGTCCAGTGGGGTCCCGAGGGGGCAGATCTGCAGGAGGATAGAGGGCATCATGGCCAGGCGAGAGGCCAGCCCCTCTCTGTCAGGCTTACTCCCAGACCCACAGAGGAAAGCCTGCAGGCCTGCCAACAGTGAGAGGCCCTGGGAGACAGAGAACAAGCTGGCCAGAGGAGGCCGGGGATCAGCGGGGGCATCCACCATGGCCAGACAGGCCAGGATCAGAGGCCCCTGGGAGATGACCAACACAGGCCAAAGGACCCCTCCACTGGGGCCTTCTACATGGAGCTCCAAGGCTGGTGAGCGCTGCTGGTGGAGACAGTCATCTCGTAGAGCCACATAAGGTTTGTCAGAGTCAGAGAGGCCCAGCTCAGTGAGTAGGAGCTGGAGCACAGTGCCATCTTCTGGGACAGACACATACAATGAGCCGGCCATACACTTAACACGCTGCTCCACTGTTGGGTATCGCCTGTGTGAGAAGCCATCACTTTTACCTACTATGTACATAGCCAAAACAGCAATACGGGACAGGTGTGAAATAACATATATATAAATATAACACATATATAAATATAACACATATATATAACATGATGACATTATATTTTACGCACACAGGAAAAACATTACAAACCTGGAAAAGCGCACTACTACAGATTCTCCCCTCTCGTAAGATATAATCCACAATGCCCTCACACTCATTTTGTCCAGAAAAAAATGCCTGTGATTGATAGGTTATGCATACATATGATAACCACGTTTCTTCGGTGATAGATCTACGAGGGAAATATTAAAGTAGTCCAACAAAGGGGGACATTTAGCCTCATTTTAAACTTGCACGACTGAGTTTTCATCGATATTCTATTCTGTTTTCGTTGCAAAATTAACTTCCTATTTGTACAATCATGTGACAGCCTGAACCAATCAGGATACTTTTGCGCATGTGTGTTTACGCAGTGTACTTTCCGGGGTGTCACTCGTTACCACAGCCACAAAGTCAAAAATGAATTGTTTTTGTTACATTTTGCTATTCATTTAAGGTTAGGCATAAGTTTAGCAGTGTGGTTAGGTTTAAAATCAGATTTTGATAAGAGAAATTGTAAGCGGGGTTTAGTCATACTAATGGACACGCTCGACATTGCAGCCAACTTTAAAGGCGAGTCGAGACTGACTGATTTACACATTCCCTTGCGTCCTAAATACTGCTCAATATTATTGATCGATTAGTCAGTCAGTCACAATTAACCCATGATACACCACGGGTTTGACGCTCTCGAATACGGCCTATGGCCATGGTTGTGGAAACTAGTGACGACCCGGAAGTAGAGCTGTTAAATTTATCAACAAAGGGCAAAACAGAAATCCAGCTGATCAATTAGTCGGTTGTCATACCTGACTGTTGGTTTGCCTAAACTGCAATTTGTACATTGCAGATCTAAGTAGAACATGGCAACGACTCCTCAACTATTCGAGGTAAAATAAACTGTATGTTCCCTTGGCCTTTGCTTGGGCTAGCTGACTGCTAACTTTAGTGATAGCTAGCTAGGAGGAGAAGTATGAGCTAGCCAACCGCCTGTTTAAACGTTAGATGAGTAGCGTTAGTTGAAATGTAAAATTTATTATTTTAGGCTAACTAGCTAGCCAGATATAGCTATAAGGATTGGAAATTGTGCCTCAGCTAGGAAGTTGCCTTGCCAGCAGATCCGACCCGCTTGCTTACAGCTGCACTAAGGTCGGATAGGCTTCCTCTGTAGGTTAACACACCACGGAGCCAGCGCGAGGTAAGGCTCGGAAAACGTACTTCAAAACAGGGATGAGAAATGCGGTGTACTCCGAATTGTCCCAACATCCCAACTGTTACACCGATAAAATTCGGAGTATAACGCATTTCCCAGGATTGAGGTACGTTTTCCAGCTCCGCGGTGTCTTAGCCAACACAGGAATCCGACCCCAGGCCTAGCGCAGCTGTAAACAAGCGGGTCAGATCTGCTGGTTAGGAAGTTGCCCTGCTGTCCATCAGCTAACTACGTTACCGTTTGCTAGCTATTTTGCACTGACAGCTAGCTAACAAAGCTAGCTACTGTAGTGTTTACCCAGGCAGATGTTGACGATGTGATCATTTGTCAATCATGATGTATGTTGACTAGAGGGTTATACTACAAAGTAGGTTCAGTGAGTTAGCCAGCTAACTTTGATAAACAACCAGAAATAATTCTTTTTGGTTAATTAAGAAAGCTAAACTCATGTGTTTTTGGATGTTGAGCCCATTTCAAGTTATTTTAGAGCATTTAGACAAGTTAGCTGGTTAACTCATTGAACTTGATTTGTAGTATACCCCTCAGCTGTACCTTAATGATTAGTGATTGTTACCAAAGTTACCTCTAGCTCTGGGGCAAAGTACGGCCCTTAGGCCATATCCGGCCCGCTGGTCACTTCAATCTGGCCCGCAAGACATATTACATTTATTATATATTATTTATTTTTTTAAACATTTTTTTATCCCCAATTTCGTCGTATCCAATTGGTAGTTACAGGCTTATCCCATTGCTGCAACTCCCGTAGGGACTTGGGAGAGGCGAAGGTCGAGAGCCATGCGTCCTCCGAAACACGACCCAGCCAAGCCACACTGCTTCCTGACACAATGCCTGCTTAGCCCGGAAGCCAGTCGCACCAATGTGTCGGAGGGAACACTGTACACCTGGCTACAGTGTCAGCGTGCATACGCCCAGCCCGCCACAGGAGTCGCTAGAGCGTGATAGGACAAGGAAATCTCGGCCTGTCAAACCCTCTCCTAACCCGGATGATGCTGGGCCAATTGTGCACCGCCTCATGGGTCTCCCAGTCACGGGCCTGCTGTGACACAGCCTGGGATTGAACCCGGGTCTGTAGTGACACCTCAAGCACTGCGATGCAGTGCCTTAAACCGCTGCACCACTCGGGAGGCCTCCGCAAATTGATTGCGTCCCTCCGTTGAATTTCAAAACCCTGATGTGGTCCTCGAGCCAAAAAGTTTGCCCACCCCTGCTCTAGCTGCTCTATGTCGTGTGTTATTGCCTAAGTTACTGGTTTACAGTAGCATTGGCTAGGTAGCTTGTCACGCCCCTAGTTATCAGTGTTGGGGAGTAGTGAACTAGCTACCTTGTTCACCTAGTCATTTAATGACATTTTGCAATAGCTTGGTGGTGGTTGAACTAAATTCAAATCTTGGTAGTTAATTACTTTTTTGCCATGTTTTGGTGTAGCTAACTACTGTAACTGCACGCTAATTTTTTGCAAAAAGAAAAGATGGGTGAAGAAGGAAAGAATTTCCTTTATTTTTTGTCATCAAACCTACCTAATTCTCACTTGAAACACTTTGTGTGCCTAATTCTAACTTTGTGTTAAATAGGCTAAATCATACATTCTGTTAACATCTGACTATATGGATCTGTTCTTGCAATTTGTAGTATATGACATTTCAGATTTAGATATGTTATTTTTATCACGAAGTAGTTTGGAAGAAGTTAACTATTTTTTTCTAAATAACTTTAGCTAAGTAAACTATATTTCTCTTAAGGGTAGCTTAACTTCAGTGTGAAGTAATTGGTAGCTTGGTAAACTGTGCAGCGGGCTAAGGCACTGCATTTCAGTGCAGTCCCATAGGGCGGCCCACCATTGGCCCAGCGTCGTCCAGGTTTGGCCGGGGTAGGCCATCATTGTAAATAAGAATTTGTTCTTAACTGACTTGCCTAGTTAAAGGTTAAATAAAAAAACAGCAACTATATTTTCAGAGTAGCTTCCCCAAAACTGCTTGTTATAAGCATTGAAACCATGTAGCCAGCTAGCTACTTGAGTGCACCTGTAATCAATCGTTGACCATTTGACACAATAAGGGTTAATGTATGCCATGGTCTAGCCAACTCAACGATTTACGATGGAGTTGAGCAGCGACTAATGTGGGCGGATTGGAACTCCGACAGCACCCAAATATTAGCCCACAGTTATACAGTCGTGGAGTTGAGTTTAGTCGGCTAGCCAGGTTGCAGTATTGCTCATGTCACATCCCATGCTCACCAGTTATCTAAGAAAGTCTTGACAGGACAGAGATTGACACTGTCTGTGTGTGCTTGATCCACAGGAGCCCTTTGATGCAGATGAGTACATAGAGAGGTTGGCCTGGAGAACCCCTGGAGGAGGGTCCAAAGGCGGAGCTGAAGCATTCGACCCCAAAAGGTAGTCTTGTACTAAAGACATGGCTTTATTGAAAGTTACCGTAATCATGACTCTTCTTGACCTCTTTTCGAAAGACTAACTAACCCTAACCCCAACCACCTGCCTAATCTTGATCAACCAGCAGCCAATCCCCTGTCTTATTGCAGGTCCTTGTGCTTCCCCTTTTAAGACCCTTACCTTTGTTTCAGCCTTATCCCCCTTTCTTAAAGCTCTAGGCCCAACCATACAACAAGTTCTATTTAAACCTCTATTGAAGATAACTCGGAGGCAGTGCGTAATGGGAGGCTACCAAGCTCTGAGTCATACAGTAACTGACAGCAAGGAAATGAATGTGCATTGGGATGGGAGATGTCCCTAAGCTGAAGCCACTGCTGCGGGAATTAGCTAAGAGATTAAATACTCATCATTTTGGGACGTTTCTTAGTCTGTTAAATATGGTGCTGACTTACAACATTTGCTCCACAGTCCTCACTTTAAATGCAGCTGACGAAGCTCCCAGTTTGTAGAGCTTCATAAATCTGGGGACCCAAGAATTAAGCCCTCAATACTATGTCTAAATGTTAACTGAATGAGTGTAAGGTTAGTACAGTGGTCACCAACTGGTCGATCGCAATCTGCAAGGCATTCCTAGTCGATCACCAAACATTTCTGAAGAAAAGTCAACGATAAAGCCTTGCGCTCCTATATACATGTTTTATAAAAAGGCATCTTGCTCTGTTGGCAGTAGGTACATTTGATTCAGAAGTTCTGCGTGCCTGGTAGGCAAAGTGTTCCCATTTTGAACCACATTTCGTTTGTCTGGAGGGACAAACTCTGCCTACCCGGCAGACCAGGAAAGTTAAATCAAGTGTGCCTACTGCGCTGTCCAGTCTGTTAGCTAAAATCACTGTGCATACAGCTTCCACAGCAAAGTTTGATATTAGCCTAGGTGAGATTTCATAGCTTTTAAAACCTTGACCAGAGAGACTGTCAAAGAATATAGCAAAGAGCTGGTGTTTTTATGAGTGAGTTTCTGTTTTTATTCAACTCTTTTTCAAAACATAAATCTGCTTCCACTCACGCTGCAGCTCCAAGGAATGAGTATCGATAGACCTGCGTCTTTTATTAATTGCTCATTGTGTCTATTTTAATATCAAGGAATATTTCACTTTTTCTGGTCATATGCACAAATTCATGATGTTCCTGAGGCAGAAATATGATGCCCTCTCTCTGGTCAGTCTCACCGGAGGAAAGGAGAGAGCAGGGACTGTGAGAGGCAGACCCTTCTGCTGCTCTCTCCCTCCACTGAGACTGACCATCGGATGCAGGTACCATCACTCCAGTAAAATAAAAAAGCCAATTATTTAAATGTATACTCAGCTGTACCTCGCAAGTGATAGAACTGATCTATTTTGTTATCAAATCTCAAGTTTTGAAATATAATATGGTCTGAGAAGAACAATATTGTTAGGCCAAGCATAGCCAATATGCTGCGATAATGTATTAGGCCTACTGCACAAACCTCATTCCTACAGAACTGTTTTTTTATTGCATAGGCTTACAGTCATGTTTTTTTAAATGTTTTTTTAAAATCTGAGTTGTTGATCTTGGCTTGCATTTTGACCCCAAACGTGATCTTGACTCAAAGGCTGGTGACGACTGAGTTAGTAGGACAAATCCAACCCAAAATGACTCACCCATGCTAGTATACTAAAGCATTTTGTCTACCCTTTGTTTGCTGTGAACTTATGGCTGTAGATCAAGTTGAAGGCCAGCTTGTAAGTGAACTCATGGCTATGGAGTGTCTAGACCAATGTGAGGTAGGCCTGCAGTCTTTTAAAGCCCTTGTCCTGCTTCCCTCCTAGGCTGCTGGAGGAGTTTGAGAACCACATAGAGGAGCTGAAGCAGCTAGATGAGAAGATCCAGCGGCGGGTGGAGAAGCTGGAGCACCAGTGTCACAGAGAGGCCAAGGAGTTTGCCCACAAAGTGCAGGACTTACAGAGGAGCAACCAGGTCAGTTTCACGACACACTGGACCCACCACAACCTCAGATCCCCAGCCTTTTACTCTGTAGACAGGCACGTTTTGAAGAGAATGTCAGAGTCCAGTGTAATATAAAAGCATTATGACCCTTGCTACTTTTGGAAGCCCTGCCATCATGCAAGATTATTTTTATCCCCATTCATTAATCATGTCACACAATGTGCGACTTCTTTTTGCACAACTCTCTGTCTCCATACAGGTAGCCTTCCAGCACTTCCAGGAGTTGGACGAGCACATCAGCTATGTGGCCACCAAGGTGTGTCACCTTGGCGACCAGCTGGAGGGCGTGAACACGCCCAGGCAGAGGGCGGTGGAGGCACAGCGTCTCATGACCTACTTCAATGAGTTCCTGGATGGGGACCTGCGCAGTGATGTCTTCAACAACCCAGAGAAGGTCATGATACATACATTACCATTCGCCCTCATGTATTCTTACAGAGATTGACCTTTTTTGTTTTTCAAAAAAGAAAAAGATTGACCCTTGATAATAACCTCTACAGCAGTGAAAGATGTTAAGAACTGAAATAAGTCAATGAACAGGATTGAGGTAACCACACATTTTAATTTGTGGAATTGATCCCTTTAGTTGGATCCCTTAGCTAATTTGGATTAATCAACTGGCCTTTGCTTCTTGACAATAGCTAGAGGATTGACTACCATGGATGTCAACATGCTCATGTCTGTCTTAATCGCATTAATTAATTGCAAGGTGTGAGAGAGACCCCTTATTTATTTTTTTATTTTTTTGCTATTGACGGGCTTGGTCATCACTATTTTGCCCTACTACAGCTAAATGTGGCATGGGAAAGCATATCAAAATATATTTCTTATGGGAAAAAACTGGGCCTAATTAATCTAGATTTCCTATAAGAGTTCAAAGCCATTTGAGCGACCTCACTATCAACCCTCAAAAGTTTGATTGGGGATTGTCAAAACAGTTTAAGAGCAAGTGGGGATACTGTAATCAAAGCAAGCGGAGAGTCTGGAGGTCAATCTCAGAGACGGGACCTGGAGATGGGATGGGAATGCTTCCAGAGAGGCATGGTGGGAATATCGGACAGATCCCTTTTCCTGAGCATACCTCCAGATGAGGGGGAAAGAGGAAAGCTGCGAGTGAATAGCTGAAGGGGGAAGGCTCTGCTAATCCTTCTGAAAGGGAGGGCTGGGCCGCCAGCGTGGAGACAAGTGCTGCTAAACCCTGACTGCAGAGAGACGGCTACATTACTTACATGGGATTTAGCTAATCTTAGCTGGGGGACAGATACTTAGAAAACCTTTGCCGCGCAGAAAGGCTGGATCCTCCTCATGGGAGTGGAGTAATGATGTTAGCTGAGGCAGGCATCTGCGGGAACAGAAGAGTTGCGGACGGCGGGCCTTTACTAGGTCTGGGGTTTTCAGCCAGCGTGTATGTCGGGGAGGGGAGTGGGGGGGTTCTCGACAGGGCCCATTTTTTTTGAGAGATATCCCTGGCCGGACAGATTATTGAAGGCGATTTAGGCTCCTGTGGGATTAGAGCCCATTCAGAGGAGGCATGCCAATAAAGAGTTAGATATGCTGCTAACCCAGGGCTGCTGCCACGGATGCTGTTAGCCAGGTGAGCGGCGGCTGCTTGTTATCAGCTCCATGGTGTACGAGGAGGAGGAGGAGGGCTGGTTTAACATGATCTCCTAAATGGAGATGCTGCTACTGTTGGTCTGCTCTCTGTTTGGGTGTTCATTTCTTATGTTTCTCTCTCTCCCTCCCCGACTCCTTCCCCCCTATTTCTCCCTCTCCCAGATTAAGGAAGCTGCTGATATCATTCAGAAGTTGCATCTCATAGCACAGGAGCTGCCGTTTGACAGGTGAGTAGTCCTGGAGGCAGCTTTACACGAGCTCTGTGGTACAATGTAAACAGTATCGGTGCCTCCAGCCCAACCAGACTAGTTTTGTAAATGTTATGTTGCATTAACTAGTGTTTCTGAGGGAGAGAATACATTTCACTTCAAGTCAGAGGGACTACAAATACAACACATCATGCAAGATTACATTGACATCATTTTGGGTTTGAGTCTTTTTAATCTCCGTTATCCTCTTTGGTGAATGCCTTTATTCTTGTCCTCTAACAGGTTTGCAGATGTCAAGGCCAAGATTGCAAGTGAGTGGTTGCATTCAAAATGACCTTTGTTGCTGATTGATCAACGAGTGATAACACAGCCATGCTCAGAAAGGCAACTAAATCTGAATGTGCGTCTAGGTAAATACCACGACCTGGAGCGCCAGCTGATCCAGGAGTTCACGGCGGCCCAGCGTAGAGGCGAGATTGGACGCATGCGGGAGGTCGCCGCAGTCCTCTTACATTTCAAGGTGACCCACAAACACTGGACTGTTTTGATATGTCTCCATATTAAGGAAAGATTAGTGTTATTGTTTGAGCTGTGTATGTGTAGTAGTAGTGCATATTGTAACTTACAAATATGCACTTGTATCTCATTTAGCGTCTATGCAACCATGCATCGTTTGTTCTTTGGAGATGTTGGATTGTGGTAGTGATGCAGGTGTGATTGTGACATGTCTTTGTTTCCTGCAGGGCTATGCACACTGTGTAGATGTTTACATCAAGCAGTGTCAGGAGGTGAGTGTGCAGTGTTCAGTTGAACATGAACCCTTTTATAACAGTTTAGTATAGACTACCTGTGCGCTTCTGTTGTAGTCTCACCACAAGTTGTAGTCCTGAGGTCTGTAATTAACTCTGTGTGTGTGTGTGTGTTCAGGGAGCGTACATGCGTAGTGACGTGTTTGAAGACACGGCCCTCCTCTGCCAGCGAGTCAACAAGCAGGTGGGAGAGGTCTTCCAGAGCCCCGAGACCGTCATGGCCAAACTCATCCAGAACATCTTTGAGAACAAACTACAGGTATAGTGAACAATATCTGCCACTAGATTTGCCAGATAATATCTTCTCTGACCCAGTTCTGTTGGACTGACTGAGCAGCTTTGTGTTTCCAGGCTCACGTGAAAGAGAAGCTGGACGAGACCCGCCGCTCTGACATAGAACAATACCTCAAAAACCTCTATGACCTCTACACCAGGTAATATGTCTGTTCACCTTTGAACTCTCACTCTTAAAGGTCCAATGCAGTCTTTTTAAAAGTTTTCTATCTCGATACCAAATCATTTCTGGCTAACAATACGTACCTTACGGTGACTGCTTTAAATTAAAGCAATTTCTCAATCAATAACTTTGCTTGGTCTGTCTGGGAGTGGACTGAGTGGGGAGGGGAAAACTGAAAACTAGCTGATATTGGCAGAGAGGTTTGGAACTCTCTAATTGGTCTATTAACTTATTTACCACCTGGTGATGTGAACAGGCAGGCCAAAACTCCATCCCACCACAACAGGTTGACATTTCAGGCAATCTTTTCAGCTCTTACTAAAAGGGAATTATCATCATTTTCAAAGTATTTTTGCAACCTCATAGTGTGGAAATATATATAAAACACAGGAGATCAAGTTTTTGACTGCACTGGGCCTTTAATACCTCATACCCTCCGGTCTGACCATTGCTAAACTTGGCAACCCTGTGTCTCCAGGACGACAGCCTTGGCGTCCAAGCTAACAGAGTTCAACCTGGGCTCAGACAAACACACGTTCCTGTCCAAGCTCATCAAGAACATCTTCTCCACCTATCTGGAGAGCTACATTGAAATGGAGAAAGATTACCTCCGCACACGCAGCGCCGTGATCCTGCAACGCTACTACGACTCCAAGAACCACCAGAAACGCCCACTGGGTGGGGGCAGGTAGGAAGTGACTGACCACCTCTACCCTAGTGCCCCCTGACTCTCTCCTCTCTCCTCCGTCTTCTCCCTTTACCCTAAACTTCCTTGTCCGCCTTGGTGTCAGACCTGTGTTGTATTAAATAGTTAAATGGATTTAAATAGTACATCCCTCATCTCTCCACTCCTCATATCAAGGTCCTGTCTTTGAGTTCAGACTCCTCCCTTTCCCTTAATGTTGTAATGGTGAGGGAGTTGGGTTAATGTCCCGGGTATGCCCCAGGTGAAGCCGGGCTGCCTCCCGGGCGTCAGCCAGGTGCCCTGTTTTGGCCGACGACATAGTCTGCTCAAAACAAAAGTGGCGTAGTTTAGGCACTTGGAGAAATTAGTACGATTCTGTGTTTTCACATGCAAACGTGGTTACTTTTGATGAAAAGGCTTTACCCGCCTTCCCAATTAACTTTTTTGAAAATTTAAACATTTTATGGAGAAAAAAGAAAGTGGTGTATTTCTGAATGATGCACTATGCTGCCTTGTTGACGACATGACAGAGGTGCAGATTTCGCTTCGATTTGATAAGGGCACTCCTCCGTTCACGTCACGGGCCATAGCCCGGTGTACTTAATCAAACTCCCTCAATGTAAACCCCCCCCCCAGTATCCAGGAGCTGAAGGAGCGGATCAGACAGCGCACCAACCTGCCATTGGGGCCCAGCATCGACACCCACGGGGAGACCTTCCTGTCCCAGGAGGTGGTGGTCAACCTGCTGCAGGAGACACGCCACGCCTTCGAGAGGTGCAACAGGGTGAGGCTGCTACGCTGCCCCCTACAGGAGAGACAATAACACTGACTGCAGTGATGTCACAGTCTGTACTGAATTATCATAACAGGATCCTTTTGGTCACAGTGATCATACAGTTGAAATCGGAAGTTTACATACACTTAGGTTGGAGTCATTAAAACTCGTTTTTCAACCACTCCATACATTTCTTGTTAACAAACTATAGTTTTGGCAAATAGGTTAGGACATCTACTTTGTGCATGACACAAGTCATTTTTCCAACAATTGTTTACAGACAGATTATTTCACTTATAATTCACTGTATCACAATTCCAGTGGGTCAGAAGTTTACATACACTAAGTTGACTGTGCCTTTTAACAGCTTGGAAAATTCCAGAAAATTTTGTCATGGCTTTAGAAGCTTCTGTTTGGCTAATTGACATCATTTGAGTCAATTGGAAGTGTAGCTGTGGATGTATTTCAAGGCCTACCTTCAAACTCAGTGCCTCTTTCCTTGACATTATGGGAAAATCTAAAGAAATCTGCCAAGATCTCAGAAAAAAAATGTGTAGACCTCCACAAGTCTGGTTCTTCCTTGGGAGCAATTTCCAAACGCCTGAAGGTACCACGTTCATCTGTACAAACACCATGGAACCACGCAGCCGTCATACCGCTCAGGAAGGAGACACATTCTGTCTCCTAGAGATGAACGTACTTTGGTGCGAAAAGTGCAAATCAATCCCAGAACAACAGCAAAGGACTTTGTGAAGATGCTGGAGGAAACGGGTACAAAAGTATCTATATCCACAGTTAAACGAGTCCTGTATTGACATAACCTGAAAGGCCGCTCAGCAAGGAAGAAGCCACTGCTCCAAACCGCCATAAAAAAGCCAGACTACGGTTTGCAACTGCACATGGGGACAAAGATCGTACTTTTTGGAGAAAAATCCTCTGGGCTGATGAAACAAAAATAGAACTGTTTGGGCATAATGACCATCATTATGTTTGGAGGAAAAAGGGGGCTGCTTGCAAGCCGAAGAACACCATCCCAACCGTGAAGCACAGGGGTGGTAGCATCATGTTGTGGGGGTGCTTTGCTGCAGGAGGGACTGTTGCACTTCGCAACATAGATGGCATCATGAGGCAGGAAAATTATGTGGATATATTGAGACAACGTCTCAAGACATCAGTCAGGAAGTCGCAAATGGGTCTTCCAAATGGACAATGACCCCAAGCATACTTCCAAAGTTGTGGCAAAATGGCTTAAGGACAACAAATTCAAGCTATAGGAGTGGCCATAACAAAGCCCTGACCTCAATCCTATAGAAACTTTGATGGCAGAACTGAAAAAGCGTGTGCGAGCAAGGAGGCCTACAAACCTGACTCAGTTACACCAGCTCTGTCAGGAGGAATGGGCCAAAATTCACCCAACTTATTGTGGGAAGCTTGTGGAAGGCTACCCGACACATTTGACCCAAGTCAAACAATTTAAAGGCAATGCTACCAAATACTAATTGAGTGTATGTAAACTTCTGACCCACTGGGAATGTGATGAAAGAAATAAAAGCTGAAATAAATCATTCTCTCTCTACTATTATTCTGACATTTCACATTCTTAAAATAAAGTGGTGACCCTAACTGACCTAAAACAGGGAATTTTTACTTGGATTAAATGTCAGGAATTGTGAAAAACTAAGTTTAAATGTATTTGGCCAAGGTGTATGTAAATGAGGCCTTTGCAGTAGATCCCTGTAGAGTGCTGAGAGTAAATCAGGTCCTGTCTCTGTGTGTTGTGAACCAGCTCTCCGATCCCTCGGACCTGCCCAAGAACGCCTTCTCCATCTTCCTGCTGCTGGTGGAGCACCTGTGTGTTGACCACATTGACTACGCACTGGAGATCGGCCTTTCCGGTACACACAACTCTCACTAACTGTCACTAACACAGTAAAGGTCGCAAAACATTTTAGAAACATTGATTAAATCCTTTTTATGTGTGGGTGTAAAATGAATCTTCTCTTGTGCCTTTTTAAATGGAAAGTGTTTGTTTCTCTCGCCTCTCTCTACAGCCATTCCATCAGCTGATGCCAAGAATGCCAACCTTTACTTCCTGGATGTAGTTCAGCAGGCCAACACCATCTTCCACCTGTTTGATAAGCAGTTCAACGACCACCTCATGCCTCTTATCAGGTTTGCATAGGGCGTGTCCTGTCAATCACACCTATCCCCCTCGTTCCATACTGTAGTCTGTTGCTAGCACAGACTGGAATATGTTCCGGGATTCCTCCGATGGCATTGAGGAGTACACCACAGTCATTGGCTTCATCAATAAGTGCATCGATGACATCGTCCCTTCAGGGACCGTACATACCCCAACCAGAAGCCATGGAGTACAGGCAACATCCGCTGTGGTGGAATTATTGTAAACAAAAGGATACTTTTTGATTTCTTCAAAACAATCAAACTTTATTATTTAATTACTGCAGTTATGGAGCTGGTCGGTAATCACCCCTGAGAACTCAATGAGCGGATTTGAGCCACAGCATTTTATAGTGAAGTCCATCCTCCTGGATGTTCATGACAATAAACAGACGTATGGAATGGGTCACAAGGTTAAGATTTGTATGAAAGATACTTATAATTCACAGCAGACAGTATCTCATTATGTAGAGACCAGGGTCTAGCTCTGGAGTCGTCTCTCTCTGGTACCTTATAGAAAAGAAACATTAACTCATGTTCTGGAATGCGGTATCCCCAAGGACATCATATATCTCTCCCAGAGGCCCACTTTCAGTTCACACAGACACAATAGAGTTATAAGAACCCTCTATTTTGTTGCATAAAACAACCATTTGATACAATAAAAGTATTATAACAATCTTGCAATTTTGCTGTCACACCGCACTGAGCTAAAGGTTAGAGCTGCCGCTTTCAAGTAGCGGGACTCTAACCTGGAAGCTTATAAGAAATCCCGCTATGCCCTCCGACGAACCATCAAATAGGCAACGCGTAAATACAGGACTAAGATTGAATCGTACTACACCGGCTCTGACGCTCGTCGGATGTTGCAGGGCTTGCAAACCACAGACTACAAAGGGAAGCACAGCCGAGAGCTGCCCAGTGACACGAGCCTACTAGACGAGCTAAACAAGCCAATGTATGTAAAATCTTTAAACAGGTCAACATTCACAAGGCTGCAGGGCCAGACGGATTACCAGCACGTGTACTGCGAACATGCGCCGACCAACTGGCAAGTGTCTTCACTGACATTTTAAACCTCTCCCTGACTGAGTCTAATACCTACATGTTTTAAGCAGACCACCATAGTCCCTGTGCCCAAGAACACTAAGGTAACCTGCCTAAATGACTACAGACCCGTAGCACTTACGTCTGTAGCCATGAAGTGCTTTGAAAGGCTGGTCATGGCTCACATCAACACCATTATCCCAGAAACCCTAGACCCACTCCAATTTGCATACCACCCCAACTGATCCACTGATGAGGCAATCTCTATTGCACTCCACACTGCCCTTTCCCACCTGGACAAAAGGAACATCTATGTCAGAATGCTATTCATTGACTTAGCGTTCAACACCATAGTGCCCTCAAAGCTCATCACTAAGCTAAGGACCCTGAGACTAAACACCTCCCTCTGCAACTGGATCCTGGACTTCCTGACAGGCCGCCCCCAGGTGGTAAGGGTAGGTAACAACACATTCGCCACACTGATCCTCAACACACGGGCCCCTCAGGCGTGCGTGCTCAGTCCCCTACTGTACTCCCTGTTCACTCATGACTGCACGGCCAGGCACGACTCCAACACAATCATTAAGTTTGCCGACAACAGTGGGAGGCCTGATCAACGACGAGACAGCCTATAGGGAGGAGGTCAGAAACCTGGCAGTGTGGTGCCAGGACAACAACCTCTCCCGCAACGTGATCAAGACAAAGGAGATGATTGTGGACTGCAGGAAAAGAGGACCGAGCACGCCCCCATTCTCATCGACGGGGCTGTCCAGGCACACCAAGACAGTTGTGAAGAGGGCACGACAACCTATTCCCCCTCAGGAGACTGAAAATATTTGGCATGGGTCCTCAGATCCTCAAAAGGTTCTACAGCTGCACCATCGAGAGCATCCTGACTGGTTGCATCACTGCCTGGTATGGCAACTGCTCGGCCTCCGACCGCAAAGCACTACAGAGGGTAGTGCGAACGGCCCAGTACGTCACTGGGGCCAAGCTTCCTACCATCCAGGATCTCTATATCAAGTGGTGTGAAAGGAAGGCCCTAAAAATGGTCAGACTCCAGCCACCCCAGTCATAGACTGTTCTCTCTGCTACCACACGGCAAGCGGTTCCGGAGCGCCAGGTCTAGGTCCAAGAGGCTTCTAAACAGCTTCTACCCCCAAGCCATAAGACTCCTGAACATCTAATCAAATGGCTACCCAGACTATTTGCATTGCCCCCCTCCCCCCCTTTTACACCACTGCTACTCTCTGTTGTTATCATCTATGCATAGTCACTTTAATAACTCTACCTACATGTACATACTACCTCAACTAACCGGTGCCCCCGCACATTGACTCTGTACTGGTACCCCCCTGTATATAGTCTGGCTATTGTTATTTTACTGTTGCTATTTAATTACTTGTTACTTTTATTTCTTATTCTTATCCATATTTTTTTAACTGCATTGTTGGTTAGGGGCTCGTAAGTAAGCATTTCACTGTAAGGTCTACACCTGTTGTATTCAGCATTTCACTGTAACACCTGTTGTATTCGGCTCATGTGACAAATAAGATTTGATTTGTACTGTACACGATTACTGCCTCTTACGGTTTGATAGCCTCCAGTTGTTGTTGTTGTTGTTATTATTATTATTATTATTGTTATTATTATCATTATTATTCTTCACTAACAGGTAGCAACTCTGTAGCAAGTTTCATGTTTTCCACATACAGTTCTGTGTTACTTTGTATTACCTTTGACCTTTTATGGACCTTCTCTCTCCACCAGCTCTTCTCCCAAACTGACAGAGTGCCTGCACAAGAAGAAGGAGGTGATTGAACAGATGGAGGTGAAACTGGACACCGGCATAGACAGGTCAGTAAACCACAGTGTTTTAATGTTACCAACAACATCATGGGAAATTAGTGAATGTATTATATTGGTGTGTGAGGGGTGGTTGTCATGGCGTTGTCCTCTCTGCAGAACGCTGAACTGCATGGTGGGACAGATGAAGCACATCCTGGCTACGGAACAGAAGAAGACAGACTTCAGGCCTGAAGACGAGAACAACGTCATGATCCAGTGCACCGCAGTAAGTAGTGAACTGCACTCAGCCTCCACCCCTGGTCTCATATGCAAAGCAAAGAGAAACTGTAGTCGGATGAGTTTTAAAAAGTAAAAAAAATCAGTGCCATTTCACTCGACCTGTGACTCCTAACCTACACGGTCTGATACCCCTTCCTGCCTGTGCTCCCCAGGCCTGCTCCAAGGTGTGTGTGTACGTAAGTCGGCAGGTGGAGCGTGTGCGGAAGTCCATGGACGGTAAGAACGTGGACACAGTGCTGACGGAGCTGGGCGTGCGTTTCCACCGCCTCATCCACGAACACCTGCAGCAGTACAGCTACAGCTCCATGGGAGGCATGCTGGCCATCTGCGACGTGGCCGAGTACCGCAAAAGTGCCAAGGACTTCCGGGTGAGAGGTCACACCAGAGTTAGCATTACAGCTGTAGCAACAGTTTACATCATAATATTAAGCGCTAGTAATGCTACTGAGTTAATGCTAGCTAGCATACTGGCTTGAGTTGGATGTTGTAAAAGTTCTGTGTATGGTTGACTGTCTGTCCCGCAGGTTCCTTTGGTGCTGCAGCTCTTTGACACGCTCCACGCCTTGTGTAACCTCCTGGTGGTCGCCCCCGACAACCTCAAACAGGTTTGCTCCGGCGAGCAGCTCACCAACCTGGACCGGAACCTTCTGCATGCCTTCGTCCAGTTGAGAGTGGACTACCGCCAGGCCAGACTGGGACGCCACTTCAGCTAATAGCCCCAGTCCATGGGTCACTGTCCAGCCCTCTGTCCGTCCATCCATCCATCCAATCACCAGGCCCTATGATTTCACAAGATTCACCATAGAAACAGAATTCAGCCAACCTGGATGGAGTCTTCTCTGTTCTGAGTTAGTCTTTCATTCTCATCTGCAGTAGCACCTTTTGCTTGTTTGTCCGTCTTAGAGGCCAAGAAAGACCACTGCCATTCAGTTGGGCTACCTGATTTCTGCAATCCTGAGATGTATTGACTGAGCTGTCTTGTTTTTAAATACTAATCCACCAAACCAACGTAGAAGATTTTGCATATTGCCGGTAATATGGACCTTGATTTCCAAGATTTCTACTTTAAAATAAAGAGACGTTTTGATTGTGCCAAATATATGTTCTGTGGCTGCACTTGTCCACAGGAACAAATTCTAAAGCTGCAGTAAAGGGAAGGTTGAACTCTGCATAGCTCAGGCATGTCATGCAATGACTGACTGGAAACACCCACCCCTCAGAGAACTCCCAGAGGAATCTACTTTACTCTCACCACCACCACCATCTCTCTCATATCGCTCTCCCTTATCTCTCTCTTGCTCTCTCATACACTATATGTACCAAAGTATGTGTACACTCCTTCAAATTGGTGAATTCGGCCATTTCAGCCACACCCGTTGCTGACAGGTGTATAAAGCTGAGCACACAGCCATGCAATCTCCATAGACAAACATTGGCAGTAGAATTGCCTTATTGAAAAGCTCATTGACATTCAACGTGGCACCGTCATAGGATGCCACCTTTCCAACAAGTCAGTTTGTAAAATTTCTGCCCTGTTAGAGCTGACCCAGTCAACTGTAAGTGCTTTTAGTGGGAAGTGGAAACGTCTAGGAGCAATAACGGCTCAGCCGTGAAGTGGTAGGCCTCTAGACTATTCTGTGCTTCCATCTTTGTGGCAACAGTTTGGGGAAGGCCCTTTCCTGTTTCAGTATGACAATGCCCCCATGCACAAAGCGAACTCCATACAAAAATGGTTTCTTGATATCGGTGTGGAAGAACTTGACTGACTTGCACAGAGCCCTGACCTCAACCCTAGGGAAAACCTTGGGATGAATTGGAATGCCGACTGCCAGCCAGGCCTAATCGCCCAACATCAGTGCCTGACCTCACTATTGCTATTTTAGCTGAATGGATGCAAGTCCCCGCAGCAATGTTCCAACATCTAGTGGAAAGCCTTCCCAGAAGAGTGGAGGCTGTTATAGCAGCAAAGTGGGGACCAACTCCATTTTAATGCCCTTGATTTTGTAATGAGATGTTTGATAAGCAGGTGTCCACATACTTTTGGTCATTTACTGTATCTTTCTCTATATCTATATCTAACCAAGCCTGATATAGAGCTCTGCTGTGCCTGGCAGATAGTCACATGACCACCTCTCTCCGACCCCTGACCTCAGGGCAGAGGTGAGGGGTCATCACACTGCGCTGTGATCCCAGCTGTAAGTATGTCTGAGAACCACTCGGAGGTCCTGGGTGGTCTGTCTGTGGCTGGGATGACGGGTAATTGCCTAGATCGACACCTGTTCATCTACAGGGGCTTACGATCCATGCTTTGTGGCCTGAATCAGGGTCAGGACACAGTGAAATGTTGCTCTTCAGTGCTTAAGGAGATAATGAGTGAAAGTTAAGTGGACTTCACAGGGTATACAAGGCCAGGGAGGGTCAAGATCATTGTGCCTCGGCTCTCACATGGTGGTAATTGATTGTCAGTGTCAGTTAAGATCAAACCTGAAGTTCTATTGTCTTATGATAGGCTGTTCCCAGTGTACTGCTCTTGACCTTAATCAATGATTCATAATAAACGTTTTGTTTAATTAATGTCTTTACTTTTATCACAATCTTACTGGTTAATTTTCATAAACAATCAGTTGAGTTTGAAATGTTAGTACTCAGTGAGAGAGTAGGCTTGGTGCTGGAAGTGATAGATATATATACAGTGCCAGTCAAAAGTTTGGACATACCTACTCATTCAAGGGTTTTCATTTATTTGTACTATTTTCTACATTGTAGAATAATAGTGAAGACATCAGAACTATGAAATAACACATGGAACCAAAAAAGTGTTAAACAAATCAAAATATATTTTATATTCAAAGTAGCCACCCTTTGCATTGACAGCTTTGCACACTCTTGGCATTCTCTCAACCAGCTTCACCTGGAATGCTTTTCCAACAGTCTTGAAAGAGTTCCTACATATGCTGATCACTTGTTGGCTGCTTTTCCTTCATTCTACAGTCCAACTCATCTCAAACCATCTCAATTGGGTTGAGGTAGGGTGATTGTGGAGGCCAGGTCATCTGATGCAGCACTCCATCACTCTCCTTCTTGGTCACATAGACCTTACACAGCCTGGAGGTGGGTTGGGTCATTGTCCTGTTGAAAAACAAAAGATAGTCCCACTAAGCTCAAACCAGATGGGCTCCATGCTTCATGGTGGGAACCACACATGCGGAGATCATTCGTTCACCTACTCTGAGTCTCACAAAGACACAGTGGTTGGAACCAAAAATCTAACATTTTGACTCATCAGACCAAAGGACAGATTTCCACTGGTCTAATGTCCATTGCTTGTGTTTTTTGGCCCAAGCAAGTCTCTTCTTATTATTGGTGTCCTTTAGTAGTGGTTTCTTTGCAGCAATTCCACCATGAAGGCCTGATTCACACAGTCTCCCCTGAACAGTTGATGGTGAGATGTGGCTGTTACTTGAACTCTGTGAAGCATTTATTCGGGCTGCAATTTGAGGTGCAGTTAACTCTAATGAACTTATCCTCTGTGGCAGAGGTAACTCTGGGTCTTCCTTTCCTGTGACGGTCCTCATGAGAGCCAGTTTCATCATAGCGCTTGATAGTTTTTACGGCTGCACTTGAAGAAACTCTTGAAATTTTCCCGATTGACTAACCTTCATGTCTTAACGTAGTAATGGACTTTCGTTTGTCTTTGCTTATTTGAGCTGTTCTTGCCATGATATGGCAAATAGGGCTCTCGTCTCTATACCACCCCTACCTTGACACAACACAACCGATTGGCTCAAACGCATTAAGGAAAGAAATAACAGGCGCACCTGTTATTTGAAATGCATTCTGGGTGGCTACCTCATGAAGCTGGTTGAGAGAATGCCAAGAGTGTCCAAGCTGTCAAGGAAAAGGGTGGTGACTTTCAAGAATCTCAAATATAAAATATATTTTGATTTGTTTAAAAGTCTTTGGTTACTACATGATTCCATGTGTTATTTCATAGTTTGTCTTCACTATTATTCTACAATGTAGAACATAGTAAAAACCCTGGAATGAGTAGGTGTGTCCAAATGTTTGACTGGTACTGTACTTCTATGACTCATTGGGTATTCTTAACATGCCAGACTTTCTTCCTGAAAGAGTACAGTTCTCTAGTCTCCAGGAACAGAATTTGTTCGAGGGATTAGACATCTAGCGGTTCATGAAATGTGTGCAGTTGTCATGGACTGGAGAGACGGGGCGAGATAGAGATGGTTGAGAGCTCAGCCACAGCTTCGGCTGGCTAGTGTTGTGTAGAAGGTACACAGGGTGCTGAGTAAAGTCAAACAACACAATTAATTAGGCTAATATTAATATTATCAATGTCACTGAAATTCAATTCTCCCAGCCCTAATCACAACTACGTAGCTTGTAAAAATGATTTTGTTAGGCCACGGCGCAAACACTGGGCCTTTTCCAAACATTTGAAAACTATTTGTTTTTGTGGCGATTAATACATGCTGCCTGGGGAAGGGTTGGGGTAATGGGCCCCAGCCAGGGACGATAACTGGAGAGGAGTTGAAGGGAGAGGAACGGGCTGCCCCCAGGGATGCCCCGCCTGGGCAGATGGGAGGGAGGGATGTTGTTTTGGGGGAGTGTTTGAGCAGGTGGAGGGGATTAGTAACACTGTCAATACTGGAGAGCTGGATAAGACTGTTCCCTCTTACTCATCAGCTGCCACAGTTTGAGCAGTTCCTGCATAGACACACACATCCGGACATGTTTACACACACAGGGGTATCTGTCTGGAGAGGGAGACAAAACAGGGTTGTTCTTGGTCTACGTTGTCAAACCTCTGGTTGAGGAAAATATATTTCCTGCTGCTTTTTCTTGTGCCTATTACAAGGCAGTCCAGCAAATAAATGTGAGGATCTGGATGTAGAGAACCTTATTTAACTTCTGAAGACCTAACACTGTCCATGTTTCTTTCTATCAATCATCTTACCTTCCTACAAGGAAATCCAAAATATTTATCCAAACCCATTCACTTTCCCTCCACACGCTTTCCACCTCTCTCCCTCTCCTCTCCTCCCCCCTGAGCTAGATGCTCACCCAGCAGGCTCAGGTAGAGCTCAGCCAGCTAGTACACCTGTATTAGTGCCCTGATACGGAGTGGCCCCACTATTAAGCCACCAAACCTTCCAATCTGCAGTGTCACCAGGATAATTATCTGTCACACCCTCAGGTAGGGGGATGTCTCCTTGTCAATCAATTTGTTTGCGGAGTGCGTTATTGTATTCAAATTCTGTTTCAGACTCTAGACTCTCGAGTGCTCCACTTTCTATGTTCAACTGCAACAACTCTTAAAACTCCTTTTATTGTCTGTTCTGTTAAGAGGTTTGATTCCTCCAGTCCTCTGCTCTGTCCGTCAATATCATCCTTCTCTCCTCAAGTCATATTCCCCCCTCATCCACACTTAAGCACCAGTCTTCCAACCCACCCCCTTCTGCACCCTCAGATGTCATAGCACTTTCAGTTTGTCCACTCTGTCTACGCTACGAGCCCAACTAGTCCTCCAGCATCCCACAAATCCCTGCTTTCGGGGTCTCCATAACACGCCGGTCCTCCCTCTGCCTCCTGGAGCACTGACAATAAAGCATTACAGCAGTCAATCCATGTCAACAACAGCTTCGCTTAATTCCTGCTAAACACAATTTAAGCTAAATCTTCAGCTAATGATCCATAGTGATTAGCACTTGCTCTTTCGTCTGCCGGCGGCTTGTATCAATTTCACTTATGTATTTGATTTTCCTGCCATCATCAGAGAGATGACTCAGGTGTGGGAGTTGTGGCAACCAGCCTTGGAGGGGGTTAAGGATTCCCCTTCAAATTAGTCACCAAGTAATTAACACTTTGTGTTCATACAACACCCCTCATCAGCATATTTTACGTGGGAATCGGAGTAATGATGCCAGAGCCAGCAATAACTGGTGCTATTCAACTGCCTGTTGTCACCAACTACATTTCATATCAGACATTTGTCACTTGGCATCTATGGCTTAGAAAGAGGGAGTCAAGATATACAAAAGGAGTCCTAGTGTGTAGTAATCAAAAGGGAGGTTGGACACAGCTCTGATAGGGGTTGTAAACAGGGTGCTTTCCAATTGAAAGAATGGGTTGTTGTTCATGTGCTGACCCTTCCAAAAGCTATTCTCTAGGATGTCACTATGTGAGGGGCTTAGAACAGGAGTCAGGAGGTGGGCATCATGCCATACCCCCACTTACCCGCCAGGCTCTCTTGATGTGCTGCAGATGTTGCCCCAGCCTTGACCTGCTGCCCAGAGTTAACCAGCCAGGCCCAACATGGCACAAGTTTCATGCCACGTTCAGTCTTGGGCAGCCTGGAGCAGCACTAGGCATGGTGCCAATGGTCTCCTCCTTCCCTCTGTCTTGTTATACCAAAGGCTGAGTCCACTGTGGCCCAATTGAGCCCTCCCTTAAATCATTTATCATACCATCCTTTTGATAATATTAAACCAACGTGCCATAGTGTGCTTCGTTCTCCCCGCTCCTTCCCTTTATTCCATAAAAACTCTATTAATACTCTGCTATTGTGGAGCGTTTTCTGGAGCTGCTGCCTGGCTTGGTGCCTGGGCTGTGCACGCTCTTGGCTGGACTCGTCTGTTTGACTGCTCCACAGGAACAGACTGGCGCTCAGACTGAGGGCTCTGTCTCCGAGGCCTGCACACACAATCAGCTAAGCATGGCTCTGTCTCCGAGGCCTGCACACACAATCAGCTAAGCATGGCTCTGTCTCCGAGGCCTGCACACACAATCAGCTAAGCATGGCTCTGTCTCCGAGGCCTGCACACACAATCAGCTAAGCATGGCTCTGTCTCCGAGGCCTGCACACACAATCAGCTAAGCATGGCTCTGTCTCCGAGGCCTGCACACACAATCAGCTAAGCATGGCTCTGTCTCCGAGGCCTGCATACACAATCAGCTAAGCATGGCTCTGTCTCCGAGGCCTGCATACACAATCAGCTAAGCATGGCTCTGTCTCCGAGGCCTGCATACACAATCAGCTAAGCATGGCTCTGTCTCCGAGGCCTGCATACACAATCAGCTAAGCATGGCTCTGTCTCCGAGGCCTGCACACACAATCAGCTAAGCATGGCTCTGTCTCTGTCTGTGATAAACAGGGTTGTCTTCTTACAAGAAATCCCAATATAAATTGTCTCATTGCGAAGGGCTTGCGCTTGTCAATAGATATGTTTTTGTAGCTAATCTGCGTCCCTTAGAGACACACGCGCATGCCACACACACACACACACACACACACACACACACACACACACACACACACACACACACACACACACACACACACACACACACACACACACACACACACACACACACACACACACACACACACACACAAAGCGATGGCTAGGTTTAATAGCGCTCATCCTACCCAGGGATGTGAGCAGTTAGGTGTCCAGATCATGGGATTGGGTTGTTTTCAAATAGAAACATCTGCAGCATGCTCCTAATGTGGCGCAGTAGTCTAAGGCACTGCATCTCAGTGCAAGTGGTGTCAATACAGTCCCTGGTTCAAATCTAGCCTGTATCACATCTGGCCGTGATTGGGAATCCCATAGGGCGGCGCACAATCGGCCCGCGTCGTCTGGGTTTGGCCGGGGTAGGCTGTCATTGTAAATAAGAATTTGGTCTTAACTGACTTGCTTAGTTAAATAAAGGTTAAATAAATAAATAAACTAAATCTGTGTGGCCTGTGCCGTGCCAGCACACTTGGCAGAGAGAAACAATTGAGCTCCATCTCCTCGACTGAGGATGAAACACTACGTCAACACATGCTTTTGTTTCATTAAACATTTGCCTCCAGGGTAGATCAAATGTAAATGAATGTGTTCTGTGCTCTCCCTGTATTTTTCTATGTGGAATGAGTATCCGTGCTGCTGTAGTAGAATGGTTCAGTACCTCTAAAAGACAAGCAGGGGGCAGTAGTGCACCAGTATTACTCTCCTCCCCTGACAAACCCTCTCTTCCTCAGAGCTACTCACAATGGGGATCTGCCTGAGGAGGGAAATGTTGCTTTTTTAGGTCTGTAAGCCCATATCCCTTAATCCTCAGCCATGATTGACAATCATGATTTAGGGTATATGGTGTCCCATTCTAATCCACGAGCAATGATTTCATTTGCATACCTTCTGTGCGTGGCCTCATTTTGGAGGAGGAATCCGTTGCCTTTGTAAGTGATACAGAGAGAGAGAGAGAGAGAGAGAGAGAAAATGAAGAAGAGAGCATGGATAGGGGAATGTTTGTGATTTTTGCCAGAAGGGGAGATGATGGCAGTCTTCATGCCTAACAATACCTTCCCTTTGCCCGTCTTCCTCTCCAGCAACACGTTCCTCTGACAGGCAAACAGAAACACGCACAACGCGGAGAGACACACCACAAACATAACAGAAACAAACAGACACCAGAGCATAGAGACATATAGAGACACAAGGGGACCCAGAGGAACACACAGTGATGCTCCCTCACACGTTGCAAAACTAAATTGGTATTTGCTCATTTTATATCCAAGTCAGGCTTAATTATAATCATGGGAGTTTGGGAGTTACCGTATAATCTCTGGAAGGTATTAAGAATTACCCAGAACACACCACAGCAAAAAAGAAACAAATACAAATACTTACAATTATTTTCCAGTTATAATACCAGAGGGACTCGACATCAAATAACACACGCTGTTTGGCATACCTTCAGAGAGTAGTCATCCACACTGTATCAATGAGGGTGTTGTACAGAGGGGGATTACCTGATCGAGGGGTTGAGGGTCAATGGCTAGGCTTACTGTACTACATGTATATCAAAAGTATTTGCACAACAATTGGTTTGTTTATCTAAATATCCTGTGAATGTATAGGATGCGATTAGGAATAAAAAAATATATTAAAATGAGAATATCTCACTGTCTCATATGGAACACTGACTGTTGTTACATGTTCACGATGTATGGATAAGGATGCTTTTGATATATACTGATTGAAGTGGATTAAACAACTGACATCAATAAGGGATGATAGCATTCACCTGGATTCACCAGGTCAGTCTATGTCATGGAAAGAGCAGGTGTTCCTACTGTTTTGTTTTATTTCCTAATCTATAATTGTGTAATTACAGCATTGGAGCGCGTTCAATATTCTACCATTATAGTCATTATTGTAATTGGAGATAAATTAACATAAAATATGCCTATGTGGAAGCAATATTTGTTTGCGATGTTAGTGCTACACATGCAACTACTTACACATAACACACTTAGACATGGAGAAATTACAGCAGAAATATCTATATTCTAAAATAATTACTCATGTTATTATCATATTGTATTAGTAGATGTTTTGTAGTGCATACGAGGCAAGCTTTTTCTTATGGGACATTTTCCACTGCAGTTCAAACATCTTTCAACACATGCCACTCATATTACAGCAGAGGAGGCTGGTGGTAGGAGTGATATTATGATGGGCTCATTGTAATGGCTGGAATTGAATAAATGAAGTCAAAACACATCAAACCCATGGAAACCCATGTTTGACTCTGTTCCACGAATGCCGTTGCAGGCATTACAATAAGCCCGTCCTCCTATAACTCCTCCCACCAGCCTCCTCTGTATTACCGTATACATTTATTTTGGAAAGAAACCTGTAAAGTGACCTTGAACATATCATTCTCACACTTTCATAATGGTTTATTAATCTTTGACTCAATCCCTGAGAGACCAAGTTATCTAGGTTATCAAGTCTCAATAGGAGTGAATAGATGTTCAGGTATCTCTTCCCCCAATGAATCTACCTTTGCGAGACCACCACATTTTGCAATGAACTTCCTGACACTCTTGACTGACTGAGCCTGGCCAAGCCTTTGTGACAGACTACTTCCCTTTGAGATGGTAACTGTGTGATAATCGTCTCTTATCTCCAGTAGTATAATGTCTGTCTGGTTAACAGGCTGTCTGTCGACATGTTTCCATACTGTAGCGTCAGTGTTCGGACTAGCCTGGAGAAGACAGGACATAGTGAGACACACTGACTACAGCAGATAACCTGGACACGACAGTTCACACAAATACAGGAACATATTGTTTATCTTTTCAGACTTGGTATTATAAGTGGCTTAAAATTATCCTATTTTTATTTGTAAAAATAACTAAAATAAATGCAGTAACATACAGTAATTAAAAATATTCCATATTAAATTTTCAACTTCCCTTCCATAGACTGGCTCATTGCAGTGAACAGCAGCAAACATACCTGACAGACCTGGTCAGTGCTACTTACTGTATCCACCATTGGTGCCTGCTGGCTACCCGGCCCCAGCCTCACCCCAAACCCCAGCCCCACCTCATCCTCAACCTTAGCCTGACCTAGCCTGTCAATGTGGGAGGTGCAGTGTGATTAGCACGCCTGCAGCACGGCTGTGTGTACTTTAACACAGTGCCCCATCCCGCCTCCTTGTGCCATCCTACCATCCCAACCCCTCTGCAATCAACACTGTTTACTGGCTTAATTGATTCCTTTGCTTTATCTCTGTACCTCGTTAATGTTGTTATTAAGTGAGTGAGTGAGTGAGTGAGTGAGTGAGTGAGTGAGTGAGTGAGTGAGTGAGTGAGTGAGTGAGTGAGTGAGTGAGTGAAAGCTCCTCTTTTACCCCATTTTGAGAAATTATACCCTTGTACTTGATCCAGCTAACAGGATTTTCTTAAATTACATTATAAAATACCATCTTTTAACTTCTCTTTCTCTCTCTATCCTTTCATTAGCAGGTCTGCCTCAAGGCCTGCTCACATCAATTGGTTGGGTTAAAGTTACAAAGTTAGGCAGCTCAGTGCTCACGGTGGTTTGTGGACGAGAGGGGGTGGTTGGGGTGGGGTAGAATTATTCATTTCTGAAGTATAAAAAAAATAAAGAGATTGAATTAAGAGTATTGGCCCTCTGTTATCCAGCACGGGGAGCCTCAGGGACCTGCTGTGGCGGAGGACATTATGCTAATGCTCTCTCCCTTTCCCCGCTATCTCTCTCTCTTTCCATTTCTCCCTCTCTCTCTCTTCTCTCCCACACCCTCTCTCAGTCAATCTCTTCTCCCTCTCTCTATAATCTCTTCCTCTGCCCCCCTGTCCTGTCCTCGTCTCTCCCATCTCTCTCACTTTATAATCTTCATCAGTCTGCAGAGGCAGAGAGCAGTCTGGGGAAAAGACAAGCTGTCAGAGTCTCCTGTCAGTACACTTCCCTCTCTTTCTCTCTCGCTCATTAAGTGCTGATTGCGTTACAAAGATTTCCAAGAGCAAACCAGAGGGGTTCTGTCTCTCTCGCGCGACAGAGATATCTCTGTCTCTTCATTCCCTCATTGTGATGTGTATGATAGTAGTAGTCAGAAGATGGAGATTCAAGGGGATCTTCGCTCATTTACAGACACTGTTCACACTCCTGTGATCCTCCTACCCAGATCATTCCTCCTATCAGGTCATCATATACTGCAACTGCAGAAGCTATACATAAACAACACAGTTATCCCTGAGCCTTCACTGTTTCCTTTTCAGTGGCCAAACATTGCTATACCACACTGATGAGCCCTGGTCCAGTTAATTAAGACTCCATTAGGAGATGATGGAACGGTGTGGGTGATAAGGGGAGGATGGCCAAGGGGGAGGAGAGAAGGAGAGGAGGAGGAGGAGGAGGGCAGGGAGACGAGGAGTCAGTAACAGGGCCAGTAATATTACAGCAGGAGGAGAGAGACTCCCAGCAGCACCGGTGACACAGGAGCCACAATAGACAGGTTTGAGGTTTGCAAATATTAGCTTTGTGCAAGATGTAGGGGTTTCTCTTCCTTTACAAACTCATTACATATTCAGAAGCAGATGTTGCAACGGCAGTAGAGAGGATGAGGGGGAGGAGGAGGGCGGGTGGCTAAATGAAATGCTGGGACGGCAGAGTTTCTGTCGGAGGAGCAAGTAATTGGCCCCTTGACGATGGCGGTGGCAGAGAGGCACTTCCCCCCCCCCCCCCCCCCCCCACCCCACCCACCCCCCTCTGCTCTCTCATCTCCTTTTCCTCTCTCATCTCCTTCTCTCCCCAGATCTGATAAAGGTAAACGTGGAGCAAATGTGTCATTTGATGAGGGAGGATTTCGACAAACAGAGCTGACATGATGAGCCTGTGATCTGCCTGTATGAGTGTCAGCAGGGGCCCAGGCAGAGATCTCAATCCTCCCTCCTCTCTTTCTCCCTCTCACTCCCTCTCACACACACATGGCTCTGTGTGCATGGAGCCTCAGTAATTGCTGCCTGCCATCCATATCTTGCTCTCTCTCTCGCTATCTCTCGCTCTCTCTGGCTCTTGTTCACTCTCTTTCCTCCTCAGAGATTTCCTCTCCTTCTCTACTCCTCTTTTCCCATCAAATAAAAACCTTGGCAGTCACTTCTGCACCTCATTCAATGTCTGACTCTCACACTAATCTCTAGTCTCCATGTCTTGAGCAGAGCACTGTATGTGAAATCTGTAGTATGCACCTTTCTCACATTTAAGCATATCATCTTGAAATATTCCAGGCCCACAAGACCACAGACACGCAGGACAGACCAGAAAGATAAAGTTAAAACAATTCAAATGATAAATACCAACTTTAAAGAACAACATGGGTGTGCATCTGAAGCCCAGGGCTAGAATGATGCAAGACCAGCTAAATGTATGGGGACTATAGCAATATTTTGGATTTAAACTTGCACTTCTCTGGTCACCAGTTCATTTATCTCACCATCAAATCCAAAAGAGATCATCTTATAAAGAGTTCATCAATGACCCTTCAAAAACCGATCATGAGTCTCTCAGACCAGCAGAAATACATCTTCCTCATTCTGCTCCACTTACAGTAATTGTCATCTGTTCAACTGCTGCAGTCTTCATTCTATCAGGCAGTCTTTTCCTCTCCATCTGAGAGAGAGTGAGTCATTCGGTTTGAGCTTCTTTACTCAGGGGTAATGGTCCTGCCTGGTCCCATGACTCTCTAATCCAGGGACACAGTGGCCGAGCTACTGCTCTGTGCTGCTCAGTACCCTCTGTGTATGGGCAATGGTCTCTCTCCTCCTTTCAACCTATAATCAACCCCTGGAACTATTGTTTTGATTGCAACACCTGAAAACATTCCCCCCCTGTAATAAAGCACCTTATTTAAGCCAATGCAAATGCTTTACTGAATCAGTAGTCATCGTAGTCAGGACTGTAACTCTGGCCCTATATTCACCACACTCAGATCCTGCTCTACAGGGAACAGGTCCCCAGCCTGTTTGTCAAAGCACAGCTCCCTGGGACGTCATTAGAAAGAGATGGCCTGCCTCTTATGAGAAGGCTGGTGTGGAGGGAGAGGAGAGGAGGTTGGTGTAAGTAAGGAGGAGGGAGGCGGGCACTGAGGAGACCTGAACTTTGTTAATGGACTGTTTCTGTGTGCGAGTCACCCAGCTTTGAAAGCCAAGCCCCCTGGGTGAGGGCTCTGAAGCGCCAGAATCAAACATGCACAATCAGTTCCACTCCTTAAATCTCCTTTAGAAGCATATCTATTTGAACAGCCTTTCCTTAATTTGTTTCTCTATCAGTTAGTGGGTTGTGATCTGGCGGAGTGCTTCGGCAATATGAGGCACGGTTGAATGGTGAATATGGAGATGGTTCTCTCTTCCTCTCTTTTTTTCTGCTGTCTCTCTCGTTTCCTCTCTCACCAAACGTCTGACAGAAGGATGCTGATATGTGTCGTATTAAGTGTGTTTGTGTGTAGCACATGGGGATGTGTGAAATTACTCCTCAGCCTGAAGTTTTTTATTTATTTTTTATATATTTCACCTTTATTTAACCAGGTAGGCTAGTTGAGAACAAGTTCTCATTTGCAACTGCGACCTGGCCAAGATAAAGCGTAGCAATTCGACACATACAACAACACAGAGTTACACATGGAATAAACAAAACATACAGTCAATAATACAGTAGAACAAAAGAAAACAAAAAGTCTATATACAGTGAGTGCAAATGAGGTAAGTTAAGGCAATAAATAGGCCATGGTGGCGAAGTAATTACAATATAGCAATTAAACACTGGAATGGTAGATGTGCAGAAGATGAATGTGCAAGTAGAGATACTGGGGTGCAAAGGAGCTAGATAAATAAATAAATACAGTATGGGGATGAGGTAGGTAGATAGATGGGCTGTTTACAGATGGGCTATGTACAGGTGCAGTGATCTGTGAGCTGCTCTGACAGCTGGTGCTTAAAGCTAGTGAGGGAGATATGAGTCTCCAACTTCAGAGATTTTTGCAGTTCGTTCCAGTCATTGGCAGCAGAGAACTGGAAGGAAAGGCGGCCAAAGGATGAATTGGCTTTGGGAGTGACAAGTGAGATATACCTGCTGGAGTGCGTGCTACGAGTGGGTGCTGCTATGGTGACCAGTGAGCTGAGATAAGGCGGGGCTTTACCTAGCAGAGACTTGTAGATAACCTGTAGCCAGTGGGTTTGGCGACGAGTATGAAGCGAGGGCCAACCACCGAGAGCGTACAGGTCACAATGGTGGGTAGTGTATGGGGCTTTGGTGACAAAACGGATGGCACTGTGATAGACTGCATCCAGTTTGTTGAGTAGAGTGTTGGAGGCTATTTTATAGATGACATCACCGAAGTCGAGGATCGGTAGGATGGTCAGTTTTACAAGGGTGTGTTTGGCAGCATGAGTGAAGGATGCTTTGTTGCGATATAGGAAGCCGATTCTAGATTTAATTTTGAATTGGAGATGCTTAATGTGAGTCTGGAAGGAGAGTTTACAGTCTAACCAGACACCCAGGTATTTGTAGTTGTCCACGTATTCTAAGTCAGAGCCGTCCAGAGTAGTGATGCTGGACGGGCGAGCAGTGATCGATTGAATAGCATGCATTTAGTTTTACCTGCGTTTAAGAGCAGTTGGAGGCCACGGAAGGAGAGTTGTATGGCATTGAAGCTCGTCTGGAGGTTAGTTAACACAGTGTGGAGGTTAGTTAACAAGAGCAACATCATTGATGTATACAGAGAAGAGAGTCGGCCCGAGAATTGAACCCTGTGGCACACCCATAGAGACTGCCAGAGGTCCGGAAAACAGGCCCTCCGATTTGACACACTGAACTCTATCAGAGAAGTAGTTGGTAAACCAGGCGAGGCAATCATTTGAGAAACCAAGGCTGTCGAGTCTGCCAATAAGAATGTGGTGATTGACAGAGTCGAAAGCCTTGGCCAGGTCGATGAATACGGCTGCACAGTAATGTCTCTTATCGATGGCGGTTATGATGTCGTTTAGGACCTTGAGCGTGGCTGAGGTGCACCCATGACCAGCTCTGAAACCTGATTGCATAGCAGGTGAGATTCGAAATGGTTGGTAATCTGTTTGTTAACTTGGCTTTCGAAGACCTTAGAAAGGCAGGGTAGGATGGATATAGGTCTGTAACAGTTTGGGTCTAGAGTGTCACACCCTTTGAAGAGGGGGATGACCGCGGCAGCTTTCCAATCTTTGGGAATCTCAGACAATACGAAAGAGAGGTTGAACAGGCTAGTAATAGGGGTTGCAACAATTTTGGCAGATAATGTTAGAAAGAGAGGGTCCAGATTGTCTAGCCCAGCTGATTTGTATGGGTCCAGATTTTGCAGCTCTTTCAGAACATCAGCTATCTGGATTTGGGTGAAGGAGAAATGGTGGGGGCTTCGGCGGGTTGCTGTGGAGGGTGCCAGGCAGTTGACCGGGGTAGTGGTAGCCAGGTGAAAAGCATGGCCAGCCGTAGAGAAATGCATATTGAAATTCTCAATTATAGTGGATTTATTGGTGGTAACAGTGTTTCCTAACCTCAGAGCAGTGGGCAGCTGGGAGGAGGTGCTCTTATTCTCCATGGACTTTACAGTGTCCCAGAACTTTTTTGAGTTAGTACTACAGGATGCAAATTTCTGTTTGAAAAAGCTAGCCTTAGCTTTTCTAACTGCCTGTGTATATTTGTTCCTAACTTCCCTGAAAAGTTGCATATCACGGGGGCTATTCGATGCTAATGCAAACGCCACAGGATGTTTTTGTGCTGGTCAAGGACAGACAGGTCTGGAGTGAACCAAGGACTATATCTATTCCTAGTTCCACATTTTTTGAGTGGGGCATGCTTATTTAAGATGGTGAGGAAGGCACTTTTAAAGAATAGCCAGGCATCATCTACTGACGGGATGAGGTCAATGTCATTCCAGGATACCCCGGCCAGGTCGATTAGAAAGGCCTGCTCGCAGAAGTGTTTTAGGGAGCGTTTGACAGTGATGAGGGGTGGTCGTTTGGTCGCAGACCCGTTACGGATGCAGGCAATGAGGCAGTGATCGCTGAGATCTTGATTGAAAACAGCAGAAGTGTATTTGGAGGGCGAGTTAGTTAGGATGACATCTATGAGGGTGCCCGTGTTTACGGATTTGGGGTTGTACCTGGTAGGTTCATTGATGATTTGTGTGAGATTGAGGGCATCAAGCTTAGATTGTAGGATGGCCGGAGTGTTAAGCATGTCCCAGTTTAGGTCACCTAGTAGCACGAGCTCAGAAGATAGATGGGGGGCAATCAATTCACATATGGTATCGAGGGTACAGCTGGGGCAGAGGGAGGTCTATAGCAAGCGGAAACAGTGAGAGACTTGTTTCTGGAAAGGTGAATTTTTAGAAGTAGAAGCTCGAATTGTTTGGGCACAGACTTGGATAGTAATACAGAACTCTGCAGGCTATCTTTGCAATAGATTGCAACACCGCCCCCTTTGGCAGTTCTATCTTGGCGGAAAATGTTATAGTTAGCGATGGAGATTTCAGGGTTTTTCGTGGTTTTCCTAAGCCAGGATTCAGACACGGCTAAGACATCCGGGTTGGCAGAGTGTGCTAAAGCAGTGAGTAAAACAAACTTAGGGAGTAGGCTTCTAATGTTAACATGCATGAAACCAAGGCTTTTACCGTTACAGAAGTCAACAAATGAGAGCACCTGGGGAGTGGGAGTGGAGCTAGGCACTGCAGGACCTGGATTAACCTCCACATCACCAGAGGAACAAAGGAAAAGTAGTATAAGGGTACGACTAAAGGCAATACGAACTGGCCGTCTAGCACGTTTGGAACAGAGAGCAAAAGGAGCAGGTTTCTGGGCACGATAGCATAGATTCAAGGCATAGTGTACAGACAAAGGTAAGGTAGGATGTGAGTACATTGGAGGTAAACCTAGGCATTGAGTAATGATGAGAGAGATATAGTCTCTAGAGACGTTTAAACCAGGTGATGTCATCGCATATGTAGGAGGTGGAACAACATGGAAAGGTTAAGGCATATTGAGCAGGGCTAGAGGCTCTACAGTGAAATAAGACAGTAATCACTAACCAGGACAGTAATGAACGAGGCATATTGATATTAGAGAGAGGCATGCATAGCCAAGTGAACACATGGGTCCAGTGATTGGTTAGGCTGACTAGGGACACGGTGATTCAGACAATTAGCAGGACAATGCTAACAAGCTAACAGTTAGTAGGCCGGGGCTAAACAAGCTAGCAATTAGCAGACCGGGGCTGGAAAGCTAGCAGTTAGCAGACCAGGTTAGCAAGCAAGCAGTAGGCAGACTGGGGCTAGCAGTTAGCAGACCGGGGCATGCAAGCTAGCAGTTAGCAGACTGGGGCTAGCAAGTTAGCCTTTGGGGGACGTCGCGATGGGGGTAAGTCTGTTTTTGCCTCTTCGTGCGGTGACGTCGATAGACCAGTCGTGGAATTAGTAGGGTTCCAAGTAGCTCTAGATAGCTAGCAGGCAGGTTAGCAGAATGGGCACTCAGCGGACGTCGCGTCTGAGGGGCCTGTTGGAATCCTCAGGCAGATTATGTCGGTATTCCAGTCGTAGAGGATCAGCGGGGTTCCGTGCCCCGTACCGGCAATAGAAGGGGTCGGGATATTGTAGCCCAGGAGTGGGCTTCGGTGGTAGCACAGGAGCCCTGGCTGAACTAGCTTCAGGCTAATTGGTGCTTGCTCCGGGATGGAAACGCTAGCCAGGAGTAGTCACCCGGGATTGCGGTTAGCTAGTTGCGAAGATCCAGTTCAAAATGTTCAGAGTTTGCGGTAGGAATCTGGGGAAAAGAAGAAAAAAAAAGTGTCCCCACTTGCGCAATCAAATAGCTAGCCTTTCGCGTGGCGCTGATGGTACGATGCTTCAGGAGGGTGGTCAAGTGTGCTAGCAAGGCAGAGTTCCTGGGTTCGAGCATCGTGTGAGCCGAATCAGGAGGAATTGGTGCTAAGCAAGCAGCGTTACATCCTTTACAGATGTGCGTGCCTTTTCAAGACCATTAATCATCTGCTTAGTTTGTCCAACCCAGAGCAATAGATGTCACTAGGTGGAAATAGTGCGAGGTACTTTGAAAAATGTCTTCCAAAACACACCTTTGGCATCCAGAAAACATTAGGCATCCTATGGACTAGGACCCTTGGATAACTAACTACGCTTGGCCTTGGGGCCATGGACTGAGCCTTGGCTAGCATGGCTGTGGGTGTGTGGGTGCCGCGTGCATGCATCCACGTGGCCTAGCTGGAAGCGGAGCGGGAGCATTGAGTCGACAGCTCTGGCCATCCAGTGGCCCACTCCGGAGGTCACCCTGTTTGACTTTTCCTACAATCCCCTGGAACAAAGGCGTCATTGACGTGAGGAATGTGCTAGGCCACCATGGCTGCCCCCCGTACCCCTCCATCCCCCCCAAAACCTCCACCCACACTGGACTCACCAAGTGATTAGTTAGGGATTAAAATATTTGCTGTGCAAATATCTGCCTTGGCTGTCTGACCCAACACCGTAGTTCAAAGACATGGGCTTAACCATCACTTCTCCTAACTTCACAAACATCACAGGCAACCCTAGACACCACCCTTAACATCTTCAAACTCACTCTCCTTATTAGCAGGCAGAGTTGACTTTCTTGAAAGCTTAGGGGAGAAGAGATGTTGGTAACGGTCTCGTACAACATTGTGAGCAAATGAACGTCAGGGCCTATATGGGCATGTGCTGAGATGGCTTGTTATAAGTGTATCATGTGAGGTGCTGTGAGGTGCTGACATGCTGAACCTCCTGTTAGCTATATGGCCCACTGACACTGGGGTCAGACATGGGAACCAGGGCCTCTTCAGGGTGAAGGGCAAAAATGCTCCAAACATGGAAGAATATCGACTGACAAATGAAAAGAGGACTCATGGAGGACCCATGCTCACTGTTAGAGGTCCATTCTGTGTCCAGCATCTTAATTATTATTTATTTAAGGCTGGCTAATTTAGCATCAAATCTGATTTATAATTTCCTTGGGGAATGGCTCTGGACATGCTTCTCTTGAACAAAAAAACATAAAAGATTTTTATTAAGAGTACTGTATATTGTGAAAAGAGAAGGACGTTTTTTTCAACGTTTTTACGAAAGCTTCAAAGTGCTGAGTAGAGTGGAGGAGAGGAGAGGAGACGCTGCCAAGTACATTATTGCCCCTCCGGCCAAAACAACATGCATCCCTGACGCCTTACACCACTCAGCAAATTAAGAGCTGGGCTTGTGGCTGGGGCCTTCCACCTTAACAGCCTCCACCTCGCCACGGAACAATGAGACCCGGTGGCCGCCACAGTGCATTCATCCCAGCTCTCTGCCTGGTCTTGTTATTCCTTTATTATGAGCCCGGTGACTCAGGGGGCTATTATTGTTTTGCTTCCGACAGTCATTTGGCACAGTGTTCTTAATTTCTCGCGCCCCCGTCTCCATCGTACCTTTCCTTTGTGGTGCGTGGGGGTGGGGGCAGAAAAGGCACGTTGGTGGAAAGCAAAGGTTTAATTACTTTCTGTTGAATTAATTAAGGGGAAAAACTTGTGGGTCCCTGGAACAAAAGTGAGGCTGGCTGCAGGCGGTGTTCTGGGATGGACGCAGGGCGGGGGGAAAGCGTCATAGCTGTCTGCCAGATTCTGGGGATTTAAATTAAAGCGGGTGCCCCGGCAGGCCCGTCTCCCAGGGCCCCATATGGACCTCTATATGGACCTCTCAGAGGGCCTTATTGGTACCAGGCTCACAGCCATCCATCACTGTCAGGCCACCCTGCATGTCCCAGCCGACAGGGCCTGGAGCTGGGGCGAATCGCACCAACACTAGTGAGTTATGAGAATTATATGAAGCACCACTGCTTCTCTAAACAAATGAGAAAAGGAGCTTTGTGGTATTTGTCTGTATTTGTCTGATGGGTTGGAGGGGAAAACAATGTTGCCAGTAGTAATAGGAGGAGGGGGCTGGAGTGGAGGTAGGGGGACAGGGAGGTTGAGTCAGAGGCAGTGCCTGAAATGGGGCCACTGCTTAATGCCTATTTATGGTCCTGGTCCAAACCTATCAGGACTGCTATTCCCCTTTCTCTCTAATCTGGATCCATCAGTGCGCTGTTATGCTGCTCCACTGTGTCCCTCACCCTCATTCATTCCCAATCTGCTATCGCTTTGTTTGATGGTTTTGTTGTGGCTTTTAGGCCCCCTGGTCTTTTTGTCCCTACCCATGCCTTCATCACATAGAATGTGTTAGTCTTGAGGACCAGAACTGCTCTTCCAACATGTAAAATATGATCAGGGGCGGTATTAAGGTTCACTAGTGGAGTGCTGTATGTGTTTGTGCGCACTGTGATGGGGGGAAGGGAATGTTGGTTGAATACAACATTAAAGTGTGCATGACGGTGATATCACCAAATTAGATGTCCCTAATCCCCCAGGAATTTGAATTAGACAGGAATGAATCAGTTCTGGAATGAGTAGGTGTTTTCAGAGGGGAAGCATTGCTGTGATGTGAGCTCTAGCCAGTAAAATACTATTCACAATGAAAATACAAAAATTAAGGAAAGTACTTTAAGTGGAACTGACAGCATTTTAACTACTTTGCAGATATGAAACAAACAGACAATCATAATATTCAGTCAAAAATATCAAATTCCAAGTTTATGCTACAAAACTAACTTTGGGTCTGTTCGTAAATTCAGTCTGGAGTGCCAGAGTGCGCTCACAGTGTGCTCTGGGCATTGGTAAATTCAGAGGTTGTCAGATTATCCATTCATAAATTCAGAACATTTCACTCTCAGAGCGCACACTAGACAAAGAGTAGGGTTGATCCGAGCGTTCTGACCAAACAACGGCAGTCAAGCACCCAAGCTATCTGGCTAACGTTGGCTAGCTTGCTAATTGCTAATTTGTTGGCTAATTCACCAATGTATCTCTTGGTAGTCCAAAAAATATTGCTATCAGGTTGTAAATCACAGCTGGCCTGGTACATTGTTTGCTGCCACCACCCATATGGGATGCACTGTTTCAATTTTAATGACTCAATATTTTGAACAAAAACAGACAACTAAATGCTAAGGCTGGGAATGTCAATGCAATCAAAATAGCATGGGCAATGATCACAAGTCAGTCATAGCGTGGCTAATATGCTAGCGTTTCTATTCATGTAGCTCTTTATTTAGCAAGCTAAAAACACAGAGCCTAACGTTAGCTAGCTAGCTGCTGGGAGGATGTCATGTCATTGGAGGAGTGTGTGAGTGATCGACTTTTTCCCCTCATATTGTTTTTCAGTGGCTATAGCTAGATGCAGGTGTAATTTGGTTAGCTAGCAAAAAAAATGTAATCGCTTTGCTAGCTATACTGAACTTGAACAACTGTTATCCAGTTAGCATATTTCTTGTGTTCAGAAATTCACCCTGGCTATCTACTCTGATTCAGAGCACTCGTCTGAGTGTGCCAGAGCGAACAATAACTGATGAATTTACGAACGCGCAACACCCGCTGAATATGACTGGTGTCAGTAAACATAGGCCAAAAAAGTAACAGTAAGTCATGAATGTTCTAGATAACATGTAAACAGCCCAGCTAACCAGCTCTGCTAGGGTGAGTAAAATGGTCAGAGTGAAATGTTCTCTCATTTGTGTCTGGATGTATCTAGCTAGCAAGCTAGCCAACTTTAGCCAGTTAGCTTGGGTGCTTGACTGCCACTGTGAGGAATGCTTGGATCAACCCTACTCCTTGGCCAGAGCATCCAATGTCAATCATGCAGTGTGTGCTCTGAATTTACTAACGACCCAGAGTGCACTCTGACACACTGGAGTCAATTTATGAATGTACCCTTAGCTAGTTGTCAATCAAATGTATTTGGCATTGATCAAATGGGTGGGCAGGTAGGCAAGTTCCCATTCATTGTCAAAACGGGTTGGGATGCATTGGCAGGCAAGCTGCAGATGGACGAGCTGGCTACTATTCCCCATCGTTTATCAGTGCAACTTTGACGGCCAACTAGCTGAAAAAGTTTGAGGGTTTATTTAATGTTCCCTCGTTAGATTTGAGCTAATCTCGCTCTGGCATTAGTTGTGATCTTGTTGTTGTTGTTGATGCGCATAACTGAGGGACAGATAGCCTACCTTTTCATGGTTGTTTGATCAATAGGACTGTAAAGTAAAAAAATGTGAGAGGACTCTAGTGGGGTTTATATATTTACAGAAATCCATTCAGGTGTATTTTGTGGCTTTTGACGAATGTGTTCTAACGATCTAAAGCCGCGCTGTTGCTACTGCCTGTAAACACACAGTCCAGTTCATAGTGAATGATGACAGGCCTTACTGCCTGTAAACACACAGTCCAGTTCAAAGTGAATGATGGCAGGGTCTACTGCCTGTAAACACACAGTCCAGTTCAATGTGAATGATGACAGGCTGTGTGGCAAATAGGTTCTTCTTCTTCTTCTTCTTCTTCTTCTTCTTCTCTTCTTCTTCTTCTTCTTCTGTGGGTTTTATGACAATCCAAAAAGGTGTATTGCTGCCACCAACTGGACGGGTTGAAACCAAAACAATGTAAAAAGAAAATCCATGTGATAGGGAAACTAACTTAATACACCCAAATAAAAATAGTACATTGACAAAACAAAACAAAACTCCAACTTCTTCCTTCTTTCAATTCTCCATATCTCCCTTCTCAGGCTCTAGGCCTGAGAGGGTGGTGCGGCTTGTGACAATATTCCATGTAACTCCTTGGCAGAGAAATCTTTCAGCCCCAGGAACTGCTCTGCCATTTCCACAATTATTTCTATCTTCCTGGACCTTCTCTCCACTATAGCTATAAAAGCCACAAATTCACCTTCCTAACCTTTACAATGTCAGGATCCTGCTGCTGAAAGGCAACCCCTGCAGCCTGCGGTCAAGGCCTATCTACTAGTGATGGGTCCTTCACGAACGAGTCGGCTCTAAGAGCTGGCTCTTGTAGGTGAACGTTGAGAGCTGGCTCACATATCAGAAGAGCCGAATCTATTTATAAAAATATTTTTAAAATTAAGATATGAATAATCAAAAGATTTAAGTGAATAGAATGAACTAATTCAAAGAACGAAAAAATAAATAAAATAATATAGGCCTAAATGCTCAAGCGCATACACATTCGTTCTGACTGTCTGCTCAGACTAACAGCCTCACCTGTTGTTCCTGTCAATCAGACATGCAGTGTCAACCAATGAACCAAAGATGCGTGAGGGAGGGCCGAGCCAACTCACTCACAGTCACACACTTAGCAGCCGAGGAGAGAGAGGAAGGACAGATGAAAACAACAGCTGGAAAATGAGTCGGAAGCACAGTAGCATTTGGATGCATTTTAATAGAGACAATGTTAGAGCACAGTGTGGAATTTGCCAAAACAAAATCTCATATAAAGCCGGTTCTACGCACAACCTACACCGGCATATGTGAACTGTGCACCCAACTGTGAAGCTAGCTATAGCGGAGCTTCGAGAAACTAGCGGGCCTGCTAGTGATAGTGGTGGAGCCAGCACCTCCACACGTGGAGATGTATCCACTCAGTCAAGTAGGCCTACTCCGCAACCCACAGCAACACAGTCTTCTATGGACCAGATTAAAACAAGGCCAAATTGATATTGCATTGGCTAAAATGATTTCCAGCAATTTTCGATCGTGGAGGACAGAGGTTTTTTGTTCTTTATTTTGGTTAGGCCAGGGTGTTACATTGGGTCGGCGTTCTATGTTCCTTTTTGTATTTTTTTGTTTTGGGCCGTGTGTGGCTCCCAATCAGGGACAGCTGAAGCTCGATGTTGCTGATTGGGTGTCACACATAAGGAGCATGTTTTTCCTTTGGGTTTTGTGGGTAATTGTTTCTGTTCCAGTGTGTTTCCTGTCAGTACTGTTTGGCTGTCGGTTTTCCTGTTTTTTTGTATAGTGTTCTCTTTGTTTGAATTAAATGTCAAGATGAACACTAACTCCGCTGCACCTTGGTCTTCTTCCGACGACAGCCCTTACAGTCTAGCTGTCTTCTGGACTGCTTTGAGTTCAGCGACCGACACACCTCAGAGAACTTGTCAGAGGAACTGTTGAGAGTGGCCAGAGAATGGCAAGTAGATGGAAAAGTGGTATGTTGTGTTAGCGACAATGCAGCTAACATAACCAAAGCCATGAAAGTTTTAAAATGGACCCATCATTCATGTCTTGCCCACACAATCAACCTGATGTAAGAGATGCTCTGAAGGTGATGAAGCCCACTGTGGACAAAGTGAAAGCAGCTGTGGAATACTTCCACAGGAGCACAGTAGGCGCTGAAAAACGGAAGTCTACACAACGCCAGATGGGGATGCCTGAGCTGAGGCCTAAACAAGACTGCACTACAAGGTGGAATTCAACATTTTTATATGTTGAAGAGGTTTCTTGAGTCAAAGGATGCCATCATCTCTACCCTGGCCATTGTCAATGCACCTGTTGATGCTCTGACCCAAGAGGAATGGGAGATGGTGGAGGAGGTGTGCAGAGTCCTGGAACCCTTTGAGCAGGTCACTGTGGAGATCAGTGGAGAGAGGTACAGTAAGCAGTTATTACTACATCATTATTTAATCCAGTATTATATATATGAGCAGTAGATGAAAATGTAGTATCAGTAGACAAAACATGAACCTGAACTAATAAGTTACTGTTCTCTCTCTTCAGCTATGTGACAGCCTTAAAAATGATACTCCTGTGTAAGGGTCTGCAGCGAATCACAGCCAGCCGCCAGAGAGAAGCAAATGTAACCACAGGACATGTGACAGAGTTGATGGACACCCTATGTTTATCAATGGACAAAAGTTACACAGAATGGAATATAATCACGTGCTATCAGAAACCGCTGCACTTGACCCCAGGTTTAAGAAGTTAGCCTTCAGTGATGCCAGAGCAATTGATTAGGCTCTTCAAAGAATAACCTCAGCAGCAGGGAGGGACAGCCCCAGCAGTCAGCTGGCTCAGGCACCAGGGCAACAGGAAGAAGAGAGATCAGATGGAGCAGAAGCACCAGCAGTAGTACCACAAACATCTGCTGTTTGGATGCTGTTTGACGAGAGAGCTCATTGCATTTTCACCCTTGTGGGGCATTAGGAAGACGTGGCTTCATGCTACCCACCACAATTGCAACATGTCATATTTTCATCACTTTCACAACACATAATATGATCTTTTCCACAACTTGGACATCTTGTCTTCTCCCTTCTGCAAAAACTTGAAACATGACCAAAAGCTTTACAATGATCACACTCCATTGGTATCGAAATAAATGCTCGGACTCTGTAGTTAATATACCCTAACTGCACTTGAGTAGGGAGAAACTCCATATCAAAAAACTAAAGAACAGATAGACTCTTCACTTTTTCTTCATTCACCACACAATTCATCCAACGTGCATCAATTACTCCAGGAATATTTTTCATCTCTTCAACATCTACTTCCCATGAGATTCCAGATATAACCCCCTTGAGGGGTGCCCTGTTCCTAAGAGACACACACGCCACTTCAAACTTATCAAATCGGGTGAGACGCAACACACGTTTCATCTGATCCGCAGAAGCACAAAAAAATCTAAATCAGCCTGCCTCTCGTGATCCTCACAGCCTTCACTCTACCCAGCACTCTCTCCACCAGTTTGGATATCTCAAATGGATTCCTCAAGATTGGTAATTCGATCAGCTGCTCCTCATTTACAAACCGTACTCCTACATGATACGAAGTGACATTCTCATCACTGTACTCTACTTTGCTCCGTTTTCCTTTCTTTTGGACAATATTCCAATTCTCCTTGATTCTACCGCCATTAGATTCAGAATCCACTTAATTATCCGCTTCCGCCATCTTTTTTTTCCCAAACTCAGCCTCCCACTGGCAAATGGGTTATTTGCATAAAGGCCTACTGTAGCTCTGATTGGCTATAGCGCACCGGTCTGCGTAGACTCCGGTCTTGGACAAGACAGATGTTTTTATTAGGTTTTATTTACTGCCGTGTCTATTAATTATCCAAATGCATGGCCGCTTTCCCACTGTATATTGCTATAGAATTTTCACAAATGCCTTAGTATACCTTGTTCCCAAACATTCTAAGAATTTATTAACCTGAAAATGACCGTATCTAAGAGCTCGCTTATCAGAAAAAAAGTGTCATATTCTTCCTGGGAGTGTATATGAACAGATTTGAATAAGATTTCATATTGCATAAACACTCTCAGTTCCACTTTAAGCAAGGCAAAACTACAAGCCAACATGATCTGAGAGACATAACATAGGGTAAAATGTATTGTGACAAACTGGGGACTGAGAAGACATTTTCTCATTTCTACTAACCTGTGGGTTTGTGTGAGAAACATTCTTTACTTGCATGTGAACTCAAAAACACCATAATGAATCACACTGATTAGGCACAAAAGCAGAAATAAACACTGTCACACCAATGCAAATGATTTCCTCATCAAAGCTTTCTCTACAGCAGCCTATGGCTTTACCTCTGTCAGTGGAGCTGTGTCTGAACTAATGACTACCTTTCACTGGAGTGTAAAGTAACAGCTACTGGGTGGCCAACCGTCCTACTGCTCTGTCTCTGCCTCATGCCCACCCACGGTACAGAGGTGTTCAAATCAGCATAGGGAGGAATCTGCAATTCTACATCTCTCTGCCCCACGGCACACACACACACACACACATACTGTACGCTCTGCTCTGATTCACTCCAGCACTACACCTGCTAACGGTGGCGGCAGCAGCAGCATTATAACGCGCTGTGCTACCTTTACAGATTATCCTTTTCATGAGCAATTAAACACTTCTTGGGAAAACACAACACTGAGAGGCTTACCATACACACAGGCACACACATGCACAGACACACACACAGCATCAAAACACAGAGAGTGCTGAGGAGTGGAGACTGACTCCCTGCCAAGACTCTGCAGCCACGCTAATGGATTCCCAATAAATAAATCACTGTAGCGTGGCCTGTATCTGTAAGTGTGCACTGTTTTAGAGGCACGGTCTCTCATACTATCTAGTTGAGAGATCAATAATGCTTAGTGATTAAGCTGTGTTTTATTTTGGGGGGGGAAATGGAGGCAGTGTACTCTGTAAATGTTCTTATTGGCACATGTGAATTTCTTTGCACTCAAATTAAGCAGGATTAAGGCTTGGGGGGGACAGAGGGGGAGCAGTGGCCTCTCCAGGCCCCAGCTCATGTGACAATAGCTGAGTGGGGCTCAGTGTGGCCAGCTAGACTGTGTGTCCAGATTCAGTAGCAGATCCAGGGGCAGCCAGGCCTGAGAGAAAGGCTGCCTAGCCCTCTCTCTGTCAACACGTTGGGCTCCCCTCTCACTCCACTAGGGGTTTCACATGGTCTTCAATACCTTTCCTATTGGGGGATTCCCTGTTTTCTTGATACCCACCAGTTATTTGAGATAAGATGGTAATCCTTCCTTTCTTATTGAGGATTCACAGTATAATAACAAAAGTGTAAAAAGGATAATATCATTGATAATATCATTGGACTCTCTCTCTCTCAATTCTGTCACACTCGCACACGCGCACACAAACTTTCCTTGATCACGTTAACTGAAGGCGAATGAAAGCAGTGAGGCCCAGAGAATAGATGAGGCCACGGCCATCCTTAGTGTGAGGAGGGAAAGGGCCCCAGCAAGCTGAAATAGCTTAGGCTCCCAAAGAAATTAAATCCAGGCACTTATTTGTCAGGGTGTCTGCCTGCTCTTTCCCCGTCTCTGCACTGTGTGAATATGCATGAGGATTTGAGAGGTATAAATAGCGGAGGTGTCCATATTGCCACTGCGTTTTCCATCAGCACAGAGAAAGGATTTAATGGGCTTATTATGAACTGCATTACATCACCAACGGCCAAGTAAAAATTCCTTAAGGGAGAAGGAAAAGGGGAAGCTTACACTTGGGCAAAGTTTATACAGCTGACAAATCACCTACCCCTCCGTCTGAGGGTGAGAATACTGCACTGCTCTATAGGCCATACTCATTCCCTGGTCTGAGGCAGAAGGTCAGGTTTGTTACTTCCTATCACATTGTGTTATTGGTGAATAGGATGCCACTGTATATTTCTGAGTAGTGTCTTTGCTTTCAGTGTCTACAATATATTTCTACAGCAGCACGCACCCTGTCTTCTCTTTCTCCCAGTCAGTGTTCTGTCCCATTCCTTCCATGGTCCCCAGTGGGACCTCTTCCTCCCAGTCAGTGTTCTGTCCCATTCCTTCCATGGTCCCCAGTGGGATCTCTTCCTCCCAGTCAGTGTTCTGTCCCATTCCTTCCATGGTCCCCAGTGGGATCTCTTCCTCCCAGTCAGTGTTCTGTCCCATTCCTTCCATGGTCCCCAGTGGGATCTCTTCCTCCCAGTCAGTGTTCTGTCCCATTCCTTCCATGGTCCCCAGTGGGATCTCTTTCTCCCAGTCAGTGTTCTGTCCCATTCCTTCCATGGTCCCCAGTGGGACCTCTTTCTCCCAGTCAGTGTTCTGTCCCATTCCTTCCATGGTCCCCAGTGGGACCTCTTTCTCCCAGTCAGTGTTCTGTCCCATTCCTTCCATGGTCCCCAGTGGGATCTCTTCCTCCCAGTCAGTGTTCTGTCCCATTCCTTCCATGGTCCCCAGTGGGATCTCTTCCTCCCAGTCAGTGTTCTGTCCCATTCCTTCCATGGTCCCCAGTGGGATCTCTTTCTCCCAGTCAGTGTTCTGTCCCATTCCTTCCATGGTCCCCAGTGGGATCTCTTCCTCCCAGTCAGTGTTCTGTCCCATTCCTTCCATGGTCCCCAGTGGGATCTCTTCCTCCCAGTCAGTGTTCTGTCCCATTCCTTCCATGGTCCCCAGTGGGATCTCTTCCTCCCAGTCAGTGTTCTGTCCCATTCCTCCCATGGTCCCCAGTGGGATCTCTTCCTCCCAGTCAGTGTTCTGTCCCATTCCTCCCATGGTCCCCAGTGGGACCTCTTCCTCCCAGTCAGTGTTCTGTTCCAGTTTCTCTTCCTCACAGCTCCAGATCTGACCCAGTTATATTTACTTCACAAGGCTGTCCCACTCTGAAATCCCCTGAAAGATGTTATGTAATTGTCTACAAAATGGACGAAGGATGGAACAGTTATGTTAATATAGAAACCAATGGGTAACACTGTACAATTTATATACTGGGTCAAATCACATGGTAAGAGGTTAATGGTTAGGGGCACTCAGGGAGAGCAAAGAGGGGAACCACAGGGGTACCCCCTGTATGGCTAAAGAGAATGACTACAGCTGTGGGAGATTGACAATGTAGATAAGACCAGGCTGACTGACTGTATGAGAGACAGAAAGATAGAGCAGGCAGGATGGAGGGAGGGAGCGAGGGAGGAAGGGAGGGAGCTGAAGCGGTGATCTCATGATAAGCCTGATAGAGAGAGAGAGGGCTCAGAGCACTCACAGAGAGCATTAGACAGAGGGAGGCAGAGACAGCAGGCACCACACTGGACACCCCCTCCATCAGCAGGACCCCGCTCTAACAGGGGCCCAAGTCTGGGTAGGTGCCAGTGCAGATGCAGACGGGCAGAGCTGAGGAGAGAAACAATTGGGCAGGGGGCATCAGGCTGGGCGTAAGGGGAGGGAGATAGAGGGAGAGAGGGAGCGAGGGAGCGAGTACCATCCCCGCCGCTCTTTATCGCAGCCATTGATCATGGCGTGTGTGCATTGATCCAAGTCGACCATCTGCTAGCGTTAGATAAGCATGCGAGGGCCTGGGCATTGTGCTGTCACTCACTGAGTGTGCACTGAGACAGAGACAGAGACACAGAGAGCAGGAGAGAACGAGAGAGAGAAGGGGGAGTGGTGATGTTGAGGAAGGAGGGGTGCGTTTGGCTGCAGGGAATTATGGGGGTAGGATTAGCCTCTTCACTTGCAGGAAACAGAATTTTAAACGGCTGTCTCCTGGCTCTCCCTCACACAGACACATGCACCACCCCCTTTCCATGTCTCCTCTACACCCTACCCAACCCAACCCCGCCCTGTCTCACCCTAGCTCCTCTCACACTATTACAGGTTGACTTCATCATATCCATAACAGTGTACGGTGGCGTGCGTACCCCGGACGCCACAGCGTGGAGAGTCATTACTCTGGTCTTAAGGCTCTGCCCCAATGCTTAACCTCCTCTTTTTTCTCTGTTCACTCTCCTCTCACCTCCATTAGTCCCCAAATCCCCATTCTGTCAACTCTATCTCTCTTTCCCTCTCCTCCCATATCCTCTCTTTAGATGCATAGCGGAACACCTCTACTGTTCATACTATAATTATAAACTGGGTAGTTTGGGTCCTAGATGCTGAAAATATACCAAGGGTATGACGCAAAAACACTTGCTTACTGTTATTTGTATGTTGGTAACCTGTTTCTAATAGCAATAAGGCACCTCAGCGGGTTGTGGTATATGGCCAAATAGAGCACTACTAAGGGCTGTATCCAGGTCCTCCGCTTCGCATTGGGCTCTATTGCTTAATTCAATAGTCAGCCTTACTCTCTGTTGGGCTTGGAATCATCATCATTATCATCATCGTCATTATAGTTATAGTCATCATGTATTCTATGCAAAGTTCAAATTCCTTTATTTTTGCCAAATTAGTTCTAATTTATCAAAGTACGTAATAAAATGATACATGGGACCTCACATTTCGATTTGCGTGCATTACATGATTAACAAAAGTATGTATCCTCAATTAGACATAGAGCTTTGGTAGATGATCCAGTCTCTGAAATGAGAAAGGAAAACCAAAGCAGCCATGTAACAGTCATCTGTTAATCACAGTGTGAGAGGATGTGAGAGGATGGCATGGCAACGTTTGTGTCCAGTCCAGTCGACGTAGAGTTGGCAGAGGAAACCGTCCAGTCCCCTTTTCCTGTTTTGTGGGTTTAAATCAGAAAAATTGATACAGAAGATCTGGGGAATATTTTGGTTACCAGGGAGGCCCACAAAAGAGCAACAGCAACAGGGGCTTGGTCTGAGGGGGTGAGTGGCAGGAGAGAGAGGGTGTGTTGAGGGGCCAGAGAACCTGCCATTCCCCCACCTCACCCTCGCCACAAAGCTCTCCCTATCTTCTGTACAACTGTCTTTATGTCCATTCTACTCTGTTGTTGCAACTTTTTCTTTGCTCCATTTTCCTTTTTAGAATGTGCACATTGAGGTCCAAGTCTGGGGCCTGCTGCATTGTGGGAAGGTGGGGTGTTTTAGATGTGGAGGCGAGTGGGTGTGGGGGGATTAGTGGGGCCGGTTGGATCATTTTACAGCCGCCGACCCCCCTAGACTCCTGGACAATGGGGATTAAACTTCTCTTATTCTTCACCCAGAAACGGCAGGATGACAAAGACAGTATTCCTCTGGGTCTTTTAACACCGGGCTTCACAGCTGAAGATGTGGACAAGGTGGGGGGTGGGGCATGAGCAGCCTTCTTACACAAAATTAATCCTATGGAATTTTCTCCTCATTGCAAACGGAGATTTGCAGCTTTTGCCTTGCTATCTTTGCCAATCCACACAAAACATGTCAGTCAATCGAGGATGACAGTGGTGGCCAGTGTTAGTGTTTACATCTGAGGAACCCAGGGGCTGCGTGGAAGGCAGCGTTCATTCAGAGAGCTGATACTGATCTACACAGCAGTGCTGCCGCTGCCTGCATCAAAGGCAATGTGTCAGTAGCTCATTTGGAATTGATGTGATAGATTCATTATATTTCATTTACACCGGCCTCCCGCTGGACATCCACTCTGCCAATTTTAAGGCCCAGGCAGCCAACATATCAGCACCACCACGTTCATCACTTCCCCACAATTTCACCTAACAGTGGAGGAGGAGTAATTGTTAAATCAACAGTGGACTCTGAGTGGGTGTTCTCATCAGAAATGGATTGTGTGATTTGTTAATAGCATTGTTGTGATCATTTCAGTACACATACCATTTTTCCTATTTATGCCTATAAGTGTTTTTGTAATGCCTCTTAGAAGGGGACATAGATGTTCAATCATTTCATAATCCTCATTATAGAACACTTTGAACACAATGGTTTGTTTATTCCTACAGACACCAACTACTGTATATGCATGTGTTCCTCCTAATCTTGAAGAACATTGTTTAAACCATGTTTAAGCCATCTGAGAAGCCCTCTGGTTTCCATTGCAGTATAGTGTACCACTGGATAAGAGTGTATGGTGCTAATGCAGGCCTGACCCTGTAAATGAGGCTGTATGATGTTTGTGCAGCAGTTATTGTTATTTGTACCCTAACTGAGCAGGTGAACTATCCATCTAACTAGCCTTATTATTGACCAGCGACCTCATTCAATTGAAAAAAAAATGTGTGTTATTATTTCTTATTGTTGTCCCATTATTGAGAGGGAACCTGCAAGTCAGCATTTCATTGCAATGTGTACACCACGTGTATTGTGTGCATATGACAAACAAACTTGGCTTGACTATAAGTGTAACAACTTCAGTAATGACCCATCTCTCAACCTCACACCTTTACCCCACCACGTCATCACAAATACAAGTATAGAATCTCTTGAAAGGCCGGAGCCAGCTTGCAGCAACCTGCCACTACTCCAGCATATACTACTGCTCTTCAGGAAGTAGAGGTTGTCTTTCGACACTATTAATGGGTCTCTAACTCATCACTCTGTGTTGTGTAGTTGTTGTTGGTTTTATCCCACCAGAGGAACTTCACAATGTCATTCCGTTCTCTTTCAGAGATAAATGAAATGAGAAATGCAGTGTTGTCTTTGGTGGTTGGCGCTGAGCAATCTCCAACAACAAATTATCCCCTCATCATCCTCCTCCCAAGTCTGTGGCTAAATCATTTCCCTAATAAAAATGCATCTTTCGATTGGGAGGGTGGGGATATTTTAAATATATGCATATTATCTTTCTCTCTTTCCCCCTACCCTTGCTCAACCCCTCCCTCCTATCACTCTTCCTCCTTCCCCCTCACTCACTCCCTCTTTTCCTCTCTTTCTCTTGCTCTCCCTCGCTCCCGCTCTCCCTCTCTCCCTCTCTCTGCAGTAAATAAAATATGAAATGAGTGTTCTAAAAACACAGACTGGTCACCAGAAGATAAATGTTTCAGCTGTGTTTACTGTGTGTGAGTGTTCTCTCTTTTTAGTCCTTTTTTCTTTTTCATTGTGTCCATAATTAAAATTCCTTTATTTTCAAAGTAGTTCTAAAAGAGGGAGCTAAATTGCCTTTTCCGTGTTTATATGTTGTCATTAGCCCACTGTTGTATTTCAGGAAGAGGAGAGCGGGGGGGGGGGGGGGGAGACAGCACCAATGTCCTTGAGCTGGATGGGAAGATCAACTTTATTGTGTGTGTTTGTGTGTGCGCATGTGTGTGCGTGCATGCGTTCCCTGCAAAAATGTTTAAATAAAATCATATTCTCTATGGAATATAAAATAAATCAAGTTTGTAAATAAAAATGAATTTGTTGGCTGTTGGACTAATCCAATATGTCCAAATGTATCATTATTTACAATTGAGGTGTTGATGGATCCAAAAAACACCAAATATGTAAATGTAAATTAAAATTAAAAGACCTATTCTGACACCTTATAATGAACACCACATATTTTCAGAACACAACCACACAAACACAGAACTGAAACATGCTTATCTAGCAGCACAATAGAAACAAATTTCCGGGGAGCGTGGCTCTTCATGCACATTGATGAAGTCAGCCCACATTGATACCCACATTGCAACCCCCACCACCTCCCCACTCAACCCCAAAGTCTACACCTCTTCATGGGGCAAAATCAGAACTGAGAACAGATCTGATGATCAGGGACCTCATTAGAAAAAGGTGACAATGAGGTTTTATAACTCCAAATTTCTACCAGCCAATCTTCCACATCTCCCTTTGATACTCAGGGCACGACCAGGGAGGCTGACATGGGTGGGTCCTGAATTGACACGAGGATGCAGAGAGACAGAGTGTGGAGATCCTTTGCCCCCTCTCCCTGTCGATGGGGTTCAGGGCCCTATGGCCATCCCATAAGCTTTCATATAATGAATCTGCTGGACTGAGACCATCTCATGTCCAGCAATGCTCATATTCATGTACGCACGCACACACGCACACACACACAAGCGTGCGCACACACACACTCCTCTCTCGACAGCATACGATGCTATCCCCCTTCTGCTTAGCCAGGCGCCCATAATTGAATCTCAGGTTAGGATTAATTCTAGGAGCTGCACTTGACTCGGTCAAAAACAACTATTACAGGGAGGCAATGTTGTTGTTTTTTTACACAGCACTTCACATTGATTAGTCAATGTGCAGCGATGAGAAATGCATTGGATTCTAGATGACTGTCATTTGCATTAAATGAGGAGTTTGCCACTTCCAGGGGAGGGAGACCGCCTGCCTGACAGCCATCAAGTGGAACAGACCAAATATCACTTTTTATATTGTACTGAGAGAATGAACACACACACACACACACACACACACACACACACACACACACACACACACACACACACACACACACACACACACACACACACACACACACACACACACACACACACACACACACACACACACACACACACACACACACACACACACAATACAAGCACATACTGATAAAACACAGGAGAAATGTATGATGACTTTCCTCACAAGATGTTGCCGTGTTCAAATCAAAGTCGGGAACAGTCTATCAATGTGAAAAAATTGGCAACAGCGGGCATTACAAACACACAGTAAAGAAGTCGAAAATCCTTTGAAGAGAGACCAATGTTCTATGACATAATAATCACTCAAGGTCAAGGAGAGGATCATCCAGGACTCAATCACATGATGTGAGCTCTGGAGATGGAGAGGGTTGGGAAGAGAGAGAGAAAGAGATGGTCATAAACACTGAAGTGGACGATGAGTATGCTTCAGGTTTGGTGCTTTAGTAGAGTGATATCAAGAGCATTTAAACCTGCTGGCTGCTCAAGGATGGACTCAATCTGAGACCCAACTAAAATGGGGATATTATTTTAGGAGGTTGAGCTGAGACATAAGGAGAGAGAATGACAGAAAGACTGACAGAGTAATGTTGAGAGATGTACAGTTGTGAAAGAGCAGGAGAACGCGAGAGTGATACGGAGAGGAGAACAAGAAAGATGGAGGGAAAGTAAAGGTCCTTTGCCCCAGTCTAGTCTCAAGGGAGCTGGTCCAGGGAAAGCATGGGCCTATTTAATTTCAGGGTGAAAAGAAGAGAGGCAGGAAGGAGGAGGGGTGGGGTAAAGGAGGGGGCTGAAAATTGCCCTCTTTCGGTTTTGAATGAAAGAAATAAAACGTTTCTCTTGCCTCCTCCCGACGCGCTGTCAAACTCGATCAACGCTGAGTGCCGGTGACGCTGCTCACCTCCCAGACTCCCCCTTTGCACAATGGACTCTGTGAGGAACCACCATGCATTTCACATTCAATTTAGCCCTCCCCAGGACATGGCTGTCAGGGTCATCACTGGCTGGATAAGACCGGGCCAGGTTGGGGGGATGGAGGGCGATGTCCTGGACTGAGGTAGGTTCTGGAAGAGGGGGCTATTGTTGACAGGTTTGGGCAAGCAGGTCGGAAAGGGGGTGCTGCTGGTTTGGTAAGGTGGGAGGGTCAGCGGGGACTGAGATTTGGGGGAGAATGGAGAGAAGATTTGGGGTGAAAACAGGGGTGATGGAGGGTGGCCTCTTCCCCATAATAAAAAAAAGTCTGGCTGAAAGGTCTGGCTGGAGCCTTTCTTCCACAGGGCTTATGCTGTTTTCCATGGGGTCCTCAAAAGGAGCTAGGAGACCATTACCCCACTGAAGCCCATTAGCCAGCATTAGGAGCGTCCACACACACACCCGCACAAGGAGATTTGAGACAAGCCCCAAACAGCCCACAATAACCGCGAGGTACAAGCCCTGAGCCTTAAGACCTCGACTCGCCCCAAAAGAGCCCTGAATAGACGCGCCCCAAATCATGTTGTTGAACAAATCAGGTATTAAGGAGAGAGGAGTTTGTCCGAATATACTTTCCCTAAAGACTTTAGTTAAGCTAGTTACTGCGGGGCTTTAGTTAGGCATGGACCGCTTGTGTGTGTGAGCGTGTGTGAGCTTGTATGAGTGCGTGTGTATGAGTGTGTGTCGAGGGGGCCATCATTCTCCGGACATCTACACTGTGCCTCCCTCGAACATAAACCCCTCCATCCCTCACCCCCTCAGACAGAAACACACACACACACACCCAGCCTGAAGCCTGTGTTTACCCCTCCAAACAATAGGCTGCTATTGGCAATTAAATGGCATTTGGTGATCTGGAGTGCAAGTTAATGGTATTACTAGGGCAATTAATCTCCTGAATGGTGGAAAGGATTTGCTCCTCACCAATAAAACACTACTCACCATCTTACCAGCATTACATAGCTTACCTTGGGCTTATGATTCACGGCTCGTCGATTACCATTTGAATATTTATTTTTCACGCGGACGACACGGATGTAGTTCAGGATTGGCGGGATCCATTGATTTCCTGGTGCCTTCGACTGGGCCCACAGCTCTCTGTGAATCAGCAGCCTGGATGTATTCACTCATCACAGGCCTTTCAGTCAACTCAACCTCCCCTAGCCTATAGACTCCATCACTTGACAATCATACAGGTAGCTAGGTTACACTCTCTCTGCTCCCACTGTTGTAAAACATTTGTCTCTCAAACTCAACAGAACAGCCATTAAGCCCAAATTTCAAGTGTGAATCGGGCGGTCTGTAGACCGCTGTCACGCACAACTGTGCGAGTGTTTGGACCATTTTAAGTCTTTAGTGATTTGGATACCGAGGAACTTGAAACTCTCGACCTGCTCGACTGCAGCCCCGTTGATGTGGATAGGGGCATGCTCGGCCCCCCCTCTTTCCTGTAATCCACGGTCAGCTCCTTGGTCTTATTGACGTTGAGGGATAGGCTGTTGTTCTGGCACCACACTGCCAGATCACTGACCTCCTCTCTGTAGGCTGAATCATCGTCGCCGGTGATCAGGCCTGCCACGGTCGTGTCATCAGCAAACTTGATGATGGTGTTGGAGTCGTGCGTGGCCACTCAGTCGTTGATGAACAAGGAATACAGGAGGCACAAAGCACACACAAGGAGGTGTTCAGACCCAGAGTCCTAAGCTTGACGAGCTTGGAGGGGACAATGGTGTTGAACGCTGAGCTGTAGTCAGTGAACAGCATTCTCACATAGGTATTCCTCTTATCTAGGTGGGTGAGGGCAGTGTGGAGAGCAATTGAGATTGTGTCATCTATGGATCTGTTGGGGCGGTATTCAAATTGGAGTGGGTCTAGGGTATCTGGGATGGTGGAGTTAATGTGTGCTATAACTAGCCTCTTAAAGCACTTCATGATTACAGATGTGAGTGCTACAGGGCGGTAGTCATTGTAGCATAAAGCCTTAGAGTTCTTGGCAACAAGAATGATGGTGGTCATCTTAAAACATGGGGATTACAGACTGGGACAAGGAGAGGTTGAAAATTACCATGAATATGCCTTCCAGCTGTTCTGCGCAGGCTCTGATAACACACCCTGGAATACCATTGGTGTCCCACGGCCTTGCGTTGCTGACCTGATTAAAGACCTTTCTCACAACGACCTCAGAGAGCGAGATCACCCAATCCTCTGGGTCGGTGATGGCCCTCACACCCAGATCATGTTGTTGTTTTCAAAGCGTGCATAAAATGCATCGAGTTTGTCTGGTAGAGAGGCATCGTTGGGCAGATCACAGGTTGGGTCTTCCTTTGTAATCCATAATGGACTGTAACCCTGTCACGTGCAGCGGCCGTCAACGCCTGTGCAATATGATTCCACCTTTTTCCTATATTGTCCTTTTGCTCGTTTGATGACAGCGAAGGTCATAGCAAGGCTTCTTGTACTTACTCTTGTCCTTGGCCGTAGCTTCAAGGTTGTCTACTATAGCTCTTTGTGGGGTAGCCCTGTCCTTTAGTTTAGCTCCAACCTCGGTGTTAATCTCAATGTTTATCTTCATATGAGTTTCGACCTGTCCCCAAATGAATTCACAGTTGGTTTTGGTATTTTAACCTGCGTGTCATGAACGCGTCTGTTGGGGATAGACAAAATCAACATGCGCACGACGACATACACACAGCTAGTTTGGTCATCATACAACAGTGTACTGCTTACTTACCAGTCCTTTTTCAACAATGTTAAAGATAAAAAGTTACATAAAAAATTGAAATAGGGACACAAGAAATAAATATACAGTGAATACTGAATAACAATGAGTAAAAATAACATGGCTATATACAGGGAGTACCAGTACCGAGTCGATGTGCAAGGCTACGATGTAATTGAGCTGGCTATGTAAACATAGGTAGGGTTAAAGTGACTAGGCAACATGATAAATAATAAACAGTAGCGGGTAGCCATTTGATTAGCTATTTCGCAGTCTTGTTTAGCAGTCTTATGGCTTGGGGTAGAAGCTGTTCAGGGTCCTGTTGGGTCCAGACTTGGTGCACTGCTACCGCTTGCCTTACAGTAACAGAGAGAGCAGTCTATGGGTTGGATGGCTGGAGTCTTAGAAAAAATGTTGGGCCTTCCTCTGGCACTGCCTGGTATAGAGTTCCTGGATAGCAGGGAACTTGGCCCCAGTGATGTACTGAGCCATACTCACCACCCTCTGTAGCCCCTTGCGGTCGGGTGCCTTGCAGTTGCCGCGTACCAATCGGTGAAGCAACTGGTCAAGATGTACTCAATTGTGCAGGTGTAGAACCATTTGAGGATCTAAGGGCCCACGCCAAATCTTTTCAGCCTCCCGAGGGGGAAGAGGCACTGTCGTGCCCTCTTCACAACTGTGTGGGTGAGTGTCACACCCTGATCTATTTCACCTGTCTTTGTGATTGTGTCTACCCCCTCCAGGTGTCGCCCATCTTCCCCATTATGCCCTGTGTGTTTAGATCTGTGTTTTCTGTTTGTCTGTTGCCAGTTCGTCTTGTTTTTTTCAAGTCAACCAGCATTTTGTGTCTCAGCTCCTGCTTTTCCAGTCTGTCTTTTCTCGCTCTCCTGGTTTTGACCCTTGCTTGTCCTGACTCTGAGCCCGCCTGCCTGACCACGCTGCCTGCCCCTGACCCTGCCTGCCGCCCAGTACCGTTGCCCCACATCTGGTTTACTGACCCTTGCCTGCCTTGACCTGTCTATTGCCTGCCCCTGTTGGAATATTAAACTATTGTTTATTTGACGTGGTCTGCATCTGGGTCTTACCATCATACCTGATAGTACAAACTGGCCATGACTGACCCAGCAGACCTGGACCAGCTGTGCAACGCCATCTCATCCCAAGGAGCCTCCATTGGTAGGCACGAGGAATTGCTTCGTGGGCTGATGGAGGGTGTCCAAACGTTGGCTGAGTGCCATGACCGGGCGTTGGACATACTGCTGGAGCAATTCAGCGTGTTGTCTGAGGGGCAGCCTGCCACGATGGTAACCCCACTGCCCCTCAGCAACTTGGCGGTTAGCACTGCCGCCCCACCTGCCACTCCACCTTCCCGGGAGTCCCAGTTACCTCCTCCGGAACGCTTTAATGGAGAGCCGAGCACCTGTCGGAAATAAGCAAACAGGAAACCACTCACCCAGAGGCGGCGCTCCTAGTGGCCGGAGACTTTAATGCAGGGAAACTTAAATCAGTTCTACCAAATCTCTGTCAACATGTTAAATGTGCAACCAGAGGGAAAAAAATTCTAGATCACCTGTACTCCGCCTCGCGCCTCGCCCTCCATTTGGTAAATCCAACCACAACTCTATCCTCCTGATTCCTGCTTACAAGCAAAAATTAAAGCAGGAAGCACCAGTGACTCGTTCTATAAAAAAATGGTCAGATGAAGCAGATGCTAAACTACAGGACTGTTTTGATATCACAGACTGGAACATGTTCCGGGATTCTTCCGATGACATTAAGGAATACACAACATCAGTCACTGGCTTTACCAATAAGTGCATTGAGGACGTCGTCCCACAGTGACTGTACGTACATACCCCAGCCAGTAGCCATGGATTACAGGCAACATTCGCACTGAGCTAAAGGGTAGAGCTGCCGCTTTCAAGGTGCAGGACTCTAACCCGGAAGCTTACAAGAAATCCCGCTATGCCCTGCGAAGAACCATCAAACAGGCAAAGCTTCAATACAGGGCTAAGATTGAATCATACTACACTGGCTCCGACGCTCGTCGGATGTGGCAAGGCTTGCAAACTATTACAGACTACAAAGGGAAGCACAGCCGCGAGCTGCCCAGTGACACGAGCCTACCAGACGAGCTAAATCACTTCTATGCTTGCTTCGAGGCAAGCAACACTGAGGCATGCATAGCGCCCAAACAGATCCACAGATGATGTAATCTCTATTGCACTCCACACTGCCCTTTCCCACCTGGACAAAAGGAACACCTATGTGAGAATGCTATTCATTGACTACAGCTCAGCGTTCAACACCATAGTACCCTCAAAGCTCATCACTAAGCTAAGGAGCCTGGGACTTAACACCTCCCTCTGCAACTGGATCCTGGACTTCCTGACGGGCCGCCCCCAAATGGTGAGGGTAGGTAACAACACATCTGCCACGCTGATCCTCAACGCTGGAGCTCCCCAGGGGTGCGTGCTCAGTCCCCTCCTGTACTCCCTGTTCACCCACGATTGCATGGCCAGGCACGACTCCAACACCATCGTTACGTTTGCTGACGACACAACAGTGGGAGGCCTGATCACCGACAATGACGAGACAGCCTATAGGGAGGAGGTCAGAGACCTGGCCAGGTGGTGCCAGGACAACAACCTATCCCTCAACGTAACCAAGACTAAGGAGATGATTGTGGACTACAGGAAAAGGAGCACTGAGCACGTCCCCATTCTCATCGACAGGGCTGTAGTGGAGCAGGTTGAGTGCTTCAAATTCCTTGGTGTCCACATCAACAACAAATTAGAATGGTCCAAACACACCAAGACAGTCGTGAAGAGGGCACAACAAAGCCTATTCCCCCTCAGGAAACCAAAAAGATTTGGCATGGGTCCTGAGATCCTCAAAAGGTTCTACAGCTGCAACATCGAGAGCATCCTGACCGGTTGCATCACTGCCTGGGTACGGCAATTGCTCGGCCTCCGACCGCAAGGCACTTCATCAGTACATCACTGGGGCAAAGCTGCCTGCCATCCAGGACCTCTACACCAGGCGGTGTCAGAGGAAGGCCCTGAAAATTGTCAAAGACCCCAGCCACCCCAGTCATAGACTGTTCTCTCTACTACCGAATGGGAAGCGGTACCGGAGTGCCAAGTCTAGGACAAAAAGGCTTCTCAACAGTTTTTACCCCCAAGCCATAAGACTCCTGAACAGGTAAGCAAATGGTTACCCGCACAATTTGCATTGTGTACCCTTCCCGCTACTCTCTGTTTATCTTATATGCATAGTCACTTTAACTATACATTCATGTACATACTACCTCAATTGTCCCGACCAACCAGTGCTCCCGCACATTGGCTAACCGGGCTATCTGCATTGTGTCCCACCACCCGCCAACCCCTCTTTTTACGCTACTGCTACTCTCTGTTCATCATATATGCATAGTCACTTTAACCATACCCACATGTACATACTACCTCAATAAGCCTGACTAACTGGTGTCTGTATATAGCCTTGCTACTCTTATTTTCAAATGTCTTTTTACTGTTGTTTTATTTCTTTACTTACCTACCTACACACACACACACACACACACACACACACACACACACACACACACACACACACACACACACACACACACACACACACACACACACACACACACACACACACACACACACACACACACACACACCTTTTTATTTGCACTATTGGTTAGAGCCTGTAAGTAAGCATTTCACTGTAAGGTCTACACCTGTTGTATTCGGCGCACGTGACAAATAAACTTTGATTTGATTTGATATAGCTCTTTTCCGTCAGATTGCTCCAAAATAGCCTACATCATGCTGATGTCTGGAAGGGCTCTCACTTGGGCTACCACCATATGGGAACAGCAGCCGGCCATATGTTCGAGCCTGGAGGGGTTCGTGGGAGAGGTGAGGAAGGTCTTTGATGCCCTGTTCTCTGAGAGAGAAGCTACCAGGAGGCTAATCCAGCTCCGGCAGGATTCCCGCGCTGTGGCCGACTATGCAGTGGATTTCCGTACGTTGGCAGCGGAGAGTGCATGGAACCCAGAAGCACTGTTCGACATGTTCCTGCACGGCGTCTCGGAGTAGGTTAAGGATGAGCTTGCGGCTAGGGAGTTACCTACAGATTTTGACTCCCTCATCGCTTTGACCATCCGCATCGATGGGTGATTGCGGGAACAACGGATGGAGAGGAAATTCGATTTCACTTGCATGTCCAGGGATTCCACCTCACCTCCGAGTCATCCCGGAAGTCCCTGATGGTACCGTAGCCGAGAGCACCCCAGTTTTTCCGACCTTCCTAGAAGAGTCATCGAGGAGGGCCGAGGCACTGTTTTCCGAGCCCATGCAACTAGTCAGGGCTGGGATGTTGCCAGCGGAATGGCAACACCGTATCAGCACAAGGAGTGTGTCTGTATTGTGGGAATTTTGGTAATTTTGTGTCCTCGTGCCCGGTAAAAGACCAGGCTCACTGGTAGGAGCGAGTACTCTGGAGGGCCATATGGGGAACTTTCTGCTTCCCTTACTCGCACACCTTTTCATGTCATTCTGCTGTGGGGAATCCAGTCCAAATCTCTCTGGGTCCTCATTGACTTTGGGGCCGATGAGAGCTTTTTGGACGCTACCCTGGCTTCCGAATTGAACATTCCCACCCAGCCCCTCTCCATTCCCATGGATGTTAGAGCATTCGACGGGCACTCTATAGGTCGGGTTACCTATAACACCACTCCCATCAACCTACGTGTGTCAGGGAATCACAGAGAGACAATTCAGTTCCTGCTCATCAAGTCCTCCCAGATCCCCATGGTTTTGGGACTCTCCTGGCTCCAGCGACACAACCCACTCATCAACTGGTCTACAGGTGCCATCATGGGCTGGAGTCCGTTCTGTGACGTCCATTGTCTGAAGTCTGCGCAACCTGCCCCGGGACATCTTCCTGGGTCCTCGGAGGTGGTTCCGGATCTCTCTGCCATTCCCGCGGAGTACCAAGATCTCCGGGGTGTTCAGCAAGTCCCGGGTCACTTCCCTTCCGCCGCACCGCCCCTATGACTGCGGGATTGACCTTGTCCCTAGCACCACGCCGCCCCGTCTTCGCTGTCGGGACCTGAAACCTAGGCTATGGAGGACTACATTGGGGACTCCCTAGCTACTGGATTTATCCATCCCTCTTCCTCTCCCACTCCTGCGCAGGGTTCTTCTTCGTGGAGAAGAATGACCCTGCGCCCGTGCATTGACTACCGGCGACTCAATGATATCACTGTAAAGAACCGTTATCTGCTACTACACATTTCCTCTGCCTTCGAGCCACTCCAGGGGTCCACTGTGTTCTCCAAGCTGGATCTACGTAATGCCTACCACCTGGTGTGGATACGAGAGGGGGACGAGTGGAAGACCGCCTTTCAACATGGCCAGCGGCCACTACGAATATCTGGTCATGCCCTTTGGCCTCACCAACACCCCTGCCGTGTTCCAGGCTCTGGTGAATGACGTTCTCCACGACATGCTGAACCGGTTCGTCTTCGTCTACATTGATGACATCCTCGTCTTCTCCCGCTCCCCCCAAGAACATGTGCTCCATGTCTGGCAGGTTCTCCAGCGCCTTCTGCAGAACGAGTTGTTCGTTAAGGCAGAAAAGTGTGAGTTCCATCGCTCCACCATTCCCTTTCTGGGCTACATCATCTCTGCTGGGAGCATCAAGATAGATCCCGAGAAGGTGAAGGCGGTGGTGGATTGGCTTCAGCCTAAGTCCAGGGTGCAGCTGCAACGCTTCCTGGGGTTCGCCAACTTTTATCGCCCCTTAATCCGGGGTTACAGCACCCTGGCCTCCCCCCCGGACCGGGCGTTCCGGGACCTTACACACCGCTTCACCACGGCTCTGATCCTGGTTCATCCGGACACTTCCCGTCAGTTCGTGGTGGAGGCCGATGATTCGGAAGTCGGAGTGGGGGCTGTTCTGCCCCACCATGGACCTTAAGCTGCATCCCTGTGCCGCCTTCTCCCACCGCCTCACCGCCACAGAGAGGAATTACGATGTGGGGAATCAGGAGCTTCTCGCGGTGAAGATGGCATTGGAGGAACGAAGGGGCGGAACATCCATTCATTGTGTGGACCGACCACAAAAACCTGGAGTATCGCCGCACCGCCAAGCGCCTCAACTCCAGGCAGGTGAGATGGGCCCTGCTGTTTACCCGGTTCAACTTTTCCATCTCCTACTGGCCGGGGGCCAAGAACGTCAAGTCGCATGCCCTGTCTCGCCGCTATAACCCCACGGATACCACCCCGGAGCCCGATACCATCCTTCCCACCTCATGCCTGGCGACGGCACTCAGCTGGGGTATCAGGAAACAGGTCCGGGAGGTGCAGCGGTCGCAGCCGAACCCTGGGGGTTTCCCAGATAATCGGATATTTGTGCCTGACGCTGTCCGCTCCGCGATCCTGGAGTGGGCCCATTCCTCCAGGTTTGCCTGCCACCCGGGCTCCCGGCAGACCCTTGTGTCACGTCCTGGCCAGTATAAGGTTAATTGTTTTTGTAGTTTGGTCAGGACGTGGCAGAGGGTATTTGTTTTATGTGGTTCGGGTGGTGTGTTTGTGTAAAGGGTGTTTGATTTAGTATTTCCGGGTTTTTGGTTGATGGTCTATGTGTTTGTATTCTATGGTTAGTCTAGTGTGTGTGTTTCTATGTTTGGTTAATTGGGGTTGGGACTCTCAGTTGAAGGCAGGTGTTGTCTATCTGCCTTTGATTGAGAGTCCCATATATTAGGGTGTGTTTGTGTGTGTGATTTGTGGGTGATTGTTCTGTGTTGAGCTTTGCTTTGCCAGACTGTTTGTTAGTTGTTCGTTTTTCGGTTTTGTTATTTTGTATGTTCATTTTTGAAGATAATTAAAAATCAAGATGAGCATTCACGTACCTGCTGCGTTTTGGTCCTCATTCACCGACGACAACCGTGACAGAATCACCCACCAACTATGGACCAAGCAGCAGAAGAAGGAGCAGAGGGAATTTGAGTTGGACTGGCGGGAGAAGTGGACCTGGGAGGAAGTTCTGGACGGGGCCGGACCTTGGCACCAGGCTGGGGAGTATCGCCGCCCGCAGTGGGAAATTGAGGCAGCCAAGGCAGAGAGGCGTAGGTACGAGGCCATGGACGCGCTGAGGGAGAAGCACGAGAGGCACCCCCAATAATTTTTTTTGGGGGGGCACACGGGTAGTTTGGCTAGGCGTAAGAAGAGCCGGAAGCCAGCTACCCGTGGTTATATGGAGGAGCGTATGGGGTGGAGAGCGCTATGTTTCGCTGAGGAGCGCACTCTCTCACCCATACGCACGCACAGTCCGGTGCGCGTTATTCCAGCCCCTCGCAGGTGCCGTGCTAGAGCGGGCATCCAGCCTGGTAGGAGGATGCCTGCGCAGCGCATCTGGTCGCCGGTACGCCTCCGAGGTCCAGGCTACCCAACTCCCGCTCTACGCACGGCTACCATCAGGCCCCTGCACAGCCCAGTCTGCCCTGTACGAGCACCCCGCTCGTACAGGGCTACTAGTTCCATCCAGCCAAGGCGGGTTGTGCAGGAGGTAAGATCTAGACCGACTGTGCGCCTCCATAGCCCTGGGTTTCCAGCTCCTGTCTCTCGTGCGGACCCGGAAGTGCGTCAACCCAGTCCGACTCGTCCTGTTCCCGCTCCCCGCACTAGCCTGGAGGTGCGTGTTAATAATCTGGTAAGCCCATTACCAGCACCACGCACCAGGCTACAAGTGCGTAAACCCAGCCTCACCAGTCAACAGTCATCAGAGCTGCCCGCCAGTCAACAGTCGTCATCAGAGCTGCCCGCCAGTCAACAGTCGTCATCAGAGCTGCCCGCCAGTCAACAGTCGTCATCAGAGCTGCCCGCCAGTCAACAGTCGTCATCAGAGCTGCCCGCCAGTCAACAGTCGTCATCAGAGCTGCCCGCCAGTCAACAGTCGTCATCAGAGCTGCCCGCCAGTCAATAGTCGTCATCAGAGCTGCCCGCCAGTCAACAGTCGTCATCAGAGCTGCCCGCCAGTCAACAGTCGCCGGAGTGGCCAGACTGCGCTGAACTGCCGGAGTGGCCAGACTGCGCTGAACTTCCGGAATGGCCAGACTGCGCTGAACTGCCGGAGTGGCCAGACTGCGCTGAACTGCCGGAGTGGCCAGACTGCGCTGAACTGCCGGAGTGGCCAGACTGCGCTGAACTGCCGGAGTGGCCAGACTGCGCTGAACTGCCGGAGTGGCCAGACTGCCCTGAATTGCCGGAGTGGCCAGACTGCCCTGAACTGCCGGAGTGGCCAGACTGCCCTGAACTGCCGGAGTGGCCAGACTGCCCTGAACTGCCGGAGTGGCCAGACGGTCCAGACTGTCCCGAGTGGCCAGACGGTCCAGACTGTCCCGAGTGGCCAGACGGTCCAGACTGTCCCGAGTTGCCAGACGGTCCAGACTGTCCCGAGTTGCCAGACGGCCCAGACTGTCCCGAGTTGCCAGACGGCCCAGACTGTCCCGAGTTGCCAGACGGCCCAGACTGTCCCGAGTTGCCAGACTGCCCAGACTGTCCCGAGTTGCCAGACTGCCCAGACTGTCCCGAGTTGCCAGACTGCCCAGACTGTCCCGAGTTGCCAGACTGTCCCGAGCTGCCAGACTGCCCAGACTGTCCCGAGCTGCCAGACTTCCCCGACAGCCTGGAACGGCCTGAGCCGGAGCCACCTGTTGCTTGGGGTTATTTTTTGTTAAGGTGCTTCTGGGGTAGCACCTTTAAGGGGGGGGGGGGGTACTGTCACGTCCTGGCCAGTATAAGGTTAATTGTTTTTGTAGTTTGGTCAGGACGTGGCAGAGGGTATTTGTTTTATGTGGTTCGGGGTGGTGTGTTTGTGTAAAGGGTGTTTGATTTAGTATTTCCGGGTTTTTGGTTGATGGTCTATGTGTTTGTATTCTATGGTTAGTCTAGTGTGTGTGTTTCTATGTTTGGTTAATTGGGGTTGGGACTCTCAGTTGAAGGCAGGTGTTGTCTATCTGCCTTTGATTGAGAGTCCCATATATTAGGGTGTGTTTGTGTGTGTGATTTGTGGGTGATTGTTCTGTGTTGAGCTTTGCTTTGCCAGACTATTTGTTAGTTGTTCGTTTTTCGGTTTTGTTATTTTGTATGTTCATTTTTGAAGATAATTAAAAATCAAGATGAGCATTCACGTACCTGCTGCGTTTTGGTCCTCATTCACCGACGACAACCGTGACACCTTGCCTTCGTGCGACAACGCTTTTGGTGGCCTACCATGGTTCCGGACGTCGCTGCCTTTGTCGCCGCCTGCACGGTCTGTGCACGGAACAAGACCCCTTGACAAGCTCCGGCTGGCCTCCTCCAACCTCTGCCCGTCCCTCACTGTCCCTGGTCTCACATCTCCCTGGACTTTGTCACGGGTCTCCCAATTTTCCAATTGTTTCATTCTGAACGGAACCATTATTTTTATTTGTTCCATTCCACTGTTCCGACCAGCAAAATAAAGTTCAGAACCGATTCAAACAAAAAAAGGTTATGGTTTATATCGTTCCTTTTTGTTCCCTTTTAAACCTCTGAAATCATAAAAAAATGATTTAGCTTGACATTAAATTACTTCACCAATCTTTGCGGATAGAGCAGCTTGCTATGGAGCGGGCAAGCTATTTACATGCATTGGACAGACAAGTGTAAGGGCGCATGCGATGTAACAGATATTTTGTAGGTGGGGAGAGAGCGAGAGAGGGTGGAGGAAGAGGCTTGGCTTGAAGTGCTGGGCAGCTTGTTGTTATGATATGCATTATCTGAATTAGGCCCACATAATTATACCTACGGAGGAGCGGCTTCTATAAAGGAACTTAGAGGTCATTGAAGTTAAGTTACCCTAACGTTGGACCAGCTAGCTAGATAGCTAACAAGCTTGTGTGTGCAGAGCAGCACCAGAATTAAAATAAACTCTCACTTTTTTGTAGTTAATAAATTCAATGTGAAACATGATAACTATAGTATCCTTAACTAGCATTGAAAATGTTATTGAATAGGTCATTTTCAAATGAAAAATGTATCTCCCTAATTTCTGAGTCACGCTTGTAACGTCAGTAGGTTACTAGACTATGCTTCGGAGAGGAGGGGCTACACACGCACACACACTGGCAAAGATGTTCAGCTGGCAGGCAGACCCTGGAATAAGTTTCTGAGTGACAGAATGAGGGCTTTGTATAGGGGCTTTGATGTGCTTTTTTAAATGCCCGGAACGTAAAATAAGATTAACTGGTTCCCATGCTTTTAAAATAACGGTTTTGTTCCGGAACAGTATAGATCTTTTTCATTTGCGGTTCTGATTCTGTTCATCAAAAAACAATATATATTTTCTGGTTTTTGGTTCTGTTCCCTGAAACGGTTCCAACCCCTGACCCTGACCCTAACTCCTAACCCCTAACCCCAAACCCTAGCTTAGCTAACAGTAGCCACTTAGAGACCTAGCTAACGTTAGCCACAATAAAGTGGAATTTGTAACATATCATACGTATTGCAAATTCGTAACATGTACGAATTGCAATTCGTGACATATCGTACAAATTGCAATTCGTAACATATACTTTTTTCATTAATACCATACATACCATACAAAATGTAACATATACTAAATGAGGGAGACACATTTACTTTTACTATGTTACGTCTATCCTTGAGTCCAGGTTGCAGCGAATGCCAGGTCTTTTCAGTGCTGTTACAGTGTAAGTAGCTATAGCTTTCCAACACATTATTGATGTGTCTACTACTGAGAGAATTTTGAGGTGTGTAATGCAAATACAAACCTTATTAACCTAAGAATTTGATGTTATCTCACTGAGACTGTAATTCAAAGACCTAACTGTGAGTAAGGTCAGGGCATAAATACTAAAGAACGGCAGAAAACAGTGCAGACCTTCCTGCCCACTTTTTCCTAAATAAAATACTGACTAGATCAAACTATCTATGGATAAGGTGATAGAGGGAAAGAGAGATGGGGAAAAAAGAGCACGTTTCCCCCTTAAGAATAGCTAAATAATTTGGGTCCAGTAGTGTCTGCATCTCTTTCTCTCTCTCACTCGGCTCTTGTTTGTCCAGAGATCCAGTTCTGTGAGTGGCCTGTTCCATGGACAAGGAGCTTTGAGAGGAATATGGAAAGGCAGATTTAAAGGTGACGGGTGGTCAGAGGGGAGGGAGAGAGGGGCCCTTGTTATCAGAGCTATGTGGCTACATTTAGAAAAAAAACTCTCCCCCCTCCACCCTCTGGTTAATGGAACTAAGGAGGAGATGGCGAATGTAACAAAGACCCAGCTTAGAAAGGTCTAGTCCCATGGGGAGAGGGATAAAGTCATGAAAAACAGAAAATAAATATATAAATATAATTATTTTTTATTCTGATCTCTATCAGGATCATATATGATACAGCATCAAAAGAAATCTTGTTCAAACATGCAATTTCTATCATTTCAAAAGGTTAAAACAGCCTAAAATAGCAATACCAAAACCTGAGGACTGTTGAAAACATGTTCTTTCTGGTGTGTGGGCCGGGGGACTAAATCCAAACTGCACACGTCTTGTAGTAGGGGCCAATTCACTAATTAATTCATCATAAGAGCAGGGATCATCAATGCCCGAGGACAATACTCAGATCTGGCCCAGATCTGTAATGGCTCTGTTTTTAGATGTTGTACCTCTGTGCACCAACAGGGCTCCACAACCTTCACAGAGCAGACAGATCACAGAGAGAACCAAACAGAACAGAGTAGTGGCTGTTGATTCTGAGGATTATGGGAACGTCTGTTTGTCCCCACACACACCATGTTGCCCACCAGCCAAAAGACACAAGATGCCTCCAGTCTGATTCATTTCCACTCTCCTCGTCAAGTGTCTGTGGCATCCGCAGTCACTATGAGACCTTCACTGGGGGATTCAGACAGATATTCACATTTACCTACTGCGGCTTTTCAAAATATGTAACTGCATGTTTTAAATATTCAATTTTCAATATTTCAATATTTTTTTGTAGAAACATTAAAATCCCTTATTTCTCTGTTATTATATCATTACATTGATTATTACATAATCGTTTTCTTACTGATGCCCTAACCTTAAATAAATCCACATTTTTAAAGTAATAACTATTCTGGGCCACCATGTGGGCAAAATGTAATCAAAATAACATAATATGCATACATTGATTCCTAATGCATGATCACCCCCCTCCATAAACGCAAAGAAAAGTAATATGCAATCATACGCCCTGCACCCTTAACCCTCCCCCTTATGCCTGCCACTGCTCTTATCTCCTAATGTGTGAATTCATGGGCTGGAGAAAGATGAAGTCTAACTGGCATTATGCTGCCTCTCCTGGGACCTGACTCCTATTGCTGTGCAGTTTAAGCCATTTCAGCCAGAGCTATGATCTTAATTAGCTACACCTAAAGCTTGTCTCTCCCCAGACAAGTCTAATTAAGCTCAGCACCTTCCCTGGCCAGGGCCCCTCTGTTGGCTAGAAATGAACTCACAATCTCTTGTCCAAGGACTACAACCTGGGATACATCACAAGTAATCATCTCCCCACTACCACCAACCCGCCACCACATACCCCCCTTGTCGGCCCAGTTAGTACCCCCCTCTGTCAATCCACAGTCCAGCACAATGGCATTTTTCCCAACTAATTTGCTTTGTATATTAAATAGCCTCTTCACCCCAGTCAAAGAGAATCCTCCTCCTCACAGGACCCTTAATAAGTCAGTGGCAGAGAGAGGGGCTAACTGGCTAACTGACTGACTGCGTATCAAAGAGCAGTCTTACCTCTTTAGGTCGTGGCGGTCGCTCAAGCTAAATGCCTGCTTGTTAGTGTATGGGGGGGGGTGTAGTTCTCCTGTATTTGTTCATATTGTCGCTCGCCTCACTTGTTGATCCAACGTTTGTGTATGTTTTCTAAGAGACATCCTCTTAATTGCATAGTTCCCTTTAACCCTTTCAAGGACATTGAACTTATATTGTAAGCCATCACCACTGATAGCCATGTCTGTCCATCACCACTCTGATAGTCGCCATTGCTAGATATTGCTCTGTGTCGTCATGTCAGCATCCTAAACTCCTTAGTGTTAGTGTGGGCTGGCTCAGCCACTTAGCTAGGATAAGCCCTGGCTAATGTCATAATGGCCATGAGGATTCCTCTGAGCCCTCCTGGGTTATGTCAATTCATCAGGGGGAAATGAACTGCCGCAATTAACAGAAATTAGCCCAATGCAATTGAGCAACTGTGGGTGTATGAGAGGAACGAACGACACTCACACCCCCTTATCGATACGGACTTATCAATAATATTTATGATACCGCAAGCTAGACTCATCAGCTATTCATGCAAGCCATAATGCTGGAACACTGAGGATGTAGGCAGCACAACCGAATAGCTAGCTAGTCAATATCCAATAAGAGGGCTGTAGTAGTAATCTCTCCTCAGGTTGCAGACCTGTGCCTGGTAAATAAACCCTGCAAGAAAAATAACACACTGAAGCTCACGGCCAGGCCTCACAGCTCCGAATAGGAATAATAGGTTTACGAATAACTTATACACACAATAAAATAACTTTAATCTTATGTTAATATGTGACAATGTAAAATGAAATATTAATGCCTCCTCATAACATTACATGGTTGGAGTATAATGTCTAATGTGGATTTCACCAGCAATAGAAATTGCAGCAGTGGATGAAAAATGATTCCCTGTGTTAAGGATGCCCACGACCCTCCCACCCTCTTATCACACCAAGCTAAACAATGTTTCATTTTACCTATTAATGTTTTTCTCCATATTATGTCTATCTCCGATAAGCTACCCAGAACAGGGCTGAGAATAGCCCATATTAATATATGTAGTCGTAGAAAAAGGTTCATGAAATCAATAACTTTCTAACATCAGATAACATTCATATACTGGCCATCTCTGAAACTCACAGATAATTCCTTTGATGATACTGCAGTAGCAATACAAGGATATAACATCTACAGAAAAGACAGGAATGCCTATGGGGGAGGTGTTGTGGTACCTGTTCAGAACCAAACCAAGATAATTGACATAAAACACAATGGAAAAAGACTTTGGAGTACCTTAAATTCAGTGGTGGAAAAAGTACCCAATTGTCATACTTGCGTATAATTATAGATACCCTAACAGAAAGTTACTCAAGTAAAAGTCACCCAGTAAAATAGTACTTGAGTAAAAGTATTTGGTTTTAAATATACTTAAGTGTCAAAGGTAAATGTAATTGCTAAAATATACTTAAGTATCAAAAGTAGAAGTAAAAGTATAAATCATTTCAAATTCCTTATTTTAAGCAAAGCAGACGGCACCATTTTCCTGTTTTTAAAATTCACGGATAGCCAGGGGCACACTCCAACACTGACATTATTTACAAAAGATGCATTTGTGTTTAGTGAGTCCGCCAGACCATAGGCAGTAGGGATGACCATGTGTTCTCTTGATAAGTGCATCAATTTCACCTTTTCCCTGTCCTGCTAAGCATTCAAAATGTTATTAGTACTTCGGGTTGTCAGAGAAAATGTATGGATTAAAAAGTACAATATTGTTCTTTAGGAATGTAGTGAAGTAAAAGTAAAAGTAGTCAAAAAATATAAATAGTAAAGTAAAGATACCTCCAAAAATGACTTAAGTAGTACTTTAAAGTATTGTTACTTAAGTACTTTACATTACTGCTTAAATGATACATGTCTCATGAGCAGAAAACCCAATTAATCTTGTTTATTTAAGTTGATGGGTAATTTATAACAAAACCTTTAGATATTGCCAATAATTTCAATGACTATTTCACTAGTAACGTGGAAAAACTCAGAAGTGAAATGACAACATTGAACAGTGAACCATCATATTTTTGTATAAAAGATGTAATAATGAAAGAAATGTACTGCTGTTTTGAATTTGGTCAAGTTAGTGTGGGAGAGGTGGAAAGACTATTGTTACCCATCAGTTATGATAAGCCACCAGGTATAGACAACCTTGATGGGAAACTATTGAGAATGGTATCAGACTGTATTTCCATCGCTACTTGCTATATCTTTAACCAAAGCCAAAAGGAGTGTGTGTGTCCACAGGTGTGGAAGGAAGCTAAAGGAATTCCACTGCCTAAAAATAGTAAAGCACCCTTTGCTGGCTGTAACAGCCACCCAATCAGTTTGCTGCCTGCTCTTAGTCATATCAAATCAAATGTATTTATAAAGCCCTTCTTACATCAGCTGATATCTCAAAGTGCTGTACAGAAACCCAGCATAAAACCCCAAACAGCAAGCAAAGCAGGTGTAGAAGCACGGTGGCTAGGAAAAACTCCTAGAAAGGCCAGAACCTAGGAAGAAACCTAAAGAGGAACCAGGCTATGAGGGGTGGCCAGTCCTCTTTTGGCTGTGCCGGGTGGAGATTATAACAGAACATGGCCAGATGTTCAAATGTTCATAGATGACCAGCAGGGTCAAATAATAATAATCACAGTGGTTGTCTAGGGTGCAACAGGTCAGCACCTTAGGAGTAAATGTCAGTTGGCTTTTCATAGCCGATCATTCAGAGTATCTCTACCGCTCCTGCTGTCTCTAGAGAGTTGAAAACAGCAGGTCTGGGACAGGTAGCACGTCCGGTGAACAGGTCAGGGTTCCATAGCCGCAGGCAGAACAGTTGAAACTGGAGCAACAGCACGGCCAGGTGGACTGGGGACAGCAAGGAGTCATCAGGCCAGGTAGTCCTGAGGCATGGTCCTAGGGCTCAGATCCTCAGAGAGAGAGAGAGAAAGAAAGAAAGAATTAGAGAGAGCATACTTAAATTCACACAGGACACCGGATAAGACAGGAGAAATATAGATATAACAGACTGACCCTAGCCCCCCTACACAAACTACTCCAGCATAAATACTGGAGGCTGAGACAGGAGGGGTCGGGAGACACTGTGGCCCCGTCCGACGATACCCCCGGACAGGGCCAAACAAGCAAGATAAAACCCCACCCACTTTGCCAAAGCACAGCCCCCACACCACTAGAGGGATATCTTCAACCACCAACTTACCATCCTGAGACAAGGCCGAGTATAGCCCACAAAGATCTCCACCTCGGCACAACCCAAGGGGGGGCGCCAACCCAGACAGGAAGATCACGTCAGTGACTCAACCCACTCAAGTGACGCACCCCTCCTAGGGACGGCATGGAAGAGCACCAGTAAGCCAGTGACTCAGCCCCTGTAATAGGGTTAGAGGCAGAGAATCCCAGTGGATAGAGGGGAACCGGCCAGGCTGAGACAGCAAGGGCAGTTCGTTGCTCCAGTGCCTTTCCGTTCACCTTCACACTCCTGGGCCAGACTACACTCAATCATAGGACCTACTGAAGAGATGAGTCTTCAATAAAGACTTAAAAGTTGAGACCGAGTCTGCGTCTCTCACATGGATAGGTAGACCATTCCATAAAAATGGAGCACTATAGGAGAAAGCCCTGCCTCCAGCTGTTTGCTTAGAAATTCTAGGGACAGTTAGGAGGCCTGCGTCTTGCGACCGTAGCGTACGTGTAGGTACATACGGCAGGACCAAATTGGAAAGATAGGTAGGAGCAAGCCCATGTAATGCTTTGTAGGTTAGCAGTAAAACCTTGAAATCAGCCCTTGTCTTAACGGGAAGCCAGTGTAGAGAGGCTACCACTGGAGTAATATGATCAAATATTTTGGTTCTAGTCAAGATTCTAGCAGCCATGTTTATTAAACTGATAGAGAGAATTGTGTTTGACAAAACATTATTTTTCAGAAAACAAGTTAACTACTGACTTTCAGCATGCATATAAAGAAGGGCACTCAACTTGTAATGCACTGACTCAGATGACAGATGACTGGTTAAAATAAATGGATAATAAGATGATAGTTGGAGCTGTATTGTTTCTAACGTCAACAACATGCATGCCAGTCTTTCCTGGTTGGGGGTTGATGAGAGATTAACTGCTTATCTTCTATTTGTTATGAAAGGTATTACTGTAATGAAAATTCAAGATGGTCTGCATAATCAAATAACATTCAGCTCAGACACCCATACATACCCTACAAAACAAGCCACCAGTGGTATCTTCACAGTCCCCAAATCCAAAATGAATTCACAGCAACACACAGTATTATACAGAGCCACGCCAGTGGGCAAAACCTGGTTGAAAAGATGTCAGTAGGATGTCTTTTTATGACGTCTTATTCTGGTCGCAAACTGTTTGAAAAATTGTTTTTTTTTACAGACCAGAATATGACGTCTTTTTCTGTCCACCATACGACCAGTTGATCATAATTGTGACCTCTGTCTGACCAGCTGGTCATAATTCTGATCACTATAGAAATGCAATGATATTATTATGTGCTATATTACGTAGCCTACTGGCCATAGTTAAGACCTCATCATAACCTGGTAATGAACACCTGACTACAGCTTATTACCTAGTGTAATCATTGTTGCAGATGATATTTCATTGCATTTCTATTTGTTTCCATAGTCACCAATTAAAGTTTAAATATGCAATTTCCTCATATACATACTTTGCGTCCTACTCCACCACGGCGGTCAGGGGCATATTTTAGGACTTTCCAGAGGGCCCGCATCACATCAACATCCTGAATTGTCTGGCTTTTCATGACACTTACTATTACATTAAAAAAAAGAAAATGAATTAACAATTGACATAATGTGGAAATGCATGACACGACAGAAGAGTAAAGCACAGTAAAATATCTTTAACAGTCAGGATCTACTAAAGATGTCTCATTGTCTATGCCAAATGTCTCAACTGCTCACATATACTTACCAACTACAACGGAGCCCACATGAGTGGTAGCAAAGGCATGTTTGCTCCTCTGTCCCTGTCACGACTTCCGCCGAAGTCGGTCCCTCTCCTTGTTCGGGCGGCGTTCGGCGGTCGACGTCACCGGCCTTCTAGCCATCGCCGATCCACTTTTCATTTTCCATTTGTTTTGTCTTTGTTTTACACACCTGGTTTCAATTCCCCAAATACATGTTCATTATTTATCCTCTTGTTTTCCAAATTATTTTTGTGCGTGATTGTTTTATGTATGTTCGGTCCGTTATTGTGGGCTCGGTATTACGACATGTTATTGGAATATTTGAGTAAAGTTACTTGTGTTACTCATCTCTGCTGTCCTGCGCCTGACTCCTCTGCACCAGCTACACTCAGACAACTACAGTCCCTTCACATTGAAGTGGAACATAAATTCATTGCTCATCAATCTGAAACATTTTAAGAAAGAGGATTAGACAGTAGTTGGATAATGACCATTTTTAACTCATCTCTAAATGGCGATGTTTTGCTTAATCCAAATACATGTTATACATGTTGCAACTTTTTGAAAACACACCGCTCCATAATCATGAGGACATTCTCCCAGACAAAGGTTCCCCCAATTGAGGACAACTTGGCAGTCTTAAAAAAGAAAGGGTAAATGCAAAAATGTAAGTATGTGTAGAGAAGCAATAAAGAGACATTAAAAGATCTGTCATATCAATCCTGCAACAAACATTGGTAGAAATGTGTGTAATTGACAAATCTCTTCCTCTTCTCTGCAACTGAGCATGTGTGAGTTTGACTGAGCGACAGGGAGAATGAGCAAGACAGAAATGGGAGAAACTTTACATGACTCGTCACGCAATATGTTAATTGCTTAAAAGTTTTAATGGAAAATATAATAGTTATATTTTCAGGGTCATCTTCAGGTGCAATAATTTTTGACTAATTACCGATGGAAATAATTAGCTAATACAGACAAAAGATTCCCATTAGAAGCCAACACACACAGCAAGCTACCAGATATCATTAATCACACAACAATTATTTAATTGTACTGCAGTTTTACTGCATTTTAACAGCAGTGAATTTTTCTCCTATTTCGTAACTACGAAAAACACTGCCATAGCCTGTAGTAAAAGCAAAAGCATTTATAGCATTGGAGATTCTCTACATTGGGAATCATCTCTGATAGCTATAGGACCGCAGAGACTGTCACAAATTTCTGCTTCTAATGACATGGCAAATTCAATGACTTGGAGGTGAAATACATTACATGACCAAAAGTATTACATGACTGCTCGTTGAACATCTCATTCTAAAATCATCACCATTAATATGGAGTTGGTTCCCCCTTTTGCTGCTATAACAGCCTCCACTCTTCTGGGAAGGTTTTCCACTAGATGTTGGAACATTGCTGCGGGGACTTGCTTCCATTCAGCCACAACAGCATTAGTGACTAATGTTGGGCGACTAGACCTGGCTCACAGTCGGCGTTCCAATTCATCCCAAAGGTCTTCAATGCGGTTAAAGTCAGGGTTCTGTGCAGGACAGTCAAGTTCTTCCACACCGATCTCGACAAACTATGTGGCTGAAATAGCCAAATCCGGGGCCTCCTGAGTGGCGCAGCGGTTTAAGGCACTGCATCGCCGTGCTTGAGGCGTCACTACAGACCCTGGATCGATCCTGGGCTGTGTCACAGCTGGCCGCAACCCGGGAGACCCATTAGGCAGCACACAATTGGCCCAGCGTCGTCCGGGTTACGGGAGGGTTTAGCCGGCCGGGATGTCCTTGTCCCATCGCGCTCTAGCGACTCCTTGTGGCGGGCCGGGCGCATGCACGCTCACTTCGGTTGCCAGTTGTACGGTGTTTCCTCCAACACGTTAGTGCGTGTGGCTTCTGGGTTAAGCGAGCATTGTGTCAAGTCACTTTAACCATATCTACATGTACGTACTACCTCAATCAGCCTGACTAACCGGTGTCTGTATGTACCCTCGCTACTTTTATAGCCTCGCTACATTTATAGCCTCGCTACTGTATACAGCCTGTCTTTTTACTGTTGTTTCATTTCTTTACTTACCTATTGTTCACCTAACACCTTTTTTGCACTATTGGATAGAGCCTGTAAGTAAGCATTTCACTGTAACTGTTGTATTCAGCGCACGTGACAAATAAACTTTGATTTGATTTGAAGAAGCAGTGAGGCTTGGCAGGGTCATGTTTCGGGGGGCGCATGGCTCTCGACCTTCGCCTCTCCCATACAAGAGTTGCAGCGATGGGACAACAATGTAACTACCAATTGGAAATCCTGAAACTGGGGAGAAAAAGGGGTCAAATGTAATAATTAAAATTAAATAATCAAAAACAATTGGTGAATCTACTAATTTGAAGGGGTGTTCACATACTTTTGTAAATTGGTAATTCATCCCCTGCTGAATAAAAACCTCAAATGGCCCTATTCCTGAAAAAGTTAATCGGGCCGGATAAGCTTACGTGTACTCGGCCTGAGTACCACCAGCCGGAGTCCAGAGTAATATGATTCTGCCGGACTCAGGAAAAGCTTGGCCTGCATGAAGCCCCCCGTGTTGACTGGGTACAGCATGCCACGAGACCCTAAACCGCTTTGGTGCACTCTGCTAGCTGTTGTTTGCCAAGAATGCTCTACTGAATCATGCAAACCCTGCTGAAAAACAACATTACTCAAATGTTTATAATTGTAAAGGTTCTAGTGTGTTATATACAATTGAAGTCAGAAGTTTACATACACTTAGGTTGGAGTCATTAAAACTCATTTTTCAACCACTCCACAAATTTCTTGTTAACAAACTATAGTTTTGGCAAGTCGGTTAGGACATCTACTATGTTTATTACACAAGTAATTTTTCCAACAAATGTTTACAAACAGATAATTTCACTTATAATTCACTGTATCACAATTCCAGTGGGTCAGAAGTTTACATACACTAAGTTGACTGTGCCTTTAAACAGCTTGGAAAATTCCAGAAAATGTCATGGCTTTAGAAGCTTCTGATAGGCTAATTGACATAATATGAGTCAATTGGAGGTGTACCTGTGAATGTATTTCAAGGCCTACCTTCAAGCTCAGTGCCTCTTTGCTTGACATCATGGGAAAATCAAAAGAAATCAGCCAAGACCTCAGAAAAAAAAAATTGTAGACCTCCACAAGTCTGATTCATTCTTGGGAGCAATTTCCAAACGCCTGAAGGTACCACACTCATCTGTACAAACAATAGTACGCAAGTATAAACACCATGGGACCACGCAGCCGTCATACCGCTCAGGAAGGAGACGCATTCTGTCTCCTAGAGATGAACGTACTTTGGTGCGAAAAGTGCAAATCAATCCCAGAACAAGAGCAAAGGACCTTGTGAAGATGCTGGAGGAAACAGGTACAAAAGTATCTATATCCACAGTAAAACGAGTCCTATTTCGACATAACCTAAAAGGCCGCTCAGCAAGGAAGAAGCCACTGTTCCAAAACCGGCATAAAAAAGCCAGACTACGGTTTGCAACTGCACATGGGGACAAAGATCATACTTTTTGGAGAATTGTCGTCTGGTCTGATGAAACAAAAATAGAACTGTCTGGCCATAATGACCATTGTTATCTTTGGAGGAAAAAGGGGGATGCTTGCAAGCTGAAGAACACCATCCCAACTGTGAAGCATGGGGTTGGCAGCATCATGTTGTGGGGGTGCTTTGCTGCAGGAGGGACTGGTGCACTTCACAAAATAGATGGCTTCATGAGGAAGAAAAATTATGTGGATATATTGAATCAACATCTCAAGACATCAGTCAGGAAGTTAAAGCTTGGTCGCAAATGGGTCTTCCAAATGGACAATGACCCCAAGCATACTTCCAAAGTTGTGGCAAAATCGCTTAAGGACAACAAAGTCAAGGTATTGGAGTGGCCATCACAAAGCCCTGACCTCAATCCTGTAGAAAATTTGTGGGAAGAACTGAAAAAGCGTGTGCGAGCAAGGAGGCCTACAAACCTGACTCAGTTACACCAGCTCTGTCAGGAGGAATGGGCCAAAATTCACCCAACTTATTGTGGGAAACTTGTGGAAGGCTGCCCTAAACGTTTGACTCAAGTTAAACAATTTAAAAGCAATGCTTCCAAATACTAATTGAGTGTATGTAAACTTCTGACCCACTGGGAATGTGATGAAAGAAATAAAAGCTGAAATAAATCATTCTCTCTGCTATTATTCTGACGTTTCACATTCTTAAATCCTAACTGACCTAAAACAGGGAATTTTTACTAGGATTAAATGTCAGGAATTGTGAAAAACTGAGTTTAAATGTATTTGGCTAAGGTGTATGTAAACTTCTGACTTCAACTGTACAATGGGTGCATGAACCACAAACCCTTTGGACATGTTTATATAGATTGGTGTCTGTTAATTGAGTAGCATTTAGATAACTGGTCAGATTTCAACAACAAAAACAATATCAACCAAAATAAGACGTATTTTTCAATGACGTCGAAAAGACGTAATCTGGGCGTGATTAGGTTAGAAGACGTCCCGACCAGATTTGGACCTGTAAAAAAATGACAAAACATTTAATGGAATGGCAGGAACTGTGAGGGTACACGCACACACAAATACACGCACACACAGACACACTCAAAAAACACACACTTTTTTGTTGTATTGTTCGTATTATTAAAAAAATAACAAAATTGTATTGGTTTTATATTGTTGTATTTTAAATGTGTGTGACTGTCCTTGTCTATCAGTGTACCAGTGTTCTGTTACTTGTCATGTTTTGTGTTTTTTGTGGACACCAGGAAGAGTAGCTGCTTCCTCTGCAAAAGCTAATGTGGATCCAAATAAACAAATCAATTCTACTGCACATGCAAGTATCTCAATAGGCTCTGTACAATAGACCTCCAAGGCTGGGGGAGTTTCAATATCGGGCTCCATGTTAGAAGTGAATGTAGTGCACTCTTCATGCTTGCTCACAGGGGGGACTCTGAAGAAAGTGAGGATGACAGAGAAAGACAGAGCAGAGGAGTGTATGGGGATCTCCTCGTCGGAGGCTAGCCATGGGTGATTCTCGGTGAAAGCCTATTTGTGGATGAAAGTGCAGCAACCCTGGAGTCCACTCGCATAGAGAGGCACATAGATGCGAGGCCAGTGATTAAGGAGGCGTGAGGGCAGGACAGCCCTTTAATTTGGGCTGAGGGGGGGTGGGGGCCGGCTCTGGTGTATCTGTAGCAGACAATGGCGATTACCTTCCTCTTTATCTGGCGGAGAGGGGGTTTTGAGAGAGCAATCTGAGGAGCAGAGGAAATGGCACGACACAGGATTAGTGGCACAACAGGATGGTAAATTAAATGTTGGAGATGAAAGAATGAGGCTCTGACATGCATCAATAGAGAGCATTCGCTGAATTCTAATAACAGCAGCCGAGGAGAAATACCTGCAGAGATTAGTGAGAGAGAGGGAGATAGATGGAGGACGGGAGAGGGACAGGGGAAATACACAATAAAATAAATGACTTTGGGTGTCTGATGTCATGTGACAACCCATAGCAGGGAGCAACAAGGTGTGTGTGTCTCTGGCTGCCAAACAGTTACAATAAACATCGGCACAACATGAACTCTTTAATTGTGTTGTAACTGACTGTTAGAACCTGTTTATATCTCAATGTTGCGATGATAATAATAAGTAGGTACAGCTATGACCTTCGACCCCCAGCCAGCCCACCTGGAGACTTCTCTTTCTGAGACTGGAGGGGACGTGTCCCTCCATGTGCACTTCTCCTCCTCTCTTTACCTGCTCTGCCCTCATGACTCATCTTATTCTTCAAGACAGAGCGTTAAGTGACTGACACAAATTCTCTTCAGCCATAAATGTGGCTTTCACCTGTTTGACAGTGTTGACATGGTCAAACTGGGCATGTGTAGCAGATGGTGGGATCTGTAAAACTCACTCCTCAGCCTGATGTGCTGTCCCTTGTGCCATTGAAGGCCTTTTTTTGGTGGAGCAATGGGTTGGATTGCTTTAAGTGTGACTATTACACATGCACACCTTTTGCATAGTTAAGACAAATTCAAGTGACTGTTACAACCTCTAAAACCCACCCAGATTAACCACATCTAAATCACTGCAGGAGCCAATAGTGAAAGTTATCAGTCCAATGCAACATAATAGGCATCTGCAAACAAACAACTAATAATACCATCTCATTTACAGTACTATATGTTCCTTCATTAGCGACAAACACTTGACACGGTAACCATAAACAGACTCATTAGTCTAGATTCTTCTGATTGGCAGGTATTACTGAGAAATATAGGGAATTAAAGAACAAAAAGAGAAAGACGAGAGAGAGAAGAGGAGATGGAGAGAATAGAGGCGGCTGATACAGCGATGACAGCTGACAAGGCTGGCAAGAGAGAGAGAGACAGAGGAGAGGAGAGCAGGCCAGAGATGATTCTATCAAAGTGTTGCTTTATCAGTCTTATTACTACACTGAGGCAGGAAGATGAAGAGGGAAGATGAAGAGGGGTTTGCCTGAATCTCAGCTACAATTGAGGGGGGGGGGGGGGGGGGAGCACACTTACAAGCGCTATCAGCCACAAATATCAAATCAGCTCTCACTGCACCTAATCCTGCTAGACAGACAGACAATGCTGTTGATTCAGTTAACATGTGGTCAGGCATACACATACCGTCACGTGTTTGTATGCCCACAGACACACACGCCTACCTATATACAAATAGATGGGAGCTGTTTCTCTTCTGTAGGTGATGGTTATATAGATGTTACTCAGTGTGTTGTGCTTTATGCGCCCACTATCAATGCTCCCACGTTCGCACCCAATGGGCACACACTGGTTAAATCGACGTTACTTCCATGTCATTTCAATGAAATTACATTGAACCAATGTGGAATAGGCATTGAATTGACGTCTGTGCCCAGTGGGCAGAGACTGCATTCACAGTAATGGTGTTGGCCAGATAGGTCACCTATCTCAGGAGCCATGCCACCACACATTGTGCTCTATGACCCCCCTGAACACCCATGTGTTCTCACAGCCATGTCAGCAGCAGCGGTGGTGGAAGCACATCCTTGCCTTGTCTTGGATGCCACTTGGCAGACAGAAAAGGACACAGCCAACTTCATTATCCCACAATAACAGGCTAATTAATGTGTTTGTTAGCAACAAATCACAGTACAACAGACAGCATGTCCCTGTCCTGTTTTGAGCATCTTAATTACTTCCTCCCTCTCTCACCCTCTCTCTGTTGCCGCTGCTGCTGTTGTTATTTTGCATATAAAAGGCAGCAGCTAATTGTCTGGTCTATAAATATTCAGCATGCAATTAGCATCCTGTCCTGCCTTTGCGCGGCGTTATCAAATCGCCGTTTGGAGCGCTGTGCGGAGCGTACACTCAATTCTCTGTATCTAATGGGAGTTTGATAGCAGCACAGACCCTTTTGCTTTCGTTTAACTCTTCCGGTTAGCTTTGAGCAACGAGCACATCCGCACCGCACTTGAGAGAGGGAGAAGGCCAGGGTTAATGCGGCACAGATGATACCTCTGGAGGAGGCTGAGGTGCGTTGAGCATGGAGTGCTAAAGGTCGTCTCACTGATCTACTCTGTCTCTGATGAGACGGGGAGCATGACAGTATATCAAACTGCTGAGCCTGAGGCTATGCCGCTGTGGCTGCCTTTCCTCATAGGCTATTTAACTACATCAACTCCCAAAGCAGATTAAGTAAATACTTGAGCAACTCAACTTTTGACTTGAATTTTAAAAGGCAATGCTCCCACGTTCGCACCCAATGGGCACACACTGGTTAAATCGACGTTACTTCCATGTCATTTCAATGAAATTACGTTGAACCAATGTGGAATAGGCATTGAATTGACGTCTGTGCCCAGTGGGCAGAGACTGCATTCACGGTAAACATTGCATACAGTATGTCGGCTCAATAGGAAATTACTTTTACATTTCAATCGCGCTGTACTAGCACCGAACAGCGATACATATTGAGTCGAGTTCTTAAAAATATAGTTTTGCTAGATTTTAAAAAGTATCTTTTAGAAGCTGAGAATTGCGAACTATTGCCATCACCCACTGGTATTGTCCTGTACAGAGAGGGCATCAAGGAAAATAAGAAGTAGGAGGAGCTTGAGAAAGGAGTGTTCTAGAAGGCCAGAGGAGGCTGCCACACTCCACCTCACTTAGAATCAAAGGGATGGCGAAAGACAGGGAGAGGAGGAGAGAGGGGTGGTGGGAGGCTGGAGAAGGGAGACTTCACGAATGATTGCAGCCCAGTTTGAGCTGCTAAAGTGCAGACGTGAACCTCTTTCATCTCCCTTCAGGGTCACTGTCCATGGACGGAATGAACCTGTCATCTCACTCTCATTTTGCCACACCAACCTATCCCACTCCCCAACCTTCCCACATTTCCCCCCCATCCGCCCAGTCAACCTCTGCCCAGGGCTGGGAGGGAGCAGCGCTATGCTATGGGCAGCAAAGTGTGACGGCATCACACAGGCCCTGGGAGGCCGCAGAGAGGCAGAGGCCCCATTCACCCTGACTGAGATCAGGGGAACCATGGAGAGAGGCACTTTGGGAAAAGTCACACTGACTTCAACATGCATGGTTTGAAGGGGAAGGCCCAAAAAATTGCTGAGTGGAGAAAAATGTGGAGTAGGGGGATGGAGAGTCAGTGAGAGAAAGGAAGAGAGGAAACAGAAGATGGATCAGAGGAGGAACAATAAAGGAAGTAGTTGAGGAACAATAAGAGAAGCCCAAGAGTAAAGAAAATGTAGAAAAACTGTGGAGAGGCATAGTTAAGGAAACCTAAATCATGAAAGGAATACACAGAGAATAGAAGAGGTGGAGTCTGAGTTGAGGGAGTCTGTGCTGACCCCTGTCTGGCTGGAAAGTCTAGCTGGAGCCTAGAGGCTTGTTAGAGGCAGTATCCACAGGGCTCCTAATTGGGACGAATGGGGCCATGTGGTCTGGTCTGGAGAGAGAGGAGAGGGGAGTCAACCGCGAGAGAGATTTCAGTGGTGAAGGGAGCTTTCCAAGTCACATGAAAGTTTGTGAGGATGAATGTACCGTAATTAGATTAATAAGTAGCTTAATTTATTGCAGCAGAGGATATCAGTTGCTCCACATTAGAGGCAGGCCAGAAGATTAGCCCTGATCGGCGTTTCCAAAACACGATTAACCCCCCCGACACAAAGACCAGGCTCTTTTACAGGTTCCTACCCAAAGGCCCCGGGATTAGAGAAACATGTTGAATAATCAGCAGTGGCCCTGCATGTTCCTCTCAACTCTGCACTGGTCGGGGGGAGCACCGCAGAAACCTGTGTTTCCGTGTTTCCCTGTGTTGCCCTGTGTTTCCCTTTAGCCAGCAGTATACGACCATGTATCCCACTGCTGACTTGCCTCAATCTAAGCAGGGTTGGTCCTGATCGGTCCCTAGATGGGAGACCAGATACTGCTGGAAGTGGTGTTGGAGGGCCAGTAGGAGGCACTCTTTCCTCTGGTAAAAAACAAATAGCCCAATGCCCCAGGACAGTGAAGGGGACATTGCCCTGTGTAGGATGCCGTCTTTTGGATGGGACATTAAACGGGTGTCCTGACTCTCTGTGGTCACTAAAGATCCCATGGCACGTATTGTAAGAGTAGGGGTGTTAACCCTGGTGTCCTGGCTAAATTCCCAATCTGGCACTCATACCATCACAGTCACCTAATCATCCCAAGCTTCAAATTGGCTCATTCATCCCCCATCCTCTACCCTGTAACTATTCCCCAGGTCGTTGCTGTAAATGAGAATGCGTTCTCAATCAATTTACCTGGTAAAATAAGGGCTAAATAAAATGTAAATGCCCTGTTTTTCTATGCTGCCTTGTATTTCTCTATGTTGCCATGTGCCATATGGTTCAACACATTGTACACCTTTCTGAGACTTCACTTTCTCCACACTGCTTCTTGTTCCCTGCTCCATGTATCCCTCTCCCCCTCCCATTTTAAAACCTTGTCACTTTGAGTAATGGCAAATGCATAATGAATGAATAATAATTAGTTACTAACAGTCTCTAATCAACCAATTCCGTTAAGAACTATTAAGAAATGCGTGTACAGTTGACTAAGGAGTCAATCCCAGTCAATCACTGTGTTGGTGAATGTGTGGCCACTAAATAGGCTGGTTAACCGGTGGCCCTCTGGGACACACAGCTTCATGGCTAATTGATTGTCTCCTCCAGAATGACAATAAAGACCCCAGCATATGTTCCCCACAGTCCCTGCCACATGCGGAATGAATGCAGCTTTCCTCTCCTCACTAAGTTTTAGATCCATTGATCATTTACTTCCTGTACATTCGGCCTTTAAAAAAAAAAAGAACACAACTGGCCTTAAGCCAAGAACTTTACAGAGTTTACAGTAGGAGGGTGATGTGTATTATACCACATATTCTTCAGGGATACCTCTTGGGTTGACCAAACAAGCACGCCTCTCATGATCGCTGAATTCTATGGTGTTCATAGACAGCATTGAGGTATCCATGCAATTCTGAGCCTGCATCTGTTTTACTACAGACATAACAAGTCAAACATCTTGCATTCACATGTCCTGTGTCCTGGTCCCAGTCTGAAAAGGAGATCTAGAGATCCAGTCATTTATATGTACCCCTTGTTCACCAGCTAATGTTTATAAATTGCTCAGCTGTTGCCACCTTGCCAGAAAGACGAGCCCTGTTTACCCTTGAAAGCCGGTAACTTTTACATTTCCTGCTGCTGTGCCGCCACCGTGTACCGATTATCCTGTGTGACTATGCAGCTCCATGGATTGGTGATAATATGCGCAGAGTCAACATGTCCCACAGACTGAGCCCGCTGGCTGGTGCAGGCCCCCACCCCTCTCCCTGACCCCCATCCACTCAAATACCTCCCCACAACTGGGGGTGCTGGGGAGGTCTACAGAAGCTGGGGGGGGGGGGGGTCTACAGCTGGGGGGGAGTCTACACTGAATACGAGGCATTGGTCTCTTTCTCTCTCTCTCTGTGTGTGTGTGTGTGTGTGTGTGTGTGTGTGTGTGGAGATCTGCTAGTCACACACACTCACACAGTCCTTTGTGATTGACATATTCTGCGCCAGCTACTTCACACACACTGGGTGGAAGCCCCTCACACTCACTGACCCTCTCTATCCCTTTCATCCAGGTACCTTAACTACATACCTGCTGTAAAGCCCTGTTTCTGGTATCAGAAAACAGAGAAAATAGTCAACCTAATGAAAAACACAATTCAATAAGAGATTATATTTTCGAGACAGAACATAGCTTCCCTGTGCACATGTAAAACAAAATTCAGGTGTGTAATAGTTATTCAACAAGGTTGAAACAAGTAAACACTGCCACTAAGCATCAGAACATTTTGAGTAGAAGGATATGTTTCAAGTTTTTATGTCACGCGCACCAGTACAGTGAAATGCCTTTCTCGCAAGCTCCAAACCCAACAATGCAGTAATCAATATCAATGTAGCACTAAAAATACCATGAGCTACAACAAAAACTCTAAACAAATACAAATAAGAACACGAAAAAGTAAGAAGCTATATAGAGTACACAGGGTCAGTTGTAATACCATATCAGGTAAATGAACTGACAGCAGTCAGTTATCAGTCCAAATAGCTACATCCATCTGATTGTGATCCACTAAACTCCCATGCTAAACCTCTAAAATACACCCCAAGTTCTTTATTCTACTATATTACTTCAAATATAGTCCTTTGAGTAGAAATAAAGCTTAAAGGGGCTTTGGAAAGTTGTATCTCAAACTTAAAATACCATGTATGGCATCAGATAGGGAGATTTAAAGGGGTGGATGTAAGTGTGAAAAGGTAAGGTACTTACCCTGGGAGGACCACAATTTCCTGGGGTGATGAGTAGGTGAAACTGGGGAGTTGAGAGCAAACTGTCAGTTGGCCATGTTATACCATTGTCCCAGGAAAGGAAAGGAGTGGCTCTAAAACCTTCACATTGGCACATCATCACATTCTGACCAGAAAGAGAAGACACCAAGACAGCTAAACCAGTGTCTTCGTGTCAGCCTCTTCCTATGTGTGCATATCAGTGGCGGTTGATGCCGTTTAAGATAAGGGAAGATTATTTAAAAATGATTTTATGAGAATGTCCTTATTTCTATTACAGTATATTGGATGACTATCATTCATATTCATTCCATTCACCCAGCTCAATGTAACATTGATCGGTTTAAGCCACTATATGATACTCTAATTTTCCCTATAACCATCATGAGGTTGCTACAACCTAACCTACGAATTAAAGTTTAGAGAAATTACAGTAAACAAGGTGACAGACAGTGACACATTCAGAACCACCTTCCACTCTCTTGCCTACATCTAGCTGATAAATTCAGGAATTTTTATCCCCATTTTGTTCCGTTTTCTTCTGTTAAAGAAACGTTTTTTCAACAGAATTGGCAGAATGAATACACCCCTGATCACACGCAAACACAAAACAAGCAGCCACATGTAAACAGCATGATCACTTTGCTTGTTGTATATATATAATACCTTCTCGCATCTACAATCTCTTCTCCTATCACCTTTTCCCTTTGCTTGCAAACTTCAGTGCACAATACAACAGCTGTCTGTGACCAGACGAAAAACCTTTCCAAGCCAAGCCTTTATACCTTAAATGCTAACCGCTACACACGGCCTACATCGTTTTCACCATATTAACGTCATAGTCAACATATCTACTAAAACTAACAATGTAGTAAACCCGCTACGATCATGCAGTAGTGTACAGAAAGCAATTTAGCAGTTACACCAGTGGAAGAGTTCCAGTGTTGGATCGCCAGCCAGCTAGCTAACAGAGCATCCCTCTCTGTTTGAACCGGGTGTTTGAGTAGGCTAAACTAACTAGCTGCATTCGCTAGCCAGGTACAGTGCCTTCAAAAAGTAGTCAGACCCCTTGACTATTTCCACATTTGGTTACGATACAGCCTTATTCTAAAATGGATTAAATAAATAAAAATCATCAATCTAAACACAATACCCCATAATGACAAAGTGAAAACAAGTTTTTGGAAATGTTTGTTAATGTATTAAACATTTTAAACTGAAATACCTTATTTACATAAGTATTCAGACCCTTTGCTATTATACTCGAAATTGAGCTCAGGTGAATCCTTTTTCCATTGATCATCTGTGAGTTGTTTCTACAACGTGATTGGAATCCAACTTTGGTAAATTAAATTAATTGGACATGATTTGGGAAGGCACACACCTGTCTATATAAGGTCCCACAGTTGACAGCGTATCTCAGAGCAAAACCAAGCCATGGGGTCGAATGAATTGTCCATAGACCTACGAGACAGGATTGTGTCAAGGCACAGATCTGGGGAAGAGTACCTAAACATTTCTGCAGCATTGTAGGTCCCCAAGAACACAGTGGCTTCCATCATTGTTAAATGTAAGAAGTTTGGAACCACCAAGACTCTTCTTACAGCTGGCCGTCCGGCCAAACTGAGCAATCGGGGGAGAAGGGCCTTGGTCAGGGAGTTGACCAAGAACCTGATGGTCACTCTGACAGAGCTCCAGAGTTCCTCTGTGGTGATGGGAGAAACTTACAGAAGGACAACCATCTCTGCAGCACTCCACCAATCAGGCCTTTATGGTAGTGGCCAGATGGAAGCCACTCCTCAGTAAAAGGCACATGACAGCCCGCTTGGAGACTCTCAGACCATGAGAAACAAGATTCTCTGGTCTGATGAAACCAAGATTGAACTCTTTGGCCTGAATGCCAAATGTCACGTCAGGAGGAAACATGGTGCCATCCCTAGAAGTGAAGCATGGTGGCAGCATCATGCTGTGGGGATGTTTTTCAGTGGCAGGGACTGGGAGACTAGTCAGGATTGAGGGAAAGATGAACGATGCAAAGTACAGAGAGATCCTTGATGAAAACCTGTTCCAGATCGCTCAGGACCTTAGACTGGGGCGTATGTTCACCATCCAACAGGACAACCATCCAAAAACACACAGCCAAGACAATGCAGGAGTAGGTTTGGAACAAGTCTCTGAATGTCCTTGAATGGCCCAGCCAGAGCCCGGACTTGAACCCGATTGAACATCTCTGGAGAGACATGAAAATAGCTAGGCAGCAACACTCCCCATCGAAACTGACAGCTTGAGAGGATCTGCAGAGAAGAATGGGAGAAACTCCCCAAATACAGGTGTGCCAAGCTTATAGCGTCAAACCCAAGAAGACTCGAGGCTGTAATCACGCCAAAGGTGCTTCAACAAAGTACTGAGAAAAGGGTCTGAATACTTACATTTGAAGTCGGAAGTTTACATACATTTAGGTTGGAGTCATTAAAACTCGTTATTCAACCACTCCACAAATGTATTGTTAACAAACTATAGTTTTGGCAATTTGTGCATGACAAGTAATTTTTCCAACAACTGTTTACAGACAGATTATTTCACTGTATCACAATTCCAGTGGGTCAGAAGTTTACATACACTAAGTTGACTGTGCCTTTAAACAGCTTGGAAAATTCCAGAAAATGCTGTCGTGGCTTTAGAAGCTTCTGATAGGCTAATTGACATCATTTGAGTCAATTGGAGGTGTACCTGTGGACAGGGGCAAAAATCTGATATCAACTTTGGAGGGAACAATTACTTTAAATTTTCTCAAGAGCAATTCCTGAGGGGGACACCAAAAGTAGTGCTGTAACACATAGCCTACATTGTAATATGGTAAATGTATATTGAGGAACCAAAGAAATAAGGTGTTTGCCGTACTCCTAACTACCGGTACCCAAAACTACACAACTAATCACAACAGCAATACCATTGCCTTTAACAAATCTTAGTTCAGTCACCAGTTTAAGTTGAGAGTGGGGGTATCCATGGCAGTCAAAAAAATGGAGAACCTTTCATAATGTTGCCAAACAAAGACTCAAACTTACCTGAGACTCCCTGTCTCTGCCAGTCTGTCCCTGCATATCTGTCCCCAACTCTGCTGTCTGTGTGCCATCTGTTGCCTGCTCTGCCTAATGACATCATTGTGAAACATTTCCATTAGAATTTAATTTCTTTCTTATGAACATTTTATCAACTAGTCTTTGAGATATTAGGCTACTAGGGTTCTTACTTTGCGTTTTGGTGTACTGAAAAATACTCTGATGTCCGTCTTTTATTTTTCTGCCATTTCTCTACCTGGCTGGCTGGCTGGCTACACACAGTGTGTAGGTTATTTACAGTAGGAGATGGGCTTCTATCATCTTATCTTTTATCATTCTATTTGGGCTTCGATCTAAAAGGTAGCTAGCAAATGTGAAACGGATTAAAATGACAAGAGTTGACAGCTGTATGAGTTCACCATTTACACAACATATGCTGCAACCTTTTGTAATTTTAATAGTTTGTTTCATATTGGCTGGCTTCCAACAATAGCTGAATTTGCAAAGCTAGCGAGCACCAATTCCGTTTCAGTGGTGTTTGCTATAATCTTTGCTAACCGGGTTAAATAAAGGTGAAATAAAATAAATAAATAAAAGTTCCCTTGCGACAATTTAGCTTTTGCAACGAGACCATTAAATATATTTAAGACAATGGTAGAAGAGAGTGTAGTTCTGTTCAGTTTGGACTTCAGTTTATCGCTAACCTTATTACAGGGACTTTGAAGCACTAACTTACATCATCTGCATGCTGATCTGGGAATAAATTGACGATAGCAAAGATTCCATCTTTGACGAGGCCACATAAATGGAATAGGTACTAGCTAGCTTAATAGTTAATATTTGCGCGCTAGTGTGTGTGCGCGATTGACTGGATTAACCTCACTTCAGTTACGTTCATCGAGTGCCTTTCAGACAGTAGATACGACCCCTCTGTTACCTTGCCAACTAAGGAACTGGCAGTGGATCAAAACATTGTGAGGCAAAGGGTGGGGGGGTCGCAATCTTTTGAAACTTAAAAACGCGCTATTAAGTGTTTATAATCAGCACAATTGCTTTCATTGCGTATTATTAATATTATTTAAATTACATAGTTATGTTTCAGTGATATATTGGGGGGGACAAATCATATTTTTCCAAGGATGGGGGGGTCGTGTCCCCCCCGGGATTTCCGCCCCTGCCTGTGGATGTATTTCAAGGCCTATCTTCAAGCTCAGTGCCTCTTTGCTTGACATAATGGGAAAATCAAAAGAAATCAGCCAAGACCTCAGAAAAGAAATGGTAGACCTCCACAAGTCTGGTTCATCCTTGGGAGCAATTTCCAAACGCCTGAAGGTACCACGTTCATCTGTACAAACAATAGTACGCAAGTATAACACCATGGGACCACGCAGCCGTCATACCGCTCAGGAAGGAGACGCATTCTGTCTCCTAGAGATGAACGTACTTTGGTGCGAAAAGTGTAAATCAATCCCAGAACAACAGCATCTATATCCACAGTAAAACGAGTCCTATAATTGACATAACCTGAAAGGCCGCTCAGCAAGGAAGAAGCCACTGCTCCATACCCGCCAAAAAAAATGCCAGCCTACGGTTTGCAACTGCACATGGGGACAAAGATCGTACTTTTTGGAGAAATGTCCTCTGGTCTGATGAAACAAAAATAGAACTGTCTGGCCATAATGACCATTGTTATGTTTGGAAGAAAAAGGGGGATGCTTGCAAGCCGAAGAACAGCATCCCAGCCGTGAAGCACAGGGGTGGCAGCATCATGTTGTGGGGGTGCTTTGCTGCAGGAGGGACTGGTGCACTTCACAAAATAGATGGCATCATGAGGCAGGAAAATTGATGTGGATATATTGAAGCAACATCTCAAGACATCAGTCAGGAAGTTAAAGCTTGGTCGCAAATGGGTCTTCCAAATGGACAATGACCCCAAGCATACTTCCAAAGTTGTGGCAAAATGGCTTAAGGACAACAAATTCAAGCTATAGGAGTGGCCATCACAAAGCCCTGACCCCAATCCTATAGAAACTTTGTTGGCAGAACTGAAAAAGCGTGTGCGAGCAAGGAGGCCTACAAACCTGACTCAGTTACACCAGCTCTGTCAGGAGGAATGGGCCACAATTCACCCAACTTATTGTGGGAAGCTTGTGGAAGGCTACCCGACACGTTTGACCCAAGTCAAACAATTTAAAGGCAATGCTACCAAATACTAATTGAGTGTATGCAAACTTCTGACCCACTGGGAATGTGATGAAAGAAATAAAAGCTGAAATAAATCATTCTCTGTACTATTATTCTGACATTTCACATTCATAAAATAAAGTGGTGATCCTAACTGACCTAAGAGAGGGAATATTTACCAGGATTAAATGTCAGGAATTGTGAAAAACTACGTTTAAATGTATTTGGCTAAGGTGTATGTAAACTTCCGACATCAACTGTATGTAAATGTCATATTTCAGTTTTTACATTTGAATACATTTGCAAAAATGTTTTAAATACCTGTTTTTGCTTTGTCATTATGGGGTAGATTGATGAAGGGAATTAGGCTGTAGCGTAACAAAATGTGGGAAAAGTCAAGGGGTCTGAATACTATCCGAATGCACTGAAGTGAAAGTAAAAAAATTGTTTTAGAACACCTACTCATTTTATTTATTTATTTATTTATTTATTACAACTTTCTATATTGTAGAATAATAGTGAAGGCATCAAAACTATGAAATAACACATATGGAATCATTTAGTAGCCCAAAAAGTGTTAAACAGATTCTTCAAATACCCACCCTTTGCCTTGATAACAGCTTTGCACACTCTTAGCATTCTCTCAACCAGCTTCATGAGGTAGTCACCTGGAATGCATTTTAATTAACAGGTGTGTCTTGTTAAAAGTTAATTTGTGGAATTTCTTTCCTTAATGCGATTGAGACAATCAGTTGTGTTGTGACAAGGTAGGGGTGGAATACAGAAGATAGCCCTATTTGGTAAAAGACCAAGTCCATATTATGGCAAGAACAGCTCAAATAAGCAAAGAGAAACGACAGTCCATCATTACTTTAAGACATGACGGTCAGTCAATATGGAAAATTTCAAGAACTTTGAATGTTTCTTCAAGTGCAGTCACAAAAACCATCAAGCGCTATGATGAAACTGGCTCTCATGAGGACCGCCACAGGAATGGAAGACCCAGAGTTACCTCTGCTGCAGAGGATACGTTTATTAGAGTTACCAGCCTCAGAAATTGCAGCCCAAATGCTTCAGAGTTCAAGTAACAGATACATCTCAAAATCAACTGTTCAGAGGAGACTGTGTGAATTAGGCCTTCATGGTCAATTTGCTGCAAAGACACCACTACTAAAAGACACCAAAAAGAAGAAGAGACTTGCTTGGGCCAAGAAACATGAGCAATGGACATTAGACCAGTAGAAATTTGTTCTTTGGTCTGACATTTTTGGTTTGAGATTTTTGGTTCCAATCGCCGTGTCTTTGTGAGACGCGATGCGCATGAGCGGATGATCTCCGCATGTGTATTTCCCACCGTAAAGCACGGAGGAGGTGTTATGGTGAGGGGGGGGGGGGGGCTTTGCTGGTGACACTGTCTGTGATTTATTTAGAAATCAAGGCACAATTAACCAGCATGGTGTCACGTCCTGACCATACTAAGTTGTTATTTTCTATAGTAGAGTGGTCAGGGCGTGACAGGGGGTGTTTTGGGGGGTTGTTCTATGTTTTAGTTCTAGTTTTTCTATTTCTATGTTGGGATTGATCTCTAATTGGAGGCAGCTGATCCTCGTTGCCTCTGATTAGAGATCATATTTAAGTAGGGGTTTTTCTCTTCTGGTTTTGTGGGTTATTATCTTTTGAGTAGTGTGTTGTCCTCTCTGCGTCACGGTTTGTTGTTTTTGTATTTTCAAGTATTTAAGTGTATTGCATTCAGTTTCACGTTTAATAAATATGTGGAACTACGAACACGCTGCATTTTGGTCCGATCCTTCAAACAGCCGTGACAGAATAACCCACCACCAAAGGACCAAGCAGCGTGGAATGGAGCAGCAGGAGAAATGGACTTGGGAGGACATTTTGGACGGGGAAGGACCCTGGAGTCAGGCTGGGGTGTATCGATGCCCGAAGGAGGAAATCGAAGCAGCAAAAAAGGAGCGACGATAGTGTCCTGTTCCTGCTCCCCGCACTCGCCCTGAGGTGCGTGTTACCAGTCTGGCGCCACCTAGGCCAGTCCCACGCATCAGAACTCCAGTGCGCATGCCCAGTCCGGAGTGTCCTGTTCCTGCCCCTCACCCTCGCCCTGAGATGCGTGTTACCAGTCTGGCGCCACCCATGCCAGTACCACACATCAGGATTCCGGCGACAGTTCCCCGTCCAGAGCTTCCGGCGACAGTTCCCCGTCCGGAACCTACTGAGACGGCCTGCAGCCCGGAACCTACTGAGACGGCCTGCAGCCCGGAACCTACTGAGACGGCCTGCAGCCCGGAACCTACTGAGACGGCCTGCAGCCCGGAGTCTTCAGCCCGGAGTCTTCAGCGGCGGCCTGCAGCCCGGAGTCTTCAGCGGCGGTCTGCAGCCCGGAGTCTTCAGCGGCGGTCTGCAGCCCGGAGTCTTCAGGGGCGGCCTGCAGCCCAGAGCCTCTAGCAATGATCTACAGTCCGGTTCTTTCGATGACGATCCACGGTCAGGTGGTTAAGAAGTAGAGGGATCAGTGGTTGGAGTGGGGTTACGCCCCGAACCCGAGCCACCTCCATGGGGGTAGGCGCTAGATAAGAAGGTTCTGGGTACTGCATATGAGCCGCCATAGACATTAGTCGCCCACCCTACCCTCCTTTTGTGTTTTGTTGTTGGTGGGGTTTGTTGTGTTGGGGGGTTTGTTGTTGGGGGGGGGGGGGGGGGGGGGGGGTTCTTTTTTTTTTTCTTTTTTAAGTACGGTCGAAGTCTGCACCTTTGGGGGGGGTACTGTCACGTCCTGACCATAGTAAGTTGTTATTTTCTATAGTAGAGTGGTCAGGGCGTGACAGGGGGTGTTTTGGTTCTAGTTTTTCTATTTCTATGTTGGGATTGTTTGGGTTGATCTCTAATTGGAGGCAGCTGATCCTCGTTGCCTCTGATTAGAGATCATATTTAAGTAGGGGTTTTTCTCTTCTGGTTTTGTGGGTTATTATCTTTTGAGTAGTGTGTGGTCCTCTCTGCATCACGGTTTGTTGTTTTTGTGTTTTCAAGTATTTAAGTGTATTGCATTCAGTTTCACATTTAATAAATATGTGGAACTACAAACACGCTGCATTTTGGTCCGATCCTTCAAACAGCCGTGACACATGGCTACCACAGCATTCTGCAGCGATACGCCATTCCATCTGGTTTGGGCTGAGTGGGACTATAATTTGTTTTTCTACAGGACAATGACCCAACACACCTGCAGACTGTGTAAGGGCTATTTTATCAAGAATGAGAGTTGAGTACTATATCTATCTGATGACCTGGCCTCCAGAATCCCCCGACCTCAACCAAATTGAGATGGTTTGGGATGAGTCGAACCGCAGAGTGAAGGAAAAGCAGTCAACAAGTACTCAGCATATGTGGGAACTCCTTCAAGACTGTTGGAAAAGTATTCCAGGTGAAGCTGGTTGAGAGAATGTCAAGTGTGCAAAGCTGTCATCAAGGCAAAAGGTGGCTATTTGAAGAATCTCAATATAAAACATATTTAGATTTGTTTAACACTTTTTTGGTTACTACATGATCCCATATGTGTTATTTCATAGTTTTGATGTCTTCACTATTATTCTACAATGTAGAAAACATTTTAAATAAAGAAAAACCCTTGAATGAGTAGGTGTGTCACTTAGAAATTTCCTTGTGTTCATTTTTTGTCCATTAAAATAACATCAAATTGATCAGAAATACAGTGTAGACATTGTTAATGTTGTAAATGACTATTGTTGCTGGAAACTGCAGATTCTTTATCAAATATCTACATAGGCATACAGAGGCCCATTATCAGCAACCATCACTCCTGTGCTCCAATGGCACGTTGTGTTAGTTAATCCAAGTTTATCATTTTAAAAGGCTAATTGATCATTGGAAAACCCTTTTGCAAGTATGTTCGCACAGCTGAAAACTGTTGTACTGATTAAAGAAGCAATAAAACTGGCCTTCTTTAGACTAGTTGAGTATCTGGAGCATCAGCATTTGTGGGTTCGATTACAAGCTCAAAATGGCCAGAAACAAAGACCTTTCTGCTGCAACTTGTCAGTCTATTCCTGTTCTGAGAAATGGAGGCTATTCCATGTGAGATATTGCCAAGAAACTGAAGATCTAGTACAGCGCGGCATACTACTCCCTTTATAGAACAGCTTAAACTGGCTCCAACCAGAATAGAAAGAGGAGTGGGAGACCCCGGTGCACAACTGAGCAAGAGGACAAGTACATTAGAGTGTCTAGTTTGAGAAACAGACGCCTCACAAGTCCTCAACTGGCAGCTTCATTAAATAGTACCCCCAAAACACCAGTCTCAACGTCAACAGTGAAGAGGCGACTCCAGGATGCCATGCCCTGTGGACAGCACTTAATTGGAGCCAATTTCCTCCTACAACAGGACAATGACCAAAAGCACAGCTCCAAACTATGCAATAACTATTTAGGGAAGAAGCAGTCAGCTGGTATTCTGTCTATAATGGAATGGCCAGCACAGTCACCGGATCTCAACCCTATTGAGCTGTTGTGGGAGCAGCTTGACCGTATGGTACGTAAGAAGTGCCCATCAAGCCAATCCAACTTGTGGGAGGTGCTTCAGGAAGCATGGGGTGAAATCTCTTCAGATTACCTCAACAAATTGACAACTAGAATGCCGAAGGTCTGCAAGGCTGTAATTGAACGGTAGTGAATATTACGAAATATAGCTCTCTCTCTCTCTCTCTCTCGCTCGCTTCAGTCATTTTTGAAAAAAATGTATTTGTTCAAAACTGTTCAACTACTGTCTCTCTCTCTTTGTCAACTCCTCACCACATTGAAGTCAATGTACCCAGACGAAGACAGAAGCTAGCTGTCCTCTGGCAACACCACGGTGCTACCCTACGGAGTGCTGCTGAGGCTACCATAGACCTTCAAGGCAAAACAATGTTTTAATCAATTATTTGGTGACGTGAATATATTTTGTATAGTTTTATCTAAAAAGGACATTTTTTTTATGTTTCACTATTTCAATTTTTATGAAATTCACTCAAGATGGTCCTTCCCTTCCTCCTCTGAGGAGCCTCCACTGGTGCACATCTTACTATGGTTGACCAGCCAGTGGCACCTCCACCTGTCCCAGTCTTACCTGTGCCAGCCCAGACCATCTGCGTAGGATCCGGGAGTGGTCACTCACCACTGCCACAACACATCACACCACGTCACAGCCTCGCGCTCTCTGCCCTCATGGTAGTTAGATAGCAGCTGCTCTGCTCTGTACAGAACAAGAAATGTCTCCTTGTGAACAAACAGGGAAAAAACAAATAAACCCGGGGGTTGATCAGGCCATGTGCAGTGTGCGGTGCGCCCCAGCCCAGCTCCGCTCCGCTAGTCTTCGCCAGCAGCTCGCCTTCGCCACGCAGCAATTAAAACCCCTGCCATCAGGCAGACAGCTGGCGGACTTCCCACGGGAATGCCAATTAAGTTTGTAAAACATTTAGACAACAAAACTGTACAAGAGAAAGCATCACACCGAGGCAATCGTCCCCACAACTCCCCACAGTACTCACCATGACCTCCACTGGCCCTCCCATCTGCAGCAGCCAACCGGAAATACCACCTCAACACACATACACATACCCCAGAGAACCGGGAATATGCTCACATAAATGCATGAATATTAAATCAAACACATAGATTTTGTCATTGTGATGTGCTGTAATAGTGAACTAAGTGTGTATGTTTTATTTATAAGTTGTGATAAATAATTAAACATTTTACCGGTTTAATTGTAAACCATTTCTGAAAATGTCAATAATGTTGTGTCTGTCAAGTAATGAATCTTAACATGATTTAGGTTAAATACAACTATTCACATATAACCTTTATCGTATAGCATGTTACACATGACCAGTGGCAATTTTAGCATGTAAATCTTGGTGGGGCAAACTCCCCCAAAAATATGTTGATGCATGCCAGCAAACACAACACTAAACAATATATTAATTGCACTATCATTTTATTTTTATTTATTTTTTTATATCACCTTTATTTAACCAGGTAGGCAAGTTGAGAACAAGTTCTCATTTACAATTGCGACCTGGCCAAGATAAAGCAAGCAGTTTGACACATACAACAACACAGAGTTACACATGGAGTAAAACAAACATACAGTCAATAATATAGTAGAAAAATAAGTCTATATACAAAGTGAGCAAATGAGGTGAGATAAGGGAGGTAAAGGCAAAAAAGGCCATGGTGGCGAAGTAAATACAATATAGCAAGTAAAACACTGGAATGGTAGATTTGCAGTGGAAAAAGTGCAAAGTAGAAATAGAAATAATGGGGTGCAAAGGAGCAAAATAAATAAATACAGTAGGGGAAGAGGTAGTTGTTTGGGCTAAATTATAGATGGGCTATGTACAGGTGCAGTAATCTGCGAGCTGCTCTGACAGCTGGTGCTTAAAGCTAGTGAGGGAGATAAGTGTTTCCAGTTTCAGAGATTTTTGTAGTTCGTTCCAGTCATTGGCAGCAGAGAACTGGAAAGAGAGACGGCCAAAGGAGGAATTGGCTTTGGGGGTGACCAGAGAGATATACCTGCTGGAGCGCATGCTACAGGTGGGTGCTGCTATGGTGACCAGCGAGCTGAGATAAGGGGGAACTTTACATAGCAGGGTCTTGTAGATGAGTATGAAGCGAGGGCCAGCCAACGAGCGCGTGCGTACAGGTCGCAGTGGTGGGTAGTATATGGGGCTTTTGGTGACAAAACGGATGGCACTGTGATAGATTGCATCCAGTTTATTGAGTAGGCTATTGGAGGCTATTTTGTAAATGACATCGCCGAAGTCGAGGATCGGTAGGATGGTCAGTTTTACGAGGGTATGTTTGGCAGCATGATTGAAAGATGCTTTGTTGCGAAATAGGAAGCCAATTCTAGATTTAACTTTGGATTGGAAATGTTTGATGTGACTCTGGAAGGAGAGTTTACAGTCTAGCCAGACACCTAGGTATTTGTAGTTGTCCACATATTCTAAGTCAGAACTGTCCAGAGTAGTGATGCTTGTCGGGTGGACGGGTGCAGGCAGAGATCGGTTGAAGAGTATGCATTTCGTTTTACTTGTATTTAAGAGCAGTTGGAGGCCACGGAAGGAGAGTTGTATGGCATTGAAGCTCGTCTGGAGGGTAGTTAACACAGTGTCCAAAGAAGGGCCAGAAGTATACAGAATGGTGTCGTCTGCATAGAGGTGGATCAGAGACTCACCAGCAGCAAGAGCGGTGGTAATGGTGACAAGCGGTGCCCACAAACTCTTTGGACCTACATAAAGCTGTCCCAACAGCAGAGCTTTCTTTTCAGCACCATGGAGTGAATCCTTACCACTGCCACCCCTGGCTATCAACAGAGCCTTGTCTGGTTGTGAAACAGTTAATTCAGCCTCATTTACTGCCTTAAAAAAAACATAGCTGATATGGCTGACTTGCTTAAACAAATGTGGTTTCTACTGACAATTGAGATGTACAAACTATGGCATAAGGGGATGACGAGCGGATAAGAGGAGCGGATAAGAGGCAATCCATTATTTAGATTAAGACTTTCATGAGCAAGCTAGGACGGACGTAGTCGATATAACATTTGTTCAGCAATTTTCGAATGTACAGCGACAGAATTCAAAACATGGGCTGTTCTTACAGTATTCTTCTTGTACACCGAGTCAGAACTGTCGGATAAATAAAGGGGGCATATAAGCAGACAATTAAAGCTCTTACAATATTAATTTATTACATTTCTCTAAAACAGGCTATAGGCCACCTGTGCACCAGCAAGTCAGAACAGTAGCCTAAGCTATGAGAAGGAAAGGGACCAAATTATTAGGGTGAGGCACATGGGCTACTAACAGCTTACTACACAACATACACTTAGTATTACTTTCTTAGCTACAGAATACACATCTCCCTAGCATATTACATAATTTATGCAGCATACAGTACATTTTTAGACTCACCTTGTTGTGCTGTGCTCACTTGAACAGGAAGGTGGTGCAGCTGTCCTTCTTGTGTGCAAATTTTGTCATCAAACTTTGTCATCAAAGTCTGGCATTCTCTGGATTTATGGTGCTTTAAAGGTTGAATCATGACGTCAGTGATCTTCAGGTTGCGCTCTAGAAAGAGGCCCGAGTTCCCGACCTGGAATTCCAAGTTGGATGACCGCTCAAAACACATTTTCCCAGTCGGAGCTTCTCAGTTGTCTTGAAATCACTGAAGTCTGAGATTTCCCAGTTCCAAGTTTCCCGTTGATTTGAACGCAGCAGAAGTCATGCTGGATTGACATTATGGCCAATGTATTCAACCTTTAAGCTACAATTAGCCTAATCAAACCGTTATAGCTCTGTTATTGTCTTTACATGCTTGCACCAACATTATCTTAGTCTATATTGTTGAGCATTTGGCACTATTGAAAACTCAATACAATGCAAAACCCAAACACGCCTCTTTTACCGAACTAATTTGATTCAAATCAACCCCCCGCCGCAGCGCTGACCTCTTCTGTCCTGCGTTTTACACGGTGTTGAAATGGCCAGCTGTCTTACTCCCTGTCCTCGAACTGACGTAGTAACTGCGTCAAAACAGTTTCCTCTTTCAAACAGGGAGCCCGTCCACACAGAATGAAACGGTTTTACGGTAAATTAACAAAAATGTAAACAACTCATTCACTCGTGCTGTATTCAACCGTTTCTGGCCCACTGTGTTGCATGTGAATGTTTAACCTTTTAAGCTTGGAAAAGCGTCCCTTAAACCCAGACTTGGACCATAGACCTACTCCACTGAATAGCAGGCTAGTGATTGCTTTCCAACGCTTGCAGTTAGTCACTGATTCCTTCCAAACCACTCATTGTTGAATTTGCGATTTCCAACTTGTTCTGTAATGTTCATGTCCAATGGCCGATGAGCACCGATATGATTTATTTATAATGTCTCTTCATATGACAAGGATGGAAAAATATTTGCCAGTAGATTGTTGACTTTATTCATGATGATGACTGCTTGTCTAGCTTGCGAGCTAAGATTTTGAAAGTATGATGTTGACATGATAAGTCCAATCAAAGCTACAGTAGATATAACGTTAAATAAAGCGTTTTCTCTAAAGGCGAAGGTCGAGTCAGGTGTCCTCCGAAACATGAAACGCCTAACCACGCTTCTTAACACCCGTCTGCTTAACCCAGAAGCCAGCTGCACCAATGTGTCGGAGGAAACACCGTTCACCTGACGACCGAGGTCAGCCTGCAGGATCCTGGCCCGCCACAAGGAGTCGCTAGAGCGCGATGAGCCAACTAAAACCCCCCCGGCCAAACCCTCCCCTGATGATGCTGGGCGAATTGTGAGCCGCCCTATGGGACTCCCGATCACGGCCGGTTGTGATACAGCCTGGGATCGAACCCGGGTCTGTAGTGATGTCACTTGGTAGGCCAGATATAACGTGTTTAGTGGGACTATCATTTGTTTTTCAACAGGACAATGACCCAAAACACACCTCCAGGCTGGGTAAGGGCTATTTGACCAAGAAAGAGAATGATGGAGTGCTGCATCAGATGACCTGGCCTCCACAATCACCCGACCTCAATCCAGTTGAGATGGTTTGGGATGAGTTGGACCGCAGAGGGAAGGAAAATCAGCCAACAAGTGCTCAGCATATGTGGGAACTCCTTCAAGACTGTTGGAAAAGCATTCCAGGTGAAGCTGGTTGAGAGAATGCCAAGTGTGTGCAAAGCTGTCATCAAAGCAAAGGGTGGCTACATAGAAGAATCTCAAATATAAAATATATTTTGATTTGTTTAACACTTTTTTGGTTACTAAATGATTCCATATATGTTATTTCATAGTTTTGATGTCTTCACTATTATTCTACAATGTAGAAAATAGTAAAAATAAAGAAAAACCCTTGAATGAGTAGGTGTGTCCAAACTTTGACTGGTATATATACACACACACACACACACACACAAGTTCAAAAGTTTGGGGTCACTTAGAAATGTCCTTGTTTTTGAAAGAAAAGCACATTTTTGTCCAAGAAAATAATATCAAATTGATCAGAAATACAGTGTAGACATTGTTAATGTTGTAAATGACTGTTGTAGCTGGAAAAAGTAGATGTTTATGGAATATCTTCATAGGTGTACATAGGCCCATTATAAGCAACCATCACTCCTGTGTTCCAATGGCACGTTGTGTTAGCTAATCCAAGTTTATCATTTTAAAAGTCTAATTGATCATTAGAAAACCCTTTTGCAATTATGTTAGCAGAACAGTTTTATTTCTTCTTTAATCAGAACAGTTTTCAGCTGTGTAGCACAGCTGAAAACTGTTCTGATTAAAGAAGCAATAACACTGGCCTTCTTTAGACTAGTTGAGTATCTGGAGCATCAGCATTTGTGGGTTCGATTATAGGCTCAAAATGGCCAGAAACAAAGAACTTTCTTCTGAAACTCGTCAGTCTATTCTTGTTCTGAGAAATGAAGGCTATTCCATGCGAGAAATTGCCAAGAAACTGAAGATCTCGTACAACGCCGTGTACTACTCCCTTCACAGAACAGCGCAAACTGTCTCTAACCAGAATAGAAAAGGGAGTGGGAGGCCCAGGTGCACAACTGAGCAAGAGGACAAACACATTACAGTGTCTAGTTTGAGAAACAGAAGCCTCACTAGTCCTCAACTGGCAGCTTCATTAAATAGTACCTGCAAAACAGCAGTCTCAACCTCAACAGTGAAGAGGTGACTCTGGGATGCTGGCCTTCTAGGCAGAGTTCCCCTGTCCAGTGTGTGTTCTTTTGCCAGTCTTAATATTTTATTTTTATTGGCCAGTCTGAGATATGGCTTTTTCTTTGTAACTCTGCCTAGAAGGCCAGCATCCTGGAGTCGCCTCTTCACTGTTGACGTTGAGACTGGTGTTTTGCGGGTACTATTTAATGAAGCTGCCAGTTTTTTTGCTAAACAGGTGGTGCTCAAAACAGGTGAGGCTCAACCCCACCTGCTCTGAATGACGGATTGCCACTGCACATGACCCATGTCCAAGTGCCTTAATGGAAAGCAAAGCGTGGGGAAAAGCGCAAGGACCTGGTCATTGGTGACTATTCAAAAAAGCTGATCTGACAAAGTGGATATTTGTCAATTCCATCATGATTTATCATTTATGAATTCTAACAGGCCCACTAAAATCCGATTTAGATATATTTGGCTGTTTTCGCTGCATAATATTTAGAAGTTGTCTGTAGGGTGTGAATGTTATTTCAGGGTTACATGGAGAAAATCGAACCTCTGAAAATAAAATGGATGTCCCTCCTGCAAAATATATTTTACCTCAACCCTCCCTGAACGCTTGAAAAAAAGACAAGTGACCTTCCCTTATACCCAAAATAATAATTAAAACATAAAGTGTATAGCAGAGAACATGCCTACCGTTTACCCTCACGAAACTGTCCCTGTTTGAAAGTGATTAAATCTGAGAAGTCATTAGGAATCTGAGCATGGTAGTTTAAAAAGTTAGGATTCCTTTTCCACCCCAGAGAGAGTAGGCCTACCGATGCCAAAAAATGTAAGCTTTATCTGCTGGCGGCTCTTCTTCTGTGGCTTAACCCAACGAGAGAAGGTCACAAGTGTTTACCTAAAAGCTGTCTGGGTTTAAACATCTTCCATTGTACATAAAGTCAATAGCTTAATAAATTAATAGTGACAGAATTAGATTACTCCCAAGCAAAGACAATTTTTTGTCTCCTCGGCTATGTAAGGTTGTAGCGCAACCTATGAATTTCAAATTAACAAAACAATGATTTATCCATATGCAGAGTCACGTCTTTCCCTGGGTATTTTACAGCTTGTTTGTAGCATGAAGCATCGCAGACCAAAGAGCTGTTATAGATCCCTTTATATAAATCAGATCTGTTTTATTTTCTTCAAAGTCTTAAAGACAATTTATTCTTGATCTGGGAAATGTGGTCGGATGCGCCGTATTGATGGTGTGACACAATCACGGAGCCTCTGTGGGCACGCAGAGGCCAAATTGATCTCACTGCTGCATTGCTGTGCGCCTTTCAACTTTTGTAACATTGCAGAGGGCTCTGTATAGCTCCGCATTGACATGATTGGTTGATGGTAGGTGAGGGTGGGAGGTCTTGTATAAACACAAACTCCTTGAAGTGCAAGGATGAATGCCATGACTTCTGCAGAGGCCATATCACCTTAAATTATGTAGGCCAATGCAGACATCAGATTGACCATGCAGCGCCTTTCAAGCTAACAAGGGGTAGGCCTGTGCATTGAGCCATTTTATTAAATAAAAAAAGGTAGGCCTATGACATACATACATACAAACATACATACATATGGCCTACTTTCAGAACCATGAGCTATCCATTTCTGATTAATTGTGACACAGCTGCTGTTTCAAATTTTAGAGTCACAATGCAAGTTACTCGACTCTGGCTTATTGTGAGGTCAATAACTCTGATAAATACATGACATGACCAAAAGTATGTGGAAACCTACTCGAACATCTCATTCCAAAATCATGGGCAATAATATGGAGTTGATTTCCACTAGATGTTGGAACATTGCTTCCATTCAGCCACAAAGGCATTTGGCGATAAGGCGATAAGGCCTGGTTTGCAGTCGTCATTCTAATTCATCCCAAAGTTGTTCAATTGGGTTGAGGTCAGGGCTCTGTACAGGCCAGTCAAGTTCTTCCACACTGATCTCGACAAACCATTTCTGTATGGACCTCGCTTTGTGCATGGGGGCACTGTCATGCTGAAACAGGAAAGGGCCTTACCCAAACTGTTGCCACAAAGTTGGAAGCACAGAATCGTCAAGAATGTAATTGTATGCGGCATCGTTAAGATTTCCATTCACTGGAACTCAGGGGCCTAGCCTAAACCATGAAAAACAGCCCCAGACCATTATTCCTCCTCCACCAAACTTTACAGTTGGCACTATGCATTCGGGCAGGTAGCGTTCTCCTGGCATCTACCAAACCCAGATTTGTCTGTCGGACTGCCAGATGGTGAAACGTAATTCATCACTCCAGAGAACATGTTTCCAATGCTCCAGAGTCCATGGCAGCAAGGTACACACCATCCCAGCCGACGCTTGGCATTGCACATGGGGATCTTAGGCTTGTGTGCAGCTGTTCACTCATGGAAACCCATTTCATGAAGCTCCCGACGAACAGTTCTTGTGCTGACGTTGCTTCCAGAGGCAGTTTGGAACTCGGTGGTGAGTGTTGCAACCGAGGACAAACAATGTTTATGTGCTACGTGCCTCAGAACATCGGCTGTCCCGTTCTGTGAGCTTGTGTGGCCTTCCACTTCATGGCTGAGCCATTGTTGCTCCTAGACATTTCCAATACACAATAACAGCACTTACATTTCACCGGGGCAGCTCTAGCAGGGCAGAAATTGTAAGAACTTACTTGTAGGAAAGGTGGCTTCCTATGACGGTGCCACGTTGAAAGTCACTGAGCTCATCAGTAAGGCCATTCGACTGCCAAAGTTTGTCTATGGAGATTGCATGGCTGTGTACTTGATTTTATACACCCGTCAGCAACGGGTGTGGCTGAAATAGCCGAATCCACTAAATTGAAGGGGTGTCCACATATGTTGTGTATTGATATTCTAGTTTTGTCCCTTTAGGGCACCTGTAACCCCCCCTTGCTTACCTACGTTAAATACGCTTGGAATGTTCTTCCTGTGAAACGCATTAAACAATGCCCACGTTAATTTCTACTCCCGTCTTATGTCCTGTCCTTATATTAGTTGTATAAGTAATACAGTGTGCTATACAACAAAACTGGCGACGAGGAAGAAACGTGATCACGTTTGTACTCATCATCTTCTGCAGAAAGTCTGAGTTAAATTCGGGGTTTTTTTTCGCTGTAGAAAGACGCAAACAAAACGTGGAGCTAGCCAGTCGAGTGATGCTAGCTAGCCTTTGATGTCACGGCAACGAGAGCCTCGAAGGGATAGGAAGAGTTTCGCTACGGGAGAAAGTTAAGTCATCGTGAGTTAAAAGAAAGGGGGGGAAAAAGGGGTCTGGGTGTAAGGGACCGTCTGAAAAGTGTGAGTTAGAAAAATAAACCGAAAATGTCTGCATTGATTGGAAATATAGGAACATTTGATGAATCTGGAACAATGGAGTTCTTACACAGAACGTTTTGAGTACTTTGTGTTGGCAAATGGCATTAAAGCAGAAGTCGTTGTGCCAACATTTTTGACTGTTATGGGAGGAAAAACATTCAATCTACTGCGCAGCCTAGTAACGCCTGAAAAACCTGGTGATAAATCATATGATGAAATTGTGGCTACCTTAAAAGGACATTGTTCTCCCAAACCACTGATAATCGCAGAGAGATTCCAGTTTCATAAGAGAAATCAAGAGGAGGGGGAATCAATCTCCCAGTTTGTGACTGTATTAAAACAGTTATCTGAACACTGAATTTGGGCGATCAATGAGCGACACTATACGTGATAGGTTAGTGTGTTGCATGCGCAGCGAGGCAATTCAGAAACGCCTTTTGACTGAGAGTAACTTAACATTGCAGAGAGCAATAGAAGTGAGTACATCAATGGAAATGGCAAATAAAGACTCACAACAGTTAAGTGCATCGACCAAAGTGCATAAGGTGTCTACGTGGTTAAAAAACAAGGCAGGAGGTGGCAAGCCATGCTATCGCTGTGGGAAACCAGGTCACCAAGCAGAGGAGTGTTGGTGCAAAGAATTAGACTGCAGAAGTTGTGGAAAAAAGGGTCACATCGAACGTGCATGTAAAAACAAAAATAGACAATCAAAGGTACTGAACAAAGGAAAAGCGACTTCAGGAAGTACAAAAAGAAAGTGCATAAAATGGAGCACACAGAGGCTGAACAAAGTGATACCCTGTCTGAAGGGGAAGAATCTTTGCATGTTATGTCAATTTCAGACAATGGATACGGCTACTGGGTGACACCGCTACTGGATGGAAACGCAATACGGATGCAAGTGGACACTGGAGCAGCCATATCTTTGCTGTCTGAGGCTGTATACAAGGAGAAACTACATCACCTCACACTACAGCCCACAAAGATGACGCTGAAAACATACACCGGTGAGATTGTTCCAGTGAGAGGAAGCGTGATTGTTACAGTGGCGCTCAACAAACAGAAGGTAAAGCTACCACTCTACATTGTGAAAGGCAACCATTCAGCATTGCAAGGACGCACATGGTTTGGAAAAGATCAAACTAAACTGGCAGGAAAGTCACATGGTTGCAAAAGAGGACACAAACCTACAAGGGATATTGAGGAAACACGCGGATGTGTTCAAAGGAGACCTTGGCAGTATGAAGGACATAACAGTTAAACTGACCGTGAAACCAGACAGCAAGCCAAAATGCTTCAAAAGCTAGACCTGTCCCATACGCCATACAACCTAAAGTTGAAATTGAGCTAAACAGACTAGTCGAGAGTGGAGTATTGGATCCAGTGAATGTTAGTGAATGGGCTACACCTGTTGTTCCAGTCATAAAAAAAGAGGCTTCCTTTTGGAACCACCTCAGCTCCGGCCTTGTTTCAGAGAGCTATGGAACAGACACTGAGCGGCTCACTGGGGTCCAATGTTACCTCGATGATCTACTCATCACCGGCAAAGACGAGCAGGAGCACCTGAGAAACCTGAACGCTACACTACAGAGATTGGAGGAGTACGGTCTGAGGGTCCGGAAGGACAAATGCGACCCTCTGTTGAGTACCTGGGCCACGTCATCAATAGTTCGGGGCTCCACAAGGCGCCATCGAAGGTGAAGGCCGTTGTGGAAGCTCCATCCCCCACAGTCCGTCAGCTGAGATCATTCTTAGGACTACTGACATACTACGCAAAGTTTGTACCAAACCTAGCTAACATGTTAAAGCCACTGCATGAACTTTTGAACAAAACAAAACAGTGAAAGTGGACAGACAGATGTGAGGAGGCATTCAAGGAAGCGAAAACAGCCTTAGCTCAGTCAGAGGCCCCAACCAACTTGCCATTTCAGTTGGCATGTGATGCATCGCCTTATGGCGTTGGTGCAGTTGTCTCACACATCATGCCATCAGGTGAAGAAAGGCCAATTGCTTTCGCATCACGGACCTTAAGTAAAGCCGAGAGCAATTATGCACAGATAGAGCGTGAAGCACTCGATATTGTGTTTGGAGTTAAGAAATTTCATCCGTTTCTGTTTGGCCGACGATTCACACTGCTGACGGACCATAGACCCCTCACCTCCATCTTTGGTCCCCACACCGGCATTCCGTCGCTTGCAGCCAGCTGCATGCAGCGATGGGAGTTATTGTTATCTGCTCACCAGTACGATATCAAGTACAGAAGGTCTGAGCAGCACTGCAATGCAGACGGCCTCTCAAGGCTTCCCTTACCTGTCGCACACACTGAGCACTCCCAGGCTGAAATCTTCTACTTCAAGGAAGTGACGAACGCCCCAGTTACATCTGTCCAAGTGAAAAAGTTCACCCACACTGATCCAGTGATGTCTGAGGTCGTGGACATTGTCACTCGTGGAAAAGAAGGAGAGATGTCGGACAGCCTACAACCTTACGTAGTGAGGAGAAACGAGCTCACAGTTCAGTTTGGATGCTTGCTATGGGGTTTTCGAGTCATCATACCGCCGCCACTGAGAAGGCAGGTGCTTGAAGAACTCCATTCAGGGCACTGTGGCATGGTGCGAATGAAGGAGATTGCACGCAGCTACTTTTGGTGGCCAGGTCTGGACATAGCTATCGAAGACAAGGTCAAGTCATGTTCTGCATGTCAACAGATGAGGAACATGCCTCAGCTAGCGCCACTACACCCATGGGACTTCCCAGAGGAGCCTTGGCAGCGAGTTCACATAGACTATGCAGGCCCACTGGAGGATCGTATGTTCTTAGTCGTAGTTGATGCACACAGCAAATGACCTGAGGTCACAGTGATGAAGAGCACCTCAGTGGAGAGAACCATCGAAGAGCTACGGTCAATCTTCAGTCGCTTCGGCTTGCCAACGCAACTCGTTAGTGATAATGGCCCCCAACTGGTGTCTGAAGAGTTCCGGTCAGTCATGGAAGCAAATGGAATTCAGCACATCAAGTCAGCGCCGTATCACCCTGCAAGAGAAAGACGACCCCCTGACAGGGTGACTATTTAGTTCAGACTAACCTCCGACATAGGGGCAGAATACACCCCAGGGTTAAGTCTGGGGACTGAGGCAGTCTACCCTCTATCCCTAGTTTAGAAAGGGTTATTCTGAAATATTATATTAAAAAGAAAACAATAGGCAAAACAGTGAATATTTACTTTTTCCTTATGAGTCATCAAAGGTAAAGGGGGAGGAATATGTTGTGTATTGATATTGTAGTTTTGTCCCTTTAGGACACCTGTAACCCCCCCTTGCTTACCTACGTTAAATACGCTTGGAATGTTCTTCCTGTGAAACGCATTAAACAATGCCCACGTTAATTTCTACTCCCGTCTCATGTCCTGTCCTTATATTAGTTACAGTGTGCTAAGTAATACAGTGTGCTATACAACAACATACTTGTGTAGTGTACATCAATTTCAATCTGTCCCTTTAAATAAAATATCTGCTAAATGCTAACTCCCGTTTATATAAGCTGGTAGCATAGCTAGCCATATAGAAATTGTTGGTGGAAGTTGAAGACATTTTTTTATGTATTGCAGTTGATTTGTGGTGATGACATGAACGTGTATTGGGGTTGACATCCAAACAAGCATTATCCTCAAATGTTAACCCCAACATTGTGTGAAATATACATACAAACAATAGCCTAAATGTACACTAAGTTTGATGAGCGGCAATGAGGAGATTCTGAATCTTTCCCCCACAGGGGGAGGCGTATGTGGCGTTGCCATTGCATTGGTCGAATTCCATTGATCTCTTTACTGCATCTATGACAAGCACACCATTGTTGTCATCTTATGCCACAGTTACACTGAACCATGAAAACTCCTTTAAACTATTTTACACTCATGCTTGATCAAGTTGCTCTATCATGCTTGTCCTAACGGTAACTCAATTTTTTGGCATTGGGAAAGAAGCAGAGTCGGGATTAGAATAATACGTAAGTAGCTTTCTGAAAATGTTGCCCTTGGGTAGGAAGAGAATATGGTGGCCCTCAGCAAGAGTGTGACCTACGCTATCGCCCTGAAACACAACGCTCTGAGATGTTGAATGCTCATCCTGACAGCCCACTCCATGTTGAGACGCACCATGAAGTGACAGATAGACTGACAGCGTGAGTAACTAATTGAGACAGAAGGCGAGAAAAGATCCGCTCAACTCTCTGGGTAAATTAGAAGGGAAATGGATGCCCCCTCCCCATATCCAATCCCCCCGCGCTCCCCTATCCCTGCTCAGGGCATCTCTATCAATATTAATTAGCTAGGCAATGATTATTTTGAGAGTTAAACAAAGTTATTTCATGTAATCTGTTTCCTTTGAAAGATCTTTCATTATGTCAATAGCACTCTGTTTGAATTCCTATAGGACAACATTGTCTCCCAGAGAGAGGAAGGAGATGATGGAAGAATGAGAGAGAGAGAGAGAGAGACGTAACATAGTACATGTAAATCCGGGACAATTAGTATGTTACGTTTTGAATGGTATTCATTTGTGGATATCCATTTTGTTTTGTTTGGTATGCTACGAATTACAATTTGTATGATATGTTACGAATTGCAATTCGTACAATATGTTACGAATTTGCAAAATGTATGATATGTTATGAATTCCAATTTGTTGTGGCTAACGTTAGCTAGGTTGCTAACTCTAATGTTAGCTAGTGGCTAACATTAGCTAGGCGATGGGTTAGGAGAAATGTTAAAGAGTTAGGGGAAAGGTTAGCTAATATGCTAACTAGTTGCAAAGTAGCTAAAAAAGTTAGCAAAGCTGATAAAATGCTAAAGTTGTCTGTGATGAGATTTGAACACGCAACCTTTGGGTTGCTAAACATTCACTTTATACACCTACCCATCCACCCAACCAACCGCCCTACTGTCATTTTAAGTCAACTTCTGTCTTATGTAACCATACAAAACATAACAGATCATACCAATTTAAGTGTCCCTGATTTACGTTTACTAGGTTGCATCTAGTCTATTAGACCAGGCTGGACAACATCATCACCACAACATCATGGACAGTAAATAATTCAATATGACAGGTGGACACAGGTAGAATGTCTCCAGTTGAATATTCCAGACAGAGGAGCAGGGAGACCTGCTCTCCTATAAGGCTGTTACCACTATAATAGGAATTGGATGTTAAACAGCCCGTTGACCCCAGCTTATGGCAAGGGTTAACTAGAAAAACACTACTAAAACCCACTTCAGTCTTCATTCATTGGCCTATAGTACACTGTGCATATCAATCTATTCAGCCCAGTCCGTCTTTGGCCAGCTTTGTTTTTCTCCCACAATGCCTCTCTCTCCTTCATGGTTTGATCTCACGCTAACAAAAGATGAGTATGGCAATTCATTTCATCCAGAGCAGCAGCAACAGCATATATGCAACAATGACCTGTCTCCCGCTGACGGACCCTTACTGTCTGGCCTCTGCTTCTCAAATACACATACCTTCTTGACTGGAAATATAGGGCAGGCAGGCAGTTGCACATAAACAACTGTCACCATAGCAGGGATAGAATTGATTTGTGTCAGGTTCAGGAACTGACTCTCCTGTGTTATGGCCACTGGAGGCATTGTAGTACACACACAGTGACACAGACACTCCCAGTATGGTTTGCTGCCATGCCTGGTCTAGATAATAGCCCACTAAATGTGACAGTGTTTTAGGTCTCTATAAATCAAGAGCACCAATCAGTCCATTAAACCATTTTATCCTCCAAGTCTCTGTACCTCACTCTCTCTCCCTCCCTCCCTATCTTTCTTTTTTCACGCTATCTTTCTTTATTTTCACACTCTCCCTCTCTCTCTCTGTGGTTATCTGATGACCTCTCTCCCCCAGATGACACAGGAGGGGTAAAGCGATACAGGCGCTGACAGCTTTATCACTCTCATTACACTTTCTGCTCAGTTAATGATCACTTAGTACAATGTTAATTGTCAGAGTGGGTGTGGCAGAGCAAGGGTGGGCCAATGTATTTAATGGAATGGAAATAGAGGAACACACTGAAACTCAAGATGTATGGAAGAGGACTTAGCATTAAATGGATGTTTGGAAAGTGTTTATTTCTTGTTAAATTTCCTAAAAGGTAGGCCATTATTTGTCTTTTAAAAACCCACTGTCTGCTCCTTATACAAGAATCACCACAATGGGATCCATTGTATACAATGAGAGACATATATGTAAATCAATAGAGGAAACGGACTAGTAGACTCTCTCTCTCTCTCTGTCTATTTATTTCTCTCTCTACAGGCTAGACTGACCCAATGCCTTTTCAGTTTGAGTCATTTGTGTCACCTATGTAACCTTGTTCCTATAATGATCTTAAGGAATCAAAATAGACATGGATTTCCTCTGTGTGTGTATTTGGGGTGCAATGTGTGCTTGTTACAATGTGAGCTTGCTTACCAGGAGTGGGACCCTTCCCCCAAGCAGGTCCAGTGGGGGGGCTACACTGGGCCTTCTCGCCGCCCCCCCCCCCCCCCCCCCCGGGTGATTTTGGGGGATGAGGGTTGCAGGTCGGCGGTTCAAAGCCACTCCGTGCATTGTTGGGCAGTAGGGGATTAGGACTCTCCAGGCTGCAGAATTTGCCTTCTAATTAAAAGGGATAAAGAAGTAGAAAAATAGCAAGGGTTTCTACTGTAGAGAGAGAGTGGGGGAGGAAAGGAGAAATGGTGAACAGAGGGATAGAAGTTTGTATTGTCACCACTGATGCTTGATCACAAGACCAACCAACACTTACCAAACTTTTTGTTTCGAGCGTCTCTCTCTCTCTCTCTCTCTCTCTCTCTCTCAATGCAGACAAAAACATTTCGGTGTGTGTTGCAGGTATCAAAGAGTTTGAGGGTCTAGGTTGCTGTTCAACCTGGTTCAGGATAGATACAATTGTCTCTCGGGAAGAGGACAGGAGAAGCCTCTTTAAAACATTAAGCGCTCTATACATGAATGGTAGGCCCACCATCTAAAAGCTGTGGTAACAGCTCCTTGGGGTTAGGCCTGTATGTTGTGGGGGGATCCAGCATGTGTTTTGATTTAACCCCTCAACTCCAGTGTCTAAAAAGCTGTACAGATGCATCTTTCACAGTCTGCATTCTTGTAATTAAACTTCAGCTTATTTTCCCCCTCAAACTAATAGACATGCTTGTGAATATTTCCTGACAAATCTTTCCCAGACTAGCTGTCTTGGTTTTCTGATTACTTCTTTTTTCCACCCCTCTTTCCACCCCTCCTGTCAGCAAGCTGCTGTTTTGTTACCCTGTCCTCCTGAAGGGGTCCAGCACTCCCCTGGAACCCCACAAACGAGGACTGAGGTTTGAGCACGCACAGCAGCCTGACTATTTTCCCCAGAGCCCTGGGAGGCTAACGACGTGCCAGCCGACAACAAGACCACCTCCCTTCCTCTCCATCCCTCTTCCTGCCTATCACCTGATTGACCAACTAGTATATTGCGGTGTAGTCTTAGCCACCACAACCCCCTAAACCCCTATTCCTCCACCCTGTAAACTCCATCCCAAACAGTGCTGCTGGGTCTCATTATGGAGGTGGTGTTTGGTAGCTAACCCCCATCCCTACTCACTCACCTTTTAACTCCTGGGCAATCCCATCCCATTTGGAGTGTGTGACGAGCTCGATTCTCCATCAGCTCACTGATCAAGAGCCCCCCGGTAAAGCAGGCCTAGACCCAGGGATGAGCAGGTACAGATTTAGGGAGGGGGCATGTAGTGAAAGAATCTGGTGAGCCAGGGAGAAGATAAAACGTCAGCCAAGCTTCCCCCTCACTCTCTATCCACTGGTGTCCTGAGGGGGAGTACAGAGGGAGGGGATGGGGAGGCCGGAGGCACAGTGGTGGCTGAGCCATCTAGTCATCATAGCCGGACAAGCACATTCAACCGTGTCCTTTCCACCCTCCCATCTTATTCCAGACTCCTCTATTGCCCTCCACTGAAACCCATCAAAAGGCCTCTCTTGCCCCCTGCCCCCTTCCCTGGAAGAGTCTCTCCGTTGGTGTCTTTTCTTCTCTAAGGAGCAGGGATGGGTCCAGGGCATCACAGCCTTTCCAGGCATCTAAATTCATTTGTGTCTGGCAGCTTAACCTAACGTGGCATAAAATAAAAATAAAGGCCTGAAACTAGATCCCCTACATAATGGTCTTGACGAAGAAAAACTGTTGGGGGAGGTTCTCTTCAGCACTGTTCAACCAATCCAGTAAACGTGGAGGAGGAGTTAAGATGGAGTGTCATCTTAACGGAACATCCTGTTGTTGGGGATTCTGCAGAGACTATGGCACCTAGATAAGCAGCACAGGGCTGTTTGTTGAGAGTGTAGGTCAATGACATGCATTGGCAGTCATGCCTTGATCTCTTGCTTTCTCTCTGTCGCTCCCTCTCTGTCTCACCTATAGTATATGCGAGGCCCATGCCAGCTTCATCTTCATCGGTGGGCACTTTGAGACACTCAGGACAAAAACAAACCACTACACTTGTCTGACTAGATAGCCGTGGATTAATTGGTGTGACAGAGTGGAATACTGTGTGAGATTGGCATACAGTCTTTGCAGAAAAAAATACACAAACAATATCAGCTGTGAGAAATATTAGGTAATGCTGCTAAACATTTAATATTTTCACATAAAGCACCTGAACACTAAAAACTGAAACGTGAAGTACACTTCACAGAAGAACAAAACGAGAGAAGAGACATTCCATTTTGCCCAAATCCTCTTTTCTAATTTTCTGTATCAATATTTCAAAAAATATACATTTCCTAATAATAAACAGGCTAAGGACATCTACAAAACGGCTTTACTTTACTATAGTGATAAATGGCTGTCAAAGATAACTTAATGCAATTTGACATGCGATTGAAGTGGTGATCCAAAGGCAACAGACACAGTTAATGCCTAATTAGCGCGACTAAATAATAAAGCAACTTACACTAATAATTATTGCATGTAGCCATTCTACCAGCTGCACTCCCAATTAACCTTTCTCAACTGGCGATTCACAATTTGAGTAAATCCTGTTATCAGCAAATATACCACATGGTACACATACTCACCGGCTCCTAACACTAGTCAAGGGAAGCAAGGCAGTGTTGACGGTCGGGAGGAGAGAACAACAAAACAAACAGCAGAGATCCACTTTCAGTAAACACCAGCCAAACACTTCTGTCTTCCCAATGGCTTAGAGGGGCGGGGATCAACTTTAGGTGGTAGCTGTGAATGTCATTGAACTACTTGTGTTTGCACAGGCTTAGTATTACTATGACAAGCTCTCTTTAAATATACAGTGAATGCTCCGGAATGCATCAGGTCAACTCTACCCAAGGGACTGCTTTTAGAAAAGCTCCTCTCTGCACAACAGTTATGAAATTGACAATAACCTAAAGCAAATCAAATATCCCAGCCTCAAGAGAGATGACAGAGGAGAGTGAGCAGCATGGAACGGATAGAGAGCACCTCACAAAGACATTGCATCGGTCTCATGGTCAAAGCCGATTTCAAACAAAGACCAGGAGGATTTCACACACTGACTTTGAACAAATGGACACATAGTAGAGTCTGTGACCTTCTGTCAAGAGGGCCCAAAAAATACTTCTGGGAAAATAATACTGGGACAGAGTGAAGGAATAAAAAAGATTCTGTATTCCTGGGAGTTGTTTTCCCCATAAAACTCTCCTTCATTCCAATTTGGCCGCCCTTGGCACAATGCCCACTCACATTGTGTGGACTCACAAGGGCCTGCCACTGTTGCCATGGGGATGTGTGGTCCTGCGCTGGGCAGGCCCTGGAGGCAGAGTGGCCTGGTGGAGAGGTGGGGGTTATCATCACCAGCAGACTCTACTGGGCCCCATCCAAGGGCCTGGGCCCAGTAGGACGACAGGACGACAGGAGGAACAGGAAAGGGAGAAAGGAAAACTGGATTCATGTCTTCTGAGGCATCCCCGTCACTGGAAGGGCTCGGAGAGCCTCACTGAGGCTGTTCTAGCGAGGTTTTGGTCTGGGACTCCACCGTGCAGGGCTCCAGCCTGTCCACTGGGGGCTGGCTGCCTGAGGCCTGGGCCAGAGAGGGTGGGCTGGGATAGGGTGAATGGGGTTGGGAGAGGCAAGGCGAGCTGGACCATGGCCCAGAGCGGTGACTGCCTGTCTGCCCAGCGCTGGGCCACACTGCCACTCCTCCCTGGGCTCGTGCCCCTGCACTGGGATTTCAAAGGGATGTGACAGGGGAGACTGGCTTTCCCTCTCCACCCCAAAACCTATGACCCCCATACCCCCCTCCAACTACTTTCAGCCCCCGCTCCCTCCCCAACAGCCTTTCTGATCCCAGGCTCCCTTTCACACTGTGCCTTTCCCACCACTGCTGCCTCACATTTGGGAGGAGAAGGGGGAGGTTGTGCTGCTACACTGAACCCATCTGCCCCATGTCTTACCATGCTGTGGACCATGATGCTGCAGCATGTCTCTCTGGGCACCTCCATGGCTTTGGCCAGTAGGCTAGCTAGGCTACACTGGGCCTTCTCTCACCCCATCCCTCTGCCACATGTTGGCCTACACATTGACACTATTAATAAAAAATGAACACACCGAAAACTAAATTGTACATACAAATGGGCACAGCCAGAAAAAAATTGTGGTCAGTTGTGAGGGATGGTGGTCAATACAATGCAGATAAAGCGTGGTCCTATATGACTCAGTTGGTAGAGCATGGCACTTGTAACGCCAGGATTGTGGGTTCGATTCCCAGGGCCATCCATATGTAAAATGTGTACACACATGACTGTAAGTTGCTTTGGATAAAAATGTCTGCTAAGTGGCATACATTATTATGAGGGGTTTATGATGGAGTCAAATGTGACAGAAGGTTAGTCTGAAATCCCCAGGCCTTTGGTGTGTTTGTTTAAAACAGCCCATATTTAGTTATGATTCCAAACCTGAGATGAATAAAGACTAATCTACTGTTCTCCGTTTGGGGGAATGCACCACCTCATCAGGTTACTGGCCCATCACTAGGTATCTTACAAGTGTAGAACCCAAGTGCATTTCAATTGGCCCTGCTCCTCTCCCTCTCCTCTTTCCCTCGCTCTCTCGGTTTCTCTCATTACTACCCAAATGGCATTTCTCTGGCAGTCTCTCCTGTGAAATTCCTTGTCTCCTTTCCTCGGCATTCCCGCAGCCAGCTTCCCTGCCTGACCGGAGAAGTGGCGGTGGCTGCTATGGTGCTCCGCTCCCCCTGGGCCTGTCCCAGTCTGCAGCTCCAGCCCACACTGCATTCCACTAGCCACTATCCAGTCCCCACAGCAACCAGGAGAGGGAGAGGTGAGGAGAGGAGAGCCAGGAGGGAAGGAGAGGAGAGGTGAGGAGAGCCAGGAGAGGGAGAGGTGAGGAGAGGAGAGGAGAGGAGAGGAGAGGAGAGGAGAGGAGAGGAGAGGAGAGGAGAGGAGAGGAGAGGATACATAACTGTGGAATAGTTTCATTGATTCCGGTCAGGCATTGAAGAGGTCCGGTCTAGGAATGCAGGCATATAGGACAGGATAACTGTTTCTTTGATTCTTTCTTAACACTCACATACCGAAATATGTACTGTACATATCCTTAACTGTTGTGTTCCAGAGCAAATTCAAATGGAAGAAGAGTATTATACTATACTAACTACTCACAGGTGTGTCCCAGCCCAGCATAGCCTTCAGAGATAGCGCTGTCCAGAAAACATGTGGTCCACTCCAGCAGTCTGTATAAAATAATCTGTTACATGTTCAATAAGACACAAAGCACCTTCGTGGTCTATACATTTCATTTCAAAAGATTTATGGCATCAGTTGTCAACTGATGTCAAAAGATGATACAACAACTGAACTGATGGCAGTCTCTTCTAGATCTTACAAAATGTGAGCAACAGTACTACTTTATTTGGACTTGGTAAGTTGAGAGAGGGAGATGAGCCCAACAGAATCGCTCTGTTAGCAGTGTCTGTCTCTGGCCTGAACAGCTCAAGTAGCATCAGCTCAGGTAGCATCAGGACAGTAGCATCAGGACAGTAGCATCAGGACAGTAGCCGGTTGTTCCCCCTACCCTCCCTCCCAGGCTGGGTCACTTCTGTGTTTACACTCCTAATTTTAGGGGAGGGGCTGATTGACAGGCCAGCCATCCCATCTCAGATCCCCTCCAGGCCAGGGGTTCGGAACATCCCAAACACCCAACCAGCACTGTCTCAAAAATCTGACGGCAACAACATCCAACTATCATGGGGGAACCTCGACTGGCAAAACCTGAGGGCAGAAAGAGAGATATTAAAGACATGAGAGGAATTGGCAGTGTCAGGGCTAACGGGGGTACGCTTGAGAAGTCGAAGCAGGGAGCTGGAGGCATTGCCAAAGTGTCAGTCAAAGCAAAGTGGGGTTTGGACAAGGCACAAACACTGACTGACTGACTGACTCACATAAGAGCACTTCTCTCTCTCATTCTCTAACAGTAGCGCCATACAATGTATTCAAACAGGGTAGAGACCATGATATTACATATTTCACTTAAAACAATTATTATATTTGGGACACAAAGTACAAAGTGTGTGTGTGTGTGTGTGTGTGTGTGTGTGTGTGTGTGTGTGTGTGTGTGTGTGTGTGTGTGTGTGTGTGTGTGTGTGTGTGTGTGTGTGTGTGTGTGTGTGTGTGTGCGCATGCATGCACGCATATCTCACCTTCCTTTCCAGGGAGGTAAAATTCACTTGGGGTTTAAATGCTCCGCTGCTGTTGGGAGACCTAAGCGAATACCTCAGGGAGCATGGTGGCTGACCCCCATCTCACATTCAGGTCAGAGAAACAAAACAGCGCTGAGAGACAGTTAACATGGAAGAATCACTACTTAACTGGCTCTCCCTCCCAACGCCTGAGATCTCACCAATCCCTCCAACACTTACCTAGCCCCCGAGAGGCAAGACAAGAAACCATTTGATAGGAATCATAAATAGTCACAGTTGTACGAGTGCGCCGGGCCCATTTCTAAATGCATTATGGGGATTACACACAAAATCACACAATGTAACATTTTCAAATGTGTTAAGAATGCTTCCCAGAATCCAATTCAAATCCTGGGTTACCAAATAAGCCTGAACAAATCCTTCACATTGAGTTCTTACTCCTTTGAACTCTGTAACTGGGAGAGGTCCGGTCTGCAGGGCAGGTTTTACCACTCCAGGCACAGACAGAGACACCTCAGCAGAGAGAATAGGATAGCCTAGCACTGGGCGAGAGAGAGAGAGAGAGAGAGAGAATGTATGTATGCCCAGGTCCACAGGATGTCTGGGAGCAGAGGAAGAGGCTGCTTGACAGTTACATCAACATAGATATCTTTATTTCCACACTGCTGGAGCTGGAGGATAAGTCGATCATAATATTACAGTCTCCTCGCTTGGTGAAAAAACACTGACTTTGAATGCAAGGGACATGATTTAAATCAAATATGTAATATCAGCGATACATCTTGATATTACATACATTCATTTTAAAAAAATCATAATAATCATAATCTTGAGGCATTGCTGTTCTATTTTATTTATTTTTTTATTGGATATTTAAAAACAAAGTACACGTACAAATTGATGCGCATGATTAAGAATCGTTGAAGATAAACACAAAAAAAGTCTACAACCTATTTAAATTGTGGTCCTCTTTCACGATAGCATTTGTCATATGTGGCAAAATAAAAAACAGAAGCTAAAATGGCAGGTCAATATGGTTATTTAGTCATAAGAGCACAACAACATATACACACTATAGACAAAAGGAGGCTATTTGGTCATTATCATTGGGCTAGGATGGATTGCTCACAGAGGCACCCAATCCATTAACCAGGATTTCAACAACCTTTTTAAGCTACTCAGAGTAGGAATAGTTTTAACAGACCAGAGGCAGAATATTCCACTCAGAGGCTCCTGAATATAAAAAAGTACCTTTCCCTGCCAGGCTTCTACACACAACACGTTAGCTCGCTCTATTGTTGTGTTTGTAGGAGTCTCTAAAATGGGGAAGGTAGTGAGACAAAATGCCTAGGAGCTGCTTCATAGATGATCCTATGAACCCAGCTAAGTCTGGTCTGTGTGACCCTTGACTCAGACGGCAGCCAGTTGAGCTCCTAAAACTGTCTGGTACCAATATGAGAACTGTAGATGGGCTCAGATTCAACTTGTTCTGGGCTATTCTGAGCTTGCTTTTTAGTAGATTAGTTAAGCCTTCGAACCAGGAGGTGCTAGCATCAAAATGACATTTGGATGAGCACATCAGCTAGCACTTTCTTTGAATCTTTGTCCAACAGCTTAGACTACATAGCCAAGAACTTGGTCCTGGTGTAGCACATGGGGATGTGTGAAACTTACTCCTCAGCCTGAACTTTCCCCACTTGCACCAACAAATAGCTAGCTTTTCCGTGGCGCCGACTGGTAAGACGCTTGAGGTCCTGGGTTCAAGCCTCGGTGTGAGCCGAATCAGGAGGAAGTGGTACTCGCGACACTAAGCAAGCAGCGTGATGTCCCTTACACTATTAGTGTAAAGCAGCGTGATGTCCTTTACACTAGCACCTTACCTAGTACCTTAGTAGCCATACTCCCTCCCTGCCAGGTTGCCATCTAGTGTACATCCTAAGTAATTAACTGCTGTTCTGGCTGTGAGTACCTGTCCTGCTAGCTGTACCCTGACGTCTGAGGACTCGCTTAGTTTCATTTTGGACCCAAACAATATTCCTTCTGTTTTGCCGAGGTGCGGAGATAGCTTGTTGATGTTAGTGAGCTCTACACTCAGTATACTCTCCAGAGTGGTTTGGTTTATGCGAGACACCAGGAGTGCAGAATCATCTGCATAAAGAAACGGGTGACATTGAGCGAGCATCCTTGATATCTTTAATGTACAGCAGGAATAACAGAAGCTCCAGCACACTTGCCTGTGGCACGCCACAGCTTATTTTACAGTGAGCTAATGAACATAAGCACACTATCAGTCTGGCTTCATCTTGGGGTGGTAGAGAGGTATTTTTATCTTTGTATTATTTGTCCTTGTTGGATTTCCATGGGTCTTGACTTATTGATGGTCTGGAGGAGAGTGTAGTAAATGTAATCCATGTGTTTGTTGCAGAGGCCCTGTGCAAACACAAGACAAACAATTACAGCACTGATTAATAGGCATGCCATATTAACGGCAGCAGCAAACTCGGCACACGCTGAGCCGACACACTATCCAGTTTTCCGCAGGAAAAAAATATTCTATAGGACTAACGCCCATACAGTCAAGACTATTATAGTGCTACCATTGTATGATACTTTTTTATCCCACGATAACAGATTGCCAAGATAAGTAAATACAGTGAGTGACTGAGAACACCAATGCTGATACACTTGATGTTTTCAATTTCATATTCAGCCCTAGAAATGAAATAGGTATAGTTAACACTGAGCAGAAAATAAAGATCTACAAATAACAGATGCAACTTTTCAAGAGCATCTCTTCCGGTTTTCTGCAAAGTGAGTTTGCAGAACCCAACCCCTCTGAATCAGCCATGTTTTCACCATATCACTACCCATCTGTTCACACTCATTCAAGAGGCAAGACAATCTCTCTGTAGCAAAGACATCTAAAGCTCACACAGCAGATCTTGACTAAATGTGGTAGGTAACAGTTAGCTTCAACAACACTGTGTTATTCTACAGGTCTAGTATAGAGCACGATTATTATACCAGTGATACACAGACCCATGGATTTAATTTACAATATGAATGATTTTAAAACAAGCACACTATATCACGCAGGAAGGAGAGTGTACATCTCAGCATTTATCCCATTAGACTGAGAAAATGACAGTGAAAAGGCCTGCCCACCCTAATCCCAGGGGAGCACTTTGAATGTGTTTTGATGACCTCATAGGTCAGTGTTACATGTTACATTACACAAAGGGTTAGCCCCTTTGCCTTAAGGGAATAGCAGATAAAACAAGGTTTCTATTGAAGCCCTATGTAACACACCTTGACCAGGACACGTGTACAGATGTAGGATCTTAATTTGAGCCAGTTTGCTACCGCAGGAAAATAATTCTGCAGCAACAGGAAATGTGAATTATTATGTGGATTATAATTAATTTTATTCATTTTTCGCAAGGGAAAATCAAGTCTGAAATTTCCATGTGGAAATTACAAACTTTAGAAGACTTTTTAAATGTCAAATACACTACAAGTTTTACATTTCCTGCATTGCACGAAAGTTCTCTTGCAACAGGGTGATCAAATTAAGATCCTACATCTGTATATCCATCAAACCTGCTGAGCTAATTACAATACAGCTTGTGATGATCCCTGTTCTTCTGCTCATCTCTCTCGCCCTCTCTCTTTCCTTACAAAGTCACAGAGGGAGGGCTAGCTCCATCTACAGCTACATTAAATGTGCTCTCCACATTTCCTTTAACTTTGTGTTCTAGATTTTGTTTGTTTTACTTTTACTCAACATAAATTGTAGTAGGCTTACTAATATCAATCATCTGCCATTTTTACACCAACTACTGATCAATAACATAACCATAATTCAAACAAATGATTATTTCTTGAAAAACTCAGAATCTCCAATTCATATTTATATAAAGTGCAATGCACAAACTACCAGAAAATGTTGTTCCAAGTACAGTAACATGTTTCTGGGCCTACTAACATTCTGAATGAATGATATTTACAAGTACATTTCCATTTTGTTGTTAGTCTTATACTATACCTGTGTTATTGTATTTGTATTATGCCCAGCATAACATATTTAAGATACTATAAGAACTCTCTCTTGAATACACAACTTATTGAGCATATACAACTAACTAAAGGGTTTAGTAGGTTCTCCTAAATTAAGTATCCTTGGTTGAATGAAGGAGATTGCTGAAGAAAAGTTATTGTATTCGTTCTGTTTCCATATGTTTATTAAATGTATTTCTTAGAAGTCAAAGCTTATATTATGCTATTTCCTTTTTCTATAGAAAATGTATTTTATGCAGTTAATTCACAGATATAAATCCTTCAATATAGTAGGCTATCGACGTCTTCTCTTGATCCTGAGACTGTCCTTTTTTATATGAACCAGATTGTATTGTTTTGGCGCAGAATAAATTCCCCGTACATTCCACTGGATCAGTCATGCGGGATTTTCAAACGAGGATGAAAGTGATGCTCGACATGACAAAACAATGAAGTGCAGATAGCTGAATGTAGCCTACTTGTGTGTGTAGCCTATGTATGTATATATTTGTTTGTCTGTTTGTTCTATTCTTGTCTAAAAAAGAAATGTGTAGGAGTGTGCATCTGAGAGAGGGAGAAAGAGAGAGCAGGAGAGAGAGAGAGAGAGAGAGAGAGATGGAGCGAGAGAGTGCATGCACATCTGAAAATGTATAATAGTTTTTCATGAAAAGGAAGTTGCATTTGTGTAAATTTAACACGGTGTAAATGTATATATTTTAAAGTTGCACCATGATGGTGATGATTGGCATAGATGCACATGCACTGTGAGAAGGCAAAGGGGTTTCAATAATTGGTTAAACAAGATTGAGGTTACAATGTTAAGTGGTAGGCCTAAATCAATGAGCGAAAAGATGAAACGGGGAAGAAGAATTGGTATAGGTAGAGTTTGATTCATACATCCCAATTGTGTTAAATGAGGGATTTGAATCCCGCAACTCTTAACCCGGAGGGTTCACTTACCAGAGGCACAGATAAAAGACGCCATCGTCGCCAATTAGCCGTGAGTCAGTGGGAGCGCTGATTGCCAGAGGCGTTAACTCGTTTTCGCTTTAACGTCGTCCTCCTTTTAAGATAGAAAGTCCCTGAGGAGGGCTGGTGTTTAGAATTTTATAAATAATGTAGCAATTTAAACGGCGAGGGGCAAGCGAGATCCAACAGATAACGATATTAGGCATAATGATTTCCCACACAGCACTGTAAAGTATTAGGCTATTAAACACACGCAGGTAAACAATCTGTGCGTTATTTGATAGCTATGGCTAGAGCTAGCTCGTGCTACCTATATGATCAGGCTATTATTTTTGTATATGTAAGCTAATAATTCTATATGTAGCTTAATAAACGAAATGGCATACAGTAAACTAGGCCTCAAAATCTGTATAGATTTCAATATAGCCTATTCAACAAAAAAAAGCTGGTAAAGGTAGATTGTTTTAGCAATACATTTTGTCTTGATCTCTGTGTGATATGGCTTACTGCAACTTGCTTCAGAAAGATCCTTTGAAATTAAGGAGAGGCAGATACAAAAGAGAGACCGACCACTTTGAAAGCATACTTTCATAATGGGTAGACGGATAAACAAATAGCCTATATTGTTTAGTTTTTTTAAGTTACCATACCCAAAAGCACCCGGGGACAGTCACAAATCAGTAATGTTAACACATGAAATGTTCTAATTTGCTGCAAAAACATAGTGAAAACAATATAAAAGAAAATACAGATACAGTAGGCATATAAACAGTAGATATACCTCCCACCTTGTCATGCGCCATCCCTCATGGACAGAGAGCAGCTGTAGACTGAAGAAATCCCCGTCATAAATTAGAAAACTTTGCTCCAGTCGAGATGCAGATATGAGTCCGGAACTGAAGTTTGGTAGAAAACAAATCTAGAGGGCGTGATCCACTACGATTTCCGTTCATCAAAGTCTGTCAAAAGAAATTACATAGATTTTTGCATTAGTCAATATGTTTTAGATTTTCAAAGCGTAAACATAGGTCTAACGATTAAATACTGCACTTTTGACATAGCCTAGGCTATCTAAAAAGACTTCCAGGGAGGCAACTGACGATTCATAAAACTCACGGGTCTGTCTCTGTTGATAAATCTAAATCAATATTCAAATCTGTTTGAAGTGAGCGGGTATGCCAGTGTGAGTGTATGTTTGTTGTGTGTGTGTGTGTGTGTGTGTGTGTGTGTGTGTGTGTGTGTGTGGTGTGTGTGTGTTCCTCAAAGCTTTTAAGATGATACATTTACCAAGCCGTGACAAAACCCTCGGCATATTGTTTTTGTGTGCATACAGGTTTAACATTCAGGTGACGTAGGCTATTAGTTGTGTCTTGAGTCAATATCAATGGCGGAAATCAGTTACCATTTCTGTTCTATTAACTATTCAACTAAAGCCCCTATTCAACTATAATAATTATAATAATAATAATATACATGAAGATAACTTACGTGAGCTATGGACAAAATACATTTATTTTTTGTAGAGGGATTCCATAACGCAATTTCACCTATTATTATTTACACGTATCACAAATTGTTGTGAAACGATCATTCAAAATGTAAGCCATAGGAAATACATTTGGGGGAAAAAATACGTTTTCATTATTCACAATAATTTAAAAGAACTATACCTTTGGGAGAGAAAAACAGTCTGCGTTGATTTTCTCCTGAAGTGTATGTGGTCCACTGAGTTCTCCAGTCAATTCAAGGTTGCTGTAAAAATGCATCCACTAATTTAAGTCGGATGTCACCCAACTCCTGCAGGGATGGTCTTCTCTCTGTTGATGTGTTCCAAGCACGACATCATGTGTTAACATGGCTGGATATTTAAATCTATTCATTTTATGTTTTTAAATAAGCCACCAGCAATTATTATTACATTTGGCAATAATATATGAGGCCCAAATCTTTGGTTAGTCTGCCTCGTATATTCCCTATCCTGGCTGAATTTTGGTATAACAACTCGATCGAAGCGGGCGCTCTGTGGATGGGAGCACAGTTATAAGGAAATAAGACTCCCTAAATCCCCCCGTGCTACGCAATGGAATGTGAGAGGACCGTGTTTTAGCCTCCACTTGGAGCGCCTGCTTTTCGCTAGGACGGTTTTTGTCATGGCCCCAGAATTGTCATGGATTCGTGGGGAGCGCTTCATGTTGTTATTAGTTGTTGTTATTAGTCATTATTCGGGAGATGAACAGGCTGTGGATATTGCTTTTACCATGTCCACTGATCTGGAACCATTTATGAATCGTGAGGGTTGTTTCCTTTTTTACCATGATAGGGATTTTATATCAAAATTGTTAAATGTGCTAAACAGACGTAAGTAATGTATATTCACGAGATGGTTAAATGTCCTCTGTCCACTAACCACTCAAATGAGTCGTGATGCAGGGAAACAACTGTTCCTATTCCTTTGCTAAGATTTCCAGCCCTGTGAGTTTGAGGTTTTATTGCTAATTTACTGTCAGCTCGGGGATGAGAATGTTGTCAGTCGTCCCCTCGCTGCCATTGGCTGAGGAGTTTGCGTCAAAAAGTAGCTGGCGACATTTGCTTCTCAGCAAATTTCCCCGCGAGAGAGACAGACCCCCATCTCCGAGTGCTCCAGACGTTCTCATTGGCCAGACCTCTCTACAAATCCAACTCAGCAACTTCACTCAGAACAGACTAACAAATCAGAACCGTATGTATTTTACCAACATAAACGCGTTTGCACTCTACCATACATTGGTGCAAGTGTTAAAGATGAAAGTTTTGTCGGTCTTTTTATTCTAATATATCCAAAGCGACAGTTACTTTTGATTGGTTACCTTATAGGATTTCGAAATTATAGAGAGAGCTATTTTATTCAAGGAAAGGAGTGGACAAAGAACTATCTTCTCCGGCCACATTCCTGAGTAAGTTGCTATGTATTATTATTATGATTATGATTAGTAGTAGTAGTAGTAGAGGTTATCATTATTATAGGTATAGAGTCGTAATTGTACGACAAAATGATGAATAGGCTACCTATTAGCCTATATGCTATACAGGCGACATCACACAGGAAACATCCCGCAGAAAAAAAGAATAGCCTATAACAATAAAATAAATAAAAGTGTGTATTAGGCTGTATCAGGTTACTGTGTTTGTATAGCATATTTACGGTCATATTTATCCAGGAGAAAGAGCGAAACATCCTGACACATGATAATGGACTAAGTAAAGTCATTAGACCACTGAACACTCCGGTGTGTATTGTGTATGGATCTTCAATGTAAAGCCTACAGTAGGACACTGGGAAACAGTTATAAGACACAGTTTCTGTTCTACGTGACAATGAATGTGCTAGTTTGTAGCTTCATTTAAATCCAAGTTAGGCCAATCATTTGAGCCGTAATGTTCTTCAACATGAATATTATCTTTTAAAAAATGGAATAGCTAATGTTTGTTCGACACTTCAGATGACTTTGTTCAATCTGCATTCCAGTTAATTCTCTCAGTTTGTGTGAAAATGCATGCAGACAAAGGGCGATAATTGAGAAGGCGTGTAGTGAAGCCCCTCTCTGCCTGTACAACACCTCCCTCCCCGCTCAGTCCTCCATGGAACAACCAGGCGGGACAGGGCACGCGGGAGGATCATGGCAATTCTCTCAAATATAGCCTGCATTGCAGAAATGTTGCACTTTTTTATACAGAGCTGTTTTCGTTGGTTTATGCTAAATTAGTTTTTGCTTAAAAATGTGTTTTGTTTGACGCAGGGAGGGAGTGTTTATCCATAAAAAAAGTCAGAAATCAAAAAGTCCAATTCCCATTCTAAAAGTGAATATTTTTCTAACACTTTAATATCAATTGAGTAGACTAAAAACAACACTATCTGCTAATTTAATAGTCAATATATTCTTTAAAAATATCGCCTAGAGGCTAGGCTAATATTTAGCATATTTAGCATACGCCTGTAAATTGATTTGTTTCCATTATCCATATGTCTAACGAAAAACGTCTTATGAATTGTTCTATCATGATTCTGCATGCCATATGGATATTAAATAAAATAGAGGAACCTGTGTATTTTTGTTAACAGTTATTTTCGTCAGTTTGCAGAATTATGACCGAATGCTGTGCAGAGGTGAGGATAGCGTCCTGTAATTAGGGTGCGCGTGCCACACGGATTATCTAATTAATTAATCAACAAATTTTTTAAATCAGAATTAATTATTGGACAGGGTCATTATTATTGAGCGGGTGTGCAACTGTTATGCGATGTCTGTTTTAAGAGTGACAGATTGAGTGGAGGTAAAAAAAACGTTGGATGGATATTCAAAAATGCAACTCAGATGGAATAATCAAGAGACACAGAGGGGGTAAGGGTGTGGGTCACCACACATTGAATTTAAGCCAGTTTTCCAGGTAGAAATATTCCAATATCATCGAATTGTTCAATCTTTATGAAGATACTCTGACTTGCCTGACTTAACTGACTTCCCTAGTTAAATAAAATGTAAAATAAAATAAATACAAATACTCCTGGAAATATATTAACCTCATTTAAAATCTGAAATATATTTGTAAAGCCATTGACGTGGAAAGTGGCATACTATCGAATACATTACAGTTAGTCCAATTATGCTCTCATTTGTAAATTCAAAAACGGAATATTTTCCTGTGTAATATAATTTTGAGATTTCATTGATTCATCACCAATGTCAAAGCATGAATAAAGCATGCATTTAGCATTAAATTACATTAATTATGCCTATTAAAAGGAACTATGCCTATAATCCAGGCCCTGCATGAATAATCTTTGTCTAAATAGTTTACTTTATAAAAGTTTGACTGGCAGGGCTGATGTGTCCTCCAGCCCAGTACTATGTTTTTTTTTATGGGTTTTAGTACCTTTAAATGAGTCAAGAGGCGTTTTGACAGTGGGAGATAGGGGGAGTTAGCCTATAACTTAGAATAGGGTTGCCTGTTTGGTTAACTCAAGTGCCCTAAGCATATGGCCTCGTTAGCAAAACATTTCGATTGCCTTCTGAACGTTCTTCAACCTTGGAAATCTAATTACAGAGAGCAATTAATTAGGATGGTAATGGTGAAGAACCTATTGGGCACAGTCGAGTTCCCTTCAAGTTTTAAGTTGTTAGCTGAAGTAGACTTCTGTTTTCACACTTTAATGACACCCTATTCACATTTACAGCGATTACTGGTGCGGACAAAACCAAGAGGCAGAGTGAAAAGCTTAGGTTAGTGAAATACCTAAATGTACAAAATGGTCCCGATAAATTGACTGCATTGTTAGCTACTTTTCGCCAAGGGGGTTTTTGTTATCTGTCGGGTCTACGGTGTCTTTGTCTCGGCCCCCATCAATTCCCTTATATTTGACACAATTAGTTGGGTTCTATGTAAATTGTGGTCCTAGCTGATTCCCAGTGTGTGTGCATTTGAGCGACTGTGTTTTGTTCTTTGAGAGGACTTGTTGCAATTATAGGATGTTGCTTTTTTGGCCGGGGGGGTTGGGGGGTGGGGGCGACGTTTGGTCAAGATGAGCCAAGCTGAAGAGGACAGCTGGGGGTCTGGGACTGTTTTAAGAACACACTGCGGCTGGATAATATTGTTTCCCAAGTAATTACAGCGCTGAGTCCATCAAATGCTATTTAAACTCGATGCAACTTGCTTTACTAAATGTCTTATCTTATTGTGATTTCTGGAACAGGCATCCAGCGGCAAAATCGAGACAGCGAGAAAAAGAACAGATAAACAACCAAGGACATCTACGGGCCTTACCCAATTTTCAAAATTTTCTCCAACTTTACCCCCCAGTCCAACATTAGCATGATGTCGTATCTGAAGCAACCACCTTACACAGTCAACGGACTGAGCTTAACGACCTCCGGAATGGACCTTCTGCATCCATCCGTAGGCTATCCAGGTGGGTTTCAGCACTTTCTACGCGTGCGCATGGATGCTTTAATAATTTATGTCAACTCTTCATTGGATTAAATAGTCCAATTAGGATCAAATCACGTAGGCCTATAGCCTGCTAAAGCTTTAATGCGTCTGATTACAAAAACACGCCAATGGATTCTTGCTAATAATGGTGATCATATTGCTGCAATGAGGGAGACGTCAGCTAACTGTTGCATTCTGTAGTACGGACTTTCAAAATGTCTTTCATTAAATGTTTGTAACGTGTCATTGGTCCTGAATTCGTCTTAGCTCTGGATAGCAAATACATGTGAAATAACGTTTTTATAACTTACACTTAAAATGGAATACAATTCATTCACAGTTGTCTTAATAACCCTGCTTTATATTCTGATAAAATGTTAATTCTACCCACATGAAATTAAGTTATGCATCTGTTCATTTTCAACAGCGACACCCCGCAAGCAGAGGCGAGAAAGGACGACTTTCACACGCGCCCAACTTGACATTTTGGAGGCACTGTTCGGCAAAACTCGCTATCCTGACATATTCATGCGCGAGGAAGTAGCACTAAAAATCAACCTCCCAGAGTCTCGTGTACAGGTGAATGTGGACCAACACAAAACATTCTCTATCTACGTATCCCTGTGAATAATACAAATCCTCTGTTTGTGGCAACTCAAACGAGGAGACAGATGGTCATAACAAATATTGGCATAGCATTCATAAAGAGAACCTTTGAAAAACTGAATGGATTAATCAGTCTACTTTTTTTTATTTTTTTTTAAGTGAAGTGTTGACCAGTGCTTTTCAACATCAGTATAATAATGCATATCCATAGTCTGTGATCAATACAACACATATTTTCAGCATTATTTGATTCACACGTGCATAAAGAACTGTTTGGTTTATGCGTCAAATGCCTATTTTCGTCACATTTTGGAAACTGTATATAATAGATGGCTTGCTTTAAACTGTTTGGGTGATTAACTGTTTGCTATTTTGTATTTTTTAGGTTTGGTTTAAGAACCGAAGGGCAAAGTGTCGCCAGCAGCAACAGCAGCAGCAGAACGGGGGCCAGAACAAGGTGCGACCTGCCAAAAAGAAGAGTTCTCCAGCCAGAGAAGCGAGCTCTGAGAGCGGGGCGAGTGGCCAGTTCACACCGCCCTCAAGTACTTCAGTCCCGACCATCTCAACCAGCACCGCGCCGGTATCTATCTGGAGTCCAGCCTCTATCTCTCCGATGGCTGACCCTCTCTCTACCTCCTCCTCCTGCATGCAAAGATCCTACCCAATGACATACACACAGGCCTCGGGATACAGCCAAGGCTATGGCGGATCAACGTCATACTTCGGCGGAATGGACTGTGGTTCTTACCTTACTCCCATGCATCACCAGCTGTCTGGCCCCGGGACGACACTCAGTCCTATGAGCACCAACGCTGTCACAAGCCATCTGAGCCAGTCCCCTGCATCCCTCTCCACTCAGAGCTACGGAGCCTCGGGGCTAGGCTTCAGCTCCACGGCAGACTGCTTGGATTATAAGGACCAAGCGGCATCCTGGAAACTGAACTTCAATGCAGATTGCTTGGATTATAAAGATCAGACTTCATCTTGGAAATTCCAAGTCCTGTGAAAAAAACAATGTGTAAACTATTCAAACAAAGACAATGAAATCAAACATATAGCTCTGACATCCTTCAATAAGATATATGCTTAAAATACTGAATATTCGTGTCGTCGGTAAGGAACTGCGAGAGAGAGGGAGCTATCGGTTGCGCCTCGCGTTGATGGCATGATGTTTGGCCCCAGCCTGTAGAGGAGAATTTAGAATTTATTTTAGCGTTGGCTAAGAGACTTTATTTTCATGAACCTCACAGGTTATAGCCCTCTCACATGTATGTCTGTCTGTGTGCCTCTATGCTTACAACACCTGTTGGTTAATTTAAGGAAAACTCGGAGTGGACCCTTAGTAATTTATGGTACATCACAGCCACGGAACAAATCCTTATCCCAGAACAACATGGCGAGAGGAGCGGATCTTTTGGTTAAGAGCTTTGGATGGACAGGCTTCGTTTAAGCCTTATAACTTGCCGACCTATTGGCAGAGAGACTGATCAGGATGGTGTGTGGACTGCGCGCACCCGAGGCGACATGGATGCACTACTTTATTTAAGAAAAAGTGTTTATAAGGAATCAATATGTAGTTTCTAAGAGACAATCAGTGTGTGTCTTATATAAATGGTACATATGTGTTTTTTTAATCTGTGCTAGCCTTCGAAACTGTGATCTGTTGTATTGTATGCAATTTGTGAGCACCCTCGCATCAGCGATGACTCTCTGCTGTGATTTTAATAGATTTGTAACTTTTTGAACAACAAAAAAATAATGGATAATGATAAAATAATAATTATTGCAAGAGACAACCTGACTGTCCAAACCCATAGTAGAACATCTTAGGTGATACTGGAAAAGAAACTTGATTGCTGAGAGCTCTCTAGATTTGCGCGTCGTTCTCCGTTGATAACACGCTGATTGTGGATACCTAACATGGCTCCAAAGATGGTGTGACCCCACCGCTGAACAGACATGAATAAAGGTCCTGTGATCTGACCCCCCTCCCCCCATTCATCAATTAACTTAATATGGATTCACTATTGACTGTGTGTGAGTGTGTGTGTGTGTTGATTATCATACTTATGTATTTTACAAGGTCATCCTTGGACCGATCTGGATTAAACGTTGTGTAAGTAGGTTTTATATGTACTGTATGTCCCCTCACCTTGAATCAGGGGCGGAATGGGGCCAAAAATCTGCCCTGGCATTTCTAACAGGAGGACTCCACACAGCCCATTTTTTTGCCCCCTTTACTAGCAAGATAATGATCATTTTGCACACAAAATGATCCTCATAGAAGGAGTCATAATTCCATTTATTGGAATAATTGAGAGAGAACACCTGTCTCATGTGTTTTAAGGATATGTTCATTGCAAAACTAACAGGACTTCAGCCATTCAAGCAAAAAGTCTAACAAAATCTTGGTAGGCAAGATAAATGGCAGTGGCCTAGGCATTGTTATTTCCTCAGAATAAGATATTTTCTAAATAAATGAATGAACGAATGTCAGTCATATAAAAGACTCACTTAAGAACAGCAATAACATCCGCGATCATATTCATATTCAAATGACATAGAAAAAACCCTGTTGACTAGTTGTGATTACCTTTTAAGAGCAAGAGGGCGGGCTGTCTTATCATTTCCAGAGAGATTTTCCCCTACTTCAGGTTTTAAGAGGTGTGTTAATTAGGTCTGTAATTACCATCTTAGTAAGCAATCATTAGCCACACTTGGCCGTTCAATATCCTCCAATCCGCCTCAAACGGTAAACAGGCAGCCTGCTGTCTACAATGACCATTGCTATGGTAAAGAAAACATACTGTGTAAACCTAGCTGTGTTTCAATCATAATAAATAATGGATCAATAATACCAGAGTTGGCCTATTTCAAGCCATAAAATGGCTGTTGCTTTTTTCTTTGTCAAGCCCAGTGATACAAAAGGTGGATTTGACTTATTCACGTTGAATCCAACATAAATAGGATACGATGACAGTGAACAGCTCTGCCTCGTGTAATTTCGCTATTACAAAATAAGAGTTTATAATTTCAGAATCAGCCAGGGTAGGCTATAGCACATTTTAATTAGCCTATGTTTCTTTGTTCGTTTCCGGTCCCTCGTTTTAGATCGTCTCAGCGACAGGAATGTGCTTCTTGGGAAAATTGTATTAATCCTGGCCTCAAAGAGAAGCTAATCCCATATTTTACTAGCGGGTTTCTTTAGGCACAGGGCAACCGCGGTTTAATTCAAGCACCACTGCATGCTTCTACCCAACTCTGCATTCCATAGGCTGGCCTACTGCACCAGTTCGTTTTAAGCAGCCTCTCTACAAACAAACTTTGTTTGAGTTTTTTGTTCAACACATGGATTGACTCGATCTCAAAAAAAATAATGAGGTTATAGCTATTCAAATTCATGCAACTTGGTAATACTATGGACATATTTTTAAGAAACTCTAATTGCATATTGCTAAACTGAAGCTGCCCATATTCTGCAAACTGGAATTGTTAAAATCAATTAAAAGGGAACAAAAGACGTCTAATTAGTTAAGTTAATCAAAGATATTGAAGCACAGCTCTCTGCAAAGTTCCACTATGACGTGTAATTGCACAAAGATTCAAGCTTGCATTCATAGTTGTTTTTGGACCAAATCCGATTTTGTTAGGGGGTGCAATGTTTATGAGAACAATTGGCACCCCGTAGTCATCTGGAGCTCAACGGAGAACTTCTACAAAGCTAAATCTGGAGAAGGCAGGCGGAGGGGAAAGGGTTTTAACGTCGCTCTGGGTTCTTCCGGAAAGTCTGACTCTAGGCATGCAACGTTATTGATAGTTGACTAAGAGGCAAAGTCAGAAAAGCAATCGAATCTTTAATGCCTCTGCGGTAATTGTTAGAAGTCGAACATTCAATTAGCATCCTTGACATTGCAAATAATCCTTCTTTCATTCGAGTCCTCACACACTAATTAAAACCCGGGCTTGAAATAATCGAACCATTAAAAATAATGATAAAGATTTAGATGTTATTCCTTTGCAGAAAATGGTAGGCGAATGAACATTGTGTGTGTGTAATATGAATTATAATAATGATCAGCTAAAATAGATAGACAGTTTAGATGTAAGTAAAAAGTTCAGTCGTATTAACATACTAAAGGCCTACTTGAGTGCAAGTACAAAACTGTACAACAACAAAATGTACGTATGTAACAAACAATGAAACAATAATAATAATTAACATTTAAACAATAGCTGCAATTATCTGTTGCATGCTTATTCATGAGTTGGCGTCTCCTCGTGCTGTGTCAACAACAACTGGCCTCTGCCCTGCAGACTGTACAATGTGTTTCCATAGTGTTTGGAATTGAAGGTCACTTGCAGGAAGAACAAATGTAGATATCAACTGACAACTTTTGGTAGCCTATAAGTATTTGATTTGAGCGTTTGACCATAAATGATCAGTGTTCTTAATGGGAAATCCTAACGATAAGCGCGCGTATTATGGATTGTGCATAAAGAGATTAGCTCATAAATTCGATTTACTTGCGGGAATTAAGGATTCTGATTGGACCCTAGCGCACAGAACCATTCACACCACATATTCATGAGGGATTCTAATGGTAATATTTTTTTAATCAACTAACTAACAGTAAAATCCCTTTGTAATTAGGCCAAACTGCTGATGATGAGAGCGTTAACATCAGGTAAATAGCAAAATATCTTCTATCAATGCTTATTTTCAACAAACATTTTTAGAAGTCAAATGGCCTGCTAAATAACTGTTAGACAGTGTAGCACAGTGGGGTTGGCACATTCATCTGAGGAGCAACTCTACGCGAGCAACTTCACACACATGCACAAAATGGCAACCACTAATTATAACAATAACAACAATAGACCTAACCAGAATAATAATAGTAATGCTACAAATAATAACAATAAATAATACCAAGAAGTGGAGTCATCATAATCATCACAATAGTCACCAAACTGTCGCCTATAAGGGCCCTGTGTTTAGCGCAATCATGTAAATGCCTGGATTCTAACCTTTATTTAAAGCTTTTTATTCAAACTGTCCACTTTTCATTTATGTCAGATGGTCCAGCATCATCCTTAGACAATTTGCTTTCATTTTTGGTGTAATTCTCATTTCTGGATAAGGCTTAAAACGAAGGATAAAATATTGCTATGTCACGATTGTGCAAAACCCCCATTGCGTTTGTATTATTAAAATACATTGGTAACTAGCTATTCATATGCGTTCCTCCATATGAAGGATGTTACTTATTTGCCTTCCTGATGTGTTTAATCATCGAGATCAAACGAAGACGCAGGACAAATCATTCATCATGTCATGATCTCTTTTGCAGCTTCCTCGAGCCGGACTAAACAATGCACACATTTTTACGTTTTAAATGTAACCTTTATTTAACTAAGCAAGTCAGTTAAGAACAAATTCTTATTTACAATCACGGCCTACCAATAAGCAGGCCTGATTGATAAGTGCAGTGACATTCTGAGGGACACAATAGGCTCACTCTGAGGGTTATACCTTTTGAATGTGATGTTGTTTTAAGAGTGCACAAGTCACTGTGAGATTAGACATCAGGCACGCATATCCGTCTTGAAGACCCCATTCCTGCAGTCAGACTCTGGGTTTTAATCAAGCGCAAGCGTCGCTGAAGAGCATGTGGGACCGACAGACTCTGCATTGATCCCTCCTAGCTTTTCTCAGTGTTACAACAATACGCTGCACTTAAAGCACTCCTTGTCCTGCCCAGCAATGCACCGCGCCACCACGGTCGTGACGGTCCACTCCAAGCCCTCACTGGAGACGCCCCGATGCAACGCCTACCCAGATTAATACCCCAGAGTAACTGATCATGATCTGTGATTATAGGCTGCATAGGCCTACGAGGCCATCGTCGACAGAAGCTTCAACAGAGAAACAGGTGATGCGCACCTCTTACTAGACAGGGTGAACTATCATATTAGTGTCCACATTCTGATTGTGCCCACATTTCTAGTCAGGTGTAGACGATTACAAGAGGCATTGTGACCTGATTTTGATCAGATCTTATAAGTGTTAACGGGCAAGATCAGGATGGACGCATGTCAGTGTATGGTAGGACTATACATCGGGCTACAGATTAGCCTATAGCCTTTAGGTAGTTTATCGTTTGTGCGAAGTCAAGTCAACTGTTATCAATTTATAACGATTTAGGAATTAGTTTAGGTCTATGACAAACACGTCCTCTATTTTGCTGATAATGACTGATAATCCTAGTCTTATATTCTTTTGGTAAATTGTTTTCATATATCAGACGTTATAATTGCCTTCCTAAACGGTATATTTCATTGATTTAGGCCAGAATAGGCCTATGGTCTGGAAAGTGGGTGAATAGGCTAATGTGTGCATCATGAGAATTCATTCCCTGTCACTAATTCCAAAGGTTGGCGACCACCAGTTTAAAACCTTCCTGCAAAAATAGTATGCAAAAGCCTCAATCGTTATCAGTCCCAAAAGCTGAATTTGTTAGCCCATTTCCTTTGTCCTTTCCTGCAGTCTCGGGTGACGATACAAATCCTCTATGGCTCTGAAAATATATTGTTGTGAAATACTGTAGCCTACATGTAAACAAAACAAACCCATTATTGACTTTGAACAATGAAAAACTGGCAAACTATCCGTAGGCTACACATGCTGCTCTCTCAAATTACTGATTTAAAAAAGATTTGTGCAGATTTCGACTTAAGCCATCATTTAGAGATCTACCTTTTGGCAAATGTTTAATGACTCAAGGTAAACGAGAGAAATGATAAATGGTGTTAGGGAGTCATTGATTATTGTTACAGTTTTTTTTTCATCACAAAATCCAGTTGCGACCGACTGGTTTGCATATGCACAATTAATAACATTGGGCTATAATACAACTACTACTACAGTACAATAATACAACAAAAATAATAATAATAAATAATTATAATTATAATTATATCAAACATTAATCCAGCACTATCCCTTTGCTTCTGCATATTCAGGCTCGGCACACATACAGGCCTATATTTTCTGCATTACTTATTTCAGTTTAATCTTGTCAAAGATTCAATTAAAATGGTTTTGTACCCATAATAACAGATTCATATATTTTAAAAATGAAGTGTAAAGGGATTTCAGTAAGCACACTAAAAAGCATGCGATTTTCATTTCTTCCAACTGCTCACACAAATCCTTGGATTTCCAGAGATCTGAAACTAATAACAGTACCAACAGTGACTAGTTGGAGGTCTGATAAACTAGAAGACCACACACTCTTTCCACATACTGTAGCATATTGCTCAAGCTCGGTCAAAAGCTACAATCAAGATTTTTGACTAAGCAAACCATGTTTTTGACTTGCTTATTTGCATGATTATCCCAACATGTAACATGCATCAACAATCTGATATTCTTTGAATTATCGAAATAGTTTCAGAGATGAAAAGTGCATAGGCCATCTAACTAACTCATAGCCTATTCGATTCAGGTCAAAAAGTGCTAAATAATAATCGCTATCTACTAAACTTCAAAACGGATAATATTTCTACAGCCTCGGTTACATGTACGGGATTACCAAAAAAACGGTAACTGTAAACATTACCTTACCAAACATTTTTTTTTGTTGTAATCAGATTACAGATACTTTTGAAAAACTAGATGATTACTTCGAGGATTCATTTTACATTACATTACATTTAAGTCATTTAGCAGACGCTCTTATCCAGAGCGACTTACAAATTGGTGCATTCACCTTATGATATCCAGTGGAACAACCACTTTACAATAGTGCATCTAAATCTTTTAAGGGGGGGGGGGGGGGGGGGGTAGAAGGATTACTTTATCCTATCCTAGGTATTCCTTAAAGAGGTGTGGTTTCAGGTGTCTCCGGAAGGTGGTGATTGACTCCGCTGTCCTGGCGTCGTGAGGGAGCTTGTTCCACCATTGGGGTGCCAGAGCAGCGAACAGTTTTGACTGGGCTGAGCGGGAACTGTGCTTCCTCAGAGGTAGGGGGGCCAGCAGGCCAGAGGTGGATGAACGCAGTGCCCTTGTTTAAATTCAGAAAAGATGTTTGCGACAAAAAAATCGTTGCCACTTCTCTGTTTTCTCAATGACATTCAAATCAGCATTGAAAAAAAAGGTGCAAGTTTAAGTTTGTTCCACCTGAGCGAGTCTAACCACAAATTAGAGACCACTATGATGACACACCAAATGTGTTTGATGGATCGCGGGAAAAGAGCGACAATAGGCTTTTGTAGGCTACAGTCCAAGCTATCTCTTCCAATGGTGCGACTGCTGTCAGCATCCAAAGATTATCCAACTTGAATAAACGCTTGGAGGTAAGGATGACAGCAGTGGTGTAGTCTACGGCGATACAGATATCACGTATTATTGATATCTACATAGCGCATTGATGTGAATCACACTGCTGCTCTCTCTTTAGCTATTTGCGCCTTACGGATTGTGGTAGTTGTGGATGGCTGTTCACAAATCTAAATGTGCATTTGAACTCAATAATGGTGGAATTCAAGAATTTTAAATGGACTGTTTTTGAAACCAGTGGACAGCCAGTGAAAAATGCAGGCTTCCAACAGCTGCATAGTGCGGATCCAATCCCATGGAATAAAAGTGGGGCTTTTATTGCTCAATCTAATTCATGCTGATAAAAAAATATGAATCCATAGGCGTAATGGACACATGCTCAAACTTTGATAGACTTAAAGCGTCAATCTGTCGTTTCTACAGTTTGAGTCTGACGTTTACATACATACATTATTTCAACTTGTATTTCTTTCAACACATTCCCAGTGGGTCAGAAGTTTACATACACTCAATTAGTATTTGGTAGCATTGCCTTTAAAAAAATGGTTTAACTTGGGTCAAACGTTTCGTGTAGCCTTCCACAAGCTTCCCACAATAAGTTAGGTGAATTTTGGCCCATTCCTCCTGACAGTGCTGGTGTAACTGAGTCAGGTTTGTAGGCCTCCTTGCTCGCACACACTTTTTCAGTTTTGCCCACAAATCTATAGAATTGAGGTCAGGGCTTTGTGATGGCCACTCCAATACATTGACTTTGTTGAGAATGTAGAGAATGCCAAGAGTGTGCAAAGCTGTCATCACGGCAAAGGGTGGCTACTTTGAAGAATCTCAAATATAAAATATATTTAGATTTGTTTAACATTTTTTGGGTTACTAAATTATTCCATATGTGTTATTTCATAGTTTTGATGCCTTCACTATTATTCTACAATGTAGAAAATAATAAAAATAAAGAAAAACTCTTGAATGAGTAGGTGTGTCCAAACTTTGGACTGGTACTGTAAGTTTGGACACACCATTCAAGGGTTTTATGGGTTGGTTATGTAGGCTTCTTCTAACCCATCGCTTTCTACTACATATAATAATACGATTAAAATTATATCTTTACATTAAAAACCAAAGTCTATCAGAATTCCAGTCTTTCCAACTTAAAGATATAATTTAATCGTATTATTATATGTAGTAGAAAGTGATGGGTCAGAAGAAGCCAATATGACCAACCCATAAAGTAAAATTTAACATCCATATATGGCCAACTATGTAAACTTTAAAATTGATTTATCCTGCAATAGATGTCATTCAATTGGTAACATACATTTTGTCTTCTTCTAATGCCTTTAAGGGGAAAGTAATCTAAGTAACTGAATGTAATCAGATTACTTACTGAGTTTGGGTAATCCAAAAGTTACGTTACCGATTACAATTTTGGACAAGTAACTAGTAACTGTAACGGATTACATTTAGAAAGTAACCTACCCAACCCTGGAAGGGGGGTAGGGTGATCCATTCGGCAGAATCATATTTTGTTATTCAGAGGGGTGGAAAACTCAAAGCCATAAACTGATTACAGGATGTCAGCATATGTTATAATAAAACCACATATTGTCAAATTCATACCTAGTGAGTTAATGCCTGCTTAGTTAGCACTAAACGTGGAGTCCATTTAGGCCCGAGGGATTTAACAACTCTTGGATTAACAGAGTATTCCACGATAGGAAACATCTAACGACTCCCCCTTTGACTCACAAACCATTAATAAAAAATATCTTTAAGAGACAAATTGAAATGCGTTTATGGTGGATTGCGTGTCTCTAATGGTAATGTCCTACACGCGGAGGCTTCATGGGGACTAAAGTGCTTCCAAATGAGTGGAATGCGAAATGATAATAATTCCCAGAACAGACAACCCTAATGGTCGTTGATGTGGCCACAAGCCATATAATTTGTGATGGAACACAAAGTGTGGCTGTAGACAGCAGCGGAGTTTCGAAAGGTCATGCGAAATTCAAATTATTCTCGACAAACGCTCATGTCTCTAAAACTAGAATTCTAGAGTCACATTTCTAAACATTTTCAGTTTAACCTGTCAAGGTATAGGGGGCAGTATTTTCGATTTCGGATGAAAAGCATGCCCAGAGTAAAAGGCTTAATACTCGGGCCCAGAGTCAAATATTTGCATATTATTAGTAGATTTGGATAGAAAACACTCTGAAGTTTCTAAAACTGTTTGAATGATGTCTATGAGTATAACAGAACTCATATGGCAGGCAAAAACCTGAGAAAAATCCAACCAGGAAGTGTGGAAATCTGAGAATTGTCGTCACGTTGGGGTCACGTTGCACTTCATTGGCTTTCAACAGCCTTCAGAAAGTTTTTCCATCATTCTCCTGTAACCAGGCAGAGAATAGGAGCTCAGTCAATGAGTGGACTGCTTATGGACAAAGGACTTGGTGATGCGTGAGCCCAACAGCGCGCCCCTCCTTCTTTTTCTTCTTGAATGAATACGCTATTGTCCGGTTGGAATATTATCAACATTTTATCTTAAAAATACCCTAAGGATTGATTGTAAACAACATTTGACATGTTTCTACGAACGATAATGGAACTATTTGACTTTTCGTCTCTGGTACTGCGCTCGCGCGTTATGCCTTTGGATAGTGATCTGAACGCACAAACAAAACGGAGGTATTTGGACATAAATTTGGGGTATTTCGAACAAAACGAACATTTCTTGTGGAATTAGGAGTCCTCGGAGTGCATTCTGACGAAGATCAGTAAAGGTAAGAGAATATTTGTAATGCTAATTCAGAGTTTTGTTGATGCCAGAACTTGGCGGGTAGCTGTATAGCTTGCTTCGATGGCCGAGCTATGTACTCAGAATATTGAACAATGTGCTTTCTCCGTAAAGTTATTTTGAAATCTGACAAAGCGGTTGCGTCAAGGAGTAGTGTATCTATAATTCTTTCAATAACTGTTGTAAATTTGATCAACGTTTATGATGAGTATTTTTGTAAATTGATGTGCACATTCACCAGAAGTTTTGGTGGGAATACATTTTCTGAACATCACGCGCCAATGTAAAATGCTGTTTTTGGATATAAATATGAACTTTATCGAGCAAAACATACATGTATTGTATAACATGAAGTCCTATGAGTGCCATCTGATGAAGATCATCAAAGGTTAGTGAATATTTTAGCTGCACTTTTGGTTTTTGTGATGCTTGGAAAATGGCAGTGTGGATTTTCTTGTGAAGTTTATGTCCTAACATAATCTAATTTTATGCTTTCGCCATAAAGCCTTTTTGAAATCGGACAATGTGGTTAGATTAACGAGAGTCTTATCTTTAAAATGGTATAAAATAGTTGATTGTTTTGAGAAAATGAAATTATGAGATTTTTGCTGTTTTGTATTTCGCGCCATGCTATTTCACTGGCTGTTGAATAGTGTGGGACGGTCAAGTCCCACCTAGCCCAGAGAAGTTTTAACATCACTTAGGCCTACATAGAAGTGTGTTATAGACAAGGCCTATAAACATTATCCATTAACTCGACAGGGAAACTTGAGGGGGAAAGGGGAGGCAGACTATAACCATCACCAACGTATGAAGGCGACGTAAACAAAAATAACTACATTCATGATTTGATGTTGGATGACTCACCAAAACACTCTCACCCAAAGCACGTTCCAGTGAGCTATAGCTACTTTTCTCTCCTACACTAGCCCACTGAGACACCTCATTATGGCAATTAGGCAGGTGCACGCGATGAGGCCTCTGATCATTTACAACTTTTGAAAAAACTCTCGCCAACTCTTTCTGGGATCCTGAGTGGCACAGCGGTCTAAGGCACTGTTCGATCCCGGGCTGTATCACAACCGACCGTGATCGGGAGTCCCATAGGGCAGCGCACAATTGGCCCTGCGTCGTTCGGGTTAGGGGAGGGTTTGCCCGGGGTAGGCCGTCATTGTAATAATAATTGGTTCTTAACGGACTTGCCTAATTAAATAAAGGTCAAATAAAATAAATAAAATAAAAGCTCTTAATCTCCCACGAACAAGATACTCTTGTGTTAAGTGTACTAGGAAGCAAAAATGTATTAGTTGAAACCAACAGATTAGAGTTTAGAGACTCCGCTAGACGGACAGCTGCTACATGTTGGGAGGTTGTAAAACACCCCCTGACATACAGAACTATTGCTCCTTCTTATTTCATTAAGTGGTATATACACATCAATTAACTGTTGCGAGTTGTCATCCAGACAGAATATAAGCCTTTTGAAGTCATGGAGCTCATCTATAGGCCTACAACCAATATGCTTTGAATATCTGTCATGGGAAGCAAACGCAGAACTTTCTTCACTGAAGTTCTAGAATCACTTCAGGGTTTAGAGACACTGCATTTCTGGTCCTCAATACTTATCCACTTTTCCACTCAAACCAAAGCTTTTTCACATATTCTTTGCCTCAAGATGAAAATCTGAAACACTCCTGAGAGGTTATGTTATCAATTTGGGCACATGATAAGGGAAAGGAAAGGAATTGCTGTCCTCCAAGCCCCTTTCTCTTTTATTCAACTCTCTAGTTCTGTACTTCAAAGATTAGATTAGATTAGACATGCACAGAGGGTACAGTGAAATTCTTATGCTCCGAGCTCCAAAAGTGCAGCTAAAAAAAAAGAGAAATGAATGAGACTATAATAAAACAAAAAAATATATATACACATTTACAATTGTATAAATGATAAATGTCCATTGGGGTGTGGGGGCAGAGTAAATGTTCGCTATTGGCCAGTCTGACAGTTTTTGCCATGATATTCCTATATTGCCCGCATCTGAGCGATAATGCCTACTCAAAGGGTTCAGACGGCATCTAATTGTTAGGAGAAAAGGTGACTGAGCCCTCACAGGACCACCTCATTATCTTGATATAAAGGCAGGAGATATCTAATCCCTCATTCAAGATTGCATTGTGTTCTTCGCGGTGTAGGGGGTAAGCTACCCGAAGCACTGTTCCAAGGCCAGTTTCACTGTTTACTTCTCAATTGTTGAGAATAGGGTTGGATTAAGGAGGCTGAATCTCGAACAGTGCTTTTTTGTACCCAGTGCCTTGATCCCCCTCTACCACAGTGACTGGGGTAATCTGACATTTGACCTTCATGTCCCTGTGGGATATAGGGGGACACCGCTGCACAAAACTCATTTTTTGGGAATTCAAAAAGATATGAAATGTACAGAGTGCTACATGTCATTTAGGCTATGTAAAGCATATTAGTCACATGTAGAAGTGTAAGCGCAGTGGGACGAAGGAAACTGGAGGAAACACAGAGAGACCATCTCCATCAAGGTTGTCCCTCACATCCCTCCCTTCAGACCCTGTCCCCACCTCCGAGGGACCTTGACTAATTTAATTACATTTTTGTATTATTATTTTACTGTGCAGGGTCAGGGGAAGATGCTACAGCTGTCATAATACTGTCAGCTGTCACCCAGGCAGGCCCAGTGCTGCTGAGCTAAAACAGGATTAGACAGAATGAGGAGAGCCCAGTCTGCATGCCCTGCTCCACTCTGCTCTGCTCCCAATCATCTTACTGCTCTGCCCTCCTCTCCTCTTACCCTCCTTGACCCATCCATCTCTACTACTGGAACCAGACCTCATCTCCTGCTGAGCCTGCCTACTGCACTGCCCACACCACAGCAGACCATAACCAGCCACTGGCATAATGCTTGCAGAGGCTCAGACAGGTCTAGTTATGGTAGGCTAAACCAGGCCTAGTTATGTTTGACTAAACCAGGCCTAGTTATGTTTGACTAAACCAGGCCTAGTTATGTTTGACTAAACCAGGCATAGATATTCATATAACTAACTGATGGACATATTGTTGATAAAGGCACCTACAAAAATATGACTATATGGATTTTATTACACAGAAAGAACACAATCAATAAGTAATAGGTCAAATAAAAATGTAATAATCATCCAAAAAGCTGAGTCCCGTTCCACTTCACATCACTTCATAAATTAAATATGTACTCATCAGCTCATCAAGCTCCTGCCCTGTTTGGCTTTTGTTTCCTCAATTAGTTCTCCATTCCAGCCGACCCTATTCTCATTATATAAATATGCCAGTGTTTTGGCTTGGAAGTGTAGCCAACAAACACATTGACATGTCGTGCATAGTATCTGTCTCATGTTGGAGGGGTGATGTTCTCTGGGTCTAGTATGGCAGGCCACTGAGCCCAGACAAGACAATAGGGCATCTCTTACTGAAGGCCAAGCATTTAATATGGCTTAGGGGTAGGGGTCTGATCCAAGTGAAATCTTACTTATAAAGCTTATTTGAATTTTTTCCAAATGTCTTCTATCCCTCTGATGTCTACCTCTTCTAATCCCCCTACCCCCCTCCACCTGTTTGTCCCTGGTTTGCCTCCCTCTCTCCTGAGACCATATGGGGTGGTAGCTGGGGCTGGTCGGGGTCTGGGCTGAAAAACGTAAGGGAGTTGTTGGGTATAGGGACAGATGCAGCCCTCCCCTCTCATTATTTCCCCTCTCTCCCTTTCCCCTCCCCTACTCTCCTACCCACCTGTTTGGGCCACAGACGAGAGCTGAGCGGCCGCACGCGTGCCATATCAGTGGCTTGGAAACCGATTATTATCACACCCCAGACAAAGGGGTATTTAGGGTGGCCGGGGGCAGCCTGCCTGCCCGGGGGAACACAATGCCATGAGGCTGGCAGGCCTGTGGCCACAGGCTCCTGAATCACGTGCCCGCTTGTGTGTGTGAGTGTCAGGTGGCATCTGTTATGTGTGTGTCACCCGAGGTATTATGCCAAGGAGGAGGGGCACAGAGGAAAGGGTTGGGGTTGTTATTTATTAATTTTTTTGTATTCATTATGATTAAATGAGATCTACACAGAAATGCATTGTGGGCTCTAGCGTTACCCACTCATAACCGGTCAGTATCCACTGCTGTTGACATACACACTGCTGTCAATTATTGCTGTTTTATAGTGCAGTCACAATATATTTTTTTCCTTGTATTTTCTTTACTGATTGTTATTCATTAAAGTGTAGAGTAGTAGCAACTATGGTAATCCATTTCCTGATACATCATCAGTATGAGGTTCCATCTGTGCTGAAAGACAACCAATCAATGAAGTTCAATAAATAGGCATTTGGGAGCCCTCACACGTTCTCCAGCACCACCTAGTTGAACCCGTTTACAGTCTGTTCCCCTCAGTCAGTTGCCTGGGGTATTCAGATCTGTTGGAACTGGGCCTCTATAGTCTACTGATGGCTGATCCCCCAGAGGTAACCAAACCATGGAGTCTCTGTGTACTTCAGCCATTGGCTGCTGCTGCAGGGCAGTAGGGATAACGCTTTAATCACTCATAGGAAATAATTGTTGTTTCACAGAAGAATAAAACTAATTGAAATGATTGAAATGGAAAATTGATTAGCTACTCACTTCAGATTGGGCAGATCCACCAGAGGCTGTGTTGGTCTTTGATTTAATAACTCCTTGGTAAGTGGAGCAAACTAGCTTCGACAGGTTATTGGGGTCGTGCCAGAAGCATCTAGGGGTCACTGAGGTCAAGTCCCTCTTGGTTGTCATGATGAGGATCCTAACCTCCAGGTCAACTGAAAAATTAAACAGACAACATGTCAAATACTGAGCCATGGAACATGCCAATTATCAACACAACCTTTAAAAATAAATTGTAACTTGGTTAAGTAGAAACCGTTAGTATAGCTGTGAGCTTAACATGGGTGTTTCTTGTCATGGCCAGTCCCAACCACCATAAAGGGGTTACAACGTCAGGAACTTTAGCTCCATCACTATTCCTCTCTCCTCAAGGGTGGTCCCCGTAGGTTGGTGTGGAGTCGAGGCCTTCCGCCTACTGAAGGGACGTTTCACCTTCGCCCCATTGCTCAAACACCCAGATCCCACGACACCCTCGGTAGTGGAGGTGGACGCTTCAGCGGTGGGTGTGGGGACAGTTCTGTCTCAACGACAGGGTAATCCACAAATTGTATCCGTGTGTGTATTACTCTAAGAAACTGTTCCCTGCAGAGAGGAATTACGACATCGGTGATCGAGAGCTCATGGCGGTGAAGTTGGCATTAGAGGTGTGGAGACACATGCTGGAGGGTGCCAAGGACTACGTCAACTCCTGTTCCGTATGTGCTCAAACCAAATCCCCTCGGCATGCTCCAGCAGGGAAACTCCTTCCCCTTCCCGTGCCTCAGCGTCCGTGGTCTCATCTGTCCATTGACTTTGTCACTGATCTCTCCTCCTCTGACGGTTACACCACCATTTTGGTGGTTGTGGATAGATTTTCAAAATCCTGTCGTCTCATCCCTCTCTCTCGTCTCCCTACTGCTCTCGAGGTCGCTGAGGCACTATTCCAGCAGGTCTTCCGGCATTATGGCCTTCCGGGAGGACATCGTCTCCGACCGTGGCCCCAATTCACATCACGGGTATGGAGAGCCTTTATGGAGAAACTCAGGGTCACGGTCAGCCTCACTTCCGGGTATAGGCCTCAGTCTAACGGGCAGGTGGAGAGGATGAACCAGGAGCTGGGGAGGTTCCTGAGGAGTCACTGCCAGGACCGGCAGGGAGATTCCTTCCATGGGTGGAGTTCGCCCAGAATTCGTTACGTCACTCCTCCACCAGGCTGACTCCCTTCCAATGTGTTCTGGGTTTTCAGCCGGCACTGGCTCCGTGGACCCCAGGCCAGACCGAAGCTCCTGCGGTGGATGAGTGGTATAGGCGCGCAGAAGAGGTGTGGAGCGATGCTCACGTGAGACTCCAGCACGCCGTCCACTGCCAGAATGAGCAGGCAGACCGCCACCGCAGATAGACTCCTGTGTTCCATCCTGGGAATTGTGTCTGGCTCTCTACCAGGAACCTCTCACTCCGCCTGCCATGCAAGAAGCTGAGCCCCCGGTTCGTGGGGCCGTTCAAGGTTCTCCAGAGGGTCAACGAAGTGACGTATAGGTTACAGCTTCCCAGTGACTACCGTATCTCACCCTCTTTTCATGTCTCCCATCTCAGGCCGGTGGTTCCTGGTCCCCTGGCTGATACTGTCCCCCAAGACACCCCTCCGTCCCCCCTGGATGTCGAGGGAGGTCCCGCCTATGCTGTCAGATCCCTACTGGACTCCTGACGTTGTGGGGGTCGGCTCCAGTATCTGGTGGACTGGGGGGGGGGTATGGCCCAGAGGAGCGGTGTTGGGTTCCGGTGGAGGACATTCTGGACCCCAACATCATCCGTCATTTCCATCTTCGCCGCCCAGACCGGCCCGCTCCTCGTCTTTGGGGCCGTCCCTCTGGCCAGCGTCGTCCTGCGGCTGAAGCCACGCATCCATAAAGGCTCTCCATACCCGTGATGTGTATTGGGGGCCACGGTCGGAGACGATGTCACGTCTACTCCCGCTCCTCCCCTCTGGCGTCGCCGGTTTACTAACCACCGGTCCTGGCAACCATCATTACGAGCACCTGGCATCAATCATTACACGCCCCTGTGCTTCATTATGAGGCACACCCGGACTCCATTACCTCACTCATTACCTCCCCTTTATCTGACACTCCCTTCGGTTCATTCCCCAGGCAGTATTGTTTCTGTTGTTCATGTCAAGACGCTACTCCAATGTTGTATCGTTCCATGTTGTTGGTTCTTTATTGTTCCATTCAATCTGCCATAATATAATCTAAAGTAGTCAGTATGGGTGTTTTTTTATAAGGTATATTTGTGGATTCGGAGTGGTTGCAATCCCTCGTATTCTGAGTTATGTTTGGACGTTGTGATAATAATTATGTTGATGACGTGGTGCGTGTGCTGTAGCACCCAGTCTAGACTGTGCTACATCATCTCAGAGGGGGTGCATGTATGTTGTTCTCATGTTATTGTGGACGATCGACGACAGCCTGTCCTCTCTGACACAGTAACGCATGGCTTGTGCCGTCCTGACCTACAACGAACCCTCTTGTTTGTCAGCAGTTGTTTGGCCTACTTTCATAAACAACAACACAGCCTTTTTGTTTTTCATTTCCATGAAAAAGGAAGAAAAAAGTGGAGCGGCAGCTGAAGCGTGGGGGGAGGGGGAAGTTGTGATGGAGTTTAACAACAAAAACAAAAGCGACAACAACGGCCACACCTAAAAGAATGGACAAACAGTACTCACATGAATCAAACAACAAAATGCCATTCTAACGCTGACTTAGTCAATTGTAAAGTATACTAATAGCCAGTGAATACTGAACAAAAGATAACAGGACAATGAAATAAAACAAACAACAGCTCAACAAATTGCTCCAGTATTGGTACAGTATTTCCTTTGAAGAGAACAGTTCATATCAGCAACATCAATGATAGTACATGCTACTAATATGGATGGAAGTAGACCATAACAATAACAGTGAAAAACTAAATAACAAAAAGATATATATATACACACTGTATATTAGTATAGTTGTTCTTCATGACCTTATGGACACCAACAGAAGTGTTTTCCACAGGAGACAGCAGGTCCTCAAACTGAATAAGATGTAAAGCTTGGGCCTCCCCCCCCCTTCTTTCTCTGGACAGTAAGGATGCTACAGTTTACTAATGAGAGCAGGCCATAGAGTCCTTAATTAGTCGCACACTGACACAGCACAGGCCAGCAAGGGGGGGCACACTGACACAGCGCAGACCAGCAAGGGACGACGACAACACACTGACACAGAGCAGACCAGCAAGGGACGACGACAACACACTGACACAGAGCAGACCAGCAAGGGACGACGACAACACACTGACACAGAGCAGACCAGCAAGGGACGACGACAACACACTGACACAGAGCAGACCAGCAAGGGACGACGACAACACACTGACACAGAGCAGACCAGCAAGGGACGACGACAACACACTGACACAGAGCAGACCAGCAAGGGGGGGGGGGGGGGGGCACACTGACACAGAGTAGACCAGCGGGGGGGGGGGGGGGGGGCACTGACACAACAGAGTAGACCAGCAAGGGGGGGGCACACTGACACAGAGTAGACCAGCAAGGGACGACGACAACACACTGACACAGAGCAGACCAGCAAGGGACGACGACAACACACTGACACAGAGCAGACCAGCAAGGGACGACGACAACACACTGACACAGAGTAGACCAGCAAGGGGGGGGGCACACTGACACAGAGCAGACCAGCGGGGGGGGGGGGGGGGGCGCACTGACACAGAGTAGACCAGCAAGGGGGGGGCACACTGACACAGAGTAGACCAGCGGGGGGGGGGGGGGGGCACTGACACAGAGTAGACCAGCAAGGGGGGGGCACACTGACACAGAGTAGACCAGCAAGGGGAGCGGCGGCAACACACTGACACAGAGTAGACCAGCAAGGGACGACGACAACACACTGACACAGAGCAGACCAGCAAGGGGGGGGGCACACTGACACAGAGCAGACCAGCAAGGGGGGGGGGGGGGCACACTGACACAGAGTAGACCAGCAAGGGGGGGGCACACTGACACAGAGCAGACCAGCAAGGGACGACGACAACACACTGACACAGAGCAGACCAGCAAGGGACGACGACAACACACTGACACAGAGCAGACCAGCAAGGGACGACGACAACACACTGACACAGAGTAGACCAGCAAGGGGGGGGGCACACTGACACAGAGTAGACCAGCGGGGGGGGGGGGGGGGGGGGCACTGACACAGAGTAGACCAGCAAGGGGGGGGCACACTGACACAGAGTAGACCAGCAAGGGGGGAGGGGGGGCCACACTGACACAGAGTAGACCAGCAAGGGGGGGGGGGGGGGGCACTGACACAGAGTAGACCAGCAAGGGGGGGCACACTGACACAGAGTAGACCAGCAAAGGGGGGAGGGGGGGCCACACTGACACAGAGTAGACCAGCAAGGGGGGGGGGGGGCACTGACACAGAGTAGACCAGCAAGGGGGGGGCACACTGACACAGAGTAGACCAGCAAAGGGGGGGGGCACACTGACACAGAGCAGACCAGCAAGGGGGGGGGGCACACTGACACAGAGTAGACCAGCAAGGGGGGGGGCACACTGACACAGAGCAGACCAGCACGGAGGGGGGGGGGGGGGGGCACACTGACACAGCAGCAGGCCAGCGCGGGGGGGGACGGGACACACACACTGACACAGAGTAGACCAGCAGGGACACACACACACACACACACACACACACACACACTGACACCGAGTAGACCAGCACAGGGGGGGGGGGGGGGGGGCACACTGACACAGAGTAGACCAGCATGGGGGGGGGCACACTGACACAGCACAGGCCAGCAAGGGGGATACACTAAATTCATTCCCTTTTTCTTTATCTCTGTTGAATATTTATAAAATGACGGGGAACTCCTTCAAACTAAATTGATTATCCTATAAACATGGTGTGACATTGATATTGTGTCAAGGTTAGGACATTGCCTCTGCCCACCCTGACTGAATGAAACACTTTGGCACACTTAAACAAGCAGAGGCATCATATTTGACCTGAATTATCAGCGGTCCCATAGGGGTGCAGATGGACCGGTCCCCAGAGTCAGACGTGTGTGGAATATTAACAGGGGATCATCAGTGACCAGTGGGTCAGGGGGCAGGGCTGGTAGAGTGGTGGGAAGGTAGTTCCTGAGGGGCTGGGGGAGTTGGGGACATTCCTCCAGCAGGTCTTTAATATGATCTGTCTGGACAGCCTTCCAACAGGTGCTCTGTGGACAGCCAGGCACACTTCTAGCACACAACCACCACAGCCCTGGTGAGTGTGTGTTTGTGTTGTAGGGGGTGGGACTGGGATGGTGGTCCCAGATGGGTTAATGAGGAGTTTAGCATCAGGATTACAATGCAACGGTGCCGGCTTTGGATTGAGTGGCGATTAGCCCAAACTCACACTGTCTACACACCCCCCCCCCCCCCCCCTTCTCTCCAAGTTCAACAACACCCCCACTGAGAGTCCAGGCACACAGTCAGTCAACCACCCATCCTCTACAACAGGAAAAACAACACTTGTATCTCTCCATCATCACTCCATCCCCCCTTCTCCATCACGTTCCTCCATCAGAGACACTCAGGGCTGGGGGACTAATCTGTTTGTGAAACGTGTGTCCTGCCTCTGCCCGCCTGCCCCTCCAGACCCATCCAACGGCGCCTGGCCGCCATAGGCCAAGCCCCAGCCAGCCAGGCAGGCAGGGAAAGAGAGGGAGATTGAAATGTTAAGGGCAGGGACGACAGCTCCACTAATTACATTTCCCAGGTTAATCCCTGCCAATCCCTTCATCACACTCTCCGACCAGTCCCTGCAAGGAGAGAGGGAGAAAGGGAGGCCAGGGGAACAAACAAAATGAAAACCAAAAGGAGGGGGAAAAGCAGAGTGAAATAAGGAAACAATAGATGGGAGGATGAGTGTGGTTGGAACAATTGGAACAGCGCAGGCCTATTGTATTGCATGCATGTTTCATGAAAAGCCTTTTTATAAACAAGCACTTAAACAAAACACGTAAAACAGAACACAGAAACAAACATCTGCCACTATTGACAGATATGTTAATATGACCAAACTGTTAACATGCGCATGCTAAATATCCTGAACAATAGCCATCACCCCTCATTGCATCCTATGTAATGAAATGCACAGAGCTATACATTCAATACAGACAGAATCTAAAGGATGTCCTTTAAACATCCCAAAAAAGTACTCTCCCAGCGAAGTAAATAATTCATTTTACCAACCACTGCCTTTGGTCCAACACATTTTACTGTATATTATAGCTATGTGGAATAACTGTTATAATTGTTATTCCTAACCTGCCATCTGTGTCTGACCTGGTCCCAGCCAGGAGTGTGAGGCCCTGCACCCTGCCCACTGAGATGGGCCTTGGCCCCCTCATTCTCCCAGCATTCATTACTCATAAGTGGTCCTATGTCTGACCCTATGCCTCCCAACACAGGGGGGAATAGACATACTGAGGAAGGTGTTTTTGGTAACCCTATCACCTCTTATAAGAGGTGTAAAATGAGCATCTTTGTTTCAAATATGATAAAATAAAATGCTTTGGTCGCATACACATGTTCAGCAGATGTTATTGCGGGTGTAACGAAATGCTTGTGTTCCTAGCTCCAACAGTGCAGTAATATCTGACAATTCAAACAATACACACAAGCCAAAAAGTAAACTAATGGAATTAAGAAATATTGAAATATTAGGACGAGCAATGTCGCAGTCCAGAATTAATATATATATGATGGGATGTATAGACATTATGGACAGTATGTGTATAGAATATGTAAACTCAGCAAAAAGAAACGTCCCTTTTTCAGAACCCTGTCTTTCAAAGATAATTCATAAAAATCCAAATAACTTCACAGATCTTCATTGTAAAACTGTTTCCCATGCTTGTTCAATGAACCATAAACAATTAATGAACACGCACCTGTGGAACTGTCATTAAGACACTAACAGCTTATAGACGGTAGGCAATTAAGGTCACAGTTAGGAAACTTAGGACACTAAAGAGGCCTTTCTACTGACTCTGAAAAACACAAAAATAAAGATGCCCAGGGTCCCTGCTCATCTGTGTGAATGTGCCTTAGGCATGCTGCAAGGAAGCATGAGGACTGCAGATGTGGCCAGGGCAATAAATTGCAATGTCCGTACTGTGAGACGCCTAAGACAGCGCTACAGGGAGACAGGACGAACAGCTGATCGTCCTCGCAGTGGCAAACCATGTGTAACAACACCTACACAGGATCGGTACATCCGAACATCACACCTGCAGGACAGGTACAGGATGGTAACAACAACTGCCCGAGTTACACAAGGAATGCACAATCCCTCCATCAGTGCTCAGACTGTCCGCAATAGGCTGAGAGAGGCTGGACTGAGGGCTTGTAGGTCTGTTGTAAGGCAGGTCCTCACCAGACATCACCAGCAACAATGTCACCTATGGGCCCAAACCCACCGTTACTGGACCAGACAGGACTGGCAAAAAGTGCTCTTCACTGACAAGTAGCGGTTTTCTCTCACCAGGGGTGATGGTCGGATTCGCGTTTATCGTCGAAGGAATGAGCGTGGGGCGGTGTGTCACAGCATCATCGGACTGAGCTTGTTGTCATTGCAGGCAATCTCAACGCTGTGCGTTACAGGGAAGACATCCTCCTCCCTCATGTGGTACCCTTCCTGCAGAATCATCCTGACATGACCCTCCAGCATGACAATGCCACCAGCCATACTGCTCGTTCTGTGTGTGATTTCCTGCAAGACAGGAATATCAGTGTTCTGCCATGGCCAGGGAAGAGCCTGGATCTAAATCCCATTGAGCACGTCTGGGTCCTGTTGGATCGGAGGGTGAGGGCTAGGGCCATCCCCCCCAGAAATGTCCGGGAACTTGCAGGTGCCTTGGTGGAAGAGTGGGGTAACATCTCACAGCAAGAACTGGCAAATCTGGTGCAGTCCATGAGGAGGAGATGCACTGCAGTATTTAATGCAGCTGGTGGCCACACCAGATACTGACTGTTACTTTTGATTTTGACCCCCCCCCCCCCCCCCCCTTTGTTCAGGTACACATTATTACATTTCTGTTAGTCACATGTCTGTGGAACTTGTTTAGATTGTCTCAGTTGTTGAATCTTATGTTCATACAAATATTTACACATGTTAAGTTTGCTGAAAATAAATGCAGTTGACAGTGAGAGGACGTTTCTTTTTTTGCAGAGTTTAGCATATCTGAAGAATACGTAGGATAGAACAGTACATGTACAGCAATAGTTGAATAGGATGGCCTTCACTAGAATACAGTATACACACATATGAAATGGGTAAAACAGTATGTAAACATTATTAAAAAGTGACCAGTGTTCCATTATTAAAGTGACCATTGTTCTATGTCTACGTACACTACCATTCAAAAGTTTAGGGTCACTTAGAAATGTCCTTGTTTTTGAAAGAAAAGCACCTTTTTTGTCCATTAAAATAACATCAAATTGATCAGAAATACAGTGTAGACATTGTTAATGTTGTAAATTACTACTGTAGCTGGAAACATCAGATTTTCTTAATCAAATATCTACATAGGCGTACAGAGGCCCATTATCAGCAACCATCACTCCTGTGGTCCAATAGCACGTTGTGTTAGCTAATCCAAGTTCATCATTTTAAAAGGCTAATTGATCATTAGACACTCTAATGTACCAGTCCTCTTGCTCAGTTGTTGCCCGGGGCCTCCCACTCCTCTTTCTATTCTGGTTAGAGACATTTTGCACTGTTCTGTGAAGGGAGTAGTACACAGCATTGTATGATATCTTCAGTTTCTTGGCAATTTCTCGCATGGAACAGCCTTCATTTCTCAGAACAAGAATAGACTGACGAGTTTCAGAAGAAAGTTCTTTGTCTCTGGCCATTTTGAGCCTGTAATCGAACCCACAAATGCTGATGCTCCAGATACTCAACTAGTCTAAAGAATGCCAGTTTTATTGCTTCTTTAATCAAAACAACAGTTTTCAGCTGTGCTAACATAATATCAAAAGCATTTTCTAATGACCAATTAGCCTTTTAAAATGATAAACTTGGATTAGCTAACACAACGTGCCATTGGAACACAGGAGTGATGTTTGCTGATAATGGGCATCTGTATGCCTATGTTGTTATTCCATTTTTTTCAAAAATCAGCCTATATAGATATTGCATTAAAACAATCGTCCGTTTCCAGCCACTGGGGCCAAGCTTCCTGCCATCCAGGACCTCTTTACCAAGCGGTGTCAGAGGAAGGCCCTAAAAATTGTCAAAGACTCCAGCCACCCTAGTCATAGACTGTTCTCTCTGCTACCGCACGGTAAGCAGTACCAGAGCTCCAAGTCGAGGTCCAAATGGCTTCTTAACAGCTTCTACCCCCAAGCCATAATACTCCTGAACATCTAATCAAAGGGCTACCCAGACTCCTCTTTTACGCTGCTGCTACTCTCTGTTTATTATCTATGCATACTCACTTTAACTCTACCTACATGTACATATTATCTCAATTACCTCGACTAAAAGGTGTCCCTGCACATTGAATCTGTATTGGTACCTCCTGTATATAGCCTCGCTTGTTATTTTACTTCTGCCTTTTAATTAATGGACTGAACTATCAAGTGTCAGTCAATCAGGGCAATAATCTCCAGACCCAGAGCAGAGGGCCTGACCTCTGAGGACCAGGAGCTGGGCTGTCAGAACAGCCAGTCTACAGACAGACCACCCCGCTCTGGCCTCTTCATGTCAGCATGTCTACGGGACATCCTGTACTATAACCCTTGTCTTACACTCATGTCTTACTCCTGTGACCAATAGCGTGGCAGCAGGGCGATGGAATGAGTACTTCACCACACCCATCAAGATGCACAAAATCCTGTTCTCAGTATATTGTACTTAAGATGAAATTCATGTTGTACTGTTTAACCCTCCTGCTGTGTTCCAGTCGAATTGGACCAATTGACAAGTTCTCTCTCTGAAAAATGTAGTTCATTTAATCTGATTGTCATAAGGTTCCATGACTTTGTCCACACAGGGCATCTGAACACACAAAATACACTGATGATTTTCATGAAATTTTGGCTGTTTTATTTAACTTGTGTACATCTGTGGTGTTCCCGGTCAAAAATAACAGGTCATTAGAAATGAATGGGTCTCTCTCTCTCTCACACACACACACACACACACACACACACACACACACACACACACACACACACACACACACACACACACACACACACACACACACACACACACACACACACACACACACACACACACCTCACTCCCCTTCTTGGCTTCCAAGGCAACTTCTTGTCTTCTGTGGATGTGATGAGTTAGAGAAAATGTGGTGTTTAATACAGTGTGGGTGTGATGTGGTGTTTAATACAGTGTGGGTGTGATGTGGTGTTTAATACAGTGTGGGTGTGGTGTTTAATACAGTGTGGGTGTGATGTGGTGTTTAATACAGTGTGGGTGTGATGTGGTGTTTAATACAGTGTGGGTGTGGTGTGGTGTTTAATACAGTGTGGGTGTGGTGTGGTGTTTAATACAGTGTGGGTGTGATGTGGTGTTTAATACAGTGTGGGTGTGGTGTTTTATACAGTGTTGGTGTGGTGTTTTATACAGTGTGGGTGTGGTGTGGTGTTTAATACAGCGTGGGTGTGGTGTGGTGTTTTATACAGTGTGGGTGTGGTGTGGTGTTTTATACAGTGTGGGTGTGATGTGGTGTTTAATACAGTGTGGGCGTGGTGTTTTATACAGTGTGGGTGTGGTGTGGTGTTTTATACAGTGTGGGTGTGGTGTGGTGTTTAATACAGTGTGGGTGTGGTGTTTTATACAGTGTTGGTGTGGTGTTTTATACAGTGTGGGTGTGGTGTGGTGTTTAATACAGCGTGGGTGTGGTGTGGTGTTTTATACAGTGTGGGTGTGGTGTGGTGTTTTATACAGTGTGGGTGTGGTGTGGTGTTTTATACAGTGTGGGTGTGGTGTGGTGTTTAATACAGTGTGGGTGTGGTGTGGTGTTTTATACAGTGTGGGTGTGGTGTGGTGTTTTATACAGTGTGGGTGTGGTGTGGTGTTTTATACAGTGTGGGTGTGGTGTGGTGTTTAATACAGTGTGGGTGTGGTGTGGTGTTTAATACAGTGTGGGTGTGGTGTGGTGTTTTATACAGTGTGGGTGTGGTGTGGTGTTTTATACAGTGTGGGTGTGGTGTGGTGTTTAATACAGTGTGGGTGTGGTGTGGTGTTTTATACAGTGTGGGTGTGGTGTGGTGTTTTATACAGTGTGGGTGTGGTGTTTTATACAGTGTGGGTGTGCTGCGTCACAGCCAGCATGCGCCTGCGTTGTGGCTTCGCTCAGAGGTGTAATGCCTGATTAGGGGATTACAGGAAAGTACTTCTTTGCAGTTCTGTGAGAAACAATTATTAACATGTTGCTGTCTCTAATCCTGGATAAACACAGCTTTTCAAGAACAACAGACTCTCTTTCTTCCATTTTTGAAAATCTGCATCTAAACCCTGTAGCCACTTGAACTCCAAAGCCTAACTACTAACTAATACCAGTTAAGGAGACAGGGCAGTGGCATGGAACACTGTCATTAACTAGGTGCCGCTGATTCACTGCTCACAGCTCCTGGAGGAGAACATGGCTGACCAACAGGGGCTAGTATTTAGGGAGAAATCCACATTTAGCTTGGGGAGAGAAAGGCATTGTGTGGTGCATTGCTTGTTGAAAGGGCATTAGACTGAACATGTTCACAGCCTGTAATCTTTTATTTGTTTGTACACTTCTTTCATGTAATTTGCTTTCTAGTAATTCAGAGAATATTTTGTAAGTAATGCTGCTGGAGAAGCTGTGGATAACTGATCCAGGTAGGGAAATACTAGAATGTAGATATTTTAGAGCTGTCTGCTTGTCAGGGATGCCTTTGAAGTCTTAATATTTCCTATTGTACCTTAATAATACTTCCAATTAGTCTGATTTAACACCAGTTTAATAATACATTCTTTTTTTTGCTACTTCCAAGCAGGTGCAGAGGGCACTCGACATACACACCTTAGCCAGAATGTTCAAACAACACACACACACAAAGTTAACAGATTTCCATCCAAAGTTATTTGCATGTACAGTAGGAGTATTGTAAGCTAGCAGTAGAAGACAGTTCCAGGGCTTAAAGACAGTTATTGGGGCAAAATACATATTTGAAATGTTATTTAATCACAATCAACATAATCATTTATTATCAACATTACCTCCCTGTTGAGGAGAACCATACCCTCTGAGCTCCCCAAGGGGTTCCATCTCCCTATTGTCCGGTCCACAGAGCCCAGTGCAGGCCAGGGGGAGCAGGGCTCAGCCTGTCCCTGAGGTCTAAGGTTGGTGGTGGTGGTAGTGGGTGGGATTGATGTGGTGCTGGTGCCCATCTGGCAGGGCAGGGTTTAGCCCTAATCCCAGAGCTCCTCGGCAGGGGAGCCCCAGGCTGCTGATCAGAACCCCCCATTGGTCCCTATTCATTCCTCTCCTACTACTCAGCACACACATAGCCTGCTGTAGAAACCAGAGAAAAACAACAAGTCTTCAACTGCTGGACATTGACAAGAACACATCAGAGACATTACAATTGATATTGTACACTGTGGGAAATGTTAATATTTTAATTGACACAGGAAACGTCATCTTAGCCTACACACATCATACACTGAGTGTGCAAAACATTAGGAACACCTTCATAATATTGAGTTGCACCCCCTTTTGCCCTCAGAACAGCCTCAAATCGTCGGGGCTTGGATTCTACAAGGTGTCAAAAGCGTTCCACAGGGATGCTGGCCCATGTTGACTCCAATGCTTCCCACAGTTGTGTCAAGTTTGCTGCATGTCCTTTGGGCATTGGACCATTCTTGATACACACGGGAAACTGTTGAGTGTGAAAAACCCGATAGCGTTGCAGTTCTTGATACACACAAACCGCTGCGCTTGGCACCTACTACCATACCTCGTTCAAAGGCACTTAAATATTTTTGTCTTTCCCATTCACCCTCTGAATGGCACACACACACTATACATGTCTCAATTGTCTCAAGGCTTAAAAATCCTTCTTTAACCTGTCTTCTCCCCTTCATCTACACTGATTGAAATGGATTTAACAAGTGACATCAGTAAGGGATCATAGCTTTCACCTGGATTCACCTGGTCGGTCTATGTCATGGAAAGAGCAGGTGTTCTTAAAGTTTTGTACACACAGGGTATATCCAGTAGACTAAACCAGTCTTGTCTGTCTGGGATTAACAGCTGTACACAGACGTAATGTGATAAACAAAAATAAAATATGATCCCAACAAACGCCGACAGGAAGAGGAGAGACATACACATCGTCACAAGCAGAGGGCACAGACTGATATTTGTGAGGCAAGTTGTAGTAACACATTTGTCACATACACAAGTAAAGACTGAGTAAATATATACACACATAATTACAAAAACAGACGGAGAGGCAAATACACAAAGACACCCAGAAGCAGTCACAAAGCCAAACACACCTAACCACAGATAATCCCCTTGACACTGGAACACACACACACACACACACACACACACACCACACACACACACACACACACACACACACACACACACACACACCATCATCATTATGTTTATCACTCCAAAACCAGCCCACCGACACCCATCACTCTAATTCCATTTGTCTGTTTAGATTCGTTTTGCTTTAATCCTCCCTTGTTTGTGCACATCTGCAAGCACTGTAGCAGCATTGAGAGAGAGGAAGAGAGAGAGAGAAACAGAGTGAGTGAGCGAGAGAGAAAGAACTGAGAGCACAGGGAGTACTTTCACTCCTGCACCTCTGGTCCCGGTACCGAGGGCTCCACCACTAGGGGTAGACAGGCATGTCTGCTAGCCCAGAGAGGAGCACCCTTTCCCAGCCACGGAGCCGCCGTCAGCCCCGCAGGCCTCGTTAATCACTGTACACAGTGAAACACCCAGTCACGCAGTCTCAAACACCAACAACATTACAGGCTTTTTACACAGTATTACGCCACATCTTATTACCCCATCCAAGTCCCTCTATTAGCTCAATTGGATAGTGGGATTTCCATTTGTAAATTGGGTGATTTTAGATTAGCTTGTCTGTATGTCAGCTGTGAAATGCCCCAATGAGACAGTGAATGATGTGACCAATCAGGCAAAAGACGTGTGTTTAGGAACAATGTGAGCTGATTTCTAATAGGGTCCCGTTGTTTTACTCTTTGCATATTTAATTACTATGAGTTGTAAATGATACACACCTGTAGTGATGTACTCCTGACGTGAAACATGTTTTAACAGGTAATTCAGGTCTTAACAGAGATTGTTTTATACTTTTACTGTATCCTCACCTACTACCAACTGCCTTATGCAGGAACATAGTCACCCGACAGAAACCAAGGGTGTGAATCACTCTTCATCCCCAGGCCTCTCATTCAGATACGGAGTGAGACTGAAGAGTGAGAGAGAGATAGAGAGAAAGAGAGGCACCCCAAGCGAGCTGAGACGCGGCAAATTATGAAAAAGCCTCTGTGTCCTAAATGGAGGCCGAGCTCTTTAATGTCGCACAAAATTAGAACCTGGGGGAGGAAGTGTGGCCTGCTTCTCGTTCTGGCCAACTCCCCACCAACCCCCCTCCCTCAGCCCCTCTCAAAGCAAACAGAGATATTATCTCATGGCCAGTGGCGCTCTGTTGTATAGGGGAAACGGAGAGACCCCTGAGAGGGTCCAGGGGCGTCCATAAAGGTGCCTAATTTGTCAGTTTACTCCTCAATTATTTAAATAGGTCTAAGAAGGGAGCGGAGAAAGGGGCTTTTTCTGCCTTTCCGTAGTAATGCGGAGATAGACCTTTCTCCACAGTAGCCATTTTCAATTATGCTCTGCACTGCTGTCTTTGATATACGAAAGTGCAGTGGTGCTGTATCAAATAAACAAATGTACACAAGATAACAATGGGAACTTAGGATACAATTCCGTTAGCCAAGTATAACTCCAAGAGGTTATTTCACATTTACTACACTGTAATACTAAAATACATATTGAAAAAACACAGACACAAAGCTGTCAGTCGAGATGTATGGCAGAGGTGTACTATGGAGACAGCGTTAAAAACCCTTTGTCCAGACATCCCCTGTGGTCCTCCATGCACCCGTCTGCCTGGGTAAAGCCCTTATCCCTCAACTACCTCTCCAACCTGGACAGAGGAACATGGCTCCTTTCCTATCAGCCAGGCACCACCAGCCCTCCATGTCCTGCTAAAGGAGCAACACAGCCAGGCAGGGCCAGGCATCTTCCAGGCTAGGGCCAGGCATCTCCCAGGTTAGGGCCAGGCATCTCCCAGGCTAGGGCCAGGCATCTCCCAGGCTAGGGCCAGGCATCTCCCAGGCTAGGGCCAGGCATCTCCCAGGCTAGGGCCAGGCATCTCCCAGGCTAGGGCCAGGCAACCCATTGGAGGTATGCGGGGGCTGGGGACAGATATTAGCAAGGGTTCAAGATTGATCCTGAAAACGTAGATGGCCAAATCTCCCAACCCCCTGACCCCTAATCCCTCCCATATCTGTCCCTAATGTTGGAGGGCTTTATTAAAGAGACGATGAGGAGGATGCTGTGGATGTGTGGTGGGGGTCGGGAGGTGACCATCACCTCCAGGCGTCTAGTGGAGGTCTAGTGGAGGCAGGTAACACGCTCTCCCTCCCTCTGTCTACATGCTTTGATGTAGGTCCCTGTTGTGAAGGATACTCATTTGTTCAACAACAAGCACTTTCAATAAGCTCAGCAGCAGCAGCAACACAAGGTCCTATGACAGCACTATATACCTAGTATTCCTACACAAAGACCTGGACAAAGTTCTCATCAACACAATGACTTAGTCCATTTAAAAACAGACAGGGACACTTACAGGCGGAGAATACACATTTTGACTTTCTGCACAACAGGAGGCAAACAAACCAACATAAAGACATATACAGTAAAGACAATGGAGAGAGCTGCCAGCACCTGTACAAACAGACTCTCTGTAAACCCACAAACACACTGTACCTGCAAGGTCTCAAACGATGGCTGTCACACACTGAGACAGACACTCATTAAGGCAATAAAAAACTCAACCTGCAAGCACGGCAATTCACACATTACAACAAAGTCATTCTCCAAGAGGAAAATAACCTATAGCGCATAACACAAAGGAACACTTTGGTCCCATACATGTTCTATTAGACTTTTGGCTTGTTGCGCATACACTAAAAAAACAACCAATGGAAACACCTTGGCTATCCCTGCTAGTCTGAGGCACTCAGGAGCCCCAGCACTACTATGGGGACACTCCACACTGTCATCTATATTTAGTTTTCTTTTGAACCTTTATTTAACTAGGAAAGTCAGTTGAGAACAAATTCTTATTTACAATGACAGCCTACCCCGGCCAAACCTGGACTCCCAATCATGGCCGGATGCCTCTTGCACTGACATGCAGTGCCTTAGACCGCTGCGCAACTCGGGAGCCCATCTATAAGACCTACGGTGCAAAACCAACCATCAACAGCCGCTGCATTAGACAAACCTACAAGTATGGATGAATAACAAGAACAATCCTGTGCTAAATATGTCAAGTTCAGTCGCGGCCATTGGCCATGATCACAGAAATGGGTGGCGTAGAGTAAACACCCTTGAAACAGGTTTCTCTGCTTAGCAAACTGATCTGCAGGGAAGTTTTTCCAGAGTGTAAGATGATACAAAATCTGTGGCCAGCTCAGTACATTATGCCTATTCCACCCCCTACCCCAACCCAACCTTCTCCATCCAGCCAGAGAGGAGATAGGCCCAGCCTCTAAAGCTGTCTTTTCAGCCCCTACTCCCGTTCGGTCTATCTGAGATGCACAGCAAGCGGAGGTGTCGCTTTTCCGCTGGCATTTCGGACAGTATCTACTTATAGATGGAGAAAAAGAGAAAAGAAAAACAGAAGGGGTATTATCAGGGAGGGATGAGAGCAGCAAAGGCATTTTGTCTTTTTATTCCGCTCCTAAGCCCTGGGCTTTGCTCCCAATCCGATTGGTCGATACGGCCAGGGATGTAAATGAAATGCAAAGAGGAATAAGGCTGGCTTCCCATCTCCAGTGTGTGCTTCCATGTCCCCCCCCCCCCCCCCTCTTTTCTGCTCTGTCGCTATTCTCTTTCTCCGGCTGTTTATAGTGTTGTCTCTCTGTCTCCCATTCACAGGCTTGCCTCTCACCCTCTCTCTGTCTCTTTCCCCCTCTCCCTCCATCCCTTCCCTCTCCCTCGCTCCCTGGCTGGGCTCACAGCTCTTATCTCCTCAGACGCCCCACATTCCAGCGTTGCCGTGGCTGCCTGCCTGCATCCGTGGTCACGGCGATTCCATGGGTTTCTACAATCCTTCGGCAGCTTGCTGATTTGGGGTGGGCAACTGACTCTCAGAGACAGGGGGCAGGAGGGAGAGACAGTGGGAGAGAGGGACGTAAGAGAGGGATGAGAGAGAGCGAGGGAGACAGGAGAGGGAGACAGATAGAGGGAGATTCAAGCAGAAGAGAGGACACGAGAAAAAGCAAATGAGTAAGGTGACAGAGCGAAAAACACAATATATTAAACAGCTGTACATTGTACTATAGATGTGCATCTCCTTTTAATACTAATTTGTCATATTTGTATAGATCAGTAAATACTTACACAAGAAATAAAATGTCTCATAGAAAAAATAAACACAGTAGAAAAAAAGTAAAGCTCTGAGAACATTTTAAGTGGAAAAATGAATCTTTATTTGAGTATTTTAATCTGTGGACAGCAGAAACAAATAGCATGTTCACAGTCAGAATGTGTAAGGTGAGCGAGGTAGAAGGTCTCTCCGAGAACAGAGGAACGAGGGAATGGAAGGTGAGCGAGGTAGAAGGTCTCTCCGAGAACAGAGGAACAAGGGAATGGAAGGTGAGCGAGGTAGAAGGTCTCTCCGAGAACAGAGGAACGAGGGAATGGAAGGTGAGCGAGGTACAAGGTCTCTCCGAGAACAGAGGAACGAGGGAAGGGAAGGGAAAGGTATAAAAAGCAGGTGAGATCGATAAAGATGTTATCAAGTGGGCTCTGCATGCCATCATGTCTCTCAGACCAGCCTCAAGGGACTGGGTCCATCTCTCTAGGAGCCTGGGTCGCGCTGCTGAGGACCCTTGCATGTCTGTGTGCAACGTCTCTGAGTGTCTGTGTTAGTGTAGCTGTGACTCTCAATGTCTGCGCGACGGAATGTCTCTGTGGAGATGAAAGCGCACCACTGTTCAGTGTGTGTGTGTGTGTGTGTGTGTGTGTGTGTGTGTGGTGTGTGTGTGTGGTGTGTTTCTGTCCTCGTGTCTGTGTATCACAGGAGGAGCACACACCTCTAAAAGCGTCCCTGGTATTGAAACATTTAATATGTCATTTAAATCCGTCAAGGATTATAGCTCTGCTGTCAAAAGGAGAAAAAAAGCTCCTTGAATCCATTTGTTTTTTAAAGGACCGTCTCAGCCGGATGGATAGTCGATGGGCAAAGGTGGTGATTTGGAGCCGGGGTCAAAGAGCCCAGAGGACAGCGTGGCACGGCACGGCACGGCACAACTCTGTCCTAGATTAAGAGCCTGCTCTAATCCTCCATTTCTGCGCACAAATTGGGTTTCCCTCAATCTCAGCCTGACCGCCCTAATGGGAGAACTAAAGCAGGAGGCCACATAATCACAACGTTAAAAGACGCGAGAGAGGCAGAGAAAGAGATACAGGTGAAATAGCAAATAAAATAATGTGTGTGTGGGAGATATGAACAGCTTGATTGGGTTCAGTCCAGGTTGCAAAAGTCATGTAACGTCCCCTGTGGAAAACATTCCTGCAGTATGAGGTGCAGTCAGGGTCCTGTTTGTCTGGACAACACCACCCCATCACAGAAAGCCTCATCACCAGCACTACCTCCACCAACACCACCTCCATAACAGGTACCATGTTGTAGCCAAGTCTTTGACAAGAGACATTTTTCATGACCTACTTCATCAAAGAATGGTGCAGGTCATCATACAAACATTTTTGCATTTACAGGTACACCTGTATCCAAACATCTCCAGAGACCCCAGTCTACTCTCCCCTTTACTGGGGGTGTTCTACCCTTGAGAAAAACCCTTAGCCCAACCACAAGAGAGGCTAGAGCACCAGCCAAAGTCCCCTGGCTGCAACACCGGAACCTCCTTTCAACCATGAAGTTGAGAGGACCTCTTCTCCGAAGAGTCTCCATGGCAGAAGTGTCCTGTAGTAACAGTACAAGCCCACTCCCAGTGTGCCCGCTCTATCTGACCGTCCCCTCCCTCAGGGGGTGCGTCTCTGCCGGAGCCTGGTCCTCTCCTGCAGCAGGTGGGAAACGGCGGTGCGGATGGCGGGGGCCTGAGAGTCCGTGGGCTCCTTGTCCAGGTACAGGCTGAAGTGCTGGATGCTGCAGTAGCCTCCCGCTGGCTAGGGCCAGGTTCTTATCCCAGTTGGGACGGTTGTCTGTGTGCCTCTGCACGATTTCCTTATACAGCTGTCAATCACAAAGAACACAACTTGTATACAATGACCATAACAAGCACCACTGTACAAATCTTGACCATATACTGTACTTCTAAGCTATGTGATTATGGTTAATGCTCATAGTCCTATTGGTTTGCTATGGGAGGACTGACTCTCTGTGTAGGAGAGCTCAAACAGGCGAGCTTTCTCCTCTCCCTGGATCCTCTCAGCCAGGTCAAACAGAAAGAAAGCCGTCTTCATCCTGAAACAAAGAGAACATATCACAGGCTCAGAGCTAAGTGCTGGATGGATGAATCGTGGAGATTTATCCGCAGAGATGCACTAGCAGAATAGAGTGATTTATGTAGATGCTAGCTACACAACGGCATTTCATGTAGAATAGCTGGTGCTCTACCACACCAGAGTGAGTTACGTAGATGTTTTAGCTAGCAGATGAGAGGCTCTATCTGTAAACTATACATATATACAGTGACTGCAAGAGAAAAGAGAGTCAGTGTCTTCAATGTTTACTCTTTACTTTACCTGGCCTGCCACATCTTCTCGTTAGACCCCCTCACCCAGGACCCTGGGTGGTAAATGGAACAAGACACAAAACAGCTCTTTATCTCAACACCTCTGGGGCTTTTCTTATGCATCATTCCTTCCACACAATCATATTCATTCTGTATCATTATGGATGTTAATACACATTGTTCAAAGTGTGCCGGTTTAGGTTTTCACAAACCCAATGTGAATATACAGTACAGTACTGTAGAGCAACAGTACCAGCACATTAGACATGGAAGGAACCACATATCCTTCTTCATGTTGTTGCGTATAAACACTTGACCTCTTCTTCAAAATAATATTTTAGCAGGGTTCCAAGCTAATATTTGGCTTGTGGGCATCGACGGACACGCTTGTAGTGAGGGCAAAGGAAATAATGTCACAGTATTCAGCCATGATTATCGCAGTGAATGAGGGACTGCTGGCAACAGCAACAGAAAATGGAGCTTTGACTAATTCCACTTTTGACACACTTATTGACAAAACGCAATAAGAAACTAATTATGTTTCATCTTTAGCCTCATTTCAAATGGCTGGAGGTCTAATGTCTTGCTTTGGTATAACGCAAAAAGAGCTGCTGGATCAGAGCACGGAGAACAGAGGAAACCTTGCTGTAGGAACGTCCGTTAAGTCTCTGCCGGTATTGTGAAAGACCACATAGAGAAGAAATAGTCCACACCAAAGAGTATCACTGAACACAAGATTCTTACTCTGCTATAGAAATGTATGATAACAGGATTCCTAACTAACAGGCCCAGCATGTTCGTCATGCTATGGCATACAGTATGACCATTTCCATGGCAGCTAGCAGAACACCATAGACTTCCCATGAACTGTAGGCTTCTCCTGCTGAGGAGGACCCCCACCCCTCCAGAGGGCCCTCTGGGTTGTATGTGTAGTATACTGTGTACCTGTTGTGTGGCTCGGTCCAGATGTAGAGGGTGTGGCGGGTCCACTCCTCCGGGTGGAAGGGCTCCTGGGCAGGCACCAGGTGGTCACACACACCCAGGAGCCAGTGAGAAAAGCTTCTCTCCCAGCTGGGGTCCCGGTCAGGCAGCCCGATGCAGGCCAGCACAGCCCCCCCTGCAGACACACACACACAACCAGGCAGGCACCGTGACCATGCTGCTGAGGTGGACAGAGCAGAACCACAGTGTCGGAGCCCCTAAAGGGAACTACCCTCAGCTATCTATCTCCCCTCAAACACTACTCACTCTCACTCCAGGTGACTTCTGATAGAACTGAATAGGCATACGTGGGAAGCACATGTGCATCCACCTCATACCCAACAAGCACAAGCATGCACACACACCCACCATTCAGCTCTCTCCCATTCCTACTGATCCACTCTCCTCTCCAGTGCTGTGCCCAGAGGGTTGAACCCACTGGGCAGTGTTGCCCCCCTGTTGGCCAAGCAAACACTGCCCCCTAGTGGGCTGGGGATTTAGAGGAGTCCTGTCCAACCCATTTGTTCTCTGTATCCTTCGAGTACTATAGTCAGATGGATAAAACATAAATACACTGTATATATCTGTTCAGTCTTTCTCTGCAGTCTTTCACAGACATGGATGAAGTATTGTGACTCCTCACGGGGCAGTAGCCTGGTGTTATAGTCCTTAATGCTGTAGGTTTTATGTTTTATCTCCTCCATATTGTTTCAACCACTCAGTGCTCTCCAACAATCTCACCATTCCTCATGTAACAGTATAGCTTCCGTCCCTCTCCTCGTCCCTACCTGGGCTCGAACCAGGGACCCTCTGCACACATAGACAACAGTCACCGTTGAAGCATCGCTACAGATCAGTCCACAAAAGCCGCGGCCCTTGCAGAGCAAGGGGAACAAGTACTTCAAGGTCTCAGAGCGAGTGACGTCACAGATTGAAAAGCTATTAGCGCGCACCCCAATAACTAGCTAGCCATTTCACATCAGTTACACTCACTTTCTACCCAGTCCATTGTTGTCCTCTTCATTCATTCTCTTCATTTGTCACTCGTCCATTCAGTCAATCCATACATTGTCAATAAAGAAAGACACTATGTATCTCTATGGTATTCTCTCCCTCCCTTCTCTCCCAGTGACTCACTGTGCGTTGTGAGAGAGGAACTGCTCCAGACTGAAGGTGTCTTTCTCCTCAATATGGACCGGGTCCCACCAGCGCCCTGGGAAGTGAACCCCAGGGTGATGCTGGCCCAGCTTGGCCACGTACCAGCTGTACGTCATCATCTGGAAGAGCAGAGAGGTCAACAAACAGGAGCCTTACTAGGATCTTCTACTGTCTATCATGTACGTCCTCTGTTTACAATGCTGTTATCATAACGCTGAATGAATGGAAGTCCTGACCTGGACTTAAAACCAATGCAAATTACCTTAAGTGGCAAAGTAGTAACCTCCTGGTTAACGAGGCATGCGTCAGGCCAGAGCCCCTGTCAGTAGTGCAGGGAGTTCCCTGGGAGGTCTCCCCGGGTCAGGATGATAGAGTCTGGAGGGACAGAGACCAGAAGCTCCCGCCCAAACTGCTCCACCACACTGTTACTGCTCTGATCACACTCCCTGGGAGGGATGCAACACAAACCTCTACAAGTCAACAGGAGTTAGCATATATTCTCTTACAACTGTGTGTCTGTGTACATTTCTTTTGAGTGGAGTTATGTTTGTCCATCTCCACTACTGAGGATGGTCTCCGTGTGTGTGTGTGTTTGTACTGTATGTATGTATGCCTTCAAGTGCCTCTGTGGTAAGTTGTCAGTCCCCCGCCCCAGCTCTGTCTATCTAATCGTGGGTAGACAGGTGTGATGGGTCTGACAGCGTATGCCCTCCCCCTGATCAAAGCAGCTGTGTGATGCTCCCTCAGTCTGCCTGGCAGAGCGCAGCACCACACTGGTGTAATCTGCTACCTCTCACGGCTAACATCTCACACTCAGCATTCACAGTGGAATCTATGTGCTAACCGTGCCTCTCTTTAGCCCCTACCATGGGATGAGGAGAGACGGGAGAATAAAATACCTGGCATGTGGAGTGCAGGGCCCCAGTTTGAAGTACAGAGAAAATTATTGGGTTAGCTCAGGTGAAACAAGTGCAGAGATATTTGTCAGTAAAATTCTCAAGATGTTTTGTGTGTGACCCTCTAGCTCAGGGGTATCAAACGCAGTTTGTCCCTCGGGCTGCATTCTGTCTCCATCGAGGTCCGGAGGACCGCGTTTAAAATGGATTATATTTTCTTGCCGGCTAAATCTGCAAAAAAATTGTCCTCTTTCCATCGCTTTAAAATTGTTCGATGCTCCCTGGCTGTCAAGCTTTCGTTTGATGACTGTTAGTGAGCTGGACAGAGTGAGGAAACTATAAACGTAGGTCATTATCATTTCTACACAGTTTTGATTTAGTTTAAGTCATTTCAATGTCGCCTGAGATCATTATTTCACGCAAAAATAAATATTCTTGAGTTTGACACGTGCTTAAGCTACAAGACAACATTTATTTTCCAGTTTGTTGGTCATCCTGAAATCAGTTGGTGCAGGTAAAGATACTACTGTGTTATAACACCACACCCAGGATGGTGCCATCAAGCCAAAGTCAGTTGATTTTACTGGATACGATGTCTACCGATGGTTGGAGCGTACCATGTGTACCAGGAGACCTATAGTGAAGAGCCAGCCTCCGGCCCTCCACAGACCCCCATGGCCTAGCCTCCTCTCCAGGCCTGTGTGTCCATTTCAGGCCCAGACAGCACACACACCACAGCATCACTCTGAAGCCAGAACCGCTCCACCTGCAGAGAGACTAAACACACAACACAGCCTTTACCTGGGGCAGAGGAGACTGTGGCAGCCCAACTCAGGCCCATCCAGTCACCTCCCTGCCCTAACTCAGCCCCACCGCTCACCACTCCCAGCAGTAGGGGTCTGCTGGTGTCCAGGTTGGCTCTCCAGGTGAAGAACAGGAAGTACAGTAGCAGCATGGCCATCAGAAGCCAGGGAACAACACCCTGCGTCCTGAAGGGAAAAGACAGGCATTCATCCCCGTAAGACCACTGGCCTTACACATAGTTACTGTATATAGACAGAAATACCATATACAGTGCTTTGCATAATTATTGGGACAGTAACACATTTTTGTTCTGTTTTACCTCTTTACTCCAGAACTTTGGATTTGAAATGATACAATGACTGAGATTAAAGTGCAGACTGTCACCTTTAATTTGAGGGTAATTTCATCCAAATCGGGTGAACCGTATAGGAATTACAGCAATTTTGTACATAGTCCCCTCATTTTAGGTGACCAAAGTATATGGACAAATTCAGTTATATGTATTAAAGTCGTCAAAAGTGTAGTATTTGGTCCCATATTCTTAGCACACAATGACTACATCATTTTAAGAATATGGGACCAAATACTACACTTTTGACTACTTTAATACATATAATTGAATTTGTCCATATACTTTGGTCACCTAAAATGGGGGGACTATGTACAAAAAGTGCTGTAATTTCTAAACGGTTGACCCGATTTGGATGAAAATACCTTGAAATGAAATCTGACAGTCTGCACTTTAATCTCAGTCATTGTCTCATTTAAAATCCGAAGTGCTGGAGTACAGAACCAAAACAACAAAAAAATGTGTATCTCACTCTCTCAATACATGTGCAGGGTACCTGTTCATTTAACAAATCACATTTATTTTCAATCTCATAATAAGTACATGAAAATACAGTACATGCAGTGCAATTCCCTCCTAAATGTATCGAGGTACAGGAGAGATAACATCCCTCCGCCTGTAGACAGCCACACTATCACAGCTAACATGTTCTGGTGCCCACAGCATGATTGCTTTCCTAATGCTGGGTCTGGATGACAGAGTGTGAGTCACTGTGTGACGGGGCCTACCACTCTGCCTCACATCACCATTACAACACAGAGGACTGTTGTAAATGGTTTTTATAAAATAACGACAAAACACTATCCCCTAGTGGTAATCTAAACACATATGCAATTTGAAAACAAAAAGTGGAAATAAAAGTACATCTTTATTTGTGCTGTATTTCAGAAAACTTTGCTGACATTTTCATGGAATTTCAATGGAATGACCCACGTATGTTTGCGAGTGTGTTTGCGCACGTACATGCTTGTGTGTCTGTGTGTGTGTAAAGCCAAGTGTGTCTGGGTGCCCCCCAGGGAAGGCAGGGGGAGGCAGGGGGTTGGCAGTGCCCTGGGGACTGCCTGGCTCTGCTCTGCCTTATCAGTGGCACCCAACCGACCCCAGCATAGCACTACTGTAATGAATTACTGCATCAGAGAGCACTGCTACATACAGATACATACATTCACATCATTACAACTAGTAGACAAACACACACATCAAAATCTCGCTTTCTTATTTTAATTGTACAGTGCCATGGCAGCACGACAGGTCGAATAGTTCATTTTCATGTTAAAAGCACTTGGCAATGGTTTTATTTCTCTAGAAGGAATGAAGTGAGTGTATATGGACTTGGATTGTGCCTGTCTGAGAGTGATTTCTGTCTGTCTGGTGTGTTTCCTTACCTGTCCCTGGAGGAGAGGAACAGGCCCAGTCCAGCTAGGACCAGCACAGGGAGGGACAGGTCAGCCATACAGTGGGTCAGCTGAGCCCTGACACACACACACACACACACCAAAAACCTCTGATTAGCAGACACCAATGTCTCCATGACCGCATCCCTCTAACCTCCATCAAACTGAAGGACACCAATTATTGAATAACCTCCCACTTCCCTTTCTTGTGACTGGAAGACACAAATAACTGACCCCTCCCCAATCAAACAGACTAACTCTAATGACTGTATGCACCCTTCCATCCGATTGACAGACACCAATGAATGTGTCCTCCACCCAACCCCTGTCAGAGAGCCTGTCAGTCAGAGAGCCTGTCAGTCAGAGAGCCTGTCAGTCAGAGAGCCTGTCAGTCAGAGAGCCTGTCAGTCAGAGAGCCTGTCAGTCAGAGAGCCTGTCAGTCACAGACACTTCCCCAGAACAGAGATAGCTCCCTGCCTCTTCTTTAATACCCATCTCTTTCTGACAGCGTATTGAGTCTCTACATCATTGAGTGTAGACCGATGTGTGTGTGTGTGTGTTATGTGCATATGTGTGTAAGACTGTGTCAGCTTCTCTAGGGAGGTTTACGTTCCCAATGTGACATGTTTGTCATGTTTGCCTCTCTCCCTCGTCTTGAATGTATGTTTGTCCATCAACCAGCGGGGGTGATGGAAGTGGGTGGGGCAAGGGCTGAGGGGGTTGGTGGTGGGGGGTCTTAAGAAGCATCAGCCGTAGAAAAATACCAGAAGTAGGATGACGGGGGGGTAGAGGGGGTTGTTGGAGGAAAACACAATCTCTCCAGCTATATTACAGTGTCTGTCATCACAGCTTGTCATGCTTAAACACCAGAGCAGAGTGATCATTTCAAACTGCTGGAGAAACAGAACACAGAGATGTGGTCCTCTAAGCAGGTTCAGTTATGCTTTGATGGTAGAGAGGGGAGCGGGAAGAACAAAAGCTGGGGAGAGAGGAGAGAGAGACAGGCTCCAGTACTGGCGCTGGATGGATTCCCTCCTTCAGAACAGAACTGATGGGTTTCTGTGTGATGTTTAAACCTGTCTGTCTAGAGCTAAAAGCATCAGAAAACAACTCTTTCACTTCTACAAATCACATTATCCAATAAATAACCGTCAATATTCAACATTTAATGTAATATACCACAAAACTGTTTCAAAATAAAATACCCTAAAAGCTCAAATAAATGGAAACAATGTGTAAAACAAACTGTTCAATTAAAATTCATGCTATAGCAATGACTTCATCTGTAAAATAAAGTGAATAACACTCACTACCATATCTCCCACACTAGAGTTTGTGGTAAAGCTCCAATATCCTGTAATGTATGTTGGGACAGTATATGTAAATGTATATAAGTGTGTACCAGGCTAAAGGCGCCGTACTCAGTCCTCTGTAGGCGAGTGAGGAGGCCTGAGAGGGAAGTCTGGTCCCCCCAGCTCCAGCGACTTATGTCCAGGTAGGAGACAGGCAGGAAACCCCCCAGAAAACACAGTCCCAGAGACATCAGCCCACATACAGACAGCTCCTGACACAATCACACAATAACATCTATTCAGCATCCTTACAGATAGGCCAGTTCTTCTACCTGGTTGTGTTACGTCTCTATGGCCACTCAGATGGAGAAGAGTGGTGTGTCGTTAAACTTCCTCTGTGAGAGCAGAGGTGGAGCAGGACCCTGGGAATGATGACTACCACGCACAACACCAGTGTGCCCAGGCCACAGCACAGCGCCCCCCAATGGGCAACCTGACAACAACAAGACGAGACTTAAAGGAGCAGTTAGATGGTTCCTCACCCTGAAAGTAGTCTATGGGCCAGTATTAACTGTAACCCATGGGTCAGTTCTCTTTAAACAGCCACTACAAACTTCAGTTAACTTTGGCCACCACAAGCTAACAAGTAATGGAAGTGATGTGAGCATGTTTAAAAAAAAAAAATGATGGCCAATTCACCTTTAAGTAACAGCAAACCAAATATGGAGTTGATTTGATTTCAGGTGATTTCAACATAATTTTTGTAAAAACATGCTCAAATGCCCCCATCACATCCATTGATTGTTAGCTTGTGGTGGCTAAGGTTAGCAGACGTTTGTAGTGGCTGTTTAAAGAAAAGTGAAACCTGGATTAGTTGATCTTGGCCCATAGACTACTTTCAGGGTAAGGCACCATCTAACATCAAGTTGTAAAATAGTGAACAACTCCTTAAATATATCAATATAAGGCATTTGTCATTGAAAACAGTCTAAATTCACATACCATATTTCTATAAATTGTAACATATAGTTTCCTCAGGCACACAGTTGTGATATCACAATGGAACGGTCTATCTGGTTTCTGGTGGCTGATATGCATGTCTTGTCCTGTGTGAGGGTGGATGGTATAGGAGGGTGTAGTTACCTTACTCCTCTGGGGGGCACTATTTGCACAGTGGAAGCTGGCAGTCAGGGAGAAGAGCCCAACGAAGAGGTTGAGGGAGAAGACCTCGGCCACCACCGACCACTGTCAGCTGGGCCTGGACACAGCAAACACCCCCCAGCCAGCACCGCACCTGGCCCCGGGTCTGCCAGTCTGGAGGAATGGCAGGGGGATCAGGTACGGGGGTGACCACATGTCCAACCCCAGGTATGGGTAAGGGTATGGTTCGTGGCTATCCAAAGTTAGAAAACTCATATTGATGATAGACGGATATTGTTGACCACGACTGCAAAACAAAATCATTGACATATTTTTGAAAATGTCTAAGTACCTGTCATTGAAACAATTCTATTTTCATAGCCATAGGTACCATCTAAAGCTCTGACCATTCCCATACCACATCCTTCAGGCCTCTCTCTCCAGAAGCAAATTCATCCGCCAGCCTGACATAGATAACCACTGTGGGAGATATACTCCTTTACTTCAAAAGTTTCCCCCCCTTCTTCCTCTCCTGCCTCCATCTCTTTAGTGGTAACTGAAGCAAACTTGGGATAAATCTGTCATATGCAAGACCCACCACTTACTAAAAAGAGACACAGAGGGAGAGGGACGACAAATGATGAGGAGGAGAAGGGGAAGACAACTCAAATAGTACAGAGATGTGTGAGTGGGGGGTCAGAGTACGTGAGGATGAAATGAAGAAAACAGAGAAAAAAGTTGAGGAGGAGAGAGGGGGAAAAAAGAGTAAGAAAAAAAAGCCGCCCAGTCCCCGGCACGCTGGCTCTGAAATATGAGCGGGCTCCACAATTAAGGAAGTCAGGCAGTATGGCCGTTTCCGCCATTGTGTAGAGTGGCTTAGAGTCCTCATCAGCCTATCAGCTAACTGACAGGCAGAGAGCTGCTCTATTCAGCACGGCAGATACAAGCTGCAGGCCAAACGGCTGCCAGGTCCCTTATGACCCCACAATCCCTTGCCGGTGACAGCTTCAAGCTCCATGGCAAATTAGGCGCTCTCACATTACAATCGCAGAAGACAGATTCCATTAACGGTATCTGAAATTGAGTAGAGAGCAGGCCCGTTATCAGACCTGACTCATAAGTACCGCCATTAATCACAAGGCATGATACCATTTATACATTTCCAGCTCTCTGCCTGCCGCTGTGATAGTCAGCCACAAAAGGCCTGATGAGACTTAGGCTAGGGGAACAATGGAGCTTTCTGAGGAAAGCGCCGTAAATCAGAAAAAAAAGGAGAGGGAGGAGAGTAAAAAAAGTATTGCTTGCTGACGACTTTTTTCCTTCATTTTTTCCCCTCTCATTTCTGCCAGTCTTTTTGCTCTGTGTTCTATGTGATGCTGGATTGGGTGGGGGGTGTCTAGTGGTGGGAGTGGGGGGGTCAGTCTTAGTAAGAGATAGCAGCATCTTTCTCACTGCATCGCTCCAGGAATTAGCTGCAACTTGAATGGCAGGAGAAGGGGGTGGGGGGCGGATGGGGACTTTTCTTGAGACGCTCCTCACCCTCAATTCTACCCCCCTGAGCGGCAATTAACCCCCAGCCCACACGCTTAGCAGGGGTGCTGGTTTTGGGGTAAAGCAGGGTGCTGAGCAGTAGTGGGGGTCCTTGGAAGTAATATGGATATTACACCAGGCTCGCTATGGCTTCTACGGACATGCCTGTCTAGACACAGACACACACACACACACACACTCACACACACTCCTGTCCGCTCTTTCTGAGAGGCTGACATCTCTCTCTCTCAGGGCCTGTCAGTGTGTTAAAACTCAGTGATGTGTGTACACTCAGGTTTAAATGACCTGTCTGTCTGCAGAGGACCACCTGGGTCCCAGTCAGCCTCTCTATGGCTCATTCTCTGGGCTGGGGATGGGGCTAGCTGCTCCCATGGTACGGAGATGAAGAGGGAGGGAATATGACACAATTGTGGCCATGTTTCCTGTTATCAAAGCTCAATGTGGTGCAGGGTGCTGCTGTTCTGTAATGTAGTGGCTCAGTGACAATAGCTGTCTGGTTGAGACATGGCAGGAGAATAATATGTTCTCAGTGAGGGTATTTTACCCTGAACTGATCCAGCTTGCCAGAATGTCTCAGTCTCATCACTTGGGTAATTAACTGGATGACATAGGAATTCTAAACAGAAATTTTGTAAATAAATTGTATTTCATGAATTGGGAGATCTTAGCTCTGCTAAAAAACATACAAAACACTTAATAGAAATTAATTTCATTAAAATATTTTTTTAAATCCTGGGAATTTGAACCATAATCATCAAGCTCTTATTGAAGTAAAATAAATCTACCAAAATCATATAATAATTCACTTTCTAAAATAAAATATCCTAAAAGAGAGTATATCAGTCAGTAACCAGAACAAGAAAAAATACCTTCAAGGAAACACAAATACCCATAAATACTCCTAACCACAAACCCTGTAGACATTGTCCTCAAACCAACGCCGACATTCAGTGCGTTCGGAAAGTATTCAGACCCCTTCGCTTTTTGTTACGTTACAGCCTTAAATCTAAAATGTATTTTTTTTAAATCCCCTCAATCTACATACAATTTCCCATAATGACAAAGCAAAAACAGGTCTTTAGAATTTTTTGCACATTTTTTAAAACAAAATAATGAAATATCACATTTACATACAGTACCAGTCAAATGTTTGGACACGCCTACTCATTCCAGGGTTTTCTTTATTTTTATTATTTTCTACATTGTAGAATAATAGTGAAGACATCAAAACTATGAAATAACACATATGGAATCATGTAGTAAACAAAAAAGTGTTAAAACAAATCAAAATATATTTGAGATTCTTCAAAGTAGCCACCCTTTGCCTTGATGACAGTTTTGCCCACTCTTGGCATTCTCTCAACCAGCTTCACCTGGAATGCTTTTCCAACAGTCTTGAAGGAGTTCCCACATATGCTGAGCAATTGTTGGCTGCTTTTCCTTCTCTGTGGTCCAACTCATCTCAAACCATCTCAATTGGGTTGAGGTCGGGTAATTGTGGAGGCCGGGTCATCTGATGCAGCACTCCATCACTCTCCTTTTTGGTCAAATAGCCCTTACACAGCCTGGAGGTGTGTTCGGTCATTGTCCTGTTGAAAAACAAATAGTCTCACTAAGCGCAAACCAGATGGGATGGTGTATCGCTACAGAATGCTGTGGTAGCCATGCTGGTTAAGTGTGCCTTGAATTCTAAATGAATCAATCACTGAGTGTCACCAGCAAAGCAAGCCCACACACCATCACACCTCCTCCTCCATGCTTCATGGTGGGAACCACATATGCGGAGATCATCCATTCACTTACTCTCCATCTCACAAAGCAAATATGGAATCATCAGACCAAAGGACGGATTTCCACCGGTCGAATGTCCATTTCTCATGTTCCTTGGCCCAAGCAAGTCTTTTCTTAATGGTGTCCTTTAGGAGTGGTTTCTTTACAGCAATTCGACCATGAAGGCCAGCTTCACGCAATCTCCTCTGAACAGTTGATGTTGAGATGTGTCGTTTACTTGAACTCCATGAAGCATTTATTTGGGCTGTAATCTGAGGTGCAGTTAACTCTAATGAACTTATCCTCTGCAGCAGAGGTAACGGGGTCTTCCTTTCCTGTGACGGTCCTCATGAGAGCCAGTTTCATCATAGCGCTTGATGGTTTTTGCGACTGCACTTGAAGAAACGTTCAAAGTTCTTGAAATTTTACTTATTGACTGACCGTCATGTCTTAATTTAATGATGGACTGTCATTTCTCTTTGCTTATTTGAGCTGTTATTGCCATAATATGGACATGGTGTTCTACCAAATAGGGCTAACTTCTTTATACCACCCCTACCTTGTCACAACACAAATGATTGTCTCTAAACACATTAAGAGGAAAGAAAATCCCCAAATAAACCTTTTATTTTATTTTTATGTAACCTTTATTTAACTAGGCTTTTAGCAAGGCACACCTGATAATTGAAATGCATTCCAGGTGACTACATCATGAAGCTGGTTGAGACAATGCCAAGAGTGGGCAAAGCTTAACACTTTTTTGGTTACTACATGATTCCATGCGTTATTTCATAGTTTTGATGTCTTCACTATTTTCCCACAATGTATAAAATAGTCAAAATAAAGAAAAACCCTTGAATGGGAGTTAAATCTTGGTTTTATCAGACCAGAGAGTCTTGTTTCTTTTTATTTTATTTCACCTTTATTTAAACAGGTAGGCTAGTTGAGAACAAGTTTTCATTTACAACTGCGACCCTGCCAAGATAAAGCAAAGCAGTGTGACACAGACAACAACAGAGTTACACATGGAATAAACAATAAACAAGCCAATAACACAATAAACAAGTCAATGACACAGTAGAAAAAAAAGAAAGTCTATATACAGTGTGTGCAAAAGGCATGAGGAGGTAGGCAATAAATAGGCCATAGTAGCGAAGAATTACAATTTAGCAGATTAACACTGGAGTGATAAATGAGCAGATGATGATGTGCAAGTAGAGATAATGGTGTGCAAAAGAGCAGAAAAGTAAATAAAAACAGTATGGGGATGAGGTAGGTAGATTGGGTGGGCTATTTACAGATGGACTATGTACAGCTGCAGCGATCGGTTAGCTGCTCAGATAGCTGATGTTTAAAGTTGGTGAGGGAAATAAAAGTCTCCAGCTTCAGCGATTTTTGCAATTCGTTCCAGTCACTGGCAGCAGAGAACTGGAAGGAAAGGTGGCCAAATGAGGTGTTGGCTTTAGGGATGATCAGTGAGATATACCTGCTGGAACGTGTGCTACGGGTGGGTGTTGTTATCGTGACCTGTGAACTGAGATAAGGCGGAGCTTTACCTAGCATAGACTTATAGATTTATCTTATGGTCCGAGTTCTTTTTAGTGCCTTTTGGCGAACTCCAAGTGGGCTGTCATATGCCTTTTATTCAGGCGAGCCTTCTGTCTGGCCACTCTACCATTAAGGCCTGATTGGTGGAGTGCTGCAGAGATGGTTGTCCTTCTGGAAGGTTCTCCCATATCCACAGAGGAACTCTGGAGCTCTGTCAGAGTGACCATCAGGTTCTTGGTCACCTCCCTGACCAAGGCCCTTCTCCCCCATTTGCTCAGTTCGGCCGGGCGGCCAGCTCTAGGAAGAGTCTTGGTAGTTCCAAACTTCTTCCATTTAAGAATGATGGAGGCCACTGTGTTCTTGGACCTTCAATGCTGCAGAAATATTTTGGTACCCTTCCCGAGATTTGTGCCTCGACACAATCCTGTCTCGGAGCTCTACGGACAATTCCTTCGACCTCATGGCTTGGTTTTTGCTCTGACATGCACTGTCAACTGTGGGACCTTATATAGACAGGTGTGTGCCTTTACAAATAATGTCCAATCAATTTAATTTACCACAGGTGGACTCAAATCAAGTTGTAGAAACATCTCAAGGATGATCAATTGAAACAGGATGCACCTGAGCCCAATTTCAAATCTCATAGCAAAGGGTCTGAATAATTATGTAAATAAGGTATGTTTTTTATGTTTAATACAATTGCTTTTCACTTCGTCATTATGGGGTATTGTGTGTAGATTGATGAGAAAAAAAACAAAATTATAATAATTTAATCCATTTAGAATAAGGCTGTAAGGTAACAACATGTGGAAAAAGTAAATGGGTCTGAATACTTTCCGAATGCACTGTAGTTACCAGTGTCTTCCACAAGGACAGACAGTAGGACACTAATAGCATGCCACTGTCACATTGAAGAGTCAAAGCAGAAACTGCCTCATTTACCCCCTCAGTTCCTAAACATGGTCCAGAGGATTGCCAGCACTACACTGCAGCCCAGCACCAAATGCCTGCCTGCCTGGGCTGGCCACAATAACACCACACAAAGCGCCACCACCAGCGGCAGCAGCCGTCTGTAGTGAATGTGTAGTGAATGAGGCAACACAAAGGGCCAGACCAGGGGATGGACTGTCACACAACACCTCAGGGACCACACAATGCCACAGCTGTGCCATCGCAGATCAGCCCACCACTGTTCCCTCACCCAGAGAGTGGCGCTTTGAGAGGGACATGGCTGGAAAAGAATCACACATTCCTGAAGAGGCTAGGATGAAGCCCATGAAGTGGTGTCCCGGCCTGGTCTGGTGTGACAGAGGGTTCCAGCTGGCCTTGGCTCAGTAACACTGACACCCCAGGGCTTAGCTGTGGCCAGGACAGGACAGCGGGCTGAACACTGAGGATCTTTAGATAATATGACAGTGTTTGTGGCTTAGTGCTCTGTTGTATCACATTTGGAAAGCAGACATGCAAACCTGTTTTTGGGCCAAGCTAGGAGAAATAGGGGTAACAATTTAACTACCGTAATTTCCGGACTATTAAGCGCACCTGAATATAAGCCGCACCAACTGAATTAAAAAATATATATATATTTTGAACATAAATAAGCCGCAAGTCTATAAGCCGCAGGTGCCTACTGGTACATTGAAACAAATTAACTTTACACAAGCTTTAACGAAACACGGCTTGTAACAAAAATAAAAAATTAGCAGTAAGCTTTAGTTGTCTTTTTGCACTGAGTCAATTCCTCACGCTGCTGTTTCCAACGTCTTATCATCGACTCATTAAGACCAAGCTCCCGTGCAGCAGCTCTATTTCCTTTTCCAACAGCCAGATCAATCGCCTTCAACTTGAAAGCTGCATCATATGCATTTCTCCGTGTCTTTGCCATGATGAGGGTGACAAAATGACTACCGTAATCAGAATGATGGGAAGTTTGAGAGCGCTCGATTTAATCTAAACAGTAAACAAAAAAGTTGTTTGACCTTAACCCGTTCGGCAATTTCATTGGTCTAATGAAAGCTTCATGCCGCCAAAAAACTGAGCACGTCACAGAATGTGTTTTAAAAAAAAAATAATATTTAAAGTGGGAAAAATCCATATATTAGCCGCGTCATTGTTTAAGCCGCGAGGTTCAAAGCCTGGTAAAAAAGTTGCGGCTTATAATCCGGAATTTACGGTATATCATATAAAGCATACAGTACATTACACATGTATAGTAGATCATGAATATGATTGTATGGCTGCTACATACAGTAAAAACTCATTCCAGGGTTTTTATTTTTATTATTTTTTACATTGTAGAATAATAGTTAAGACATCAAAACTATGAAATAACACATATGTAATCATGTAGTAACCAAAAAAGTGTTAAAACAAATCAAAATATATATTAGATTCTTCAAAGTAGCCACCCTTTGCTTTGGCATTCTCTCAACCAGCTACATGAGGAATACTTTTCCAACACTCTTGAAGGAGTTCCCACATATGCTGAGCACTTGTTGGCTGACTTTTCTTGACTCTGCGGTCCAACTCATCCCAAACCATCTCAATTGGGTTGAGTTCGGGTGATTGTGGAGTCCAGGTTATCTGATGCAGCACCATCACTCTCTTTCTTGGTCAAACAGCCCTTACACAGTCTGGAGGTGTGTTGGGTCATTGTCCTGTAGAAAAACAAATAATAGTCCCACTAAGCGCAAACCAGATGGGATGGCGTATTGCTGCAGAATGCTGTGGTAGCCATGTTGGTTAAGTGTGCCTTGAATTCTAAATAAATCACTGACAGTGTCACCAGCAAAGCACCCCCAAACCTCCTCCATGCTTCACGGTGGGAACTACACATGCGGAGATCATCCGTTCACCTACTCTGTGTCTCACAAAGACACGGTGGTTGGAACCAAAAATCTCACATTTGGACTCATCAGATGAAAGGACAGATTTCCACTGGTCTAATTTTCTTGGCCCAAGCAAGTCTCTTCTCCTTATTGGTGTCCTTTAGTAGTGGTTTCTTTGCAGCAATTTGACCGTGAAGGCCTGATTCACGCAGTCTCCTCTGAACAGTTGATGTTGAGATGTGTCTGTTTTGCTATCACAGACTGGAACATGTTCCTGGGATTCTTCCAATGGCATTGATGAGTACGCCACATCAGTCACTTACTTTATCAATAAGTGCATCGAGGACGTCGTCCCCACAGTGACTGTACGTACATACCCCAACCAGAAGCCATGGATTACAGGCAACATTCGCACTGAGCTAAAGGGTAGAGCTGCCGCTTCAAGGTGCGGGACTCTAACCTGGAAGCTTACAAGAAATCCTGCTGTGCCCTGCGACGAACCATCAAACAGGCAAAGCGTCAATACAGGGCTAAGATTGAATCATACTACACCGGCTTCGATGCTCGTCTTATGTGGCAGAGCTTACAAACTATTACAGACTACAAAGGGAAGCACAGCCGCGAGCTGCCCAGTGACACGAGCCTACCAGACGAGCTAAATCACTTCTATGCTCGCTTCAAGGCAAGCAACACTGAGGCATGCATGAGAGCATCAGCTGTTCCAGACGACTGTGTGATCACACTCTCCGTAGTCGACGTGAGAAAGACCTTTAAACAGGTCAACATACACAAGGCTGCGCGGCCAGATGGATTACCAGGACGTGTGCTCCGGGCATGTGCTGACCAACTGGCAGGTGTCTTCACTGACATTTTCAACATATCCCTGATTAAGTCTGTAATACCAACATGTTTCAAGCAGACCACCATAGTCCCTGTGCCCAAGAACACAAAGGCAACCTGCCTAAATGACTACAGACCCGTAGCACTCACGTCCGTAGCCATGAAGTGCTTTGAAAGGTTGGTAATGGCTCACATCAACACCATTATCCCAGAAACCCTAGACCCCCTCCAATTTCAATACCGCCCAAACAGATCCACAGATGATGCAATCTCTATTGCACTACACACTGCCCTTTCCCACCTGGACAAAAGGAACACCTATGTGAGAACGCTATTCATTGACTACAGCTCAGCGTTCAACACCATAGTGCCCTCAAAGCTCATCAATAAGCTAAGGAACCTGGGACTAAACACCTCCCTCTGCAACTGGATCCTGGACTTCCTGACAAGCCGCCCCCAGGTGGTGAGGGTAGGTAGCAACACATCTGCCACGCTGATCCTCAACACTGGAGCTCCCCACGACTGCATGGCCAGGCATGACTCCAACACCATCATTAAGTTTGCAGACGACACAACAGTGGTAGGCCTGATCACCGACAACGACGAGACAGCCTATAGGGAGGAAGTCAGAGACCTGGTGCCAGAATAACAACCTATCCCTCAACGTAACCAAGACTAAGGAGATTATTGTGGACTACAGGAAAAGGAGGACCGAGCACTCCCCCATTCTCATCGACGGGGCTGTAGTGGAGCAGGTTGATAGCTTCAAGTTCCTTGGTGTCCACATTAACAACAAACTAGAATGGTCCAAACACACCAAGACAGTTGTGAAGAGGGCACGACAAAGCCTATTCCCCCTCAGGAAACAACAAGATTTGGCATGGGTCCTGAGATCCTCAAAAAGGTTCTACAGCTGCAACATCGAGAGCATCCTGACTGGTTGCATCACTGCCTGGTACGGCAATTGCTCGGGCCTCTGACCGCAAGGCACTACAGAGGGTAGTGCGTACGGCCCAGTACATCACTGGGGCTAAGCTGCCTGCCATCCAGGACCTCTACACCAGGCGGTGTCAGAGGAAGGCCCTAAAAATTGTCAAAGACCCCAGCCACCCCAGTCATAGACTGTTCTCTCTATTACTGCATGACAAGCGGTACCGGAGTGCCAAGTCTAGGACAAAAAGGCTTCTCAACAGTTTTTACCCCCAAGCCATAAGACTCCTGAACTGGTAATCAAATGGCTACCCGGACTATTTGCATTGTGTGCCCCCACCCAACCCCTCTTTTTACGCTGCTGCTACTCTCTGTTTATCATATATGCATGTACATACTACCTCAATTGGGCCGACCAACCAGTGCTCCCGCACATTGGCTAACCGGGCTGTCTGCATTGTGTCCCACCCACCACCCCCTCTTTTACGCTACTGCTACTCTCTGTTCATCATATATGCATAGTCACTTTAACCATATCTACATGTACATACTACCTCAATCAGCCTGACTAACCGGTGTCTGTACTTTTATAGCCTCGCTACTGTGTATAGCCTGTCTTTTTACTGTTGTTTTATTTCTTTACCTACCAATTGTTCACCTAATACCTTTTTTGCACTATTGGTTAGAGCCTGTAAGTAAGCATTTCACTGTAAGGTCTACACCTGTTGTATTCGGAGCACATGACAAATACATTTTGATTTGATCTCTGTGAAGCAATTATTTGGGCTACAATCTAAGGCTGGTAACTCTAAGGAACTTATCCTCTGCAGCAGAGGTAACTCTGGATATTTCTTTCCTGTGGCAGTCCTCATGAGAGCCAGTTTGGTTGAAGACATGGATGTCGATTAAGGCAGCCCCCCACACCTCTCTAATTCACCCCCTTTCCCTTTCATCAAAGCGCTTGATGGTTTTTGTGACTGCACTTGAAGAAACGTTCAAAGTTCTTGACATTTTCCTGATTGACTGACCTTCATGTCTTAAAGTAATGATGGGCTGTCATTTCTCTTTGCTTATTTGAGCTGCTATTGCCATAATATGGACTTACCTTTTACCAAATAGGGTTATCTTCTGAATACCACCCCTACCTTGTCACAACACAACTGATTGGCTCAAACGCAATAAGAAGGAAAGAAATTCCACAAATTAACTTTTAACAAGGCACACCTGTTGATTGAAATGCATTCCAGGTGACTACCTCATGAAGCTGGTTGAGAGAATGCCAAGATTGTGCAAAGCTGTTATCAAGGCAAAGGGGGGCTACTTTGAAGAATCTGAAATATATGATTTGTTTAACATTTGTTTGGTTACTACATATTTCATAGTTTTGATGTCTTCACTACAATGTAGAAAAAAGTAAAAATAAAGAAAAACCCTAGAATGATTAGGTGTGTCCAAGCTTTTGACTGTTACTGTATATAATTATTATAACATAATAAATGTATTCATAATGCCTAGTATGTGCCTTCCAACAGCTAGTAAACTAACCTTCCTCAATGTGCACCCATTTCTGTTAAAACTCTCCAATCAGGCAGAGGCAGCAACAGCACCAAAGAGAGGAGAGATGAGAAGAGGAGAGAGGTAAACAGGACCTGAGAGCGGAATGAGGCTCAGACACCCCTCCTCCAGGAGAGCGCCCGCCCGAACGCGCGTGCAAAATTAATCACCACAATCCTGCTCAAACAATGCAGCCTATGATATGACAATTTGTCCCAGAATGCCATCTTAATCTCCAGACCAACACACAAAAATGACATAAAACAGAAAAAAACAAATTACAGAAATCCTATGTTTATGCAATTCATAGAAAGCCATTTTTATACCGCTGCTGCTGCTATTTTAACAAAGTCATTAGGCAGCCACCACTGATATATAAATGTTGCTCTACAGATTCCATTAACTAATTCTGGAAGAACTGTAATTGCCGAGTGTGATCCATCTCCTAGCCTGGTGCCTTATTAAGACTGCCTGTGGTGGGTGAGGGATGTAATACTGACGTCCGAGGCCGACACAATCTCAGGCCCACGGGCGAGAGGAATATTAAAACTGGTACTTTGTTATGCTGTCTATCTACCCCACTCTACCCCCTCCTACCCCATCCCACTGCCAGTAATGAGGAAATAACATCTTCATTAAACATCTGTTTAACTGCATTACAGAATGAGTCCTGGGGGGAACCATTGGTCATGCTGAGGATGGGGGTGAGAGGAGCAGGAGGCCTCATGTCTTAGGAGACAGGATATCATACAGACAGGGCAAAGGTCCAAACATAGGAGCTTTTAAATAGGTTATCAAACAATACAACTACCCACTTCAATCTATGGTTGAGAGAAGCTATGGCTCTGAACAGCGGATGGGGATAGAGGGGGATGTTCAGCTGTTATCCCCTATAAAACCCCGGACAAAAACCCACATAAGCACCCAAAAAGACACATACACAGACTGATCCAGTGATGACCCTGCCACACACGTCCCTCCAGCAGCACCAGCCCTGTGGAAAAATAACCCATCTGAGGGAGCAGCAACGGGGAAGGGGTTGCACAATCAGGACCATGTGGTGGAGGCCCGTTTAAGGGGCCTGGGCCACAGCACTGGGCACTAGGCAGGGTCTGGCACACTGCCCGCCCCTGCCGGTCCACTGAGTTATCAGCTGGTCCACAGAGGCCTGCTCTTGGCATTTGATTGTCTCGCAGGTGTACCTTTGGGACAAGGGAGGGGTATGGGGCCCATTTGGTGAGCCTCACAAATCCTGTTGTTTTGTCATCTTACTATCACACAATGTGTCAAAAGTGCTGATTGTTGGATGTTAGTGGTTGTAACAGACAATGTTGTTGTTGTTTTAGCGCTCCTCTGGCTGTGTCCGTGTGCTCTGTCTCTTTCTGGTCTCTCAGGATTACCATGGGAATGAAGTGAGAGAGATTCCTCTCAGGTAGCACAGTTTCAGAGGAGCTTTAGCAGATAAACTGTGAAATGAGGGAGCACCAAATACTGAGCTCTCTGGATTATCATCTAAGACTGATAGGGCCCCATATTATTCCTACGAAGTTTCAAGTGCAATCGATACTAATTATTATCATTATGGCCACCATCTTCAAAGGCCTATCAAGTCCTGGTGTGAAAACATAACGAGATGTGCAATTTGGCCATCAAACCATGTGATCAAGCCAAGTGTGCTGTAATTGACAAATCAAAGGGAAGCTAAGTGCTACATCTTAAACTTATGCAACTGGCAGTTTAGGGAGAAATGGCTTCCAAGCCTATCAACTTACATTCCACCACATTAAACACGGCAATCTGTCCAACTAATTTAAATTGATACATCAAAGGCTTGCTATGTTGGCAATATTCCAGACAAATTTCAAGGTCTTGCAATTTACTGTTCATGAGAAACTAACATTTCAAGTAAAAAAAAATAAAAGTGCATAACATGTAATAACTTCAATGCAATAGGTCTGCAGACAATTGATACTAAGTCCCTATGCATTTAAAACTGTGACTATTCCTCTGGTGCACCCACTTCCATAACCACTCTCAAAATTCTGCTGGGGTACAAACAAAACTTATGCAAATTGGATACAAACCAGGGGAAATGCCAATCACAGCCATATTATAGGCATTACTAGAATTCCACTTATTTGAGCTTAACTAAAATGTCCCTGAGAGGGCTAGGCAGGTAGGAAGTGCAGACTGGTCAGGTTTGGCATATAGTCTGAAGGACCGGTCTGGCCGGAAGGACCCCCACAGGGGAGTAGCATGCCATCTCTGCCACCCTACCGGGCACGGGCGAAGCACCCAAGGCCCCCAGACAACCGTTCGGAAACCATCTACCCCCTTGCCCCCTCAAACCCTACCAGTACCACACCAAGTCTGCCAGCTGAACTCCAGCCACGGGCTAAACCCAAACCAGATAATGACTAAAACCTTTTATGCCTATTTTTCAAATTGAAAAGCTAGATTATACATACTTAAGAGCTTACAGGGTGTGGGTTGGTGCTCTGGCTGAAGTCCTCAGTGCCCATCAGCCCAGTGGGGGGGGGGGGGGGGGGGGGGGTCTACATAATGACTTTTCACTTAGTCTAACTATAATCCAAAATTGGATCTAAATCCTTAGAGATTACAAACAGGGCTGCACTTTGCATGCGCTGTGGTCCAAATATCTTCAGACAGCATGCATAGCTGCTGGCTCCAGAAATCACAGTATGGAAGTGGCTAGCCAGAGCTTAGTGAAATGGTGCTATTGAAATGGTGCTAACAAATTCCAAAATGGAGTTGAGTCCATATCAGAGAGACAGAGACTCAGAGAAAGAGATCCACAGAGCCCAAACAACAACAGAACAGCTCCAGAGCAGTGAGTAAGAGTGGAAAGGAAAGGGAGAGGCAGGGCAGGGGCTAAGGCTGCAGTCAGTCAGTCCGGGCTGAGGGCCAGTCCACATGGGGGAGCACTTCCTCCTCAGCCACTGTCCTGCTCCAGCCTTCAGCAGGGCTAACCCTGTACCCTGACCCCTCCAGATCACCTGCCACCTAGACCATCACCGACCAAGCACACAGGAAATGGACCCAGCCCACTGCAGCCCACATGGGAGCAGTGACACTCCCAGCCCTGTATCACCTGCTTTCTCTGGCCCAAAACAGCTTGCTGATAAGTACTGTATCTGTGCTAAAACACTTTTTAACATATGCCACAACTAATTTGTTGGATCGGTAAATCAAACACAGCGTATGGTATATATTTAAAATAGCACTGCATGCATAAATGGGCCTTGTAAGATGTAAAACTATGTCAAAGGGGAAACATTCCAACACTAAACTGCCACCAATGGTGCACAGTGCACACAAGTAGGAAACTACCTCAATCAGAAAACGGTTATGCAAGGTATGCCAGCCGACAGTGTGAGATAAACACACACAAAGAGAGAGAGTGGAAAAGATTCCTTTCATGATGGGGTCAGCAGGCAGGCTGAGCTTTAGGAGGACCACCACAGGCGGGGTGGCATGGGAATGTGCAGAGACACAGTAACATAACACATTCTGAGCTCATGATTGAGGGAGGGGGGGAGGGAGGGAGAGCGAGGGAGGGAGGGACAGCGAGGGAGGGGTGGTGATCCTGTCCGTCTTAGACCCAGGAGGGCAGAAGGGGAGAGATTAGAAATCGTGCCATGTCAGGATTGGGAGCATGCTGGGTGATGGGAGGGGGGTCAGGCACTTGGAGGGGGCGTGACTGTGTGACACACAAACACACACACAGTGACAATGGGAGGGCAATGGGTAAACAGGCTGGGTGTGTTTGTGGGTGAGGAGTGTGGTGGAACTCTGTTCTGAATACAGAACAGGGGATCAGAAACACTACTAGCTGAAAGAGACTACCCACAAATATCACCAACCCATTCTCTAAGCAGCAAGATGCAAACGTCAGTTGGAAAATGTTCAGGGATTACAGGATTATTATTACTGCTCTTTGGGAGTTGAAATGTTGTGATAAAATCCCATTTGTTGGCTCATTTAGTAATTGACCAGGTTAGTTATTAGGCCAACCTAAACATACATTATCTATTAAAAACAAGAAGGTTTGTTTTTTAGTTCCATGTTTTTTACACCGGAGGTTGATTTTCTTTTAAAGGAGCATTATAAAACATTTCCAAATGCAAAGCCTGCTTTTTTAAGCAACCAAAAGGCCGTCATTGGCACTGCTATTGTAACCTGTAATGCGGCATCTGACAAAAGGTCTGGACCTTAATTAATGGCACAGGTAGTATACTTGCATAACTGCAAAGGTTGCTGGTTTAAACCCTGGTCTGCTGGCTTTTGCCCTCTACTAGCTAAAATAAAAGTTGAACTAACTATTAAAGTATGTGTAGAATTTACCACTGATAGTCAAAAGTAATTGTCTGCAGGTTTCAGAAGGTGATCGCTCAAGTAAAAAGAAAGAAAACTGTTTTAAGTCATTCACTTTTGAAAGTCATATAACTCAGCCATAGAGACTAAACAAAGATATCTCCATTTACACTAGAGGTGTGTCTTTCCTGTGCCTTTTACAGCTTGTTTCTAGCCTAAAGCGTTGCAGAGTTATGCATCCTATACATTTATATAATCCAAGCCCCCTCCCCTGGAGCTGTACACGGCAGAGTTGTTGACAAAGATCCAACACATGGCAGAATTGCTAGTTTGGCACACATTTGGATAAAGATTTCAAGAAGACAAGTGAAGGAGTGTACTGGAATTTATTATGGATGCTAGAAACTGGTGAGTTTTTCTGATGCTAAAAAGCATGCATTTGCACACTGCAGTAGTGTACAACTAAGGCACTGTTACATGTGGAGTTAGCTAGCAATTCTCAGTTTGAGTTGTGTCCTTTCTGACAGCGAAATGTGTCAGGCAGACTAGCTAGCTATGTTTTGTGGAAAAATGTAGCACTGGAATTTGTACGTGAGCTAACATTAGCTAGCTTCTGTGTTGAGGTCAGCTGTAGTTGTCTGGCTCTAGCTAGCTAGCTAATGGATGAAAGAATTTCTGTAAAAACCTTAAATAACCAAATATAGCTAATTACCTTTCTTTGCCTTTCTAGCTAGCTTTCAGCTGACTGGTGTTAGCTAGCTACAGAGCCTAGCTGCTGCACTCACTAACATTAGCTAGATAGCTACCTAGCTAATCAAATGATCTGTTTGCATTTATTGATAAACCTCAGCTTAAATACCACCATATAGCTAGCTTATCTACAGTAGCCTAGGTTTGTTCTCATACACTTCTTATGATTGGCAGCCTGGTGAAGCAGCACCTGTGAGTTTCCAAGCAACCAAGTTGCTCGACCTGGTGTTAGAACTCTGAGTTTGAGCTTTGTCAGAAATGCTACAAAAAGGTAGCACATAGCTGATTTTCTATTGGCAGGTGAGAGCGATAAATGATCAATTTAAATCAAAACTGTTGCCCCTACAAACGTATTCAGTCTGAAAGGTGGCAAGTCTAATGGTCACTTTATGGATGCTGTAGTCTCCTTCTTATCTGAGGCCTAGATATTGCGCTAAGATGGGGCAAGAAAGTGCCTTATTCCTAATGCTAACGACCCCGTTAAAAATCCGGTATGTGGTTCTTGGTAACGGCCTGACAGCTCATGACGAGAGGAGGGAGTTTATTGTGTACCTCCAAACAAGGTGATTTGCGAATTTTCATCAACATTGGCGTCATAATGGCTTAGATATGATGATAGGAGATTTTAATGTAACATTGACCTTCAAGCCTACTATTGTTGCGGCGGTCCATTAACAGACGTGTAACTGCAGAATACCAGAGTTACAGCACTATTGGATGCAGCAGACTAATCATGTTGACTATGATGAGTAGATGAGAAGGACCAGGAGTTTTCACTGACTAGGTGGCCTGACCAGGAGAACTCCTGACCTTGGCGTTAAGTTGTAGTCCTACCTGCAGACAGTGGCCCTGGCAGGCTGCTCAATAGGTTGACGCTGTGGGCCGGAGACATGGAGAGGTAGGGCAGCAGGGACAGATCCAGGCGGGCCAGCAGGGTGAAGACAGGGTGGTGGGTAGCCTGGGGGGTGAGCCACCTGCCCTGACCAACACAGAGAGAGAGAGGACACGTCAGTAATCAGGGGAGGGATTATGAAGAGAGAGACCGGAGAAAGCCAGCTATCAGTCCCAGACTGAGAACATCAGGGTATAGGTAGATGTTTTTCCTGGTCAATTCAGGAAATACTCTTGGCCCTGGATATCAGGCTAAAGAGTTTGAGGAGTGCAAAATGAAGTGCGGTGGAATAATACAGTGAGGGAAGGAGAGGGGGCATGGGGCTGAGGCAGGATGAAAGGGAGAGAGGGTAGAAGGGTAATGAAAGCCTGACATTTTAATGAGCCCCACTGCCACCAGCGCTGTATGTGAGCTGCACCTTTGTCTACAGTGAGTGTGTGACCCTGGGGGAGCGGTGGTAGAGGTGAAGGGATGGATGGAGTTGCAGGCCTGGCCTAGAGAGCCATAGTGTTACTGTGTGACCTGACCGCTGACTGACTCCTCAATGAGAGGGCGTCCCAACCCTCTTTCTGCTCTCTCCCTCTCTCTACACAACCCATTGCTCCTTCTCTTCCTCCCCTCATCACTTCCCAAGGACAAGGCACCTCTCTGGAGTCCGTGCTGCAGCACGTGGTGCTCGCCAGCCCTGGACCCAAACTACCTCGGTGCCGCAGCCACTCCCGCCCTAGGGATCCCAGAAATCACTGCAATTAGCCGCTAAGTCTCCTCCAGGCCGATAAGGGCTCAGTCATTAAACACAGACTCATTCCCTGGCACTGATAAGGCTAGGCCAGCCAGGGAGCAGGGGCAGCTCTTCAAATGGAGCCGCCACTGAGAGGTGAGAGTGTGATTACCCCACCAATCATCACGGACACTGCCGAGGGTCAATGACCCTTGGCCAGTTCCACAACAACCAGCCAGGTCTGAGGAGAGACTGGAGGAGCTTTTAAAGCTAGGGAGGTAAATGAATGGTCAAAGGGAAAGAGACAAGGAGAGTGGATGGTAAAAAGGAAGAGTGAAAGGGGAGGAGCCCGAGAACGAGCAATGAGAGAGAGGAAAGAGACAGACAGCAAAAGAAAGAAAAATAAGGGAAGACATTCAAAAATCCCAGTTTGGTAAACAGATGGTTGTATCAGACAGGCAGGCAGGTGAACATGAGGTGGAGGTAGGAAAGAGGGGATGTTGGGGCAGATTTAGACGGACAGGCTCTTAGTTAAAGAATGAAAGGACAGCGGAGGAGAACCAAGGCCACGGGAAGCTGTGGGCAGAGGTGAGCTCCAGAGCTCTGGGGATTGGAGGGAAGGGCCGGTGGCCCTGGGCCCAGTGTGGCCCTCCGAACCCTGGGGAGGCCTGACAGGCAGACGGGAAGGCCACACGGACTGCGGCACTAACGACAGGATTACTGGCATAGTGACACTGACACAGCCTCCCTAAAAGGATCACAGCGGCGTAATAAACTTTATTAAATAATACAACTTATTATAACTGTTAACCCGATTTAGTTCATTCTTCGCGGCTTACACACACATACACACACAAAAAGAGGGGTGGATATAATAAGCCTTATACCCTACATAAGGCAAAGCCTACAAAAGCCATCGCCTTACCATTGACTTTAATTGGATTTAAAAAACGGGATGCAAATTATAGCATTCTCCACTTCTAACTTGGTAAAATAAGTGTATTGAAAAGAATGGGAAAAAAATGTGGACTTAAAGTAAATTAATCTGCTTTCTGCCCATGCTTAATTAAACTCCCTTAATTCTTATAAGAGTTAATGAGTGAATTGATTAAACAATACGGCTAATTCTTACCCCCAGCTCACAAGCAGCGGTGATCAGCTCTCCTGTAGAAGTGAATAGGGGAGGAAATGAATGTAAACCCAATCATTATTATTAAGAGACGAGTCTGCTCCAAAGTTTTTCCCAAATCAAATACTTGCACTGGGGTTTTGCATTAATTTGCCTGGATCAAAACCTGCAAATCTTCCCAGTGTGACATTTCCTAAGCGGCACGCTCATTCTCTTCATCTCTTGCTTCTCCCCTGACTCCCCCAACTCCCATCTCCGCCACACACACACACAACTCCCATCTCCGCCACACACACACTTACACGCACCATAACACTCCCTCCCCAATGCTCCACCACACAGGCATACACGTAGGCTGATCTGAGAGTATTGCTCAAAGTCCTCCCCATGCACCAGGTCCCTTCTCTTCCTATTCCTTTCTCTCTCTCTCTCTGTTGCCACACTCCCAGCCTCTCCTTTGGTCCAGAGAGGACACAGAAACAGAGACAGTATTGGTGACAATGAAAGCATGATGAGGTAAGCTTAAGGACACAAGAGCTGGTTGCAAAGTTTCTAACTGTCTCTACCTCTGTGTGGGCTGCAGCGTAAACTGCATACAACCCACAACGCTATTTAAGGATGCCTCAGATCATTTTGGGCACAAACCCATGTGCCAGAATACACCCAAAGCGCATTCAATTAAACAGATTTTTCACCCAATGTTTGCATCTCCCACTCATGAAAATTGAAATTCTGTTCAGATTAAATTGATAAATGTGTGGGTCTTACACCTTACACATAGCACCCTCTACTGGTTATATATATATATATATATATATATATATATATATATATATATACACACACACACACACACACACACACACACACACACACACACACACACACACACACACACACACACACACACACACACACACACACACACACACACACACACACACACACTTCGGAAAGCATTCAGACCTCTTGTAAAAAAGTTATAATATCATCAATCTACACACAATATCCCATACTGACAATGTATGTATGTATGTATGTATGTATGTATGTATGTATGTATGTATATACATACATACATACATACATACATACATACACACACACACACTGAGTGCATTCGGAAAGCATTCAGACCTCTTGTAAAAAAGTTATAATATCATCAATCTACACACAATATCCCATACTGACAACGCAAAAACAGGTTTTTACAAAAAATAACATTTATTACAAATAAAAAAACAGAAATACCTTATTTACATAAGCATTCAGAACCTTTGCTATGACACTCGAAACTGAGCCCAGGTGCATACTGTTTCCGTTGATCATATTTGAGATGTTTCTACAACTTGATTGAGTCGATCTGTGGTAAATTCAATTGATCGGACATGATTTGGAAAGGTACACACACCCATATAAGGTCCCACAGTTGGCAGTGCATGTCTCAGAAAAAAAACAAGCCATGAGATCAAAGGAATTGTCCGTAGAGCTCTGAGATAGGATTATGTCGAAGGCACAGATCTGGGGAAGGGTACAAAAACATTTCTGCAGCATTGAAGGTCCCCAAGAACACAGTGGCCTCAATCATTCTTAAATGGAAGAAGTTTGGAACCACCAAGACTCTTCCTAGAGCTAGATGCCCAGCCAAACTGAGCAATCGGGGGAGAAAGGCCTTGGTCAGGGAGGTGACCAAGAACCCGATGGTCACACAGTTCCTCTGTGGAGCTGGGAAAACCTTCCAGAAGGACATCCATCTCTGCAGCACTCCACCAATCAGGCCTCTATGGTAGAGTGGCCAGACAGAAGCCACTCCTTGGTAAAAGGCACGACAGCCCACTTGGAGTTTGCCAAAAGGCACCAAAAGGACTCTCAGATCATGAGAAACAAGATTGAACTCTTTGGCCTGAATGCCAAGCGCCACGTCTGGAGGAAACCTGGCACCATCCCTACGGTGAAGCATGGTGGTGGCAGTATCATGCTGTGGGAATGTTTTTCAGAGGCAGTGACTGGGAGACTAGTCAGGATCGAGGGAAAGATGAACGGAGCAAAGTACAGAGAGATCCTTGATGAAAACCTGCTCCAGAGAACTCAGGACCTCAGACTGAGGCAAAGGTTTACCTTCCAACAGGACAATGACCCTAAGCACACAGCCAAGACAACGCAGGAGTGGCTTCTCTGAATGTTCTTGAGAGCCCAGCCAGAGGCTGGACTTGAACCCGATCAAGCATCTCTGAAGAGACCTGAAAATAGCTGTGCAGCGAGGCTCCCCATCCAACCTGACAGAGCGTGAAAGGATCTGCAGAGAAGAATGGGAGAAATAGCCCAAAAACAGGTGTGCCAAGCTTGTAGTGTCATACCCAAGAAGACTCGAGGCTGTAATCGCTGCCAAAGGTGCTTCAACAAAGTACTGAGTAAAGGGTCTGAATACTTATGTAAATGTGATATTTCCGGGTTTTATTTTTTATACATTTGCTAAAATGTATAAAAACCTGTTTTTGCCTTGTCATTATGGGGTATTGTGTTTAGCCTTCCCTGTAGCTCAGTTGGTAGAGCATGGTGTTTGCAACGCCAGGGTTGTGGGTTCGATTCCCACGGGGGGCCAGCACAGAAAAAAATGTATGCATTCACTACTGTAAGTCGCTCTGAATAAGAGTGTCTGCTAAATGACTAAAATGTAGATTGATGAGGGGGAAAAAACGATTTAATACATGTTAGAATAAGGCTGTAGCGTAACAAAATGTAGAAAAGGTCAAGGGGTCTGAACACTTTCCGAATGCACTGTATCTATTAGAGGTCGACCGATTATGATTTTTCACCGCCGGTACCGATACTGAATATTGGAGGACCAAAAAAGGCCGATACCGATTAATCGGGCGATTATTTTGACATGTATTTATTTGTAATAATGACAATTACAACAATACTGAATGAACACTTATTTTAACTTAATATAATACATCAATAAAATCAATTTAGCCTCAAATAAATAATGAAACATGTTCAATTTGGTTTAAATAGTGCAAAAACAAAGTGTTGGAGAAGAAAGTAAAAGTGCAATATGTGCCATGTAAAAAAGCTAACGTTTAAGTGCCTTGCTCAGAACATGAGAACATACACTGCTCAAAAAAATAAAGGGAACACTTAAACAACACAATGTAACTCCAAGTCAATCACACTTCTGTGAAATCAAACTGTCCACTTAGGAAGCAACACTGATTGACAATAAATTTCACATGCTGTTGTGCAAATGGAATAGACAACAGGTGGAAATTATAGGCAATTAGCAAGACACCCCCAATAAAGGTGTCGTTCTGCAGCTGGTGACCACAGACCACTTCTCAGTTCCTATGCTTCCTGGCTGATGTTTTGGTCACTTTTGAATGCTGGCAGTGCTTTCACTCTAGTGGTAGCATGAGACGGAGTCTACAACCCACACAAGTGGCTCAGGTAGTGCAGCTCATCCAGGATGGCACATCAATGCGAGCTGTGGCAAGAAGGTTTGCTGTGTCTGTCAGCGTAGTGTCCAGAGCATGGAGGCGCTACCAGGAGACAGGCCAGTACATCAGGAGACGTGGAGGAGGCCGTAGGAGGGCAACAACCCAGCAGCAGGACCGCTACCTCCGCCTTTGTGCAAGGAGGAGCACTGCCAGAGCCCTGCAAAATGACCTCCAGCAGGCCACAAATGTGCATGTGTCTGCTCAAACGGTCAGAAACAGACTCCATGAGGGTGGTATGAGGGCCCGACGTCCACAGGTGGGGGTTGTGCTTACAGCCCAACACTGTGCAGGACGTTTGGCATTTGCCAGAGAACACCAAGATTGGCAAATTCGCCACTGGCGCCCTGTGCTCTTCACAGATGAAAACAGGTTCACACTGAGCACGTGACAGACGTGACAGAGTCTGGAGACGCCTTGGAGAACGTTCTGCTGCCTGCAACATCCTCCAGCATGACCGGTTTGGCGGTGGGTCAGTCATGGTGTGGGGTGGCATTTCTTTGGGGGGCCGCACAGCCCTCCATGTGCTCACCAGAGGTAGCCTGACTGCCATTAGGTACCGAGATGAGATCCTCAGACCCCTTGTGAGACCATATGCTGGTGCGGTTGGCCCTGGGTTCCTCCTAATGCAAGACAATGCTAGACCTCATGTGGCTGGAGTGTGTCAGCAGTTCCTGCAAGAGGAAGGCATTGATGCTATGGACTGGCCCGCCCGTTCCCCAGACCTGAATCCAATTGAGCACATCTGGGACATCATGTCTCGCTCCATCCACCAACGCCACGTTGCACCACAGACTGTCCAGGAGTTGGCGGATGCTTTAGTCCAGGTCTGGGAGGAGATCCCTCAGGAGACCATCCGCCACCTCATCAGGAGCATGCCGAGGCGTTGTAGGGAGGTCATACAGGCACGTGGAGGCCACACACACTACTGAGCCTCATTTTGACTTGTTTTAAGGACATTACATCAAAGTTGGATCAGCCTGTAGTGTGGTTTTCCACTTTAATTTTGAGTGTGACTCCAAATCTAGACCTCCATGGATTGATAAATTGGATTTCCATTGATTATTTTTGTGTCATTTTGTTGTCAGCACATTCAACTATGTAAAGAAAAAAGTATTTAATAAGATTATTTCATTCATTCAGATCTAGGATGTGTTATTTTAGTGTTCCCTTTATTTTTTGGAGCAGTGTATGAAAGCTGATGGTTCCTTTTAACATGAGTCTTCAATATTCCCAGGTATGAAGTTATAGGTTGTAGTTATTATAGGAATTATAGGACTATTTCTGTCTATACGATTTGTATTTCATATACCTTTGACTATTGGATGTTCTTATAGGCACTTTAGTATTGCCAGTGTAACAGTATAGCTTCCGTCCCTCTCCTCGCTCCTACCTGGGCTCGAACCAGGAACACATCAACAACAGCCACCCTTGAAGCAGCGTTACCCATGTAGAGCAAGGGGAACATCTACTCCAAGTCTAAGAGCAAGTGACGTTTGAAACGCTATTAGCGCGCACCCGCTAACTAGCTAGCCATTTCACATCGGTTACACCAGCCTAATCTTGGGAGTTGACAGGCTTGAAGTCATAAACAGTGCAATGCATTGTGAAGGGCTACTGGCAAACGCACGAAAGTGCTGTTTGAGTGAACGCTTACGAGCCTGCTGCTGCCAACCATCGCTCAGTTAGGCTGCTCTATCAAATCATAGACTTAATTATAACATAATAACACACAGAAATACGAGCCTTAGGTCATGAATGTGGTCGAATCCGGAAACTATCATCTGGAAAACAAAACGTTTTGTTTGAAACGTGAAATACGGAACCGTTCCGTATTTTATCTAACGGATGGCATCGCTGAATCTAAATATTCCTGTTACATTGCACAACCTTCAATGTTATGTCATAATTACGTAAAATTCTGGCAAATTAGTTCGCAACGAGCCAGGCGGCCCAAACTGTTGCATATACCCTGACTCTGCGTGCAATGAACGCAAAATGACACAATTTCACCTGGTTAATATGGCCTGCTAACCTGGATTTCTTTTAGCTAAATATGCAGGTTTAAAAATATATACTTCTGTGTATTGATTTTAAGAAAGGCATTGATGTTTATGGTTAGGTACAGTCATGCAACGATTGTGCTTTTTTCGCAAATGCGCTTTTGTTAAATCATCCCCCGTTTGGCGAAGTCGGCTGTCTTTGTTAGGAAGAAATAGTCTTCACAGTTCGCAACGAGCCAGGCGGCCCAAACTGCTGCATATACCCTGACTCTGTTTGCAAGAGAAGTGATACATTTTCCCTAGTTAAAAGAAATTAATGTTAGCAGGCAATATTAACTAAATATGCAGGTTTAAAAATATATACTTGTGTATTGATTTTAAGAAAGGCATTGATGTTTATGGTTGGAGCAACATGTACCTAAGCGATTATATGCAACGCAGGACAGGCTACATAAACTAGTAATATCATCAACCATGTGTAGTTAACTAGTGATTATGATTGATTGATTGTTTTTTTATAAGATAAGTTTAATGCTAGCTAGGAACTTACCGTGGCTTCTTACTGCATTCGCGTAACAGGCAGGCTCCTCGTGGAGTGCAATGTAAAGCAGGTGGTTACTGCGTTGGACTAGTTAACCGTAAGGTTGCAAGATTGAATCCCCGAGCTGACAAGGTAAAAATCTGTCATTCTGCCCCTGAACAAGGCAGTTAACCCACCGTTCCTAGGCAGTCATTGAAAATAAGAATGTGTTCATAACTGACTTGCCTAGTTAAATAAAGGTCCACTTTTTTTATAAATAAATAAAAAAGGCCAAATCGGCGTCCAAAAATACCGATTTCCGATAGTTATGAAAACTTGAAATCAGCCCTAATTAATTGGCCATTCCGATTAATCGGTCAAACTCTTGTATCTATACATATTATGTTGGTTTTTTTTTGGGGGGGGGGGGGGGGGGGGGGGTGCTAAAGTCACCTTTTTCTATATTTAAAAATGAGAATTGTCATTTTTGCATTACGGTTTTGCATGAAATATAACTTGACCAATGCATTACTGTGGATAAGATTCTTTCCAAGTATTGTAGAAAATGTCTATATGTAATTGTATTGAATGTGGTCAATTTGCAATAAAAATTGGTAGGCTATATAGTTGTAAATAGTTAGTTATTCCAGTTCTATGCTATATTTACCAGAAATGATTGAATTGCAAGAACTGGGGTTTTGATGCAATACCAAAATTACAGAACATTGCAGTATAATTTCATTTGCATTTAACCTCTGTGATTCACTGCATCATCACATTTGAGTTTCTGGAGCATGAAGCATCCTCAGTCGTATCAGTTTAATAGGCCATGAAACCACAACCCTATTCAACTGCACAGCTCAAATATTTCCATTGGTCCATTTCACCTGGCATGAGAACTTCCTGCCATCATTTTTCATCACTCTCTCATCCTCCATCAATTTCACACAAAACGACATATTCCATATTGTACACTTTTACACACCAACATCAAATTCTAACAAATATAAGGGCAGAACATCAGAGTGGCAGATGCACAGAGATGCACTGCTACGGCCGCATTACTAAAATGGAAAAATATATCAGTTGACAGGGTAGCAGCACGGGCGCCAAGAGACTTTGTGATAGCAGAGCATGGGCACCCACACCAGTCTTCCCATAATCCCGGTCATTTCCACACTCCACATTCCTAGACAACAGCGTTCCTGCGGGGCTGCGCTCAAGCCTCTCTGGGGCGCATCACACCTAAAGAGATTAGGACATGGAGACCTGGAGAATTGGGAAGGGTGTTCAGCTGGCACTATCAGAGCGGGCATCCTGCACCATCCCTAAATGCTGTGAAGGGGCTGGACGTTTTTTCTAAGGCCCAGGCCGCTCGGCAGCAGCACAACCAGCAGGGCTACTCAGAGTTTTTCTCCTGCGCTAACCCCTGCCCCCCCATATCTGGCCCAGGCTTTTCAAAATGGTTCCATCTTGCAAAATGCAGTTTCAATGTACTTCCCCTTTGCAAAATGTATGCCAGGACTACACAAACCTACTGAGCAAAGCATTCATGTCCCCAAGTCCACTTTCACTGTCTCTGAACCTACCGGTATGTTCTTTCTAAGCACAGTCTGTAGCCTACTTGTACAGTCTGTAGCTTTACTTACACTGGGCATGAAATCATAATCAAAAGATTATTTAGTATTGACATTTGTTACCATGCATCAAGAATACCTGCAATTATCCCTGCAACAACATATAAACTACAGCCTACCTACACTAAACAACCATTGATTTCTCTCTGTAACAAAAGTGCATATAATTAGGCATTTTAGTAGCTACTATACATCGAGTTTAAATTTTAAACTTGGTAAAGTAAGACATAACAAAACCATTTTTCTTACAGAGAGAAATGTTTGGATCTTGTTCTTATTGAGAGGTTTTTGAAGGAATTGCAGTTTCTCTAAGGAAATAGACCCTCACTATGTTATTAACAATGCAAATGGTGGAAGAGAGGAGGCTTATGACACTAAAGCCTGACAAAAATACTGTGGTAGAATAATAGATGTCACAGTCCCCCATCCATGATCATCTATGCGTCAGTAATCCTGACAGTGAAGTAATTCCCTGTCTCAGCCAGCAGGCAAGCAGAGAGACACCTCTGCTTGCTGAATACATTACTGAACAACTTTAGACGCAGCTCCTTGTCGCTTCATTGTCATAATTAGAATGAAAAATATACTTTATCACCAAATTAATATGCACTGCCAACCTTCACTTTATGCCAAAATAATCCCCTCTGATAGGAACGTTTTTAAAGTAAGCACCTAAAGAGACAGAGGGAGCCCAAGAGACCACAAATAGCAGATTTGGTAGAAGTAGTAAATTGCATTGAATTTGACTTGCACATTTGATCAAGTAGGCCTATTAAACTGCATAGATGTTTACAGTATGTTTGCATGGACACATGAAAAACATTCAGCACCATGGACAGTATAGCATCAAAGGACTCGATCGCCAATTCGGCACCACGACCACTGAACTGCGCTGTACGCAGGCAGCTCATATCAAGAGAAGATTCAACACACTGGGATGTCACCACCAAAAAGATGTACACTGAATATAATAGAAAACTTTCTGGATGTATCAGAGTGGAGAACATTTGAATGCAAAGAGTAGGGAACTCAACTCACATTAGCTACAATACTTCTGCAGGCACACTGAAAAAGTTGATGCAAAAGTTATTCGCTCACACACCATGAATACCTATTATCCCTTTAATGTCCATGGCGTTATCCTTAACCATGGCAGTACTAATGTACCTGTAGAATTTGTCAGATCACGAGTAGATGATACGTCACCACCAGTCATTGATAAGGAAGGCAAAACGGATCATCAAGAAGGACAATAACTACCAGTTCACCCGACTTCCATCCAGAGGGCGAGGTCAGTGCATGTGCATCGGAGCTGGGACAGAGATTTAAAAAGCAGCTTCTATCTCAAGGCCATCAGATTGTTAAACAGCCACCACTAGCACAGAGAGGCAGCTGCCTACCTACAGACTTGATATCATTGGCCACTTTAATAAATGGAACACTAGTCACTTTAATAATGCCACTTTAAGAATGTTTACATATCTCGCATTACTCATCTCATATGTATATACTGTATCCTTCACTATCTATTCTTTACCATCTATTGCATCTTAGCCGATCTGTCACTGCTCATCCATATATTTTATACTTATATATTCTCATCCCATTCCTTTACTAGATTGTGCGTATTAAGTTTTGTTGTGGAATTTATTAGATACTGCTGCACTGTCGGATGTGGATGCATAAGCATTTCGCTACACTCGTAATAACATCTGCTAACCATGTGTATGTGACCAATAAAATTTGATTTGATAAACCATGGCTGCATAAGCTTAACCTGAGTCTCCTCCGGGGACAGCCTTATGCGTGCAGGGCAGGTAAAGTAAAGAGCCGCGACACAGGCGCCAGTCAGCCGCCAGGTTCTCTGCTCCACCACCACCGCTAGTCAGATAGCAAAAACAAACACGAATTGTTAACTAGCACAATTAACCGGAAAGCTAAGCTAGCTGGCTATCACTGAAACAATGAGTAGATTGCTAGCTAGCTTTAGGCTTCAATGCTAACACCCCGAACTCTATTTACAAATATCTTCTTTTTTTTCATAATCTTTATCTTCATCTTTAAAACACAGCCTAGCTAACGTAGCCTAGCCAACTATGTGAGGTAGCTAGCCTATTCATTGACATATCTGTACCCCAGACCTACGTTTATTATATTGCTCCTCTACACAGGCGCGTGCTTATTAAGTATTTTTGATCAAATGTCTTACTGTAAGAAAAACAAATAGCTAGCTCCCAAAAAGTACTTGCATGGTCCACAACAGGTTATGGTCTGCCCTATCAGCAGCATTCTCCAATGGACCTTGGGACAACCAGAGGAAATTGGAGTAGCACTGCAGTTAGGAGGACCAGAGATGTTCTCTTGATAAGTGCGTGCGTGAATTGGACCATTTTCTTTCCTGCTTAGCATTCAAAATGTAATGAGTACTTTTGGGTGTCAGGTTAAATGGATGGAGTAAAAACCATATTATTTTCTTTAGTTATGTAGTTAAGTAAAAGTTGTCAAAAATATAAATAATAAAGTAACGTACAGATACCCCCCCCCCCCCAAAAAAAAAAAATTACAGTGCATTTGGAAAGTATTCAGAAGCCTTGACTTTTTCCACATTTTGTTACATTACAGCCTTATTCTAAAATGTATTTTTTTTTTAAATCCTTCATCAATCTACACACAATACCCCATAATGACAAAGCAAAACCAGGGTTTTAGAAATGTTTTGCAAATGTATTAAAAATAAAAAACTGAAATACCTGATACATTTTTAATACATTTGCAGGAATGTCTAAAAACCTGTTTTCGCTTTGTCATTATGGGGTACAGTGTGTAGATTGATGAGGGGGGAAAACGATTTCATCCATTTTGAAATAAGGCTGTAACGTAACAAAATGTGGAAAAAGTCAAGGGGTCTGATATCTTTCCGAATGCACTGTAAGTAAAAATTCTTTAAAGTACTACTTATCACTGCTGGGTGGCCAACACTGATTTCGTTAGTCACTCTCACTCAGATATCATATTCAAAACTGCAAACATTTCTCTCCACACTATGGCTAAATGAGTAGAATTGCATGAAATAAGCTATAAAATTGCAAAATCTTCAGTCCGCTCTTGGCAAAATGTGTAGAATTGCATCAAACCTGCTTTAAAACTGCAACATTTTCTCTACGCCCCATGGCAAAATTGCAGGAAATTAACTTTAAAACAACAACCAAAAATCTCTGCTGTCAAGAGGGGGGCCACTAAAATGTTTTGCTCACAAGGTAAGCAACATAATTTCAGTTAAGGTCCCCAAAAGGCTAGGTGTGGGTATGGATGTGTGTGTGCAGATCTGCTCATAACTGCTGCCCTTCATGATGAGTTCAGATTTTTTGTGGCCCCCACCACCATCAATGTTGCCCATCTCTGGGATAGGCCTACCTGATACATCAATTGAATCACCGAACTGAGTCACACAGATGTGAGCCCACTGCCCCATTTACCTGAGGTAACAAATTATATACTGCTCAAAAAAATAAAGGGAACACTTAAACAACACATCCTCGATCTGAATGAAAGAAATAATCTTATTAAATACTTTTTTCTTTACATAGTTGAATGTGCTGACAACAAAATCACACAAAAATAATCAATGGAAATCCAATTTATCAACCCATGGAGGTCTGGATTTGGAGTCACACTCAAAATTAAAGTGGAAAACCACACTACAGGCTGATCCAACGTTGATGTAATGTCCTTAAAACAAGTCAAAATGAGGCTCAGTAGTGTGTGTGGCCTCCACGTGCCTGTATGACCTCCCTACAACGCCTGGGCATGCTCCTGATGAGGTTGCGGATGGTCTCCTGAGGGATCTCCTCCCAGACCTGGACTAAAGCATCCACCAACTCCTGGACAGTCTGTGGTGCAACGTGACGTTGGTGGATGGAGCGAGGCATGATGTCCCAGATGTGCTCAATTGGATTCAGGTCTGGGGAACGGGCGGGCCAGTCCATAGCATCAATGCCTTGCTCTTGCAGGAACTGCTGACACACTCCAGCCACATGAGGTCTAGCATTGTCTTGCATTAGGAGGAACCCAGGGCCAACCGCACCAGCATATGGTCTCACAAGGGGTCTGAGGATCTCAACTCAGTACCTAATGGCAGCCAGGCTACCTCTGGCGAGCACATGGAGGGCTGTGCGGCCCCCCAAAGAAATGCCACCCCACACCATGACTGACCCACCGCCAAACCGGTCATGCTGGAGGATGTTGCAGGCAGCAGAACGTTCTCCACGGCGTCTCCAGACTCTGTCACGTCTGTCACATGCTCAGTGTGAACCTGCTTTCATCTGTGAAGAGCACAGGGCGCCAGTGGCGAATTTGCCAATCTTGGTGTTCTCTGGCAAATGCCAAACGTCCTGCACGGTGTTGGGCTGTAAGCACAACCCCCACCTGTGGACGTCGGGCCCTCATACCACCCTCATGGAGTCTGTTTCTGACCGTTTGAGCAGACACATGCACATTTGTGACCTGCTGGAGGTCATTTTGCAGGGCTTTGGCAGTGCTTCTCCTGCTCCTCCTTGCACAAAGGCGGAGGTAGCGGTCCTGCTGCTGGGTTGTTGCCCTCCTACGGCCTCCTCCACATCTCCTGATGTACTGGCCTGTCTCCTGGTAGCGCCTCCATGCTCTGGACACTACGCTGACAGACACAGCAAACCTTCTTGCCACAGCTCGCATTGATGTGCCATCCTGGATGAGCTGCACTACCTGAGCCACTTGTGTGGGTTGTAGACTCCGTCTCATGCTACCACTAGAGTGAAAGCACCGCCAGCATTCAAAAGTGACCAAAACATCAGCCAGGAAGCATAGGAACTGAGAAGTGGTCTGTGGTCCCTGCCTGCAGAACCACTCCTTTATTGGGGGTGTCTTGCTAATTGCCTATAATTTCCACCTGTTGTCTATTCCATTTGCACAACAGCATGTGAAATTTATTGTCAATCAGTGTTGCTTCCTAAGTGGACAGTTTGATTTCACAGAAGTGTGATTGACTTGGAGTTACATTGTGTTGTTTAAGTGTTCCCTTTATTTTTTTGAGCAGTGTATATACAGTTGAAGTCGGAAGATTACATACACTTAGGTTGGAGTCATTAAAAACTCGTTTTTCAACCACTCCACAAATTTCTTGTTAACAAACTATAGTTTTGGCAAGTCGGTTAGGACATCTACTTTGTGCATGACACAAGTAATTTTTCCAACAATTGTTTCCAAACAGATTATTTCACTGTATCACAATTCCAGTGGGTCAGAAGTGTACATACACTAAGTTGACTGTGTCTCTAAACAGCTTGGAAAATTCCAGAAAATGATGTCATGGCTTTAGAAGCTTCTGATAGGCTAATTGACATCATTTTAGTCAATTGGAGGTGTACCTGTGGATGTATTTCAAGGCCTACCTTCAAACTCAGTGTCTCTTTGCTTGACATCATGGAAAATCAAAAGAAATCAGCCAAGACCTCAGAAAAAAAATTGTAGACCTCCACAAATCTGGTTCATCCTTGTGAGTAATTTCCAAATGCCGGAAGGTACTACGTTCATCTGTACAAACAATAATATGCAAGTATAAACACCATGGGACCACGCAGCCGTCATACTGCTCAGAAAGGAGACGGGTTCTGTCTCCTAGAGATGAACGTACTTTGGTGCGAAAAGTGCAAATCAATCCCAGAACAACAGCAAAGGACCTTGTGAAGATGCTGGCGGAAACAGGTACAAAAGTATCTATATCCACAGTAAAATGAGTCCTATACCGACATAAGCTGAAAGGCCGCTCAGCAAGGAAGAAGCCACTGCTACAAAACCACCATAAAAATGCCAGACTACGGTTTGCAACTGCACATGGGGACAAAGATTGCACTTTTTGGAGAAATGATCTCTGCTCTGATGAAACAAAAATAGAACTGTTTGGCCATAATGACCATCGTGAAGCACGGGGGTGGCAGCATCATGTTGTGGGGGTGTTTTGGTGCAGGAGGGACTGGTGTACTTCAAAATAGATGGCATCATAAGGAAGGAAAAGTATGTACTAATTGAGTGTATGTAAACTTCTGACCCACTGGGAATGTGATGAAAGAAATAAAAGCTGAAATCACTCTACTATTTTTCTGACATTTCACATTCTTAAAATAAAGTGGTGATCCTAACTGACCTAAGACAGGGAATTTTCACTAGAATTAAAAGTCAGGAATTGTGAAAAACTGAGTTTAAATGTATTTGGCTAAGGTGTATGTAAACTTCCGACTTCAACTGTATATTTGGGTAAAAGAGGAGTGCCATCAACCAACCATTAACCTCGAGTGCAAGGGTGTTGTTTTTGGCTGTTGCCGTTGCTGATCTACATGTGTAAAGGCCCAACCTCTAAAAGCATCAATAGGATAAACTGGCAAATTAGACAGGCATGTCAGTCTGTTAGCGCTTCATCAAACGTCGAACCCGATTTCTATAGCGTCTCCGTCGTTACGCACAATCAGCTGTAGATGATCAGAATTTGCCACCATTAAGGCAACCACATACAGTCAGTCAGTTGGTCGTTGTTACCTGTTGATGATCGAGTCCAGGCAAGCCTCATGTGGAATCAACATTTTATTGATCATAGGAAACAAACCAAAAGTAGCCTTGAGCATAACATTTATTTCTTGTCTTTATGTGAAACAAACAAACCACATCCATCAAACCACATCCATTTATAGCATAGATATTCTTTACTAAAATACAGACACCAATCACCCTGACTGTTATCAGTCTCTGCAGAGTGATTAGTGGCTATCATATTTGGATAAAGCCACTTTGGTTGCCATGTATGACTGAAGGAAAAAAGTTATTTTAACCTATATTTAGGTATGTTCTTTCTGTGTGGTCAAAATAATTTTCCTTGTGATAATCATAAGGCTCCATAAAATGTGAAGATTGAAGATGTTTATAACAGAGGTGTTTAGGGAAATTGAGTAAGAAAGGGTAGAGCAAAACTAGGTTGTCCTGTAGTTTGCTCAATATGCTGAGAATGGGGACTATTACTCCCTGTCTTTTTTGTATCTTCTAACCTGATTTTGAGCTTGTAATCAATGATGGACTACTCTGTACAAGTCAGAGGAGGAAGCACAATGCATTACAAGGGAGCCCATACACCGGGCCAGCTTAAGAATGTTGACAAACCAGGTAAACCTAAAGTCAAACATAGCCGACCGCCTTATCGGATTTAGAGCCTTTTGAAAGAAGCTATACGCCACGGTCATCCGAGCCCCCTTTAAACCTGGTGAGGTGTTAAAGAATGACTGAACGAAGCTTTATTTTACTTGGTTTCCCTAACGGGGGTGTTGATACAGTCAATCAAGCTGAAAAAGGCTCTAAATTGTTAAATGATGGAGAGAGAAGAGATTACAGCCGATGATAATTAGTCAGCATCTTCTCAGATCAAATCATATGTTCACTTGTGTAGAATGTAGATGGTGCAGATTCATTTGAACAGTTCTACAAATCTGTTCATAAAATTGACTAAAATAGTCAAGTGTTTTGTTCACTTTAGGCATTAAAACATGGTTGTGAGGGAAGTGTAACCACATAATGCTAGGGAGTAAAGTATATACTGTACTTTCCCAATATTTTATAGCTGCATAGCTAGAGCCCTTGTTCTATATGTCCAGCTACATCTATGTATAGGTTCAAATGCGTGCTACTGCTCAATAATATACTGTACCTTTCAATGATTCTGAAATGAGGTGTACATGCGTCCTTAAATGTCTGACAAGTGTCCGCGTTCCAAAGTTGAAGGGTTACCCTAATAAATAAATTGCCCTATTGAACTGCTAATAATCCCACTACTATCATAAATGAGTCTGATCCCTCAGTAAATTGAGCCCTTGGCGAGGTGGAGTGGTGTCAGCACCTAAAGAACTCAGAGATGGTTCTGTCTAATCAGTCTTACACACACACACACACACACACACACACACACACACACACACACACACACACACACACACACACACCCTTCTTCACTCTCAGCTCAGCTATCTCTTCAATGTGATGTCACTCTTAATCCACGCTTGGTTATCCGCTGGGCTGCAGTGCTGGCAGAGGGATATGAGGGAGGGGGGGGGGGGGGGGCTTCGTTCAGGCACACCAGGAAGCATTCCTTCTAAACTGCCTGTTCCATTACCCTCACAAATCCCAGCACATAGAAAAGGGGGATTTACGGCAGACCGTATAGATGCACAGATGAATGGTGGTGTAATTAAAATACACACAGATTCCAGTGATCTTCCAAACAACAGGGTTGTCAACAGAGGAATTCTCCAAGGGGATCGTTGGACTATGCAGAACTGCTGCTACTCTGTATTTTCCCATTTTCTAGCTTGAAACATGTTTCATTAGTTATTTGGAATGTCTCTCTTGGCTAGGAAACCCAAATTGGCCCACCACACCACAACTATTCACCTCTATTTGTCTCATGTTGCATTTATGATATTTGTATACAGACCATGCTAGGCTGTTAGTGTAGCTACAAATTCGACTGCGTGTACAAAGTACAGAGGCATGTCTGTACAGTATGTGGCAGGTTGGCAGGCCACATTAGTGACATAGAGAACTCATCCCAGAGCCTGAGGGATTATGCAGCATCCCCAGCATCCCCAACGCTTGCTGAAAATGCAATGCGTTTTTATTGACAGCTTGTCCAAAGATGCCCCGGTTCCATATTAGCAAAATATTGCTACTCTGTAATGGCTGTGGTATTACATTCATTATCTTTGTATGTGTGTGTAGAGAGAAAGTTAATGTGTTAGCAAGGGGAATTTGTCAAGTGCAGTGATAGGGTAAGGGCATCCACTTTAAATGGTAGTGGTGGTTACGGGTCCTAGATAAAGTAAGCTAGAGCTTGTGGGTTAGTGCTTGGCATCTGAACTAGAATTCAGTTTTTTTTTGTCTATCTTGTTATAGCACTATTCTGCTGTACAGTATGTTCATTGGGCACATTGTAAGCTGCTCTAAAGTCTCACTAGGATGGAGTAATCAATGGCCTCTATGTGACAAAGACCCATATGTTGAAAATGGGAAAGAGCACTCCTGATAGTATTGCATGAGTACTTGGTCATGTTGTTTTTTCAATTCTTGGAGGAATATTTTCAATGCAAAGGTAAGCATTCAGGACAATCTGATGACACTGGTGCTCTCCCAACCCTTGTCAGAGTGTAGCCCATCATTAATATCCACAATGTACACTACTGTTCAAAAGTTTGGGATCACTTAGAAATGTCATTGTTTTTGAAAGAAAAGTACATTAGAGTGTCTTGTTTCAGAAATAGACGCCTCACAAGTCCTCAGCTGGCAGCTTCATTAAATAGTACCTGCAAAACACCAGTCTCAACGTCAACAGTGAAGAGACGACTCCGGGATGCTGGCCTTCTAGGCAGAGTTCCTCTGTCCAGTGTCTGTGTTCTTTTGCCCATCTTAATCTCCAGATACTAAACTAGTCTAAAGAAGGCACAGTTTTCAGCTGTGCTAACATAATTGCAAAAGGGTTTTCTAATGATCAAATTAGCCTTTAAAATTATAAACTTGGATTAGCTAACAACGTGCCATTGGAACACAGGAGTGATGGTTGCTGATAATGGGCCTCTGTACGCCAATATAGATATTCCATAAAAAATCTGCCGTTTCCAGCTACAATAGTCATTTACAACATGAATAATGTCTACACTGCATTTATGATCAATTTGACGTTATTTTAATGGACAAAAAAAAATAATCTTTCAAAAACAAGGACATTTCTAAGTGACCCCAAACTTTTGAATGGTAGTGTATATGTCTTACATGGTCAAATACCCATACAGAGCTTATAAACTACACACTCATACAGACAAATGGCTACTCAAAGAGATCTATTTGATCAGACTTCCCTCCTCTTACTGTGATTTACTATACATCTGTTTTAATCTTACCTTAAGCATCCTGCAAACCCTGTGTAATCCACTAAAGCCTCTGTGAAATATGCTTCACAGTCCTAATAGAATTGTTCATCCTCCCACCAAACAGTTGCACACACAGACTAAGTGATACTGTCTACAAGTACAGGCCGACTGCCAGGAATCAGACACGGTGTATATCCATAGAGATCCAGAGATTCATATACTGCCAGGATTCAGACATGGTGTATATTCATAGAGATCCATATACTGCCAGGATTCAGACATGGTGTATATTCATAGAGATCCAGAGATTCATATACTGCCAGGATTCAGACATGGTGTATATTCATAGAGATCCAGAGATTCATATACTGCCAGGATTCAGACACGGTGTATATTCATAGAGATCCAGAGATTCATATACTGCCAGGATTCAGACACTGTGTATATCCATGGAGATCAAATGCAAACAAGCAGAAAGTCAGCCTCATACAAAAGCTGCACAGGGATGTATCGCTACACCAGAGAAACTCATCTTCTATGTCCAGAGGTGATAACTAGGCCTAGGTCTACTGTATACTGAGTCTTTCTTTGTGCGTTCTGATAGGTGGTCTAAACACTGCAGGTGGCAAAGCCATTTCAGACGTGAGGATTCTCACAGATCCTGTTGTGATTCAAAAAGCAAATTAGGTACCACTCTCAACCTAAGTCTGTTTACAGGGGACACAAATACACACGGGTCTCAACACACTTGTGTATCAACTGAATGACAAGGATGTTGTAAACTAAAGCCAGCTGTTTTACCTTTGAACCATGTGGTTTACAAAATGTTTCTAAACTACACCGCAAGATGGAAAGGATAAGACAAATGATAATCAACATTTTGCACAATGGAACACAATGGGGTTGGGAGAACAGAGGACAACAAAGTGAGCCCTTGTTCCAATCGCCCAGAGCAGTACACATAACGGAGACCAATTAAAATGTGAGGATTCAATTTTGCAAAACAACAGGAACCTGAAGATAAATCTTGTATCTCAGTTTGCAGTGAAGGCCACTCCCTTACTTTGGTTTCTATCATGTTTGTTGTGGCATTTCAGAAAAGCAGCTGGCTACTGACAGAGTTGGTCCAAACTACCCCTCCAAAATGGCACTAATCCTACTACACAATGCAGTTAGACAGGGAGAGGGAGAGAAGGGTGAGGAGAGAGAGAGAGAACAGGGCTGAGAGTATGAGAATAAAGGAAATAAGATGGTCTAGGACTGCGGTGTGGAGAATTTAGAAATAACAGGAGGGAGAGAGAGACTGAATGTCACAGCATGACTTCCATGTGGGAGCAATCCACTTACTTAAACTGATAAAGATTTAATTAACACACAACTCTGCAATTACTATGTAATTAAAGTAATTTGTCCCCTTGTTGGGATGAGTAGACTATATGCCACAGCTGCCACAAAATAGGAAATTGGAGAAGGTGGGAGTGACAGAGAAAAGAAAGAAGGGTAGGGGTGTAAAATCAGAAGAATAAAGGCCATCTGCCCCCAAACAAATTTAGTTGATGACAAAAATACACATTCAGAGTAGGCCTATGCAAAATAACAGCGAAAAGGTCATAATCAAAGTCAAGGTCTTCTTAATGAGGTTGGGTCGGTTTTGCGTTCCAATAGGCATATGCTGTATAGGGGAGAGTGAGGACAATTTTAATGACAAATGTGACATTTACATGTTTTTATTTATTTATTTATCCTTTATTTAACTAGGCAAGTCAGTTAAGAACAAATGATTATTTACAATGATGGCCTACACCGGCCAAACCAGGACGACGCTGGGCCAATTGTGCGCCGCCCTATGGGACTCCCAATCACGGCCGGTTGTGATACAGCCTGGAATCAAACCAGGGTGTCTGTAGTGACGCCTCTAGCACTGAGATGCAGTGGCTTAGAACGCTGCGCCACTCTGGTGCCCTACACTACATGACCAAAACATCTCATTCCAAAATCATGGGCATTAATACAGAATTGGTCCACACTTTGCTGCTATAACAGCCTCCACTCTCCTGGGAAGGCTTTCCACTAGATGTTGGAGCATTGCTGCGGGGACGTGCTTCCATTCAGCCACAAGAGCATTAGTGAGGTTGGGCACTGATGTTGGCTGATTAGTCGGCGTTCCAATTCATCCCAAAGGTCTTCGATGGGTTGAGGTCAGGGCTCTGTGCAGGCCAGTCAAGTTCTTCCACATTGATCTCAACAAACCATTTCTGTATGGACCTTGCTTTGTGCACAGGGGCATTGTCATGGTGAAACAGGATAGGGCCTTACCCAAACTGTTGCCACAAAGTTGGAAGCACAGAATCATATAGAATGTCATTGTATTCTGTAGCGTTAAGATGTCTCTTCACTGGAACTAAGGGGCCTAGCCTGAACCATGAAAAACAGCCCCAGACCATGTGTTGCAACCGAGGACAGATGATTTTTACGCGCTACATGCTTCAGCACTCAGCAGTCTCGTTCTGTGTGCTTGTGTGGCCTACCACTTAGTGGCTGAGCCGTTGTTGCTCTTAGACATTTCCACTTCACAATAACAGTGGTTACAGTTGACCAGCGCAGCTCTAAGCTCTCTCTCTATATATATATTTAAAGTTAAAACGGCTCTCCTGTGAAGTCATGACTTGCGACATACGCCTAGTTTCCTGAAACGCGTCACATATAGTGTATTAAAAACATATAGTTTATTAAAAACCAATAGAATCCTAGAGCAATAATGTCACATGTAATATTCAAACTAGACCTAGAGTAGGCTATGCCTATTTTATGAGACGCTGGGATCCTACTGTTAAATATATCAAGAAAAATAAAGGTTGGGATTTCAGGAAGAAGAAAAAAAAACATTCAAATACCTTTTCTACCCCTCTCTTATTTGCAGAGGTGCTCAACCATAGTGCCCCGGGAAGCGTGGACGGCTGCTGGGCTGGCTGGCTGGCTGCTGACTGGTGCGTATTTCCAGGTAAATATAACTTTGGTTGAATACCGGGTGTTGATAATTAATGAGACGTTTTCCGCAGCAAACAGTGACTAATTGCGCAACACAGATATAGCGAAGAATTAATAACATTCATCCAACGCTTGCCACGATCCCCTACCGGTTCAATTTGCCAGGAGATTAAAACGACTGCCAAATTTACTCAATTAAAAAGCAGGGAAACAAACGTTCGTCTTGTTGTGTTTGTGCGTGAGTTGGTGTGCGTGTGTTGTTACTTCATTTTTTTTAAAGCGAGGGGGGAGAACCCTATCTCTTATTTACAGACGATGATCTGCATATCATTTGCCTCGGCCGCATGCTGGGAGAGGTAAATATCACAGCCTCCAACTCGCCGGCTAAGGTGTCCTATTGATAGCTTGGCGTGCAGCCTCTAGCCACCTGTGGCATTTCGCATGCCAGTTCACCGGGTCTTGGACAGAAAATAGATCAGGAGACAAAGAGACATGAGGGTGGTTACACCATTCAGACACAGCAAGTGAGATGGCGTCTCCACCAAGGATAATAAGGTTTACAGGACAACATAGCTGCATGGCGACATTGCATTATACTCTGCCGCTCACCATACATACCCCATGGCCATCTATTCTAAACCATTTTCAAGTAGGCTAAAACCTAGCATTTATCCCACTCTCCCCTACTATTTGATTATTATCCACCACTATCATGTTATTATTTTATATTTTTTACTTATCTAAATATGTAGGCGTATGTGGCATCAAGACATTATATTTAGACTCACACTTTCTGTAAGATGGATTTTGATGTAATTGATGTAATTTTTGTGGTTTTGTAATGGACTGCAAATGATAATTCATGATGTCCCCACTCTCTTCCCCAACCTGGACTCAGGGGTGTCATAGTAAATGTAAATCCAGGACACTCCCACTTAGTATGATATGTTACGTTTGATATGGTGTGTATTAATTTGTGACGGTTGTCCATCATCCATTTATTATACGTTACAAATTACAGTTTAAATAGTATGTTACGACTTGCAATTTGTACAATATGTTACGAATTTGCAAAACATATACAGTACCAGTCAAAAGTTTGGACAAACATACTCATTCAATTTGGACTCATCAGACCAAAGGACAGATTTCCATCGGTCTAATGTCCATTTCTCATGTGTCTTGGCCCAAGCAAGTCTCTTCTTCTTATTGGTGTCCTTTAGTAGTGGTTTCTTTGCAGCAATTCAACCATGAAGGCCTGATTCACACAGTCTCCTCTGAACAGTTGATGGTGAGATGTGTCTGTTACTTGAACTGTGTGAAGCATTTATTTGGGCTGCAATCTGAGGTGCAGTTAACTCTAAAGAACTTATCCTCTCCAGCAGAGGTAACTCTGGGTCTTCCTTTCCTGTGGCGGTCCTCATGAGAGCCAGTTTCATCATAGCGCTTGATGGTTTTTGTGATTGCACATGAAGAAACGTTCAAAGTTGTTGACATTTTCCAGATTGACTGACCTTCATGTCTTAAAGTAATGATGGACTGTCGTCTCTCTTTGCTTATTTGAGCTGTTCTTGCCATAATATAGACTTGGTATTTTACCAAATAGTGCTATCTTCTATATACCACCACTACCTTGTCACAACAACTGATTGAGTCAAACACATTAAGAAGGAAAGTAATTCCACAAATTAACTTTTAACAAGGCACACCTGTTAATTGAAATGCATTCCAGGTGACTACCTCATGAAGCTGGTTGACAGAAGGCCAAGTGTACAAGCTGTCATCAAGGCAAAGGGTGGTGAAGAATCTCAAATATAAAATATATGTTATGTTTAACACTTTTTTGGTTACTACATGAATCCATGTGCAATTTCATAGTTTTGATGTCTTCACTATTATTCTACAATGTATGTGTCCAAACATTTAACTTGTACTGTATGTTATTGGTTCCAGTTTGTTGTGTCTAATTTTAGCTAGGTGGCTAGGTAGCTAACACCAACGTTAGCTAAGTGGCCAACACTTCCACCTCGACCACCCATCCCCCTACTTTCATTTTTGCCTTAAGTAACCTTCTGTCTAATGTAACCATACCAAACATAACATATCAAGCAAATTTGAGTGTCTCGGATTTACATTTACTAATGTTACGTTTAGTCTATAAGACCAGGCTGTCTTCCCAATATAATTTACCCACCATTCAGAGGTTGACATCTTCTGATCTCCTCTTAAAACTGCCCCACCATCCTCACCCACTGCCAGCTTCCCATCTAAACACCTGTCCAACAGCTGTTAAAACACACATGTATCCCTACTCATCAAACACTGTTCACCTGATCACTTCAAAAGATGCTTTAGTACAACATGAAAGGGAGGGGTGATGTAGTCAAGGTTATCAGAAGGGAGAGGACACAGACTCGGTTGTCTGTTCTGGTTTCAATCTGCTTCCTTGGGTGCCTGCATCTCTCCTTTTGTGGGCGCCTGAATCTCTGACTGATAGGATGTGACATATCCTGCCTCCGTCTTTGATCCTGCAGGTACGGGCCTCTTGTGAAGACAGGCATCCTGACTGAGTCTGTCAGTGGGCTGAAATAATCACACACATTGTATCGGTCTACCTTTCTGTTTGTGGTGTACTCTTGACGTACCGCTCAGCAACGCCACACAAACTGTGAAGCCTCTACAGCACAGAGGCACTAAGCTCCACACTTCCAGAGACCAAAGCGGCTGTCAGTCTACTAATGGCTTATGTCCATCTTGATGGTTAATGCTTCAACATTGTATCATCACTCCCACCAAAACTTCTGCTGTAGTACTAGCTTAAGACTAAAGCAATACTGTTTAGGAGGATACATGGTAGAGACATTTAGTGTACACAAAAAATGAATACTTTCTTGGCAAATGGCAAAAAAACTGGAAGCTAATTCCATGCTTTAGTCATGCCTGATCCCTTCAATGTGCTGCTTTAATCTATAATGTTAATATGCACTTGAATTTGTGAAGTTATTGTTAAAATGGACTATATGAATTAAGGGCAGTTCTAATTCACTGCTTGTTTTCGACATTTTCTTTCCTATATCAAGGGCTGATGAAATTAAACTGTTTATATCACTCTTTTACCAATAGTAAATGTATAATAAAGTCTATATAAAACAGCTCATTCACATTTATTAACTGTCACTGTTTAAGTCTCATTCATTTGCATAACCCTGCCCCGCTTAAAGCAGGAAAGCCAACCAGTGATCTCCCAAATTAGCATTCTGTCACCTTCAGTGTCTCCTCTGTCATTCAGAAAAACAGGCGAGGGTGCAAACACATGAACCCCCTCACATCCACAGGAGTAATGTTAATTAGGAGGCATGGCGTCCCACTGCTCTATCCTCCTCAAACTGACTAAATGACATGTTATGTATTTAAATCCTTTCATGCGCCCTTAGTTTAGAGGGGAGCAAGTTAAATGTGTTTGAGGGAAAATGTCACCGTCATTGTACAATGTTTCTACATGAATACAATTATTCTACAATGTCAAGAAAACTCAATGACATGACTTGGATCCATGATTTGCACTGGTATAGCTAGCTTCTATAAATTGCAACATGAGGAATGCCAAGGAATTATACATTACCTCCCCAGCCCATGTGACCTTGTACTTTTCACATATTAATATCGTCAATTTAGGAAAAAGCATGACATCTATATTCAATCTTGATGTGTCCTCTATCATAAATATTATTCATAATTTGTTGTAAATGTATTCCTTCTCTTTTATCTGTGTCATCCACTGCTGCCATGGGTTGTGGGTCCAATAGTTCCAATGGACATCATTCGCTCCTTACAGGACACTGGGTAGCGCCATATCCATAGTTGAGGGAATAGTGTCCTCTAGTGGTTGGTAAGGTGACCTGCACAAACAGGAAACAAAGGGTCAGGAAATGTTCCGATTATTCATTTTTTTTCAGTTAAAAATGAGGCCTATACTAACTTGCTATGACCATTTTGAAACAACGATAGTATCAGGAAATGTTGCTGTGTTCTGTATGGTAAAATAAAAAGTGGGCTGTCACTGATGAGATATGACACGTACAAAGAAAGCTGCAATCTTTTTTTCTCCATCTTATCTCAAATTGTAACTCTTTTATAGAGCCAACTTTATTTACATATGCTTGTATGAAGATTGGGAATGATGCAACATGTTAGCAACTATGAAGAAAGCCTCCGGGAGATGCAGTAATGCCTGTTATCCTGTGGAGGAGGTGGTAGTTTGGGACTGCTTGCGTCTAGCCTGGCTGATGCAACTCACATGATACACAGCAAAGGAAGTGTTGGAGTTTGGTGTCAGCCAGACTAGACTGTGTCTGAGATCTCCCCTGGAGAAAAAAAATACTAACGTGTAGTGAGATCCTACACCGAACTGAAACCAAACAAAGACAAGCAACATTGTTTTAAACTAATGTTTTATTTTTGCAAGTAGGCTTTGGGAGCGTCAGTGCAGGCTATGACCTGGTTACAGAGTTCAGAGACAGGTCCTTGAGTGAACAACAGGACCCCTCCACCATTGCAGCAGGAAGATGCTTGGGGATGGGGTGCTGCATTTCTTCGGAGACGTGCTACATTGGTCCACTATTTCAGGACTCTTAAAGGACCAGTGCACTACTTTAGTGAGACATTTTGTTAGTTCTTTGTTGCGTTCTGATTTTTCAGGGGGTGCTGCAGCACCCTCAGCACCATTACTTCCCACAGCTATGCCTCCCAAGTATTCAGGGAGGAATGTTTGTGCTACATTACAGCTGTTCCAGAGCAGGGTCTTTATCTGCGTACTGTCAGCACTGACTGGGCATAGTAGGGGGAATACTAGTGTAAGATACCCTTCCTTTACACTGCTACTTAGCACCTGTTATGTCACCACATCTGTCCTACTGTTAGCTTCATACTACCAAGGTCATGTCTTTACCCTCCAGACTGGAGGGGGAACCTCTGCAGTCCACCAACAAAGGAGAGGACACACCACTTCTGTACTGTATTTGAGCCCATGTGCATTTTAGAGACACACGTGACATGTCACTATATTATTTGGCTTCTCAGTGTAGCTGAAAAGAATAGCTCTCTTCCAACATATTCATTAATTATGCAACTTGTACATAGCTACAGTAAGAACACTTGCCATCTCAGGATCATGATGCGCACAATCCTTACCCATTAATACGGTGGTGGTTTGTATACAGTACCAGTCAAAAGGTTAGAGACACCTACTCATGCCAGGGTTTCTTTATTTTAACTATTTTCTACATTGCAGAATAATAGTGAAAACATCAAAACTATGAAAGAACACATGGAATCATGTAACCAAAAGTGTTAAATCAAAATATATTTTATTTTTGAGATTCTTCAAAGCACCTTTGTCTTGACAGCTTTGCAAACTCTTGGCATTCTCTCAACCAGCTTCATGGAGGTAGTCACCTGGAATGCATTTCAATGAACATGTGTGCCTTGTTAAAAGTGAAATTACTTTCCTTCTTAATGTGTTTGAACCAATCAATTGTGTTGTGACAAGGTAGGGGTGGTATACAGAAGATAGCCCTATTTGGTAAAATACCAAGTCCATATTCTGGCAAGAACAGCTCAAATAAGCAAAAGAGAAACGACAGTCCATCATTACTTTAAAACATGGTCAGTCAATGCGAAAAATTAAGAACTTTGAACGTTTCTTCAAGTGCAGTCGCAAAAACCATCAAGCGCCATGATGAAACTGGCTCTCATGAGGACCGCAACAGGAAAGGAAGACCAAGAGTTACCTCTACTGTAGAGGATAATTTCATTAGAGTTAACTGCACCTCAAATTGCAGCCCAAATAAATGCTTCACAGAGTTCAAGTAACAGACACATCTCAATATCAACTGATGAGGAGACTGTGTGAATCAGACATTCATGGTTGAATTGCTGCAAAGAAACCACTACTAACCACTGCTTGGGCCAAGAAATACACGCAATGGACATTAGACCAGTGGAAATCTGTCCTATGGTCTGACGAGTTCAAATTGGAGATTTTGGTTTTAACCTCTGTGTCTTTGTGAGACGCAGACTAGGTGAACGGATGATCTCCGCATGTGTGGTTCCCACCGTGAAGCATGGAGGAGGTGTGATGGTGCTTAGCTGGTGACACGGTCTGATTTATTTAGAATTCAAGGCACACTTAACCAACATGGCTACCACAGAATTTTGCAGCGATACGCCATCCCATCTGGTTTACGCTTAGTGGGACTATCATTTGTTTTTATTTGACCAAGAAGGAGAGTGATGCATCAGATGACCTACACAATTCCCCAACCCAATTGAGATGGTTTGGGATGAGTTGGACTGCAGAGTGAAGGAAAAGCAGCCAACAAGTGCTCAGAATATGTGGGAACTCCTTCAAGACTGTTAGAAAAGCATTCCAGGTGAAGCTGTTTGAAAGAATGCCAAGAGTGTGCAAAGCTGTCATCAAGGCAGTGGCTACTTTGAAGAATCTAAAATATATTTAGATTTCTTTAATACTTTTTTGGTTTCTACAGGATTCCATAAGTGTTATTTAATAGTTTTTGATGTCTTCACTATTATTCTGGAATGTAGAAAATAGTAAAAAAAGAACACTTGAATGAGTAGGTGTCCAAACTTTTGACAGGTACTATATGTTGAGCTACACTCTACATACACGGGTACAATCAAACTCACCCGCATCGACGAAGAGTGTATTAGATTTGATTCAAATTCTTTAGTTTCAACTTATTTCCACCTCACAGCCCACCTACAACGTCATATCTTATATCCATTCATACGCATTTGGCCCACTTGATCCATCTCCACAATTGGATTTGATAAATTTGGCGTTGGCACATGATAATATCCTTATGATAATGAGTACAAACAAATAGCTTTGACTGTCATCCTGAACTAGATTTGTATTCTACAATAGCAATTAGGTTTTTAATTTGCGTACAGTAACACTTTGCGTTGCAGGAAGCAGTTGTTGCATCAGGAGAGAAAACTCATTTTATATTTGGTATAATCCATCAATGCTGCAGTGACTGTGCCCAGGTTTGGGAGCAGACAAAAATCATTGGATAAAACCCAGCATGAGATAAAGCTACAAATTCAACAGTGCACACTGAGTATGGGAAAAGACTAAAGAAAGCTCACAGGTGTGAGTGAGTTACACTTCCAAAAGTTCATCTATTTCACAAGAGTTGACAAAGGCCTTACTGATATGAGACACCAGAGTTTTACAGTATATTAAGGAACAGACCTATAGCCATTCAGCAAAGCAATTGCATAATTTAGGCTAAAGCGCCAATGGTGAGGAGAGTATGTATTTTAATAGATTCATTGTCATGACCCACAAGGTTGATGCCAGTGGCCTGTTGTTGCCTTTTGGTGGTTACGTCACAAGGGACTCATTTCTCCGTATGAGCCGGTGTTGACACATTCAAGCACACCCATGTGATCCAACCTACATGCACACAATAGTTACAAGAGAAAAATATATTAACATTTTCATAAAAAATAAAATACAAAAAAATACAAAAAAATGTACACCTCAGTGTAGTAAAATACTTCTTAACAAAGAATAAAAAGATGGAAAATATTCTGTGGGTTAAATTTCTTTATACTTTATGTAAAACTCTCCCCCTCCCTTAATAACCCTCAACAAAATAGCTTTTTTCATTTAGTAAAAATATTCCCAGGGTTTTACTGGGAGCCCCAGGCACTGGATACATCTCTGTACAAGAGGAGAGAAAAACACTTGTTTTCTTTTAAGGATCTGTTCCCTGAACAGAACAGAGTTCAGCTCACCTCTGGAAAGGCTAAATGTTCTGGATACCATTAAAAACCAGATAAGAGCTGAGGAGCCAATGGAGAGCACTTAACTAGTTACCCATGAACCTTGCTGGCTCGCTCGGTCCTCCTCCCAGCCAACAGTCCAGCTGTCTGGCTCTGTGAAAATCATGCACCTCAGACCCACCATGAACCATCCCACCCAACCCCCACAGACCCTAACTACACCTACTCTCTGTAATCCGTTTGGAGTTTACGATCGAGAAACACGTTTTGTAGCCCTTCTACTTGAAATGAGCAGCCATTTTAGCTTGCACAGTCCAGAGAGTTAGCTCAGTTGAGTTGAAAGCTGATGGCTGGCAGCTGAAGAGTATGATGGTTTCTGTGGTTGTGCCTTAGGTCCACATCGCTGTGTACACTACGCCAGCGGCCATCCAGAGGACCAGAAGCCCAAACACTGTGTAATGGACCACTGCCTTCAGGCCCATCTCCACGGAAACTTGGAACACACTGTTGTAGTACACCATCAACCTTGTGAAGCGTTCCTCCTCTTTACAGTCTGGTGATAAAAAAACAAAGCACTAAAAAGTCTGAACAGTTTCACAGCATGTTGGCCCTCCTGCCTCATTCTTTCCCCCACCCCAGGGCCTCGCAGCTCAGTCAATGGGGCCCTGGAAGATGAGCTTGGCACAGCCCTGGGTGAGGCTGAGCTGGGTGGCACAGAATGGGCAGGCGGCATGGAAGGCGTGGGTGCCATGGGGCAGAGGGATCTCCGCCCAGTACTTTGCCGACTTCTCTGAGCACACGTGACCGCACGGCACAAAGGCGTGTGTGGGGGCGCCCACGTCCACGTAGAAGGCGGGCTCACAGCCCAGCCACAGCGGCACGTAGGGGCCCACGGTCCGGCACATGGGGCACTCCCGCTGGGCACTGGGCTCCTGTTCCGAGCGGTGGCCCCAGTTGTGGTAGCCATGCACGTGGCCACAGGCCAGGTAGACCCAGGGCTGCTTGTCCTCCAGGGAGGAGAGGGCGCGGCTGCGCTGCATGCTGGGGAAAGCTAGGGTGTTGAGGCCCACAGGGCACTGGGGGCGCGCTGCGTTGATCTCCTGCCGCAGGGCCTCCAGGTGCTTCTGGGTGGGTGTGTGGAAGAGGCCGTCAGCTGTGCGCCACAGCAGGGTGGCTCCACATAGGTCTACCAGGGAACCGTCCTGCAGCACGTTGCTCTCACACTCCACCTGCAGGGGGCAACGCAGCACACACAGCTCCATTAGGTTACACTGGGCTCAACACTGACAGCTGGGTTAGAGCACTAAGTCTATGGAAACTACGTTTTTAAGAGTATACGGTATGATGTTGAATGCTGTAATATTTTTTAATGGTTCTTTATTTGACCTAAATGCCTGACAACAGATTTCAATCAGGGTAATGGTGGAGCGTCATCAGTGCTACTGACCAGTTTGCCGCGGGTCTGAGCAGAGCGGGTCTCTCTCAGGGTGTAAACATCCCCACACACAGAGATCTCTCTCCATACTCCTGGCTTGGACTCCTCTGTGAACCCACCCCTGGGGTGCATCACCAGCACTCCATTGGTTGTCAGCCCGTCCATGTGACCATCCGGGTTCTTCCACTTGGCGGCTTTTTCCTGAGGATGGGACAGGGGGAAAAAGTCACAGTAGTGGGCTTACTTAACACTGGTGCTAGTATAAATTGTGTGCTAATCTAGTTGATTCTGTCTGGAATGCTAGACAAGCACATGCGAACCAGGCTCAGATTCTTAGGAGGAAAACAGGAGAAGTAAAAACATGCTAGAAGTGTTCCATTGTGCATTATTGTCATAAAAGAAAGAAAATCGGAATACCAATCAACCCAGGAGACATTCCTAGCCCTGGGACAGCCCCCCGTGAGCCCAGTCTTACCCCCAGGAAGATGTTCTTGGAGGAGTCAAAGCCAGCAGCGTAGATGCGGGCGGTGTAGGGCAGGACCCGCTCACAGACGACACGACAGGCGAAGCGCGAGATGGTGCTCTGGGTGATGGGCGTCTCATCTCCCTCCTGACCCCCAGACACAGTGTCCGTCACCACAAAGTCTATGGGACTCTCTGTGGAGCGGCCAATCTGCAGGACAATATAGTCAGCCCTGGTTACAACAGACACCTGCACCATTAGGGTCTGAACATCCATTTGTAAAACAAGGTGGTTTAGAAAGTGTTTGTTTTTAGGTCAGTGCCTGCGTTCATGGGCTATTTCCTCAATAAATAGTAAAAACAGTAGGCTCAGATGCTGCCAGCACCAGAGATCACACAATTTAAATTAAAAAAAAATAATGAATGAGAGCATGTCAATGAATGCTCCATAGCCAGGATGAACAGTGACTGTATCGATATATAGTCCTCCATCAGCTAGCTAAGGATGCTATGTTTAATCAAACAAGGTCACAAACCAATAGAATTTGTATGCATTGTGATACTGATTAAATAATGATATATCAATTTGAGCTTCACACAGAAAAGTAAATGCTTTTGTCTTTCATTTTCTTTCAACGTTTGTCCTTGTTTAACATTTTCCTCAATTTTTTAATTGGCATTTTTAATGATGATTATACAGACAGAACAAGTAGAGGGAAAAACACGCACGGATCTCCTCCCAGACCAAACCTAAATTAACCCCCCCATGCTCCAACAAAACCCCACCCTAAAACCAGACTTAAAGCAGGCATGATATAGAATTTAAGTAATATATATAATTTATAAATAAAATAAAAAGTAGAATAAAAATAGTGATACAAATGTTAAATTATAGTTGGTTTATGGAGTTGTGAAATTAGCTGGTCCATGTCTTCTACAAAGGATAGGAAAGGTTGCCAGATATTATCAAATGTAATTGCAGATCCCCTAACGGAGCAGCGTATTTTCTCTAGCTTGAGATGTTGCATGCCTTCCTTTATCCAATCGTTAAAATTAGGAGGAAACAGATCATTCCACTTAAATAGCATAAGACATCTACCTAGAAGACTAGTAAATTACCAGCATGTTGCCCATTGAACTGTTCAGAGGGGGCCTCCTACGGTGCCACTCCGAATAATGACTTTTTCATCAATCTACACACAATACCACATAATGATGAAGCAAAAAAATTGAGAAAATTTTGCTAATTGAAATATCACATTTACATAAGTATTCAGACCCTTTACTCAGCACTTTGTTGAAACACATTTGGCAGCGATTACAGCCTGGAGTCTTGTTGGGCTGGGCCGCCAGTTCTAGAAGAGTATTGGTGGTTCTAAACTTCTTCCATTTAAGAATGATGGAGGCCACTGTGTTATTCAGGACCTACAATGCTGCAAAAATGTTTTGGTACCCTTCCCCAGATCTGTGCCTCGACACAATCCCGTCTCTGAGCTCTACGGACATTTCCTTCGACCTCAACGCTTGGTTATTTAATACTTTTGTTTTCGCTTTGTCATTATGGAGTATTGTGTGCAAATTAATGAGGAAAATGTTTGAATATTGCTGTAACAAAATGTGGAAAAAGGGAAGGGGTCTGGGTTCTTTCCGAAGGCACTATAGGTCTCTCCAGTATCTTAGAAAATGTCTCATATTGTTATCCAGAAATCTGTCAATTTTGGCAATGTCCAAAACATGGCAGTAAAGTAGCAGGAGCCTGCTTACATCGGTCACAAGTGGGATCTATTTCTGGTCTAATCTTGGAAAACATTGCCTTTGACCAATGCAGACGATGAACTATTTTAAATTGAATTACAGCATGTCTTAGACATATAGATGAAGAATGGATTCTTTGAAGCATACTCATCTGAAAGTTGTTCACGTAAATCCTCTTCCCATTGGTTATTAAGAGAGTCCAGGGATTCCGGATTGTGCGAGTTTAATAACGTATAGATCATGAACTAGATTCAGCCGCGGGCCAATTTGTTCTGGAGCGGATGGTCGGGGGGCCGGAACATAACTGCAAATTGATTTCAAGAAGCCCAAACAGATAGGATTATGTTTTAGTTAAACATAATCCTTTCTTACATTTGTGTGGAAAAACCTGGGAACAGATTTCTTAAATTAAAGTAAATTGAAGCCGATTTCCTGTTTCTACAGTCTTATGTCCAACAATAAAAATTCCACACAAAACATTACCATGCCAGCAGCATACCACCCTGCATCCCACTGCTGGCTTGCTTCTGAAGCTAAGCAGGGTTGGTCCTGTTCAGTCCCTAGATGGGAGACCAGATGCTGCTTGAAGTGGTGACAGAGGGCCAGTAGAAGGCACTCTTTCCTCTGGTCTAAAAAAATATCCCAATGCCCCAGGGCAGTGATTGGGGACATTGCCCTGTGTAAGGTGCAGTCTTTCAGATGGGATGTTAAACGGGTGTCCTGACTCTCTGTGGTCACTAAAGAGCCCATGGCACTTATCGTAAGAGTAGGGGTGTTAACCCCGGTGTCCTGGCTAAATTCCCAATCTGTCCCTCATACCGTCACCTAGTCATCCCCAGTTTACAAATGACTCATTCATCCCCTGTAACTATTCCCCAGGTTGTTGCTGTAAATGAGAATGTGTTCTCAGTCAACTTACCTGGTAAAAAAACAACAACATTATTAATAAAATAATTTGCTCAGAAAAATGTGGCCAGCCAGTTGGGGAACCCTGGTATAGACCATGCCTATGCCCCCTTTGATATAAGGATAAACTTATTTTATTACATAGGCAAGTCAGTTAACAGACAAAACTGCCCGATTCCAGCCTGGCTGAATCACCCTCAGATCATCACTGATCCTCCACCAAATTTCACAGTGGGTGCGAGACCCGGTGAGGCCTACAAGCCAGTGTCTCGCACCCACTGTGAAATTTCGTGGAGGATCGCTGATGATCTGGGGGTCTTTCAGCAAGGCTAGAATCGGGCAGTTATGTCTTTGTGAATGACGCATGAATCAAGCCACATACAAGGTTGTCCTGGAAGAAAACTTGCTTCCTTCTGCTCTGACAATGTTCCCCAACTCTGAGGATTGTTTTTTTCCCAGCAGGACAATGCTCCATGCCACACAGCCAGGTCAATCAAGGTGTAGATGGAGGACCACCAGATCAAGACCCTGTCATGGCCAGCCCAATCTCCAGACCTGAACCCCATTGAAAACCTCTGGAATGTGATCAAGAGGAAGATGGATGGTCACAAGCCATCAAACAAAGCCGAGCTGCTTGAATGTTTGCGCCAGGAGTGGCATAAAGTCACTCAGCATCAATGTGAAAGACTGGTGGAGAGCATGCCAAGACGCATGAAAGCTGTGATTGAAAATCAGGGTTATTCCACCAAATATTGACTTCTGAATTCCCAAGTAAAAAAATGAGTATTGTGTTATTTAAAAATGAGATGAACTTATTTTCTTCGCATTATTCGAGGTCTGACAACACTGCATTTTTTTGTTATTTTGACCAGTTGTCATTTTCTGCAAATAAATGCTCTAAATGACAATATTTGTAATTGGGAGAAATGTCAGTAGTTTATAGAATAAAACACATACCTATAAAATAGTAAAACCAGAGAAACGGATAATTTTGCAGGTCTCTTAATTCTTTCCAGAGCAAGCTATATTTGTTATATAAGAGCATGTCATCCGCATAGAGTGAGACTTTATTCTCTAAGCCCCCTCTTCGAAAACCTTTGATCGTGGCGTTATAACGTATTGCTGTGGCTAAAGGCTTGATTGCGATGGCAAACAGCTGACGAACCCGGTCTTGTCCCACGTTGAAGTTGGAGATGGGATGAAAAGTTATTATTTGTGCGTACTGCAGCCATAGAGGATGAAAGGTTATTATTTGTGCGTACTGCAGCCATAGAGGATGAAAGGTTATTATTTGTGCGTACTGCAGCCATAGAGGATGAAAGGTTATTATTTGTGCGTACTGCAGCCATAGGAGTAAAGGACTTTGATCCAGGATAAAATTTGGATCAAATCCAAATTACTTGAGTATAAAAAAAAGATAAACCCACTCCACCTAATCAAACGCCTTCTCAGCATCAAGTGATAACAATATCTCTGGAGCATCAGATGAATAGGGATTAGAAAGGATATTATAAAGACGTTCAATGTTGAAAAAGAGGATTTTAAAATGAAGCCAGTTTTTATTTTACCTTTATTTAACTAGGCAAGTCAGTTAAGAACAAATTCTTATTTTCAATGACGGCCTAGGAACAGTGGGTTAAATGCCTTGTTCAGGGGCAGAACAACAGATTTTTGCCTTGTCAACTCGGAGATTCGATCTTGCAACCTTTCAGTTACTGGCCCAACGCTCTAACCACTAGGCTACCTGCCAGGTAAAGAATATGATGAGAATGAATCCTCAAATACGGAAAGCAAGAGAGGAAAAAGTTGATCTGAGAATTTTGTTAAGAATTCGCTCAGAAATCCACCAGGCCCAGAGGATTTATCACACTGCATAGATTTAATTGCCAACACAATCTCTTCTACAGAGAAATGTTCTTCCAATTCAGCAGCTACAGTATCTCAGGTTCAACTGTGGGAATATCTAAGTTCTAAAAGAAGGTGTTGAATAAGGTAGCGTTACCAGCGGATTCCAAAATGTATAATTGTGAGTAAAAGTCAAGAAAGCATGAACTAATCTCTAAATGTTCAATACACCTCTTACCCAGCTCTTCATTTATCTCAGGTATGGTTTGATTCGCGGTTCTGACACAGCTGGTGTGCTAACATTTTCCCTAATTTCTCTCCATGTTCATAATTTTGGTATCGAGATTTACTAATACGATTTTCAGTTTGTAGAGTTGAAGATCAAACTGTCTGATCTGTCAAACGTTGTTTTAGTAGGCCAACGTTTGTCCTCGAGTGGGTTTTTAAACAGCTCTCTGCTGGGTATGGCTTTTGTTTACTTAGTACCGTTTGCAGACACAGACACAATAAAGGTTAGAATGTAAAGCGTGTCTGGAGCAGTGGGAGTGGAGCGGTCTCTGTGCTGTAGATTAACGCTAGGGGGAGAACAGCGTGCAGAACAGAACACGTGTTCACTTGAGGGAAGGAGAGTGGGGAGAAGACAAAGAAAGTGGGACAGACGATCACAGAGACCACAGTGCTACAGAAACACTGCCCAGCTTCGTAGCAAACGATTCCATGGGGAAGACAGAGACTTCATTAAAGATTTAAATAAAACAGACCAGAGTTTTGTTAAAAATGCATTAACATGAATTGTATATTACTAAGCAGACTGCCTTATAAACTTATGGTTTGAGGGTTTTCAGTAAAAAGGATAATGAAATGTACATAATCTGATAAATTTAGACCAATGGATCATCTGGAATATTGAAACTTACCTGAAACATGTCTGTGTCTTTGTCATGGCAGTATTCCACCACTACTGTCTGGTTCCTGGACAGAGTGTAGGAAATACTGTGCTGCCCTTTGCAGGTCACCGCCTGAAACAACAACAGAAGATCAAAAGATGCATTCTACACATGTATATAATGGACTGATAATGACAGTTATCTTACATTGAAACTCTTAATAGGATATTAAGTCATTTGTAAATGACATTGTATGAGCTCATTACTAATGAAATCATACAAACCTATTGAAACAAAGGGCTTCTTCAGTGATAAAGGTGATCAAATCAAATGTTTTGTCACACTCGCCGAATACAACAGGTGTAAACCTTACCATGAAATACTTACAAGCCCTTAACAATGCAGTTAAGAAAAATATTTATGAAATAAAGTAAAAAATAAAAGAGCAACAAAATAACAATAACGAGGCTGTATGCAGGGGGTAAGAGTAGCGAGTCAATGTGCGGGGGCACAGGTTAGTCAAGGTAATATGTACATGTAGGTAGGGTGACTATGCATAGATAATAAACAGCGAGTAGCAGCAGCGGGAAAAAAATAAGCTGTAGAACTTTGAGGATCTGAGGATCCATGCCAAATCTTTTCAGTCTCCTGAGGGGGAATAGGTGTTGTCGTGCCCTCTTCACAACTGTCTTGGTGTGTTTGGACCATTCTAGTTTGTTGGTGATGTGGACACCAAGGAACTTGAAGCTCTCAACCTGCTCCACTACAGCCCCATCGATGAGAATGGGGGCGTGCTCGGTCCTCCTTTCCTGTAGTCCACAATCATCTCCTTAGTCTTGATCATGTTGAGGGAGAGGTTGTCCTAGCACCACACTGCCAGGTCTCTGACCTCCTCCCTATAGGCTGTCTTGTCGTTGATCAGGCCTACCACTGTTGTGTCGTCAGCAAACTTACTGATGGTGTTGGAGTTGTGCTTGGCCACGCAGTCATGGGTGAACAGGGAGTACAGGAGGGGACAAAGCACACATCCTCAACACGGGGGCTCCTCAGGGGTCAGCGTGGCAGATGTGTTGTTACCTACCCTCACCACCTGGGGGATCCGTCAGGAAGTCCAGGATCCAGTTGCAGAGGGAGGTGTTTAGTCCCAGGGTCCTTAGCTTATTGATGAGCTTTGAGGGCACTATGGTGTTGAACGCTGAGCTGTCGTCAATAAACAGCATTCTCACATAGGTGTTCCTTTTGTGTAGGTGGGAAAGGGCAGTGTGGAGTGCAATAGAGATTGCGTCATCTTTGGATCTGTTGGGGCAGTATGCAAATTGGAGTGGGTCTAGGGTTTCTGGGATGATGGTGTTGATGTGAGCCATGACCAGACTTTCACATCACTTCATAGCTACAGACGTGAGTGTTATGGGTCGGTAGACATTTAGGCAGGTTACTATCGACCCGGTAGCATCTGATGACCACTGTTTGTTCTCACAACATTAGAGCAAAGAGCAGCCATGTACCAGGGAGTCACGAAGGGAACTAATGCTTTCCGCAACCACTCATGTTGGGGGAATCATTAGATGATTGTACAACCCCTTGATTATATCACTGGACAAAAACAAATAGGAGTTGGGACAGTAATACTCAGAATGGAACAGTAGGGATCAGTGTTCCTGTGATATAACACTTCCATTATAGTGACCATGAACCGGCCTCTAGGCTCAGTCAAAAGACCAGGCTATCAGCTGAGCTTCATGAAGGGGGATTCATTTCAAGCCTCTCAAACACAGCCCTGCGGCCACCCAGCCCTACAGCCACCCAGCCCATCCACTCTAAATCGGAATCTAAATTCCATTTCCCCTAACAGCTCCATCACGTGAGCAAGGGAGAGGTAAAAGTGGGTCACTCACGATTGCTGTATTGTGCAGCTGCAGAAAAAAAGTTTAAAAAAATAAAAAAAGATCCTGTAGCGAGACATACAGGGGCTTGTCTTAACACAGTGCACACTGCCAACATCCATCCTCCGGTGTCTGTCTGGGCTCAGATACAGTTTATACTCAGTCACAGCCCTCCCACTACGCTAGGCACGGTCTACATACGTGCCGCGCTACGGGAGTCTGCAGGAGTAAGAAACAACCATGATAGAGTTAACATTTTCAACAGAACATTTGGTTCTCCTTTTGGATTTCCGCATATCCAGTGCTAAAGTCCCACTAAAACCCCACGCAACCAAATGAGATCTGGAGAACGAAGTGGCCTAAACCGTATGTTAGGGAACACCCAAAGGAACACACACACACACACACACCCCTCTAATTGAGATCAAGTGGGCAGATTAGAGAGCAGGGCAGGATTTGAATAGGAGTCTGGCAGTGGCAGAGATCCTCATTATCTACCAGAGTGTGCATAGCCCCACTCACTCAGTCAGTCAGCTTTCTCATTATGTTCACATGGCGTGTGTATCTTGAGTGAAAAACACATTCCTGCTGAGCGAGAGAAGGCATCGGGGGACACACACGGCTATCCATAATAGTTGCCCTCTCAAATCTCTGCTTTCAAACAGAACTCTGTGCAGGCTCAAGGACGATAGGTATGTTGAACTCATTCACTGACAGTGGTAGGCTACGGAGGGCCACAAAAGGGAGAATTTCAAAACAAGGTTCCCTTTCTTGCCTGCCAGAAAGAACAGCCATTTCATCTCTGTGTGTACAGCTGTGAGCGGAAGGTCAGCCAACTGCAACAACTTCCTCCTCACTTCACCCGCTAAACCAAGCTTCATACAGGCCCTGATACCAGGGTGATAGCAGAGGGAAAGGGGAGGTGAAGGTGCTGGGGGATTAATAAAGCCCAATCAATTTAAACCAGACAGTACATGACCTCCTACATAAACCTAACTTGTTCTAATGTGGTGTGTCATGTAGGGCTGTCTCCGACTCAAAAAACTTTGTTGAATGAGAATTTGCTCGAAATTTTAAAACATGTATTTTTCCACACAGACACATCCTATGCGTTTTAATCAAATCAACTATATGCACTGAGCTTGCCTGATGCTTTAAGCGCTATGCTTGATGAAATGATGACACACAAATGACAAGAGGGAGTCCGACCGCAATTTGATTGTGCCAGGCCCAGAGTTGCTGCGCTGTGTAAAAAAATAAAAATGACTGACTAGCAACCGTTGTCGTTCTCTCCTCCCTGCTGCAGCGACCACCACAGAACATCAAGTGTTTGTCACGCTGTTGCTGAAGCTGCAACATAATTACAGCCATTTGACTGAAAAGTTTGATTACTGAAATCCCTCATTTGTTTAGGAAAAACATTTCTCTATTCCCTCAACCCTTGCTCTCTTCACGTGACACATGTATGCGTCGCATGCACATGACCAATAAGGTCTGAGTTATAACCTATTTATTGATATGCTATAACAAACTCCGAACACATGAAGAGGACGTTACAAAAAAAACTCGAAATGGGAGAATGTTCACTGCTTGCTCTGTGGAATAAATTTGACTAGCTGTGGAAAATACTGGAGATCAAGAAAAATAAGAAACATGCACTGCATGCATATTATAGATTACAATATAATTTCTTCTGACCATTTGGAACAATGTAAACACAAACTAAATTAAAAGCGTACCAGAAAGTCTGTCGTTTATGCCTTTATTACAGCAAAGACTAAAAACAGTCTCATGCTTTTTTTAATTAACCAGGTAAGCTAGTTGAGAACAAGTTCTCATTTACAACTGCGACCTGGCCAAGATAAAGCAAAGCGACACAAACAGAGTTACATGGAATAAACAAGCGTATAGTCAATAACACAATAGAAAAAAATAGTCTATATACAGTGTGTGCGAATGGCGGGAGGAGGTAGGCAATAAATAGGCCATAGTAGCGAAGTAGTTACAATTTAGCAGATTAACACTGGAGTGATAAATGAGCAGATGATGATGTGCAAGTAGAGATACTGGTGTGCAAAAGAGCAGAAAAGTAAATAAAAACAATATGGGGATGAGGTAGGTAGATTGGATGGGCCATTTACAGATGGACTATGTACAGCTGCAGCGATCAGTTAGCTGCTCAGATAGCTGATGTTTAAAGTTAGTGAGGGAATTAAGTCTCCAGCTTCAGCGATTTTTGCAATTCATTCCAGTCACTGGCAGCAGAGAACTGGAAGGAAAGGCGGCCAAAGGAGTTGTTAGCTTTGGGGATGACCAGGGTGATATACGTGCTGGAGCGCGTGCTACGTGTGGGTGTTGTTATCGTGACCAGTGAGCTGAGATAAGGCGGATCTTTACCTAGCATAGACGATGACCTGGAGCCAGTGGAGAACTAGAGCATACAGGTCGCAGTGGTGGGTGGTATAAGGGGCTTTGGTAACAAAATGGATGGCGCTGTGATAGACAGCTTCCAATACTCTACTCAGCAAACTGGATGCAATTTTGTAGATGACGTCGCCGAAGTCGAGGATCGGTAGGATAGTGAGTTTTACTAGGGTAAGTTTGGCAGCGTGAGTAAAGGATGCTTTGTTGCGAAATAGAAAGCCGATTCTAGATTTGATTTTGGATTGGAGATGTTTAATATGAGTCTGGAAGGAGAGTTTACAGTGTAGCCAGACACCTAGGTATTTGTAGTTGTCCACATATTCAGAACCGTCCAGAGTAGTGATGCTAGTCGTGCAGGTGGGTGCGGGCAGCGAACGGTTGAAAAGCATGCATTTGGTTTTACTAGCGTTTAAGAGCAGTTGGAGGCCACGGAAGGAGTGTTGTATGTCATTGAAGCTCGTTTGAAGGTTAGTTAACACAGTGTCCAAAGAAGGGCCAGATATATACAGAATGGTGTCGTCTGCGTAGAGGTGGATCAGAGAATCACCCGCAGCAAGAGAGACATCATTGATATATACCGAGAAAAGAGTCAGCCTGAGAATTGAACCCTGTGGTACCCCCATAGAGACTGCCAGAGGTCCGGACAACAGGCCCTCCGACTTGTCACACTGAACTCTGAGAAGTAGTTGGTGAACCAGGCAAGGCAGTCATTTGAGAAACCAAGGCTATTGAGTCTGCCGATAAGAATACCGTGATTGACAGAGTCGAAAGCCTTGGCCAGGTCGATGAAGACGGCTGCAAAGTAGTCTTTTATCAATGCCGGTTATGATATCGTTTAGTACCTTGAGCGTGGCTGAGGTGCACCCGTGACCAGCTCGGAAACCGGATTGCACATCGGAGAAGGTACGGTGGGATTCGAAATGGTCAGTGATCTGTTTATTAACTTGGCTTTCGAAGACTTTAGAGAGGCAGGGCAGGATAGATATAGGTCTAACAGTTTGGGTTTAATGTGTCACCCCCTTTGAAGAGGGGGATGACCGCAGTAGCTTTCCAATCTTTAGGGATCTTGGATGATACGAAAGAGAGGTTGAACAGACTGGTAATAGGGGTTGCAACAATAATTTTAGAAAGAGAGGGTCCAGATTGTCTAGCCCAGCTGATTTATACGGGTCCAGGTTTTGCAGCTCTTTCAGAACATCTGCTATCTGTATTTGGGGGGGGGGGGGAGCTGTTGGCCAGGGTTAGGGTAGCCAGGAGGAAAGCATGGCCAGCTGTAGAGAAATGCTTATTGAAATTTAGATTATCATGGATTTATCGGTGGTGACCGTGTTACCTAGCTTCAGTGCAGTGGGTAGCTGGGAGGAGGTGCTATTGTTCTCCATGGTCTTTACAGTGTCCCAAAACTTTTTGGAGTTAGAGATACAGGATGCAAATTTCTGTTTGAAAAAGCTAGCCTTTGCTTTCCTGACTGACTGCGTGTATTGGTTCCTGACTTCCCTGAACAGTTGCATATCGCGGGGACGATTCGAACGCAATTGTCGAAACAGAACAGTTTATTGTTTACTCTAATTATTCAAGGGTCACTTTGTTATTTTATTTTTAAAAAGTATTGAAATATAGGCCTACATAAATTACGGGATTAAGAATAAACAGCACGTGCTCTTAGGCCTACGGCTCGATGGTGGTTATACAAGGCTGCTATACTAAGCCTATTAATGACATTGCTTCTTATAATGATCATAATAGTAATGATAACAATAAGGAGATCAAGAAAAAGGAGGGTTATTATTGTTAATATAATTTGACAATTTGAAAGTGTAAACACTAAATAAATAACAGAGAGCCTGTTTTAATTAAAATAATAATTGTAAAGCTTTTATAGCATAGCAACGATTAAAAAACAGCCGAATTGGTGAAATAGTTTATCAACCGACGTGTTGTGAGGCTTGATGCTCACTGAATCAGTAGACTATTAAACAAACACTCAAACTGCCAACACTAGCTAGATCTGTCTTATTTCTGTAGATACACTACATGACCAAAAGTATGTAGACACCTGCTCAACAAACATCTCATTCCAAAATCATGGGAATGAATATGGAGTTGGTCCCCCCCTTTACTGCTATAACAGCCTCCACTCTTCTGGGAAGGTTTTCCACTAGTTGTTGAAACATTGCTGCGGGGACTTGCTTCCATTCAGCCACAAAAGCATTAGTAAGGTTGGGCACAGATGTTGGGCGATTAGGCCTGGCTCACAGTCGGTGTTCCAATTCATCCCAAAGGTGTTCGATGGGGTTGAGGTCAGGGCTCTGTGCAGGCCAGTCAAGTTCTTCCACACCGATCTCGATAAGCCATTTCTGTCTGGACCTCGCTTTATGCACAGGGACATTGTCCTGCTGAAACAGGATAGGGCAATCCCCAAACTGTTGCCACAAAGTTGGAAGCACAGAATCGTCTGGAATGCCATTGTATGCTGTAGCTTTAAGATTTCCCTTCAATGGAACTAAGGGGCCTAGCTTGGACTATGAAAAACAGTCCCAGACCATTATTCCTCCACCAAACGTCACAGTTGGCATTATGCATTGGGGCAGGTAGCATTTTCCTGGCATCCGCCAAACGCAAATTCATCCGACACTAGGCACTGCACATGGTGATCTTAGGCTTGTACGTGGCTGCTCGGCCATGGAAACCCATTTCATCAAGCTCCCGACGAAACAGTTCTTGTGTTGACGTTGCTTTCAGAGGCAGTTTGGAACTCGGTAGCGAGAGTTGCAACCGAGGACAGACAATTTGCTTCAGCGGTCTCGTTCTGAGAGTTTGTGTGGCCTACCACTTCGCGGCTGAGCTGTTGTTGCTCCTAGACGTTTCAACTTCACAATAACAGCACTTACAGTTGACAAGGGCATCTCTAGCGGGGCAGAAATTTGACAAACTGACTTGTTGGAAAGGTGGCATGCTATGACGGTGCCACATTGAAAGTCACTGAGCTCTTCAGTAAGGTCATTTTACTGCCAATGTTTGTCTATTAGATTGCATGACTGTGTGCTCGATTTTATACAACCGTCAGCAACAAGTGTCGCTGAAATAGCAACTCTACTAATTTGAAGGTGTGCACATACACTATATATACAAAGTATATGGATAATTTAAAAAGCCAGGCACATTTAACAGTTAAGACTATTTATTATCGACCAAATTAAGTTGGGGTTTCTTCTCCTCAATTTTCCTAGACAATTAAGGCAAGGGCTGTTTTCTCGTCTTCTTACTCCGCTGCTGCCTCTGCCGTATTGTTCTCAACATCAATATGCTGGTTAACTTTGCTATTATCCACATTGCAACATGATCTAGTAAAAGGCACTAATTCAACACCTCACTGATGTTTCAGAACCGCGGACAGCAACCGCTATCAAACGTTAGAAAGCACATTTGTTATAAAATAACATTATTTTTTGTGTTACACCATTGTCCTTAACCATATACAAATACAGTACGACATGTCTTAGAGTGATGGACTGTGCCCTTCCCATGGATTAGTCCACTCAGACAGAAACAAATCAGACAGGTGTCTGGTACACTGTTTTTTGTTGTTGTTGCAACTGCTTGACTAAAGAAATCTTGGTCGACCAACAGCCTATCGACCAAACAATCGACTAAATGGGGTCAGCCCTAGTGTCATGAAACAGCACAGACAAGAGCACAGCACAGTAAAGTAAACAGGCCGTCAGAGATTACACAGCCTTTATCAGCTAGCGCCTAAACTTCTCGCAGACTTCACAGTCAGGCTACAGGGTGGGAGACCAACCCAGACTCGGGCCTGAAGCCAGAAGACGCAAACTTCAAAAAGGAGAAGTACTCCGAAATGTGTGCTTGATTTATCTAGGAGACCAATTACAAGAGGGCAGACATATACAGGATTGGCAAGTTTACTGGCTGCAGTCTGCAGCTTTTGTGTAGTAAATGTCACAGATCTATCAATAGAGCAGCAATATTTTCTTGACTGGGATTCCAACGTAGATACATGAAAAATCTTGTGTGTAAAAGAAAATGTTTAAAAATGACTATCAATTTGATAAGTGGGGCCATAACATATTCATGAGAACGCATCAAGTATTAATCCAACCAATGACTTAGTTCATTCATGAATAGCCTACATGAGTAGCCTAGGTTCCTGGTTTACCTTGCTGGCCTGTGGTGTGTTGAGGATATGGACGGTGCTGGGTTTAACACCGTTGGCTTTGCTTCTCTTGTACAGGGCAAAGCGGCTTTTCCTTCTGCCCCGGTCTCCGTTCGGGAGAGAGCCATTGTACCTGTCAGAAAGAAGAGGAGAAAGACGTGAGTGTTCAACATTTCAGACAACGGGAATTAATTGTCCACAAAGGGTGGGTAAACATATGCTTCCAGGAGAGAAAAGGTCTTAGAGAATATGTTACAGAACACACGTCTGGAAATGAATGTGTGATGAATAATAAAATGTGATCTTGGGGTTTTAGAGAAGGGCCATTTCTATCCACTTTCATTAATCCACCACCAGAAATCCCATTCATTTTATTTGTGATATAAGCATCACCTTGGATTATTACCGAGTTATTACATAATGCACTTTAAATGCTTTCCCTGTCTAAGCTAGCCACGATGTAGCTCCAGCTGTTGATCTTTACTAGCCTGTAGCAGAGCAGAGTTTTGAATGTGCGTCAGGTCTCCTGCTGCCCTTTTCAAATCAAAGTTTACTTGTCACGTGTGCCAAATACAACAGGTGTAGACAGTGAAATGCTTACTTACAGGCTCTAACCAATAGTGCGGGAAAAAAGGTATGTATATAGGTGTGTGTGTGTGTGTGTGTGTAGGTAAGTAAAGAAATAGAACAGTAAAAAGACATTTGAAAATAAGAGTAGCAAGGCTATATACAGACACCGGTTAGTCAGGCTTATTGAGGTAGTATGTACATGTAGATATGGTTAAAGTCTATGCATATATGATGAACAGAGAGTAGCAGTAGCGTAAAAGAGGGGTTGGTGGGTGGCGGGACACAATGCAGACAGCCCGGTTAGCCAACGTGTGGGAGCACTGGTTGGTCGGCCCAATTGAGGTAGTATGTACATGAATGTATAGTTAAAGTGACTATGCATATATGATTAACAGAGAGTAGCAGCAGCGTAAAAGAGGGGTTGGGGGGGGCACACAATGCAAATAGTCCGGGTAACCATTTGGTTACCTGTTCAGGCAGCAGTCTTATGGCTTGGGGGTAAAAACTGTTGAGAAGCCTTTTTGTCCTAGAGACTTGGCACTCCGGTACCGCTTGTCATGCAGTAATAGAGAGAACAGTCTATGACTGGGGTGGCTGGGTTCTTTGACAATTTTTAGGGCCTTCCTCTGACGCAGCCTGGTGTAGAGGTCCTGGATGGCAGGCAGCTTTGCCCCAGTGATATACTGGGCCGTACGCACTACCCTCTGTAGTGCCTTGCGGTCGGAGGCCGAGTAGTTGCCGTACCAGGCAGTGATGCAACCAGTCAGGCTGCTCTCGATGTAGCAGCTGTAGAACCTTTTGAGGATCTGAGGACCCATGCCAAATCTTTTTAGTTTCCTGAGGGGGAATAGGTGTTGTCGTGCCCTCTTCACGACTGTCTTGGTGTGTTTGGACCATTCTAATTTGTTGTTGATGTGGACACCAAGGAATTTGAAGCTCTCAACCTGCTCCACTACAGCCCCGTCGATGAGAATGGGGACGTGCTCAGTGCTCCTTTTCCTGTAGTCCACAATCATCTCCTTAGTCTTGGACTGTCCAGACCGGCGAGGCTCTCTGACTCACATGAAGGTTCAACAGCGTAATAGCTCTACCGTATTAGTCACAATAACTTGGAACCTGAACTGTCTGACTCATAAAAACACAGGACAAAATGGCCTCATCATAACAATTGTGTGGTTCACAATTCCATCTTGGTGCACCCTTGTGATGCCCAGTCTCTCAGTCTGCTGTTACTACAAGCCTGGTCTGCCTGGTGAATCGAGACACCCCTTCCAGAACAATTACATCCACCAGCTGGCCCCTACAGCTGGGAAACCCCATGCGCTCCTCCCATCCAACACAGGCCTATCACCCACCCACCCACCCACAATGATTGTGCAAATAAGAGAGTTCAGACTGACACGTAGACTGAGATCACATTATTTCAGAATGAATTGTGTTCACTAAGTAAATCAGTCAACCTCCTTTATTTTAATTAGTGAATGGGCTAAACAACAAACCATTACACTGTAATCCCCAAAGCCCCCTTAATGCAACACTGATGCAACAGCAGCGAGTGATCCCCCCCCTCCATACTCCTCCGTCCTGCCCGGGCCACCTGTCCCCACAGCCAGGCAAACACATGGCCTCAGTCAGAACAGGGTAGAGCTGGTCTGCGCGACACAACCCTCTCACAGGGGAATATGTTATCTCTGCCATCACTGACTGACTGCACACAAGTACGATCAATATGAAACAAGTCACAACCGCAGTGATCAGTCCACAATCAGGCAGGATCAATTGCACTCTTCTTTTAGCCTTCGGCAGCCACCTGTCTCTAAAGCGGTACCAGTCAATACCATTGCCTTTGTACCAGGCGATGTCAGAGAAAGGCCCTAAAAATTCCAAATATTCCAGCCACCCAAATCATATTGTTCTCTCTACTACCGCACGGCAAGCAGGACCGATGCACCATGTCTGGAACCAACAGGACACTGAACTGCTTCTACCCCCATGCAATAAGATGGCTAAAAAGTTAAATAGCTACCCGGACTACAGTGAGATCCAAAAGGTATTGGGACATTGACACATTTTTATTGTTTTGGCTCTGTTCTCCAACACTTTGGATTTGAAATTAAATAATGGACTATGATGTTAGTGTATTTTCATCCATACCTGTTGGATGCATGTTGCCATTTCAGATTATTTTGTACACAAAAATAAATGTTAAATATTGTAGTGTCATTTGGAGTCACTTTTATTGTAAATAAGAATATGTTTCTAAACACTTCTACATTATGTAGACGCTAGTAGGGTTTGGGCAGTATCCAGATGTTCATATCATCCTACTGTCCTCTTATCCCTGGTTTTACAGTATTACCAGTTTAGTACACAAGGGGGCGCCAACAAAATGCATAAAAGCCCATTGGGCATCTATTAGCAGAATGCTAACAAAACTAGCACAAGTAATAGTGAATTTTCATGGAGGCTGCTAGGTAAATAAAACACTTTTTTTATAGCAAAGACATGCAGTCCAGCTCATAAAGTTATACATATATAGGTAGGAGCTAACGAATGTCATTTTTTGTGTTGTGAACCAGAGACATTGAGCAGCCTGTATACACGCTGTGTCTGTATGGAGTCTGGAGTCGCTATGGCAACGGGCCTGCCTGCTCTGCTCGGAGAAGATGGGGAGGAGCAGACGGGCCGAGAACAGAGAGGAGGGCAACAAAAAACAAGGAAATCAAAAGATAGCAGTGGCAGCTGTACAGATAACTCCTTCAAAGAGCTTTGACTTCTCAAACACAGCAGAAAGCCAACAATACGATGCCCCATCACCTTATCTAAGTATGTGGCTGAATTAATAACAAGTTAAACTTCGGGGTCACGTTAAAGCAGAATGGGTTTTTCACACAGGAAAAAAAGATACAACACATAAGAAATATCTTGCTGCGTTTTGTAAACGCAGATCTAAAAATCTTCTTATTGTAATTTCTGCTTGGCATCAGACTCAATTTGTGGTTCAGTTGCACTTCTCCACTTGGTTGAGAATTGACGAACAGGTATTCTATCAGCAGACAGCACTCTGACTGATGTGTAGCCAGACTACATACATGGAGCGGCAGGTAGCCTAGTGGTTAGAGCGTTGGACTAGTAACCGAAAAGTTGTAAGATCAAATCCCCGAGCTGACAAGGTACAAATCTGTCGTTCTGCCCCTGAACAAGGCAGTTAACCCACTGTTCCTAGGCCGTCATTGAAAATAAGAATTTGTTCTTAACTGACTTGCCAAATTGAATAAAGGTAAAATAAATACAAATGTAAAAAAAAAAAATCCAGTAAAATGCAAGATTAACTTTAGGAAATGCAGATGGCTACATTCTTTCTATGATAAACAGAAATATGATGGCCATGCATAGTTTTTTAATTTATTATTGTAAGCTCACTTAGCCTACATGTATGGCTGCCAGCCAAATAGCTTTGCACTTCTGTTGTCATCTGTGAAAGAAAACTATAGTTGCACGTCTCTTATCACTCAATCGAAGCAAAGAAAAACACAAAAAAAGAAAAAACACTTGACTATCAATACAAAACGCGACCCCTGTCAATACACAGCTGGACTCACGTGATCCCACTATCTCCAATTGTGCTATTTACAAACAAAGAAATGACTGGCTCAACTGTTCTGGGGAACTAGAGTAAGCTTCGTAATACGACAGGTGAAATGAAGAACGAAATCTTCATCTCCTAACATATTATACAAATTGACTGCAGGTATTTACTTAAAAAGTAGCTAATAATATAAAAATGTAGTTTCTAAATGTATTGACGCTATTGAAAAACCATCCTGTGGCTATTTTCAAATACCCTGGTATACGGTATACCGCCAAAGCCTAGATGCTACCATGATTAGGGAAAATCATGAATGAATAGTGAATAATGATGAGTGACAAAGTTAGACGCACAAATATCACAGCCCCAAGACACGCTAACCTCTCACCAATACAATAACAGGGGAGGTTAGCATTTTATATCACACCCCCAAGACATGCTAACCTATCACCAATACAATAACAGGGGAGGTTAGCATTTTATATCACACCCCCAAGACATGCTAACCTATCACCAATACAATAACAGGGGAGGTTAGCATTTTATGTCATACCCCCAAGACATGCTAACCTCTCACCAATACAATAACAGGGGAGGTTAACATTGTATATCATACCCCCAAGACATGCTAACCTCTCACCAATACAATAACAGGGGAGGTTAACATTGTATATCATACCCCCAAGACATGCTAACCTCTCACCAATACAATAACAGGGGAGGTTAACATTTTACATCATACCCCCAAGACATGCTAACCTCTCACCAATACAATAACAGGGGAGGTTAACATTTTATATCATACCCCCAAGACATGCTAACCTCTCACCAATACAATAACAGGGGAGGTTAACATTTTATATCATACCCCCAAGACATGCTAACCTCTCACCAATACAATAACAGGGGAGGTTAACATTTTGGGGGTATGATATTTATGCCTCTAATTTCCACACATCATTATCTCTAATCATGGTAGCATCCACATGAATGTAGAAGTGTTTATAAACATTCTATTCACTATAGTCCCGTGTAGCTCAGTTGGTAGAGCATGGTGCTTGCAATGCCAGGGTTGTGGGTTTGATTCCCACAGGGGACCAGTATGAAAAAAAGTATGAAAATGTATGCACTCACTATGTAAGTCACTGGATAAAAGAATCTGCTAAATTACTCAAATGTACTGTAAAAGTGACTTCAAAATGACAATACATAATTTCTATTGGGCACAAAATAATCTGAGAACCAAAACAACCAGCAAATGTGTAGAGTCTCAAGCTTGATGTAGTTGTTGAATGCAAAACCAAATACTTGGAACTTTTTAATACACATAAGTCAATTTGTCCCAATACTTCTGCTCCCCTAAAATGGGGGGGGGGACTATGTACAACAAGTGCTGTCATTTCTAAATGGTTCACCTGATATGGATTAAAATACCCTCAAATGAAAGCTGTCAGTATGTACTTTAACCTCACAGTCATTGTAGAATTTCAAATCCAAAGTGCTGGAGTACAGAACCGAAACAAAAAAAATTGTCACTGTCCCAATAATTTTGGAGTTCACTATGGGCATTGACCAGCCTTTGCATGAATTATTTTTAGACTCATCACATACGCTGCTGCTACTGCTCCTGTTGCCTAGTCACTTTACCCATATGTACATATCTATCTCAATTACTTCATACCCCTGCACATCGACTCGGTACCCTGTGAATACAGCCAAGTTATCGTTACTCATTGTGTATGTATTCCTTGTGTCTTCTATTACTTTTCTATTTCTCTCAACATTGTTGGGATGGGCATTTCACTGTTCGTAAACAACAGGTATAGACTAAGCATGTGACATAAAAGTTGATCTCTCCCTAGCTTGATGCTACTGGGCCATAACATCTCTCCCCCACTCCAGTTAAGCCATTTGGGGTCAGATGGGAAGACTGGACATAAATACCAGTCCATTATCAATCTTTAAGGACAGGAAGTGAAGTATGTAATGTCACCTGGAGCCATCTTCATCGTTGCATTAGCTGGGACAGCATCTGTGCTGTAGCTATTGTAATCCCTTTCTCTTTTGACCTGGCCCAGACAGATAGCGGATTTTGCCTTTGGATAATAGCAGGGATTAGACTAGAGACTGAGCAGCCCAGTTCAACAGCCTTGTCATTCACAGGAAAGAGTCATCTGCACTCCCCTAGTTACTGTGACAGAGTTGGGGGGGCTTTAGGTCACAACCAGTCCAAACTGTGACAATGTACAGCAACATTTCTGGTTCATCCTCAACAGCAGATGTCATCTACAGTTAGTCACCACCCTCCTGTATTGGTGGTTTGGAGGTCTGTGCTCCACCTACCCGGAGAAGTCCCAGTCGAATACAAGCTTCCCTCACAGAGCCGTTCCTAGGAGACTCACAATGCAGTCAATAGCTTCAGTCCCACAGGCACAATGAATAGACAGAGAGGGGACTGAGGAGAGGCAGAGGCTGTATCGTGATCAATCCCTATTTTCATTCCCTAAGACCCACTCACCCAGCCAGCCCGCTGCCAGGCAAAGCATCTATGCCACCACCAGTTTAAGACAAACCCGTGTGAGAATGGCTATTAAAAAACAGGTCTTGTATGCTCTACTTTGCGCCGTTCATCTTTCCCTTGATCCTGACTAGTCTCCCAGTCCCTGCCACTGAAAAACATTCCCACAACATGATGCTGCCACCACCATGCTTCACCGTAGGGATTCAGGCCAAAGAGTTCAATCTTGGTTTTATCCAGTGGTGTAAAGTATTTAAGTAAAAAATACTTTAAAGTACTACTAAAGTAGTTTTTTGGGGTATCTGTACTTTACCATTCATATTTTTTCCTACTTTTACTTCCCTACATGCCTAAAGAAAACAATGCACTTTTTACTCCATACATTTTCCTTGACACCCAAAAGTACTTGTTACATTTTGAAGGCTAAGTAGGACAGTGGTCCAATTCACACACTCAAGAGAACATCCCTGGTCATCCCTACTGCCTCAGATCTGGCGGACTCACTAAACGCACATGCTTCCTTTGTAAATTATGTTGGAATGTTTTAATGTGTCTCTGGTTATCCGCAAATAAATAAATAAAACAAAATGGTGCCGTCTGGTTAGCTTAATTTAAGGAATTTTGGTAATTACATTTACTTTTGATACTTAAGTATATTTTAAACCAAATACTTTTACTCAAGTAGAATTTTACTAGGTGACTTTCACTTGAGTAGTTTTCTATTAAAGCATCTTTACTTTTACTCAAGTATGACAATTGAGTACTTTTTGTACCACTGGTTTTATCAGACCAAAGAATCTTATTTTTCATGGTCTAAGAGTCTTTTAGGTGCCTTTTGGCAAACTGCAGGCTGTCATGTGCCTTTTACTGAGGAGAGCGTTCCGTCTGGTCACTGTACCATAAAGGCCTGATTGGAGGAGTGCTACAGAGATCCTTATGGAAGGTTCCATCTCCACAGAGGAACTCTGGAGCTCTGTCAGAGTGACAATCGGGTTCTTGGTCACCTCTCTGACCAAGGCCCTTCTCCCCCGATTGCTCAGTTTGGCCAGGCAGCCAGCTCTAGGAAGAGTCTTGGTGGTTCCAAACTTCTTCCATTTAAGAATGATGAAGGCCACTGTGTTCTTGGGGACCTTCAATGCTGCAGACATTTTTTGGTACCTTTCCCCAGATCTGTGCTGCGACACAATCCTGTCTCGGAGCTCTACGGACAATTTTTTCGACCTCGTGGCTTGGTTTTTGCTCTGACATGCACTGTCAACTGTGGGACCTTATATAGACAAGTGTGTGCATTTCCAAATAATGTCCAATCAATTTAATTTACCACAGGTGGACTCCAATCAAGTTGTAGAAATATCTCAAGGATGATCAATGGAAACAGGATGCACCTGGGCTCAGTTTCGTGTGTCATAGCAAAGGGTCTGAATACTTCTGTAAATACTTCTGTAAATAAGGTATGTTTTTTTATTTGTAATCAATGTTAAAAAAATGTAAAAACCTGTTTTTGCGTTGTGATTATGGGATATTGTGTGTAGCTCAATTTTGAGTCTCATAGCAAAGGGTCTGAATACTTATATAAAGAAGCTATTTCTGTTATTTTTATTACATGTGCAAATTTTTTTTTGCTTTGTCATTACGGGCTATTGTGTGTAGATTGAGTGAAAACATGTATTTAATCAATTTTAGAATAAGGCTGTAATGTAACAAAATGTGGAAAAAGTCAAGGGGTCTAAATACTTTCCGAATGCACTGTATATTAACAATATCCGTAAATGATACAAAGTTCTATCTTGAAGTGATGGGTAGACCTACAGTAGCTACAGGACAGCAGTTTAAAGCTACAGTCTGGGAATAATGGTCATTTCAATTATGGAACCATTGATTCTATTATTGGATAATATAATGTATAAATGTACACCAAGGTAATTCTTTGTCATGCCTCATTTTAAGAGGCTCAGATGATGACAGGGATCTCAGCAGGGTCAGGCAGCCAGGGAAGACCAGTCTGATGGAGGTGAGGTGGTTTTTTCAGATATAACACTTGTTCTCTCTGTGCAGCAAACACTAGACAAGCCAGATGCTATTTTAAAGCAACAAACCTCCAAAGTTGATTTCCAAACTGTATCAAGGGTTGATAGAGGCTTTTCCCAATGACAAAACATGTCAAACAAAAATGTAAGGAAGAGTTGTTCATTTGTTAGGCAATTGGTTAAAGGTGCAACACAATATTTATTATTGAATTACCTTTGATTTAGCTCAGTCTTATTAATCACAAACATATGTAATAATTATATCTTACCTAGCTTAATGACTGTGGGCATATTTTTACTTTATGTTCTAAATAGAGAAGACATATTGGATTGTGTAAAAATGCAGGAAATTAGCTTTAGATGCCCAAAACCATTCTGGGGGAGGACCCCCAGACCCACGCCACTTCTACAACCAAAGTGGCATCCCTGCTATCATCAATTGGTGCTAAAAGTAGTTTTAGCATCTATGAATGGTAGACCTACTTACTGTATAGCATTTAATGAATAAACGGAACAAACATGTCCACTGGTGTTCTGGATGTTCCCGAAAATATGTCAGTAAGAGATGAATCAAGGAGTCTTACATTCCCTAAATGGCATTTGTATCGATTAAGAACATAGTTGATTACTTTTTTTTCCTGTGGGTAGTGCTCCTGTCAGTTCAAAAAAAAAGTTGTGAGCACTAAAACATTAAAGACTATATTATCGCTGAATCAGTTTACATGAAATGTTTTTTTTATTTTTTAAAAGAGGGTTAAAATTTGGAACGTAGAAGCAGGCCTACGTTAGCCGAAGTCTGAGCCTTCATTAAAGTCGCGTGGAAACACTAGCATACTCTGATGCTATGAGAGATGACTATCACGTAAGCAAAGCAACATGTTTGGAAAAAAGTGAGGATTCGGGGGGATGGGGGAAATCGCCACTTCCGAATTCCTCATCCGCCCTGAATCCAGTCATTACTTGTGAGCAACTTTTATTGGAACAAAAATATACAACACAGGCGCTAAAAGAACACTGTTGCAAGGTTGGGAATTCTGTGATTTACTCATATGTACTATCATCTCAAACCCTTCCACCACAATCTACACATGCATTGTGGGTTACGTTGTAAATAAATAGAACGTTTATACCGTTTCCGAAAAAGTAAATGAAAACAGATAGCTACTAAACCGTTACACATTTCTGATTTGTTGAGTAACGTGGGCGCGTCAAGTTCGCTGTGGCCTCGAACGATAGCAGTGTACATAGGAAAAGTGTGTTTACATATCTTAATCGAAGTAACTAAAGCGTTAATTTTATTCACGGCGAAGATAGCTAACTCCAGTCTGTGTTTTCAGTGCTGGAAAAAAGTTCAGTCACAAACATAGCCTCGACTTCTCCAACTAGCCTACAAATTGTTAGCTAGCTAACTTGTTGACTTTCTAAAATACCAACACTTACATTTAGTAAGTACGGAAGTTTTTCTTCAACTTACCCTAATACTACCAACTCCCCGTATTTTATTGGGTCTTTTGTAGGGGCGCACTGCTCCTCCTGGCTTGGCGAAAACATGAGGGTTCTTGCTTCAATGGACAGCAGGCGCCCCTCGATCTCAATGCACTCTCTCAAATTCAGAGGGAAAAGAACACAAGGAATTCCCTACAAAGAGTGTACGCAACTGCCATTTCACTGTATATCTCGTTGCATAAGTATTTACGACTATATAGAACAGTCTTTCTTTTAAAATTAATGGAACAAAAACGTTGTTTTGTGAGTCCTAGTTAACGCAACTCGGTGGTTCAATCCGCTTTAAAAGCAGATCCAAAAACAGCCAGGAGCAGAGGGTGGACCATACCATTCAGTTGTCCTTTACTTTATATGGGGGTGGGGGGACTTTAGACACATTCCACACTTTTTTAAAAACCCATTTATTGATCAAACACTTTATCGATGTATACTGATATCTTGATTTGATATTGTTTTGTTCATCATTTGATTTCTATAATAATTATTTTGTTAAAGAAATTCTACAAATGACAGACTTCCCTTGTTTGTCTACATCACATGATGGGTATGGCTAGATATGAGGCGGCACCTTCTATTATGTAAACAAAGAGTACAATCTGGAAATTCATAAAGGGATCATAGCTTCCACTTTCCACATCATTTTGAAACAACAGAACGTTCCAAACTCACCGACATAGATGAAACCTGTCCAAATCTGGGCAGGGGGTCCAGGTGGATTCCTATGTTAATATAGCTTTCAGGGTGCAGTATGATTCTTTTAGGCTGGGAGGCGTGCCTGGATGTGTCTGTAAGGGGACCCAGCTAGCAATGAGGACGCGACCCTATTTCCGCGCGCCGGGACTGATTTAATCGGCCCGAATCCGGGTGCCGGGCTTGGACTGACCGGGTGCCGGGCTCGGACTGCCCAGAGTAAGCCAGAACTAAGCCGACACTGCCGGTGTTTTGCCAGAATCCCTCCAGAAGTGTCCTGATGCAAATTCATATTACTATTACCCATCCACCCCACTGATAGTTCTCAATTCAGTTTCATTACACTATAAAAAAATACAAACAGCTGTAAACTAACAACCTTACACAATGACCAAGTAGACATGTACTCATTGTTTTTTTTTTAACTATAAAAAACTGTAAAGATATTACATTTCATACAACAGTACAATGTAGGTAGGTAGTAGGGAACAGAGCCCTGAGCCAAACATCCACAGCAGCAGTGTCCCCTTATACGGTGTCTCCCCAATTATATGTGACATATGAATTGTCTATTTTTTAGGCTCTTCTATATGTTCCTTGTTAATTGATTCCCTATTCGCCAGTCTCTAATCCACTATCTGCTTGCACCTGTTGGGCCTGTTACGGACAGCATCTTCTTAATTTGTTTGTTGTTTGTACAGCACTGATGAAGGCATAACATTCTGAACACATATAATTGGAAAGAGATGTAACATGGTGACCACAAGTAACATGCTGACCACACCACTCGCGTGGCTTGCGCGTCAACGAACGTCTGCATAGCCAGCTACTAAAATAGAACTTAGTTCTATTTGTGATGCTTGACGAGCTGCAAGTCCCACTTCTCCCATCTCCTCATTGTTTTTTAGGAGCATATACCCACGTGGGTGATTGAAAGATGAACTGAGGTCCACAATCCAGACCAGTTGGTGGTGGTAATGCACCTTAAAGTTGGTTGCCAACCGCCATATAAAGTCCAAAGAAGAAGAAGAAGCCTGAAGGAGGAGAGATCACTAGAAACAAACTCAGCCTACCCTTTTATCTGTGGATTAATTGTCAGAGTAGGTAAAATAACAACCCAATGTTTATATCCCAGGACAAATTAGCTAGCAACAGCGAGCTAGCTAGCTAAATTTCCATAAATGTTTAATGCTTTTCGACCTGTCCCCAAATTAATATAGTTGGTTCAGAGTTTGTTTTGATATTTCAACACGCGTGTCCTGATCGCATCTGGTGTGGGTGGACAAAAGCAACATGCGGGCAGACACACGCGAGCGGTGTGGTCAGCATGTAAGGCCGAAACAAATGCTCTGTTACTTTTTTTATTAGCACCTTGCGCTTTCACTTTTTGTATTATTTTGAGCATGGATTAAATTAAGCCTCCTTTGGTTATTCCTTTTCATGGTTTTGAGTGCTAGTACTTTTTGAACTCTACAGATATTTTCTCTCTCACGCACCATCCGCTTTTCATTCTAGCCTGAGCGCAAACCCTCTGACTGGCTTTCTAAACATATTATGACAAATTATTTTTAATGCAGCGTGAAACTGAGCAGACCCAAATTATATCCTCTCGGTTTTGTGTTGAGAGTGAGTGATGAAAATGTAAATACTGTTGGCTGCTGTGACTAACTATGGGGGGCCACAGTGCTGACGGGCCGAATCAGAACATTCTCCCTCTGGTCAAAGACAAAGTCAGCAGTTCTGCCTCAAGTGAATAACACAGAAACTGCATGCTCACTAAAATATACATTAGACACCCAGTCCAAGGCTGCAATTGGTTGGCTATTTATAATGGGGGGAGCTGGGGAAAAGTTCCCTGTTACCTCCAGGAGTGAATATCTCTGACTTACACCTTCCAGCAAGCATCTAGCCTCACTTTAATGTGATTCGCTGTTACCCAATGATGAAATGCCATTCACTGTCAGTCTTACTGAGCTAAAAGTGGCAGCAGCCAAACCAATGTTAAATTAATCTCACATTTTCAACTAGGAAATCCCTCCACTTCCCCTATCCTTTATGTCCAGTCGTTGTCACACCTTTCTGATGAATGTGCCACTTCTACACTTCTGTCTACCACCCTCATCAATACTTGGCTGTCTCTGTTGTTTTCACAAGGCTCTGCTTGGCTAAGTGCCCCATTCCTCCTAACTCTCCATTGTAAATAGCGCATTGAGCCCCCCTTCAGTGGTGTGCTCCACTCTGCTATTACAACCTGTTTGAAGTGGTGTTCAGTTTAAAAGTGCAATAACAGTTAACACAAAAACAAAAAGGTAGTGAGGGCAACCACGGCGGTGTAATGCATCACCAAAAATAGTGACAACTTGATGTTATTTTTGATGTACCAATCCTGTCTATTCATCTGTAAGTAATACAAACAAACAAAAATAAAAATAAAATAAAAAACAAACAAACAAAAAATGTAAGAAAAAAAATATTAATAATATCAAAATACAAAAAAACGAAGTAATACAACAACCCCCTTTAAACCATGGCATTTGTTGGTTACGTTCATGGTTCTCCATATCAGTCCATTAATACTACTGTTACTACAGACAAACCTCTATGTCTGTCTGTATATTAGGATCAAGTTGCTTGTGCTATATACCCCAACTTTCTTCCTCTCAGGCTAGTCTTAACAGCCTGGGGTATAATAACTACAGCCCTTTTGTGTGAGACAGTCTTTGTCCCCCCATTTCATAGAGAGGGTATTGTCTGTTTAAAAGAGCACCATGAGACTCCCTTTCAATAACCCCCCCCATCCCCACCACCAAACATACACAAGCCCAAACACAAAGCGGGGAGATCAAAAGCTCTCTAGCACATACCACACTGATGGGGAGCAGATGCAGAGAGAGCTGCTCTGTGGAGGTGGGTCTTGCTTGAGTGTGTGTGCGTGTGTACAAAGTCAGATGTTTCTTGGTAATAGGCATGGAACAGAGACTCAATGGAACAAATTGCACAATGGTGACTAACTGTATGAGCCATGATGACGTATTGAAGACAAAGCTCCTATTTTCCTTCCTAGTTCCTCCATGCCCTCCCCCTGCAGCCTCCTCTACATCAGGAGTGGTCAAGTTCCCTGGACGTCTTAGACTGTGAGAGAGAGTGTGTACATGTGTTAAGAACTTGTGGGAATGGGATGTGATTGTAGAGTACTATTTCGGTGACAGCTACATAAACTTCACATGGAACTAATTTAAACTACTTCTCCTCTCATATATTTTTGTTATTTATTTCACCTTTATTTAACTAGGTAGGCTAGTTGAGAACAAGTTCTCATTTGCAACTGCGACCTGGCCAAGATAAAGCAAAGCAGTTCGACACATACAACACAGAGTTACACATGGAATAAACAAACATAGAGTCAATAATACAGTAGAAAAAGTCAATATACAGTATGTGCAAATGAGGTAGGAAAAGTGAGGTAAGGCAATAAATAGGCCATGGTGGCGAAGTAATTACAACATAGCAATTAAACATTGGAATGGTAGATGTGCAGAATATATATTCTGCACATCTACCATTCCAATATATATATATATATATATATGAATGTGCAAGTAGAGGTACTGGGGTGCAAAGGAGCAAAATAAATAAATACAGTATGAGGATGAGGTACTTGGATGGGCTATTTACAGATGGGCTATGTACAGGTGCAGTAATCTGTGAGCTGCTCTGACAGCTGGTGCTTAAAGCTAGTGAGGGAGATATGAGTCTCCAGCTTCAGTGTTTTTTGCAGTTCATTCCAGTCATTGGCAGCAGAGAACTGGAAGGAAAGGCAGCCAAAGGAAGAATTGGCTTTGGGGGTGACCAGTGAGATATACCTGCTGGAGCGCGTGCTACGGGTGGGTGCTGCTATGGTGACCAGTGAGCTGAGATAAGGCGGGGCTTTACCTAGCAGAGACTTGTAGATGACCTGGAGTCAGGGGGTTTGGCGACGAGTATGAAGTGAGGGCCAGCCAACGAAAGCGTACAGGTCGCAGTGGTGGGTAGCATGTGGGGCTTTGGTGACAAAACGGATGGCACTGTGATAGACTGACATTTTGTTGAGTAGAGTGTTGGAGGCTATTTTGTAAATGACATCGCCGAAGTCGAGGATCAGTAGGAGGGTCAGTTTTACAAGGGTATGTTTGGCAGCATTAGTGAAGGATGCTTTGTTGTGAAATAGGAAGCCGATTCTAGATTTAATTTTGGATTGGAGATACTTAATGTGAGTCTGAAAGGAGAGATTACAGTCTAACCAGACACCTAGGTATTTGTAGTTGTCCACATATTCAAAGTCAGAAACGTCCAGAGTAGTGATGCTGGACGGGCGGGCAGGTGTGGGCAGCGATCGGTTGAAGAGCATGCGTTTAGTTTTACTTGCATTTAAGACCAGTTGGAGGCCACGGAAGGAGAGCTGTATGGCATTGAAGCTCGTCTGGAGGTTAGTTAACATAGTGTCCAAAGAAGGGCCAGAGGTATACAGAATGGTGTCGTCTGCGTAGAGGTGGATCTGAGAATCACCAGCAGCAAGAGCGACATCATTGATGTATACAGAGAAGAGAGTCGGCCTGAGAATTGAACCCTGTGGCACCCCCATAGAGACTTCCAGAGGTCCGGACAACAGGCCCTCCGATTTGACACACTGAACTCTATCAGATAAGTAGTTGGTGAACCAGGGGTGAACCCCGATAAGGATACGGTGATTGACAGAGTCGAAAGCCTTGGCCAGATCGATAAATACGGCTGCACAGTGGGCATAAGGGCATATATGGGCATAAGACTTTCAAGAACAGACTAGTCATTATTTAAACTGAGTGAGATATACTTCACAGGACAATGCATGTGTGTGAGAAATCTAGAGACTGGATTCCTGGAGATCTGCATCATAGGAAAGTGAAGCAACTATGTTTATTAAGGTGTTTGACAGAGGCACTGATGTACGGTCCTGTATCATATCAGGGTAGAGGGGTATGCTGAGGTTATGGTGTGGTGCCTGTTTTGTCGCTAGCTAGGTCTCCATGATGGCTAAGGCCCTTAATCAGCTGACTGCAGCATGACAGTGGGAGAATTTTAGGAATGTGCTGATCCTGTCCTTCTTTCGCCCCTGACCCGTGCTGAACAAAAGTCCTGTTATTCTTCAGTCCTGAAGGACCACATGCAGGTGTACAGGTGACAAGCGCAGAGCAACGAGTGTACTACATTGACTCACACACATGTCAATTCCTCTATGATCATGCCATTTTAGAACTGGTGTTTCCTCTCCGTCTTAGCTAAGGTAAAGTCGGAAACAAACACTCAAGGCTAATTCTTAACTACAGTATATGGGAAAGGGATACCTAGTCATTCAACCGGAATGTGTCTTCAGCATTTAACACAACCCCTCTGAATCATCTGAATGTGGTCAGAAGTATGTGCCAGAGTTGCGATGTTCTCCCTCCCTAACATGTTGAACTCCACCGGGAATGGGAGGTAAAAGCAGGATATGTAATTCACTGATCCACTGCTTGTACAGCTGCCAGTGACAAACCTGATAGAATTTCCAGTTGTAAAGTTTCCAGATAACAGTAGGGGGCAGTTGTCCTTCTTGGCGATCCATTATGTCGTCACTAGTTACCACAGCCACAAAGTCATTATTCTAGCTAAACCCCACCTATTTATACCATTTCAGCCCACATGATGAATCAACATGTTGCACAATGTTTTGCAAGAATGCGGAATTAACCGGTTGAGTAACGTTTCCGGGTCACAAAGTTTCATAATTGAGGCATCATGCTAACACACCATAATCACACGAATACCCTCCTGTGTCCTAAAATTACTCACCACATGACAGAAACATGTTTGTCTTGAAAGGGGAGGCCAGCCTTACATTATTCTATTTATTAGTCATGCACTCCTTAGAATGTTGGGCATCAGCGTAAAAACTGAGCAGAGTTAATGGCCTTCCATTTGTTTAGTTAGGGTCTAAATTAAATTGAATGCCTCATTGTGGAGATACATGTTCATCTAGCCGAAAAGTTAACCCCTAGACTGCCTGATGGCTCTTCATAGGTCTGAAAGTATCCGATAGATGAAAGCAACGACAAAAGCTTCCCTCAACCCTCAGGTAGGCACTACATTTCAAGATGGTTTCTAGATGTGGTGAGGGGTTGATTTTGTAAGTGTAGGATGGACAAAATTGCAATGAACAAGGCCCCATCTTTGCTCTTAAAAAGCAGAGAAAAGGTCTGGGAGATTGGTGCCCCACAGTGGTATAGTAAAGAAAGTGCAGTCAACACAAGCAGAACTGAAGACAGGACACGAAGCAGATTTTTCAAGCATCCCTTTTACTAACGATCACCTGTTACAAAAAACCCCCCGAAATATTCAGTGTTAATGAAATTACCAACAATATAGCGAGCGTTGATTACAGATATGGGATTCCTCTAATAGTTACAGAAGGATTAAAAACCTCAGCTCAGTAGACCTGTCGTTCTGCTCCCACAGCGAGGCAGGGCCACAGCCTCCCTCCTACTGGCTCTGCACTTAGACTTCCTCTACGGATCTCCATGGTTACAGTTGCTTAGTGTCCCATCTGACATGCTGGGACCCTCCCCTATCCCCTTGCCCTCCCTCCCAATACCCAGCCAAAGTATGCATGTACAGTAGCTATGTATTCATGAATCAACACATGTACAGTACGTGTTTGAGTTGTCAGGACAGGAGTCAAAGAGATCAACAATTGTCGTGTACAGTCAGCAGGTCCTAACAGTTACTTTTTTAAACAATATATTTTTCCTTTAACTTAAAAAGGACAAACAACCCAAAGTTCATTTTGGAATCCACTTCATCGCCCTCTTGACAAAGAAAACTAACAGAGAAATACGATATATTCAAAGCGTTCCATTGAAAAAAAGGGGGTACTAAACAGGGGGGGGGGGGGGTGCCACACAGTCAATGTGTAGGATGCCTTTAGTTCTGGCTGTGCCGTTGGGATCATGAGGAATGTGGTGGGACTTTGCAGTAGTAAGGTCTGGTTTGGTGTTCGGCGTGTTTGTAGTTTGAGGGAGCCCCTCTGCTCTGGGGCCCAGCCAGGTCTCTCCCTGACCCTGCTGAGGAGGAGCAGGTGGGGGTCAGAGGTTATAGGTCAGCGCTGGGCATGGGGTCAGCAAGAGGCTGCCTACAGTACAGGTGAAAGGGAAAGCGAGGAGTGTAGCAGGAGAGGATGAGAGTGCATGATAGGAGAGGTAGAGGTGGAGAGGTTTTCTCTGTACAGAGGGTCCATCCTCCCCTCCCTATACTTCAGGCGAGTCTGATTCCTGCAAGAAAGCACAGTTCAATATCTCTTTAGAGTTACAACGAAGACTTACATGCCAGTTATACCCTCCATTTATTGTAAATTGACTCCTATATTTCAAAGCCTTCTTTTGATTGCTGTGTTATCCAATGTCCTACCGCCTCTTGTCCCTTGGTGAGTTGCCGGTTGACAGCCAGCAGCAGCTGCTGCAGTTCCCTAACAGTTTGGTTTAGGCCTGCCGTCTTCTTCTCCTTCCTGTCAATCTCCTCCTGAGGGACATAGTGACAGTTTAGTTACCCCCCCCTCTGGTCACTTTCAATATAACTACACCTACTGGTCAATAAAACTACCCCTAGGTAAAGACTGGTTACATTTAATATACAACTACAATACCACGGGGGGCCAGTACAAAAATGCATGAAATGAAATGTATGCATTCACTACTGTAAGTCGCTCTGGATAAGAGCGTCAGCTAAATGACTAAAATGTAAATGTAAAACTACAACTACTCATAGCTACCTGTGTTTTTAGCATGAATGTACACTACCTACATCATATGTGTGACTGACTTCAAAACAAATATTTAAAATAAAAAAAATCCACCCAGCCACAAAGTTCCCCTTTCCCTCCAGTAATTCTTACGTGTGATGAGAGGTTGCTGTTCTCTATCAGGTCACCCTGGCCAGTCTCTTTGCAGATCTCCTCCTGGATCATGTCCAGAGACTGCTGGGCCTGTGGTAGAGCAGGATGGGGGAAATTACAAGAAACATTTAAGCTTACATTTCAGGTAATATAAGTGTGTTCAACACATCCACGTATTCAACTGTTCAGAGTGTATTTAGCTCCTAGTGTTTCATTCTAGACTTGGGACTGGTAACAAACTATTTCTCTAAGAACAATGTACATCCAAACCTAAACTTAACATAGTCCAATCCTGAGGGGCTGTCTTACCTTATAGAGATTCCCAGCCACCTTCTGCCTCTCACGCTCCTCGGTCTCCAGTTTAGACCGAGTCTCAGTCAGCTGGGTCTTCAGCTGCAACCAAACACCAGAGAGACGAGACACTTAACACATGACAATGACCGTTCCACTCCTGATAAAATCTGATCTCAAACTGTTTGGAGGGGGGAATTTGCATATACACAAGGTGATATATTTGTATATTTCTACACCAATACTTTTTTCACTTAGCTTTTAGAGCAGTCGAGGTAGACATGTAGCTATATCTACTAAACTAATAATAATTAGCGAGACACTGACAAAGAGTTCTTTATTTTTTTGAATGCATTGTCAAATGAAAAACCATTAAATGTTCAGGTATCCTTGAAGGCATTCACAGACAGAAGGGTGGCAAGACAAGAGATAGACGTGAAAACAGAGACAGACGTTGAAAATGTTTCAACTGCGTTTCGAGGCAAATTACGGACAATATGATGTGTGTGCGTGCAGTTGAAGGCATAGAATGTATCCCCAAAGATGGCCGACATGGAGAAGCTCATTGGCCTGTACAGGAGTAGCAGAAAGCCACCGTAAGCCTTTAAGTGGTAGTGATGGGATAGTGCAGGGGTATTCAACTCTTACTCTATGAGGTCTGGAGCCTGCTGGTTTTCTGTTCTACCTGATAATTGCACCCACCTAAATCAGTCCCTGACAACAGGAGAACAAGGGGGGGGGATACAATAGCTCAGTCTATCGTTATATTCTTAGTGTAACTGCCTCCTAAAAAGCTAAGAAAACCCACCTTACACATGCATATAAAAACAGCTTAGCCTGTTGTATTTAAGCTTATATCACTACTGTATCCAGAGGTTGTAGAAAGATGGAATGATACCCAAAGGACATTGAGAACCTTTATTCTCCAGGCAGGTGATGACCCCAGAGATAACGTTGGGTGGTGGTGGTGAAGTAGGGAGGGACAGGTTACGGGAGCTCTACCTATATGGGTGAGCAAGGCTTACCAAATTCAACTCCTCATTCTGCCTGACTGCTTCTGTATAAGCGCCATCAAGTTAGCTCTGCAGTTCAGTCAACAGATCTTTAAACTGAAATGAAGTGTGAGATGTTTTTAACGAGCGGTTGTGGGACCCGGGGAAACAACGCTACACAGCTGAAGCAAGGGAACGGCTTGGGTGATCGGCTACAAGTGTCCTAGTAGTGAATTAGGGTGTGAGTGTCCTAGTAGAGAATTAGGGTGTGAGTGTAATAGCATCTAAAGCTGTTTAGGAGAGTTCGATTGTTCTAGATCTGACCAATGATCTACAACGACCTAGATAAAATACTCTCACTCTCTGGAGAAACTTGTGATGATATGAATGAATGCAGCTGGAATGTTTCTGTTCTGTGTGCCTGCAAAGGGACTCCATTGATTTAACAGGAAACAACTAGAAAAACATGAAGTGCTGTAAGTTACTGTGTGAAGTTCGCAAACCCTCTAAAACAGAGCATTCTACAATGAAAAATGTGTGTTGTGTGTATGAATGTAATGTCCAACTGTTGCATGTACTAACACAATGGTGGATACCACAAACAGTAAACAAAGAGACATGCTCCATAAACATATAGTAAGTACAGTAACACCCATAAACAATGCAGAGGGGAATGACTACATTTGCATTTTATCAGACACTCTTATCCAGAGTAATTAGGGTTAAGTGCCATGCTTAAGGGCACAGAGACTTTTCACCTAGTCATCTCGGGGATTCCAACCAACAACCTTTTGGTTACTGGTCCAACGCTCTTAACCACTAGGCTACCTGCCGCCCAATGACTATATAGATGGATAACCACTATGACATGACCGAGTATGACAGGAAGTTGAGTCAGCTCACCTCGCTGACCTCCGTCACATAGGTGGCGCTCTCGTACTCTGCTCTCTCCAGCTCAGACTCAAGGTACTGCTTGTCTCTTCTCAACTATGGACGAACAAAATACTGCATTTTTAGCTATATATGAAAATCAATTAAAGTGAATGAGTCAACTGATGTAAAGTGCCTAAATAATACAATTGCTGAGCGGTATGTAAAGTGTTAAACTGAAGGACTGACGTTGTCCAGCTCCCCGAGGTCGCTCATTCTGTCCACCTCCTGCTCCAGTGTTGCCACTTTCACACTCATCTAGGAAAGAAAGGGCAGGAGAGTGACTATAAGCACCACACCAGAGGATGCTGGTGGAAGGAGCTATAGGAGGTCATTGTAATGGCGGGAATGAAGGAACTGAGTCAAACGTGGTTTCCATGCATTTGATGCTGTCCCATTTATTCCATTCCAGCCTTACAATGAGCCCATCCTCCTATAGCTCTTCCCACCAGCCTCCACTGCACCCCACATACCAATGATATTGTTAAAAGTGCAATAAACACAACTTGAGGTTAATTGAATGTTCTTCAGTGTTCACCTCTTTCAGCTCTGTCTGTGACAGATTCAGCTTCACCTTCCAGCGAGACTCCTCCTGCTCCACACTGCTCTGGAGGCGCTGCAGGATACCCTCCTGTGGACAGTAGAGGGTATTACAGGTTAGTTTCATAGCCTCATGACACATTTTTTACGTAATCTACAGGACACTGAGAGAGCGTCGCCTCACCGTCTCAGCCAACACTTTCTTGTATGTCTCACAATCTTTCTGTAGAACCTTCTGGGTCTCTTCTGATTCCTTCAGCTTATCAGCCAATATCTGGTGAACAGAACAGCTCTGGTTTCACTTCTTTCCACCTCAGTTCTCAGACATTTTAAAACATACAAGTATTTTTTATAGGAAACCTTGGTGTCCTCTGAGCCCCCTGGAGCTGGAGGTCTGGGCTCTGCTGCTAGGGTCACCTCTGCTGCCGGGGCCTCTTTCACTGCAGTCTCAAACCTCTGCAGCCACTCCTGGTGGTTCTGAGAGATACACAACAATAGACCATGTGGAACAGATTAACTTAGAATTTAATATCACATCATGTGGTTCTCTGAAGCTCAGTTGGTAGAGCATGGCTCTTGCAACGCCAGTATAGTGGGTTCAATTCCCGGGACACCCATACGTAAAACGTATGCATGCATGACAGTCGCTTTGGGTAAAAGTGTTTGCTAAATGGCATATTATATACTGTATTATGTGAGACCTTACATGTTCAGTGGGAAGAGGCACGTTGGGTAGCAGTCTGTGCAAAACATCTCGACACTCTACCTGAGCTGTCTCCAGGGCTGTCTGGTGCTCCTGAAGAGGTAGAGAGGGAGAAGGAGGAAGAGAAAAGGGGACGTTCAACATGGACTACACTCAGGGCTCTCTCTCCCCCCCCCACACACACACACACGCCACACACGACAGCTGTGCAGGGAAACAGCCAACACCTCAAATCGCTACCTCTGCTCGCTTGGTTTCACCCCTCCCATCTCAGAGTGCATACAGGAGCATGGCCTGTGACAAACGCAACTCCCTCTCGACGACACTCCAGTGTAACAAACAGCGGCTCAATTATTTAGTGTGCTTCAAGCAAGTATTCATCCACCCCAGTGTTCAGCAGCCACACCACCACGAGACGAGTTCATTAAGTTTAGACCCTGCTCTGCTCTCCTCAGGTTCACAAAGTTCACATTGGTCTCCTTTCAAGGAGGAACATGTTACTCACTCTTGTTCACTCAGTTGCAGTAATGCCCCGGAGGAGCTAACATTTTTCCCATGGAGCACCACACGTTCTTCCATTATGAAGAACCACCAAACAAAACACACTACGTTGGTACCATTAATCACACTAGCTGCACAGGGCTCGAAACTCTCAGGAGGAGAGAGATGTCTTGTATAACCCATCTTACCCTCCGATGGAGTGAGTCCTGTAAGGGACCGCTGGCGCAGTCACCTCTACTCTCATTAACACCTTGTGTTGTAAGGGGAAAGGGATCTACGCTGTGACATATGCTTTGGATTGTGTATGAGCATGCATTTTCCTGAGCGCACACAACAGGTGTCCAGGAACTCCTACACGCAGCTTAAATGAAGGCCATTTTTACTGTACCAAGATGGCCGAGAGCAGCTGCTGGGAAAATCAGTTCACTATGTACCCGGTCTGCTTTATGGACATGAGGAGCGAGTCACTAGGGGTTAGAACTGTGGCAAAAATATACCGAGCCCCCACAACTGTTTATAGTAGGAGAGCAATCTGTTAGTCTATGGTTTATTAGTGGGTCCCTAAATACACACGGCTAAGCAAAGGGTCATGGCAGATCATATTCTCACTGATGAAGAAGACTAGAAAAACCCCTAGGAAACAGCTGGGTGGATATTAACAGCAGCTACAGCAGAAGACCATGTGCCAATATTACTGTCTGCTTTCTACACTAAACTAAAATATAAAAAGCAACACGTAAAATGTTGGTCCCATATTTCATGAGCTGAAATAAAAGATCAAGAACAAAATAGCGTATTTCTCGCATATCTGCACAAATCTCTGCAGTTGTCACACAATACGTTACAGATGCCAAAAGTTTTGAGGGAGCGTGCAATTGGCATGCTGACTGCAGGAATGTCCACCAGAGCTGTTGCCATGGAATTGAATGCTCATTTCTCTACCGTAGGCCGCCTCCAACGTCATTTGAGAGAATTTGACAGTACGTCCAACCGGCTTCACAATCGCAGACCACGTGTATGGCATCGTGTGGGCGAGCAGTTTGCTGATGTCAGTGTTGTGAACAGAGTGCCCCATGGTGGTGGTGGGGTTATGGGCAGGCATAAGCTACGGACAACAAACAGAATTGCACTGTATCAATGGCAATTTGAATGCACAGAGATGCCGTGACGAGTTCCCGAGGTCCATTGTCGTGCCATTCATCCGCCGCCATCACCTCATGTTTCTTCAGCATTACAATGCACGGCCGCATATCGCAAGGGTCTGTACACAATTCCTGGAAGCTGAAAATGTTCCAGTTCTTCCTTGGCCTGCATACTCACCAGACATGTCACCCATTGAGCAGGTTTGGGATGCTCTGGATCGACGTGTATGACAGTATGTTCCAGTTCCCGCCAATATCCAGCAACTACGCTCAGTGGGACAACATTCCACAGGCCACAATCAACAGCCTGATCAACTCTATGCAAAGGAGATGTGTCACACTGCATGAGGCAAATGGTGGTCACACCAGATATTAACTGGTTCTGATCCACACCCCTACCTTTTTTTTTTAAGGTACAGCATGTGACCAACAGATGCACATCTGTATTCCCATTCTCATATGAAATCCATAGATTAGAGCCTCATTTATTTATTTCAATTGGTGTAAAGTATTTAAGTAAAAATACTTTAAAGTACTAAAGTGTTTTTTTTTGTAGATCTGTACTTTATATTTGACAACTTTTACCTAACTATATTCCTAAATAAAAGGATGCAATTTTTACGCCATACATTTTCCCTGGTCCAATTCACACACTTATCAAGAGAATGCCCCTGGTCATCCCCACTGCCTCTGATCTGGCGGAGTCACTAAATACACATGCTTTGTTCGTAAATGTGTTTGAGTGTTGGAGTGTACCCTTGGCTATCAGTAAATAAAATAAAATTGTGTCTACTGGTTTGCTTAATATAAGGAACTTGAAATGATTCATACTTTTGATACTTAAGTATATTTTACTCAAGTAGTATTTACTGGGTGAGTTTTACTTGAGTCATTTTCAATTAAGGCATCTTTACTTTTACTCAAGTATGACAATTGGGTACTTTTTCCACCACTGCTGATTTTAAATTGTGGCATGCTGTGTTTATATTTTTGTTCAGTATATAAGTCAATGCAGTAAGGTGGTGGCGTACACAAATTGAAAGATTTCTGTATGTTGATCAATAGTATCACTGTTATTTTATCATGTTTTCAAAAAAGATTTTACACAAAATAATGATGTTGACTGATTGCACATATTCTGGACGGCAATTCTGCAGGATCAAATGGAACACATGCAGAATTGGGGAAAGGAAATGAGAGAAGCACATAGCAGGAAATGAGAGGAGCATCACGAAGATCATGGATCTCAAACTCATTATGACCATCCAGCTACATGAAATCTGGAGTCAGTCACAGCACACTCATTTTCAATTCCCAGTTTTTCTTTGTACTGGAATTTAGGTAGTTATATAACTGTACAAGTAAAGCAGATTCTAGTGCAGAATAGCAAGCAGAACTCAAGAACAGGAGTGGTAAAGTTCTACATAAAATTCATTAGTCTTTCTGAAATTCCTGAGGGGAATAGCTAATGGAGACAATTATTCAGGGCCAGAGTGCAGAAAGAGGGGAGAAATCAGTATGCAGCAGCATATGTATGAATGATGGAGTAACCTCACTGGTCGATTATGGCAATAGCTGTTTGGGGATGAATCAGGTTTTCAATCTAGAGTGAAGCAGACTGGAAGCAGCGTCCGAACCTTGAGGGCTTTGCCAAGTTTCCCCTGAAGCATGGACTCGGTGGCTGCCAGAGCCTCCATAGCGCTCCAGTTTTTCACCCGAAGCTCCTGGTCAGTTTCAAGAGAGATACGACTTTCAGTTCAGCCTCAGGGAAAAGTATGCAGTGACCCACAAACACAATTCATATAGGGACGAACAGAGAACCATTAGCTAATACTATTTTCTACTCTCCTTTTCTGTACAGCTGTCCTGTCCTATCCTGTTTCTGAGTGTAGGTTTAAAAGAAAATCCTCACTGTACTTTACCTGTAAACCAGTCTAAGGGTCAAGCGCAGCTTAACATGAGCTGCCCATCTAACGATTGAGTCTTTAAAAAGGATCGGCCACTAAATTGTATCGGCAAAAACAAACAGTGAAACGGTTTGTCACTCAGTAGAGGTCTTTGGGATAGACACTGAAAGAATATGAAGAATGAGAGCTGCAGCTCACTGCCAAAAAAGTAAAATGTACCTAGATAGGAAAAGCCAAATCACATTATATAGAGCTAGTCAACAAGGTAGCTCTCGGTCTCTGTAAAACAAGGCTGTTGTTATACTGTGGAAACAGAAATAGGGACTCCTTGTAAACATGGCCAAGAACAGAGCAGAGTAGACTGACAGCCCTTAGCTATGATGTTTGATTGTAGAAAGCCTTAGCCAACATAAGCATGGAATTTCAAATTAACAGAACTAAAATGTAATGGTAGAGAAATCATTGACTTGAATAATTTCAAGTAGCTTTATTAATTTCATTCATAGTCTGTGACAAAATGCAATTTATCCACTTGGGAAAATGAATAGAGTGAGATTACTCATTTGAAGCAGAGGTGCACAGGACTGCAGATGCATGGGTAGAGTGACATAACTGAGAGGTGTGGTTTAGGGCAGTGGTTCTCAAACCTCTCCTCAGGGACCCCTCAGAAATCACAATTTTGGTGTAGCCCTTTTCTAACTCATCTGATTCACCTAGTCTTGATAATTAGTTGACAAGTTGAATCAGGTGTGTTAGCTCCAGAATAGTTGAAATGCATAGAATGGCTGGGGGGTCCCTGAGGAAGGGTTTGAGAACCCCTGGTTCAGCAGAGTATATACAGGATGAGGTCTGCAGATGTATGTCAGGGCTAGACTGGAGAGGTAGGTAGTGTGGGTGTGGGCTGGGGAAGCAGCAGGACTGTCTGCAGCACAGGACGGGACACCTACGTTGTTCTTGCTCCTGTGAAGCTCCAGGGACTCCCTCATCTTAGCCAGCTCTCCCTGGAGATCAGACACCTGCTTCTCCTTCTCTGCCAACCTGGAGGACAGAACACCACCACACATACATTACCAAGCATAACGCTGCTGGATAGCCCCATGCCAAGGGACACCTACTGTATACTGAAGGGAATTCTGTGAAGTATTGCTGTTACTCACGCTGTCAGCAGTTCCGGGCTTGGGGCCTCTGTGTGGGTCAGCTAGAACAAGAAGTAAGTTACTTAACTTGTTATTCTTCACCCTCTCCCATTCAGCCAATACAGATGACTAATGAACTGTTTCCACCTCTTCCCTCACCTGTTGTAGTTCCTGCACCTTGTCGCTCACCTCCTTGGCCCTCGCCTCCAACTCACTCTGTAGGGTCTGGATCTCCTGGTCCTTAGCAACAAGCCTGCAACAAAGTGTGTGTCAGTCTAATTTCTCAGGGTACAATGCCATTAATCGAGTAGGAAAGAGTAGTACAATAGGCTTAAGGATAGTACAGTAGGCTTACTGTGTCTGTAGTTCTAGGAGCTGGTTTCTGGCACTGGTGGTGTCCTCAGCCTCCTTCTGTCTCAGCTGCTCCAGCCCCACCACCTGCTGCTCCAGAGACTGCAGGGTCAACAAACACAGGGTCACACCAAACACCCAGCAGGGAGACACAGCACAGTCTAGAACCAATACAGTAACATTGGGAAAAGTCTAAACCCATTCCAATAAAGCCCTTAACTTGAATTTTGAGAGAGAGAGAGTGAGTGAGAGAGACTATGAACACACACCTCAATGGTCATCCCATTGCTGGAGTCACTCGCCTGTGCTGCCTGTAGGCTCTCCTCCATTGACTTAATCTGCTCATCTTTCTCTTGGATCCTTGAAACACAGAACAACAAAACTTGGCGAACACAGAACAAATTGTCCATGAATATGGCAAGCTGTTTCATAGCAGTTGCTAGGGAAAAATAGGTATTTTCATTGACTTACTTGCTCTGTAGTGCGTCCACTATCGAATCGGACAATTTCTGAGAGTAGGAAAAGACAAGAGGGAGAATCCATGAGGGAACGGAGTTGAGACTATCAAAATAAAAAGAGACAGCAGATCCGTGTGGGGGGAAAAAAGTGTGCGTAACATACCTGTTCAGTAGTCTGAAGCTTTAAAGCCACCATCTCTTGTTTCAAAACCTCCTTCTCTTCTCTTACAGTCTGACCGAGAAAGCAATTTGATTTCAAACACTTCAACATCATTTTTGTTTACAAAATGCACGATCAAAACTGTGTTTATCTGGTGGGGTGATCAAGCTCATTCCCCTGAACACTGCTCACCTTCAATTCCTCCTCCTTATTGGCCACCTCAATCAGCCCCATCTTCAGCAGGTCCTCCACAGTCTTGATGTTCTCCTCCCGCTCTTGGAAACTGTGTGTGGCGGTGGGGGGGGGGGGGGAGACAACAACACAAAGAGACATAGTGAGACAGGGTCAATGTGAAGTATAACATTGTTTTCTGGTGTGGTCTTAATGCTCTCCGTTCTCACATACCTCCTCTGGAACTGGTCCAAGGCCAGCTGAGAAGCAGTCTAGATGGGGAGAGAGGGTGTGTCAGAGAGTTATGCATACTGAGGAACTGGTAGATCACAGCAGGAGTTCCATCTAAGAAAACAGGTGTGTTTCACTTCTGACCTGTTCAGAAATCTGAGCCTGCAGATTCTGGAGCTCTACCTTCAGTGACATGTTCTCATTGTGCATGGCCTGTGGAGGAGAGAGGAGGGTGAGGGCAGGAAGCCCAGATTCAACAACATTCATCTCACACAAAGGAGATATCACTATTCATTTGACAGTGTGCATGTAGGTCTACAGTAGTTTGATAATATCTTTATCCTAATGACCATTTTCAGCTAATTTACTTTGTTTTAATGAACAAAGGCGGCCCAGAGGGCTTATCATAGTTCTGTTTTATAACTGTACTAGCTACTATGCTTCACAAATAAATAACTTCCATGTATAGTAAGCCAACAAATCAATCCACTGTACTGTGAGCAGCATTCCTACAGCTCAACACATTCCATCCGGTTAACAGACCGTATTTTACAGAGCTGGTGTAATAATGGGGGTTTAGACAGTATTACAGAGTATTACTGGAGGTACCTGCATGTTAGTTTCCCTGCTGGCGCCACTGCTCCTCTCACCATTCAGGGAGTCCTCCAGACTCTTCCTCTGCAGTTCCTTCTCAGCCAGCCTGGACACAACCACACAGGGCAAGAGTCAGCAACACAACCCATATGACAGGGACAAGAGTCAGAGAGGACATTATATGGAACAGACGGACATTCAAGGATCAGGCTACACAGATGTGCAAGTGGGCTGGGGAAACACTTACAGCTTCTGTAGCTCCTCAAAGTGGGATACAGTAGTGGCCTGAAAGAGGGAAGACAGTGGTCACAACACACTCACATATACAGTACCAGTCAAAAAGGTTGGACACACCTACTCATTCAAGGGTTTTTCTTTATCTTTTACTATTTTCTACATTGTAGAATAATAGTAAAGGCATCAAATTATGAAATAACACATATGGAATTATGTAGTAACCAAAAAAAAGTGTTAAATAAATCAAAATATATTTTATATTTGGGATTCTTCAAAGTAGCCACCCTTTGCCTTGATGACAGCTTTGCACACTCTTGGCATTCTCTCAACCAGCTTCATGAGGTAGTCACCTGGAATGTATTTCAATTAACAGGTGTGCCTTGTTAAAAGTTAAATAGTGGAATTACTTTCCTTCTTAATGCGTTTGAGCCAATCAGTTGTGTTGTGACAAGGTAGGGGAGGTATACAGAAGATAGCCCTATTTGGTAAAAGACCAAGTCCATATTACGGCAAGAACAGCTCAAATAAGCAAAGAGAAACGACAGTCCATCATTACTTTAAGACATGAAGGTCAGTCAAATTTCAAGAACTTTGAACGTTTCTTCAAGTGCAGTCGCAAAAACCATCAAGAGCTATGATGAAACTGGCTCTCATGAGGACTGTCACAGGAAAGGAAGACCCGGTTACCTCTTCTGCAGAGGATAAGTTCATTAGAGTTAACTGCACCTCAGATTGCAGCCCAAACAAACGCTTCAGAGAGTTCACGTAACAGACAGTCTCCTCTGAACAGTTGACGTTGAGTGAGTCAGACCTCCATGGTCAAATTTCTGCAAAGAAACCCACTACTAAAAGGACACCAATAAGAAAAAGAGACTTGCTTGGGCCACGAAACACAGGCAATGTCCAAATGTGAGATTTTTGGTTCCAACCGCCATGTCTTTGTGAGACGCAGAGTAGGTGAACGGGTGATCTCAGCATGTGTGGTTCCCACTGAGAAGTATGGAGGAGGCGTGATGTAGGGTGCTTTGCTGGTGATACTGTTGGGGATTTATTTAGAATTCAAGGCACACTTAACCAGCATGGCTACCACAGCATTCTGCAGCGATACAACATCCCATCTGGTTTGCGCTTAGTGGGACTATCATTTGTTTTTCAACAGGACAATGACCCAAAACACACCTCCAGGCTGTGTAAGGGCTATTTGACCAAGAAGGAGAGTGATGGAGTGCTGCATCAGATGACCTGGCCTCCACAATCACCTGACCTCAACCCAAATGAGATGGTTTGGGATGAGTTGGACTGCAGAGTGAAGGAAAAGCAGCCAACAAGTTTTGGTTACTACATGATTCCATATGTGTTATTTCATAGTTTTGATGTCTTCACCATTATTCTACAATGTAGAAAATAGTAAAAATAAAGAAAAACCCCTGAATGAGTAGGTGTGTCCAAACCTTTTTGACTGGTAATGTACATCGAAACATATGAACTCTTGTTGATGAACTAAAGGGTGAAACATGTTGAAACATACCTGTGAGCTCAACTGGTTCTGCAGAGTCTCAATCTGGGCCTGAAGGCCACTGTTTTCCCTTAGGAGATCCTGTCAGGATTAAAAGGACGTTATGTTCAGTGCATAGCAGAATATGAAAAATACAAATACTAAAATAATTCAAATATTTGGCCCATTTCAGTCTCTCAACTAAAACAGTTTCCCTTTAACTACTTCTCTCCCTCGTTTCCAAATGGTTTGAGTGTGAAGTCCTGTTTATACGTGGCACAATAACTTTAACATCCAAGTTTAACTGTCAACCATTGGTGAATGTAAACACTAGGGAATGTGTTATTGTTATACACATCACATCTGTCATTACAACAATAAGGGCTGTGTTCCCCTACCTGGACCTGCGCTGAGTTGTCAGCCAGGCTGTGCTGGGACACCTCCAGCAGCTGCATCACCTTCTGCTCCACCTGGTCCTTGGACACTATGGTGTCGGTCAGGCTGCTGTGCAGCGTCTGGATCTCCTTGTTCTTGTTGCTCATCTCCGTCTCCACCGCCAGCAGCTGGCTCTGCAGCTCTGAGAGAGGAGAGACACCAGACCCAGTCATATCACATTCATCATATGTAACATTTCTTACATATTGGCAATGAGTCGCGCATTAGTTTGCGTTTCAGAGGTCTGTTTATAGAATCTTTGTGAGCACCTTCTTTAGCAGCATGAAGTTTCTCCCTCTCTGCGTTGACGTTGTGGAGGTAGTTCTGGAGCTCGTCCCAGCGGCGCTTAGCTTCCTGCAGTTGAGCCTGGTGATCACGGGACAACACTTGGCACTTTGACAGTGAACATACACTGACACAACCTCTCAGAATCCATCTCACTGTACTGTGGTTATGGTGATGAACACAGGAAAGGCTGACCTGGGTGTCTGTTGCAGGGAAGCAGTGTTCATACTGAGCACAAAGCCTCAAACAGACCCACTTCCTGAGCTAACACAATCCTCCACTTCCCTGTTCTATTACACACCACCCAGACCCCTCCCTTAGGAAGGGTGGACACAGGCCCTCCCATGGTTACAGTGAGAAACCCGAAACAGTCCAGGTCTGACCACGAAGGAGAGATTCCTTTGTGTTTAATCTCTGTGGGGCAGCCTAGTAAACTATGGGCTGAATAAATAACTAAATTAGATGCCCATGTGAGTCATAGCCCCTCCCCTGACAAACCGCATACCTCCAGCTGAGACACATTCTGCTTGTAGTTGACCTCCAGCGACTTCCTCTGGTGCTCCTCCTGCTGCAGCTTGTTGTTGTTCTCCGTCAGCTCTTTCATCAGACCAGAGTACTCAGAGCGCAGCTGGTTCAGCTCCGACGACTGCCTGCCATGCACACCACAACCACTATTACAACCCACACGCTCATCCATGCCGTGCCTCAAAAGCAACTAGTATTCTTACAGTGCAATACAATACCTATCAAAGAACTTAACATCTTTATAATCTAGAAAACAGATGGCTGGGAGGTGGCACTCACTTGCTCTCCATCTGGTTGGTGGCAGAGCTGACTGCATCTCTCAGGATGCCGTTCTCCTGCTGCAGCCTGGCGATCTGACCCTCCAGCTGCTCCCTCAGCTTCTGGAACTACACAACATTGGGAGTCAGTACCACCAAACATACAGCATCAGACAGAAACACTCGTCTATACTGCCTCAGGACTGATGTTGGAGTATAAAGCATGACAGTAAAAAGTGATGGTAGTTGAGGTTTGGCCTGTTTAAGTAAAGGTATCAGAGTGGTGGATGGTGGTCACCTTCATCTGTATGCCCTGGAGCTCTCCCTGGGATTTAGCCTGCATGACATTCAGCTCCTTCTCCAGCGCCCCACGCTGGTCCCTCAGAACAGCCTCCGCCCTCACAGTCTTCTGCTTCTCCTGCTGCAGCTCCTAACAACGGACAGGGCAGAAATGGCAGCGAATCAGCATTGGAATGAAATGGCACCAAGCCACGGCCAGAGTCCACAGGTAATAAACCAGTGATGTAGTCAATGAATATATATTATGGTACCGGTATGGTCGGGTTAAGGTCATCTTATGATTATGTATAGCTGCACCTTGCTGAGCTGCTGGACCTTGTCCTTGGCGATGGAGGCCTCCTCCTGCAGAGTGGTGAGGAGCCGCTCTCTCTCCAGGGATGAGGGGTCAGCCTTCGCTGCAGATTTCTGCCAAGCGTCCAGGGCAGACGGGTTCTTCTCTTTAAGCACAGTGACCACACTGACAGCCTCTGCCTGTGACAGGGCCAGACTTCCCAGGCCCACCAGCAGCTCTTTCAGCTTCACCTCAGAGTTCTCTACAAATACACACACATACAGGCAGAGGATGAACTATGATGTGTTATACAAGTGTTGCATGGCAGCGGAGTGGAATAGAATGATGCAGTTTAAATAGATTTATCAGATGTAATTGTTCATATGTCAGGTTTAAAACATGATATAGTAGCTATATATTGGAGTGTAGGTTACTCACCTTTATCCATCTCATTCTTCTGTTTCTTGACACTTCCCTTAGAGGGCGCATCACCATGGTGGTTAGCAGGACCTGCAGAGTCAGGCTGGATATCATCTACTTGGGCTGAGGGAGACCGAAACACATTGTCATGTTTGGGGCCAGACAAGGCACACAAATTGAGAGTGGGCCCAAGGATTTCATAAATAAATAAATACATTTAAAAAAAAAGGCAGAGTAAGATTTGTTTTGCTTTCTGCTAGCAGCTTTGAACAATGTCTGAACCTGCTCTGACTTTGATTAACCTGCAGTATCAGTAGGTCTACATCATCCTTACCATGCTCAGTCTTCTGCTTCTTGGCAGAGTTCTTCTTCTTGCCACTGGTTGAGGTGGTGGCTGGGGGGGCCGCTCCATCCTGGGCTTTGGTTTCTACCGGCACGGGAACCTCCTTTTTGACTGGAGCTGGAGCTTTATCCACCTTAATCTCTTCTTCCACTAGACAGGAACCAACACAAGGACAATTAGGCTTTAGAGATGGAGGAAAAGAGGATGCCATTATGATGGCCTTGTGATCCATTTGTGTAGAAGGTCCTGCTCACTACTCATACTGGGCTTTAAATAATCTGATTTGATTCGGGAGGATAGATGTGCACTCAGACACTAACGAGTGGCCCCCGTTGCAGACACAGGCAAGCGCATAGTGAACCACATCCTCTTATCCTATGAAAGCCACCCTGGCCTTCTACTCACCAGCCTCTGTCTTCTGCTTCTTCTCCTTCTTCTTCTTGCCAGAGGACTGGGGGGGGGTCTGAGCCTGGGCTGGGGGCTGAGGGTCAGGCTGGGCTATGGGGGGACTGGGTTTAGCCACTGGGGCAGGGGGCTCTGCTTTGTGGCCAGCTTGCTTGGAGCCATTCACCGAAGGTATCTCGGCAGGAGGAGCGGCTGCAGCGGCAGCTGCCTTTGCGGCTTTCTTCTCCTTCTTCCTCTCCCTCACCCCTGCAGGGGCCTCGGCTGGCGCTGCCACAGGGGCAGAAACAGGGGTGGGTGGAGCCACAGGGACAGGCTCCTCCTCCTCCTCCTCCTCCGCAGTTGAGCTGCTCACAGCGTCAGCCACGTCAAAGTCTCGCAGGTCTTCCTCAGACTCTCCCCCTTCCCCTCTACTACTGCTCTCTTTCTTCTTGCTCTTTCTCTTATCATTCTTCTTGCGGGTTTCTGGTTTGGAGGGTGGCAGCTTGAGGTCTCGTTTCTGCCTGGCCAGCACCTCGTCATAGGAGGTCTCCTTCATGAAGAGCCAGAAGAAGAGGAAGATGAGGGCGATGACCAGGGATGGGGCCAGGATCACCAGGTACTGAGAGTCATAGATGTCCAGCGCCATTCTGAAGAGAGAGCAAGAATGAGTCTTTGGTATCATGCACGTCATAAACACAGCCAAGAAATAAAATAAAAACGAATGCTGCATAGCTGCAAATATTGAATAGCAAAATAGCTGATCAGTTCATGCCCAAAAGTCCTATACATCTCTTTGTTGACACACATTTTAGATTTTTTTTTTAAAGTTGGTTTAAGTCCAAACTTCAAGGCCAGCCAGACACTGGCACAGCCCCATCCAATGCCAGAGCAGCCCAGTGAAAGGGAAATGGGCTAACGTGAAATGGGGCGGATGGTAGCCTCTAGGTTAGAGCACTGGGGCCAGTACCCGAAAGGTCGCTGGTTTGAATACTGGACCCGCCGAGGTGAAAAATCTGTTACTCTGCCCTTGAGCAAGGCACTTAACCTAGTTCCAGTGGCGCTGTACAATGTGACCCCACTCCCTGTGGGTGTCTCAGTGGGAGTTGGGATAGGCAAAAACACACATTTGCGCACACAAGTGTATAACAGGACATATATAATCACGCCCCAAATTATTATTAAAACAGCTTTGGGTACTTCCAGCCAGCCTGATATGAATGCCAGAAGGCATTCCACCTCGCTCCCAGTGCCACTTCCTCAATACTTTATGGGTTTGATATACTACAGCAGAAAAGCTAATGCCTTTTCCCACACCGCATGAATCGATTTGTAATAAATATAACTCAATTACTTTTTCTAGAGGTTGTCTGCTGAATGAGAGAACCAGCTCTGTGCAGTGAGAATGTATGTGTGTGAGTGAGAGAGAGTGTGGGGTGATAGTGATGATAGTGTGTGTCCTCCCTCACTCGTCTCTGTGATATGATCCTATTAGACTACACTGTCCCGGCCCACAGCCTACCTTCTTTACACACACCACGTTTTCCACAAGTGCATAGAGTAGCCAGCCAAATAGAAAAGTAGCCAGCCAAGCACCCTGGGGGGGTCTGCCAGGGTTATTTAAAAACTTAAATACTACATTTAGATGTATTCAGACCCTTTTACTCAGTACTTTGTTGAAGCACCTTTGGCAGCAATTACAGCCTTGAGTCTTCTTGGGTATGATGCTACAAGCTTGGCACACCTGTATTTTGGGAGTTTCTCCCATTATTCTCTGCAGATCCTCTCAAGCTCGGTCAGGTTGGATGGGGAGCGTCCCTGCACAGCTATTTTCAGGTCTCTCCAGAGATGTTCGATCGAGTTTAAGTCCGGGCTCTGGCTGGGCCACTCAAGGACATTCAGAGACTTGTCCCGATAGCCAAGACAACGCAGGAGTGCCTGTGTGCTTAGGGTCATTGTCCTGTTGGAAGGTGAACCTTCACCCCAGTCTGAGGTCCTGAGTGCTCCAGGCATTTCATCAAGGATCTCTGTACTTTGCTCCGTTCATCTTTGCCTTGATCCTGACTAGTCTCCAAGTCCCTGCCGCTGAAAAACATCCCTACAGTATGATGCTGCCACCACAGGGATGGTGCCAGGTTTCCGACAGACATGACACTTGGCATTCAGGCCAAAGAGTTAAATCTTGCTTTCACCAGACCAGAGAATCTTGTTTCTCATGGTCTGAGTCTTTTAGGTGCCTTTTGGCAAACTCCAAGCGGGCTGCCATGTGCCCTTTACTGAAGAGTGGCTTCCATCTGGCCACACTACCATAAAGGCTTGATTGTTGGAGAGCTGCAGAGATGGTTGTCCTTCTGGAAGATTCTCCCATCTCCACAGAGGAGCTCTGTCAGAGTGACCAAGGCCCTTCTCCCCCGATTGCTCAGTTTGACCAGACGGCCAGCTCTAGGAAGTGTCTTGGAAGTTCCAAACTTCTTCCATTTAAGAATGATGGAGACCACTGTGTTCTTGGGGACCATCAATGCTGCAGAAATGTTTTGGTACCCTTCCCCAGATCTGTGCCTCGACACAATCCTGTCTCGGAGCTCTATGGACAATTTCTTCGACCTCATGGCTTAATATTTGCTCTGACATGCATTGTCAACTGTGGGACATTATATAGACAAGTGTGTGCGTTTCCAAATAATGTCTAATCAATTGAATTTACCACAGGTAGACTCCAATCAAGTTGCAGAAACATCTCAAGGATGATCAATGGAAACAGGATGCACCTGAGCTCAATTTCGAGTCTCATAGCAAAGGGTCTGAATACTTATGCAAATAAGGTATCTGTTTTGTATTTTTAATACATTTGCAAACTTCTAAAAACCAGTTTTTGCTTTGTCATTATGGGGTATTGTGAGGATTTTTTATTTAATCCATTTTAGATTAAGGCTAAAACATTACAAAATGTGGCCCCCCCCCCCCCACACACACACACACACCACACACACACACACACACACACACTAAAAAAAAAGCAAGTGCCATTTAAGATGAATTTATTGAAACCTAATGTCAAATGATTATATTAAGCAACACAATCTTCAAAAATGCAGTAACCTCAAATGGCATAGCGTTGCTTTGTTAATTTAGAAGAAAAGCCGCTGCCATTTCCAGAGCCCTTATCACAGTCAAGACATCTATTTTATAGTAAAAAACGTGTAATATAAAAATAATAAAATGGAACTGAATATTTTTCAAAAGGAAGTTGTGCGTCTGGAACAGTTGTTCTTAAAAAGTGATCATTCAAACCGGGCTCAATTTGGCAAGTTGAAAAAAAAAAAAAAGGTACCAACAAAAATCTGTCTTTTCGATATACAGGCTTTAGATTTAGTTTATTTTACCTGGTTTTTAGAGGTTTCTAACAATTCCACATTGAACACCGCATGGGGATGAATTACGGCCACGACATCCGTTTGGTAAGTAGGCCTACGCTTAAATATGCTCAGTCTTTATCAAACTAATGTTTTCACGTATTTTCAGTGTGGAACCTGTATGTTTAGGGGGGGTTATAGCATAGGCTAATCAATTTGAAAAAGATACAAGTAGTTTGCAAAGTAGCCCAAGAGGAAAATAGACAGGACACACTTATTCCAAAACTGCAGCTCATTGTTGGAACACATTTTCCTACTTCAAAATCAACCAATTTGTGATAGAACGTATCATTTTGCAAAGAATGTAGCTTGTGTATCCCATCAGTTATGCCAGCAGCATACCACCCTGCATCCCACTGCTGGCTTGCTTCTGAAGCTAAGCAGGGTTGGTCCTGGTCAGTCCCTGGATGGGAGACGAGATGCTGCTGGAAGTGTTGACGGAGGGCCAGTAGGAGGTACCCTTTCCTCTGGTCTAAAGATATATATCCCAATGCCCCCGGACATTGCCTTGTGTAGGGTGAGACGCTAAATGGGTGTCCTGACTCTGTGGTCACTAAAGATCCCATGGCACTTATTGTAAGAGTAGGAACACCCCAGTGTCCTGGCTAAATTCCCAATCTGGCACTCATACCATCACCTAATCATCCCCAGTTTACAATTGGCTCATTCATCCCTTCTGTAACTATTCCCCAGGTCGTTGCTGTAAATGAGAATATGTTCCTAGTCAACTTACCTGGTAAAATAAAAGGGATTAAAAAAAAGTTTGATATTTTTTTATAGGCATTTATTTATGTGGGAGCTTGTGGGAGCAGTCGGAACGCAATTGAGTGAATGAGACACGGAGGAGAAAGGGAATTTAGGTAAAAGTTAAATAAATGCTTGGCTTCTTGTTTGTTTTGCCACGCAAATGCACATGTACAAATGGAACACTAGAGTCAAAGCAAGTTGTCTTTAACTTCTTATGGGCAGGTGGGATGGTAGCGTCCCACCTGTCCAACATCCGGTGAAATTGCAGAGCGCGAAATTCAAACTACAGAATTATAAATATTTAACTTTCATAAAATCACAAGTGTAATACATCAAAATAAAGCTTAATTTCTTGTTAATCCAGCCGCTGTGTCAGACTTCAAAAAGGCTTTACGGTGAAAGCACACCATGCGATTATCTGAGGACAGCGCCCTGCATACAAAAGCATGAAAAACATTTCAACCAGGCGGGTCCAAAAGGTCCCAGATACATCACAAATGGTCCTTTGTTCGATAATGTCCTTTATATCCATAAAAACTCAGTTTAGTTGGTGCGCTTCAGTCAATAATCCATCCCAGTTTCCCTCCATCAAAATGCATCCCAAACGTTACTAATAAACTTTTCCAAACAAGTCAAACAACGTTTATAATCAAACCTTAGGTACCCTAATACGTAAATAAACGATCAAATTTAAGACAGAATCGTTATTGTCTTTACCGGAGAAAAATACCAAAGAACGCGCTCTCTTCCACACACTTGGAAACACTACAGACAAAATGGGAGCCACCTAGAAAAACTACAATTTCTGGCTCATTTTTCCAAAAACCAGCATGAAACTCTTTCTAAAGATTGTTGACATCTAGTCGAAGCCCTAGGAAGTACAATCTGGGAGAATTTCGCCTTATAATAAAAGTGACAGCCATTTAAAAACAGTGGTAGGCTGAATTTTTTGGGGGGGATGGTTTGTCCTCGGGGTATCGCCTGCCATATCAGTTGTTATACTCACAGACATAATTTTAACAGTTTTAGAAACTTTAGTGTTTTCTATACAAATCTACAAATTATATGCATATCCTAGCTTCTGGGCCTGAGTAACAGGCAGTTTACTTTGGGCACGCTTTTCATCCGGACGTGAAAACCTCTTGGGTAGGAGGCAGTATTAACATTGGCTCTCAAAACTACCTCCAACTTCCTTCACACTAGACACAGAGCCATAAAAATGGTATTCACGAGTTCATCTTACTCTAGGGAAGTAGATAAAGGGCCTCATTGCCAAAATCACATATTATCCCTTTTAAGTATTCGACGTGGTACAGTGTGGAAATTATAATAAAAGTGCAGGAAATGCAGAAAATAATTGCTTAGAGTTGGATTGAACAGTATAAATGGAGAAAACCCCATTGAAATCACTTATAAATGTAAACTCAGTAAAAAAAGAAACGTCACTTTTTCAGGACCCTGTCTTTCAAAGATAATTCATAAAAATCCAAATAAATTCACAGATCTTCATTGTAAAAGGGTTTAAACACTGTTTCCCATGTTCAATGAACCATAAACAATGAATGAAAATGCACCTGTGGAACAGTCGTTAAGCTTACAGACGGTAGGCAATTACAGGTAATTTCCGGACTATTAAGCACAACCTTAATATAAGCCGCACCCACTGAATTTAAAAATATATATTATTTTGAACATAAATAAGCTGCATGTCTATAAGCCGCAGGTGCCTACCGGTACATTGAAACAAATTAACTTTACACAGGCTTTAACGAAACACGGCTTGTAACAAAAAATAAAAAATTAGCAGTAAGCTTTGTCTTTTTGCACTGAGTCAATTCCTCACGCTGCTGTTTCTTATCATCGACTCATTAAGACCAAGCTCCCGTGCAGCAGCTCTATTTCCTTTTCCAACAGCCAGATCAATCGCCTTCAACTTGAAAGCTGCATCATATGCATTTCTCCGTGTCTTTGCCATGATGAGGGTGACAAAATGACTACCGTAATCAGAATGATGGGAAGTTTGAGAGCGCTCGATTTAATCTAAACAGTAAACAAAAAAGTTGTTTGACCTTAACCCGTTCGGCAATTTCATTGGTCTAATGAAAGCTTCATGCCGCCAAAAAACTGAGCACGTCACAGAATGTGTTTTTTTGAGAAAAAAAAAATTTGAAAGTGGGAAAAATCCATATATTAGCCGCGTCATTGTTTAAGCCGCGAGGTTCAAAGCCTGGTAAAAAAGTTGCGGCTTATAATCTGGAATTTACGGTATATCATATAAAGCATACAGTACATTACACATGTATAGTAGATCATGAATATGATTGTATGGCTGCTACATACAGTAAAAACTCATTCCAGGGTTTTTATTTTTATTATTTTCTACATTGTAGAATAATAGTTAAGACATCAAAACTATCAAATAACACATATGTAATCATGTAGTAACCAAAAAAGTGTTAAAACAAATCAAAATATATATTAGATTCTTCAAAGTAGCCACCCTTTGCCTTGGCATTCTCTCAACCAGCTACATGAGGAATACTTTTCCAAAACTCTTGAAGGAGTTCCCACATATGCTGAGCACTTGTTGGCTGACTTTTCTTGACTCTGCGGTCCAACTCATCCAAAACCATCTCAATTGGGTTGAGTTCGGGTGATTGTGGAGTCCAGGTTATCTGATGCAGCACCATCACTCTCTTTCTTGGTCAAACAGCCCTTACACAGTCTGGAGGTGTGTTGGGTCATTGTCCTGTAGAAAAACAAATAATAGTCCCACTAAGCGCAAACCAGATGGGATGGCGTATTGCTGCAGAATGCTGTGGTAGCCATGTTGGTTAAGTGTGCCTTGAATTCTAAATAAATCACTGACAGTGTCACCAGCAAAGCACCCCCAAACCTCCTCCATGCTTCACGGTGGGAACTACACATGCGGAGATCATCCGTTCACCTACTCTGTGTCTCACAAAGACACGGTGGTTGGAACCAAAAATCTCACATTTGGACTCATCAGATGAAAGGACAGATTTCCACTGGTCTAATTTTCTTGGCCCAAGCAAGTCTCTTCTCCTTATTGGTGTCCTTTAGTAGTGGTTTCTTTGCAGCAATTTGACCGTGAAGGCCTGATTCACGCAGTCTCCTCTGAACAGTTGATGTTGAGATGTGTCTGTTTTGCTATCACAGACTGGAACATGTTCCTGGGATTCTTCCAATGGCATTGATGAGTACGCCACATCAGTCACTTACTTTATCAATAAGTGCATCGAGGACGTCGTCCCCACAGTGACTGTACGTACATACCCCAACCAGAAGCCATGGATTACAGGCAACATTCGCACTGAGCTAAAGGGTAGAGCTGCCGCTTCAAGGTGCGGGACTCTAACCTGGAAGCTTACAAGAAATCCTGCTGTGCCCTGCGACGAACCATCAACAGGCAAAGCGTCAATACAGGGCTAAGATTGAATCATACTACACCGGCTTCGATGCTCGTCTTATGTGGCAGAGCTTACAAACTATTACAGACTACAAAGGGAAGCACAGCCGCGAGCTGCCCAGTGACACGAGCCTACCAGACGAGCTAAATCACTTCTATGCTCGCTTCGAGGCAAGCAACACTGAGGCATGCATGAGAGCATCAGCTGTTCCAGACGACTGTGTGATCACACTCTCCGTAGTCGACGTGAGAAAGACCTTTAAACAGGTCAACATACACAAGGCTGCGCGGCCAGACGGATTACCAGCACGTGTGCTCCGGGCATGTGCTGACCCACTGGCAGGTGTCTTCAAAAAAATTGGAAAGCGGGAAAAATCCATATATTAGCCGCGTCATTGTTTAAGCCGCGAGGTTCAAAGCCTGGGAAAAAAAGTTGCGGCTTATAGTCCGGAATTTACGGTAAGGTAACAGTTATGAAAACTTAGGACACTAAAGAGGCCTTTCTATTGACTCTGAAAAACACCAAAAGAAAGATGCCCAGGGTCCCTGCTCATCTGCGTGAACGTGCCTTAGGCATGCTGCAAGGAGGCATGAGGACTGCAGATGTAGCCAGGGCAATAAATTGCAATGTCCGTACTGTGAGACGCCTAAGACAGCGCTACAGGGAGACAGGACGGACAGCTGATCAAACTCGCAGTGGCAGACCACGTGTAACACCTGCACAGGATCGGAACATCACACCTGCAGGACAGGTACAGGATGGCAACAACACCTGCCCAAGTTACACCAGGAACGCACAATCTCTCCATCAGTGCTCAGACTGTCCGTAATAGGCTAAGAGAGGCTGGACTGAGGGCTTGTAGGCCTGTTGTAAGGCAGGTTCTCACCAGACATCACCGGCAACAACGTCGCCTATAGTCCCAAACCCACCGTTGCTGGACCAGACAGGTCTGGCAAAAAGTGCTCTTCACTGACGAGTCGCGGTTTTGTCTCACCAGGGGTGATGGTCGGATTTGCGTTTATCGTCGAAGGAATGAGCGTTACACCGAGGCCTGTACTCTGGAGCGGGATCGATTTGGAGGTGGAGGGTTCGTCATGGCCTGGGGCGGTGTGTCACAGCATCATCGTACTGAGCTTGTCGTCATTGCAGGCAATCTCAACTCTGTGCGTTACAGGGAAGACATCCTCCTCCCTCATGTGGTACCCTTCCTGCAGGCTCATCCTGACAGGACCCTCCAGCATGACAATTTCCGCTCGGGCAGCCGAGCGGAAATGGAGGAAAACTCACCTCCCTGCGGACCTGGCATCCTTTCACTCCCTCCTCTCTACATTTTCCTCTTCTGTTTCTGCTGCTAAAGCCACTTTCTACCACTCTAAATTCCAAGCATCTGCCTCTAACCCTAGGAAGCTCTTTGCCACCTTCTCCTCCCTCCTGAATCCTCCTCCCCCTCCCTCTCTGCGGATGACTTCGTCAACCATTTTGAAAAGAAGGTCGACGACATCCGATCCTCGTTTTTTAAGTCAAACGACACCGCTGGTCCTGCTCACACTGCCCTACCCTGTGCTTTGACCTCTTTCTCCCCTCTCTCTCCAGATGAAATCTCGCGTCTTGTGACGGCCGCCCGCCCAACAACCTGCCCGCTTGACCCTATCCCCTCCTCTCCTCTCCAGACCATTTCCGGAGACCTTCTCCCTTACCTCACCTCGCTCATCAACTCATCCTTGACCGCTGGCTACGTCCCTTCCGTCTTCAAGAGAGCGAGAGTTGCACCCCTTCTCAAAAAACCTACACTCGATCCCTCCGATGTCAACAACTACAGACCAGTATCCCTTCTTTCTTTTCTCTCCAAAACTCTTGAATGTGCCGTCCTTGGCCAGCTCTCTTGCTATCTCTCGCAGAATGACCTTCTTGATCCAAATCAGTCAGGTTTCAAGACTGGTCACTCAACTGAGACTGCTCTTCTCTGTGTCACGGAGGCTCTCCGCACTGCTAAAGCTAACTCTCTCTCCTCTGCTCTCATCCTTCTAGACCCATCTGCTGCCTTTGATACTGTGAACCACCAGATCCTCCTCTCCACCCTCTCCGAGTTGGGCATCTCCGGCGCGGCCCACGCTTGGATTGCGTCCTACCTGACAGGTCGCTCCTACCAGGTGGTGTGGCGAGAATCTGTCTCCGCACCACGTGGTCTCACCACTGGTGTCCCCCAGGGCTCTGTTCTAGGCCCTCTCCTATTCTCGCTATACACCAAGTCACTTGGCTCTGTCATATCCTCACATGGTCTCTCCTATCATTGCTATGCAGACGACACACAATTAATCTTCTCCTTTCCCCCTTCTGATAACCAGGTGGCGAATCGCATCTCTGCATGTCTGGCAGACATATCAGTGTGGATGACGGATCACCACCTCAAGCTGAACCTCGGCAAGACGGAGCTGCTTTTCCTCCCGGGGAAGGACTGCCCGTTCCATGATCTCGCCATCACGGTTGACAACTCCATTGTGTCCTCCTCCCAGAGTGCTAAGAACCTTGGCGTGACCCTGGACAACACCCTGTCGTTCTCCACTAACATCAAGGCGGTGACCCGATCCTGTAGGTTCATGCTCTACAACATTCGCAGAATACGACCCTGCCTCACACAGGAAGCGGCGCAGGTCCTAATCCAGGCACTTGTCATCTCCCGTCTGGATTACTGCAACTCGCTGTTGGCTGGGCTCCCTGCCTGTGCCATTAAACCCCTACAAGTCATCCAGAAAGCCGCAGCCCGTCAAGTTCTCTCACGTCACCCCGCTCCTCCGCTCTCTCCACTGGCTTCCAGTTGAAGCTCGCATCCGCTACAAGACCATGGTGCTTGCCTATGGAGCCGTGAGGGGAACGGCACCTCCGTACCTTCAGGCTCTGATCAGTCCCTACACCCAAACGAGGGCACTGCGCTCATCCACCGCTGGCCTGCTGGCCCCCCTCTACCTCTGAGGAAGCACAGTTCCCACTCAGCCCAGTCAAAACTGTTCGCTGCTCTGGCACCCCTATGGTGGAACAAGCTCCCTCACGACGCCAGGACAGCGAGTCAATCACCACCTTCCGGAGACACCTGAAACCCCACCTCTTTAAGGAATACCTAGGATAGGATAAAGTAATCCTTCTAATCCCCCCCCCCCAAAAGATTTAGATGCACTATTGTAAAGTGGATGTTCCACTGGATATCATAAGGTGAATGCACCAATTTGTAAGTCGCTCTGGATAAGAGCGTCTGCTAAATGACTGACCTGTTGGGGCTAGGGGGCAGTATTGAGAATTTTGAAAAAAAATGTGCCCATTTTTAACTGCCACCTACACCAACTCAGAAGCTAGGATATGCATATTATATGCGCTATTCGGATATAACGATGGATTATTTTGGACCAAACCAACATTTGTTATTGAAGTAGCAGTCCTGGGAGTGCATTCTGACGAAGACAACAAAAGGTAATGAAACTTTTATAATAGTAAAGCTGATATTGGTGAGTGCTAAACTTGGCGGGTGTCTAAATAGCTAGCCCGTGATGCCTGGGCTATGTACTTAGAATATTGCAAAATGTGCTTTCACCAAAAAGCTATTTTAAAATCGGACATATCGAGTGCATAGAGGAGGTCTGTATCTATAATTCTTAAAATAATTGTTATGCTTTTTGTGAACGTTTATCGTGAGTAATTTAGTAAAATGTTAGCGAATTCCCCGGAAGTTTGCGGGGGGTATGCTAGTTCTGAACGTCACATGCTAATGTAAAAAGCTGGTTTTTGATATAAATATGAACTTGATTGAACAAAACATGCATGTATTGTATAACATAATGTCCTAGGGTTGTCATCTGATGAAGATCATCAAAGGTTAGTGTTGCATTTAGCTGTCTTCTGGGTTTTTGTGACATTATATGCTAGCTTGAAAAATGGGTGTCTGATTATTTCTGGCTTGGTACTCTGCTGACATAATCTAATGTTTTGCTTTCGTTGTAAAGCCTTTTTGAAATCGGACAGTGTGGTTAGATAAAGGAGAGTCTTATCTTTAAAATGCTGTGAAATAGTCATATGTTTGAAAAATTGAAGTTTTTGTATTTTAGAGGAGTTTGTATTTCGCGCCACGCCCATCATTGGATATTGGAGCAGGTGTTCCGCTAGCGGAACGTCTAGATGTAAGAGGTTAATAGATACCACAGTGAGAAAGGATTCATTTCGCAACTCCTACGGCTTCCACTAGATGTCAGCGATCTTTATAAAGTTGTTTGAAGCGTCTATGATGAACAGAGACCGGATGGCAATGAAGAGAAGTTGACCTCCCTGGGATGTCGTCACTTCCTTATTGGCTGCACCTGCGCAATCATGTGATGCGATACATTTTTCAAATACGTTTTTCAAGACACAGGAGAGGTCGGGTTGAAACATTACTGATGTTTCACGTTAAAAATGGCTCTAAAGATTGATGCTAAACAACGTTTGACATGTTTGAACGAACGTAAATAGATTATTTTTTTTACTTTTCGCCGTGACTTCCCCCCCCCCCGCGCTACTTTTTAGTAGCCTACCGAAGCGCTAACAACTTGGAGTTATTTGGACATCAATTATGAACTTTGTTGAAAGAAACCACATTTGTTGTGGACATGGGATTCCTGGAAGTGCCAATGGATGAAGATAATCAAAGGTAAGGGATTATTGACAATAGTCATTTTGATATTACATGGTTACAAGATGGTGCTAACCTGTATAGCCTAGCCTATTGTTCTTAGCACAGCACCCGGTTTATTGCAAATTGTGATTTCCCAGTAAAGTTATTTTGAAATCTGGCAATGCAGTAGCATTTACGAAATGTTAAACTATGAATATTTGAATGACAATATTATAATTTACCAATGTTTTCAAATAGTAATTTTGTAATTTGTAACGTTGTTCACCGGAAGCATTTCAGAGAAGAAAAAAAATCTGAATTTCACCGCTACTGTAAAATGCTGTTTTTGGATATAAATATGAACTTGATGGAACAAAAAATGCATGTATTGTATAACAATGTCCTAGGAGTGTCATCTGATGGAGATTGTCAAAGGTTAGTGCATAATTTTAGCTGGTTTCTGCTTTTGGTGACGCCTGACCTTGAATTGAAAATTGATGTTTGTACTTTTGTGGCTATGTACTGTCCTAACATAATCTAACTTTATGCTTTTGCCGTAAAGTCTCTTTGAAAATCGAACAATGTGGTTAGATTAAGGAGATGTTTATCTTTTAAATTGTGTAAAATAGTTGATTGTTTGAGAAATTGAAATTATTAGATTTTTGATGTTTTGAATTTCCAGCCTTGCTAGCAATCCCGTCTCAGGGTTCATTGCTAACCTGTAGCCCCAACAGGTTAAATGTAAATGTTAAACAATGCCACCAGCCATACTGCTCGTTCTGTGTGTGATTTCCTGCAAGACAGGAATGTCAGTGTTCTGCCATGGCCAGCGAAGAGCCCGGATCTCAATCCCATTGAGCACGTCTGGGACGTGTTGGATCGGAGGGAGAGGGCTAGGGCCATTCCCCCCCAGAAATGTCTGGGAACTTGCAGGTGCCCCGGTGGAAGAGTTGGGTAACATCTCACAGCAAGAACTGGGCAAAGGCTGGCCTGGGGGCGATATACTGCCCGCGGAATCATGCTCAGATCAAAGAAAATGCATTTGATATTCAAATTAAAAGCCCAATGAATACTCGCCTTTGTGTAATGATTTCACTCCCACCGCTTGTGGGACATTTATTTTGAAGGCACGTATAAATAACAACTGCATGAGGACAGACTGACTGACAGGCTGACACACAGTCACAGTTACAAATAGTAGCTAGCTAGAAATTGGGCAAAAATTACCCACCAAGTAGAAGCCAACAATCTCACCCACCTTTGACACTACTAGTCTGTTCCCTATCAGATGACCAGCGGGAGAAGCATACATCGCTGCTGCGTGCTTTGAACTGTGAATTCTCTCCTCGTTTTGATGATTTCAAAGTGTTGGAAAATGACATGCTGTCGTTTCCTCTACATTCACCATCAATGTGGATAACGCTCCCACTGACCTGCAACTTGAGCTTATCGATCTTCAGTCTGATGCAGTGATTGGAGAACTATTCAAAACAATGTCACTGACGAGGTTCTATGTCTCTCTCGATGAACAAAACTTTACAAAGATGAGTCATGCTCAGAAGATGTTTGCACTGTTTGGGTCAAACTATGCATGTTAAGACATTTTCAGTGATGAAATATAACAAGTCAAGGCATAGATCATCTCTTAATGACTCACCTCTCAGCAATCCTGCGCATAGTGACGTCAGAAACTATACTCGACTTTACTGCTCTAGTCAATGCCCATCAGATACTTCCCTCCTCACATGGACTGAGTAGTTTAAATGTAATGTTGAGCTCTCTTTCTTGTTCGGTCTGTGGTGCTGAATGCACAGTGTACTTTTCCCTCCGTGTAGTTCATTGCATGTTTAATAATAAAAATACCTACAAAAAGGAGAACATGGATCTGGTTTATTTCTGTGCATGTTAAAGTAAAATAAGTAACATATCTGGACGTGATTTACTGTAGATATCTGTCAACACAGTCATACACAATGTATAATCCTGTAATATCGTTCTAGCCTGGGATGGCAAAAATATATTCTAATGTGGCCCTCCATAGAAAACAACTGACCAGGCCTGTTATAAAGGGAGAGGGCTCGACAGTGGGCTCATCGGAATAACAAATGAAAACTTGTAAATGAAAAGTAGTTAATATGAAGTGGAAAAAGTAGCCCGCTGAAAATTAGTCTGTAACCAGCTATTTAGCTGACGCTAATGGAAAACACTGACACAGGGTAGACTAGCTACTACAGTTTGTACTTAAAACAATACACAATGAATTAAGCAGTCTATGTTAGCTAGCTGCTATACCATTAGATGAGGGACACAAAAATTGACATCCTGCTGGATTGACCCTCTCCGTGGTTAATCCACTCCCCTTCCTCAATGCACTTGCAGGGTAAGATGACATTCTTAACTTAATACAGAAGTGCTTTGCAAGGGGCAAAAATAATACCAACATGTAAATGTCACATCAGTACTGCAGTTTTGAACCAGCCCGTTATGAGGTTAAAGGAGAAAAGGCTCCTCTTGCCCTGCCAGGCCAGGACACAGCAATATGTCCTCATCAGCCAGCGTAAAGCCTACGCATGTCACCTAGCTCCTACATTGGATGGAGATATCACCAAGGGTTGAATAAAAAGGCCTATATTGTCTGACAGCACAGCCTTGGACACCTGGAATTTAGTAATACGAGTTTGTGGTAGGAAAGGGAACGAAGGAGACCAACAATCGATGCAAACATATTAGGCTCTATTGGTTACAAGAAACCACAAGTGGAGAGACGATAGTGGTAAAAAGAAGAACCATTACAAGGAACTGCCTGTCCAGTGATCATCTGAACAGAGATCGTTTCACTCAGTCAGGCATTGCTTTATTTGTAAGCCACCGAGCGGAAATAAAACATTTCAGCCCTGGGTCATGGTCTAGATTGAAGTGTACTATTATTGTCAAAATTACAAACAGTGCCGCTGACAGTGGCTGACCTGGCAATACCCGCCTGCTCTGAATTCAGATTGGTGTCAGCAATAGCACAGGACTCGGCTCTGTCTAGCAGATACATGCTGGGCCTCTTAGGTAGGCCCTAATTTGGATAAATCAGATTACCCATGATAATACATTTAAGAATAACCTTCTGCTGCAGTGATGCTCTGGGCCTGATCAGAGATTTTAACTGCTGAGGGCCCAAAAAGGCGACTAATTTAGCACGGATAAACACAAAATCTGTGCCAACTGCAAGAAAATGTGCCCATTTTCAGAATGAGCTTGTCACAATACCAACATTTTACTAACAATGTGATACCACGCCAAGAATCAAGATACCAAGTGGTATCGTGATACCACGGGGTCAGACACTTAACATCTCTAAGTAGAAAAACCAGAAAGGACATTTCTCTCAGAGCAATAATGCATATGGGCATTTCCATGTAAAAAGACCAATGAGTACCAACATTTGAAGTCCATCGGAGCATGGCAAATTTGTAGACGGCACAGCTCTCAATATAGTGATGCAGGTCTTTTGATGTTGTACACATGAAATTGTCATTCCGAACTTTATCCACAACATTATAATCCATTTTGTTGCGACTCGAGCGATACTCTCAATTTTATAGGCAACTCCCAAAATAAAGGAAACGAGGGATACAAAGTATATTGAAAGCATGAGGCGGTTCCACACAGGAAGCTCCAGACACTGGAAAAATCTATGCCAAGGCGCATAGAAGCTGTTCTGTTGGCCCAACGCCCTATTAAGACACTATGTTGACATTTCCTTTATTTTGTTCAGGGATCCCATTAGGGCGGGGTGATAGAATTAATTTGAATGTATTAGCACAATGTTTCAAATGCCTGTATTGCTAGTTTCAAGGTTTGTCGGTTTGATCTCCTTGGCTTCTTCTGTGCACCTTCCCACACGCACAAACACCAAATTAACTTTAGATTTTGTTTCTTGCAGTTAAAATATATTTTGGGCCATAATTACACAACTTAACAGACATTTCTGTTTTTCTAAAACAAGAAATGTATTACTTGTAAGTAGTAATGGGTAGATGTCGACCGATTATGATTTTTCAACACCGATACCGATTATTGGAGGACCAAAAAAAGCCGGTGCCGATTAAAATCGGCCATTTTTTTATTCATTTATAATAATGACAATTACAACAATACTGTATGAACACTTATTTTAACTTAATATAACACAAATACTATCAATTTAGCCTCAAATAAATAATGAAACATGTTCAATTGTTTAAATAATGCAAAAACAAAAAGTGTTGGAGAAGAAAGTAAAAGTGCAATATGTGCCATGTAAAAGAGCTAATGTTTAAGTTCCTTGCTCAGAACATGAGAACATATGAAAGCTGGTGGTTCCTTTTATCATCTTCAATATTCCCAGGTAAGAAGTTTTAGGTTGTAGTTATTATAGGACTCTCTCTATACGATTTGTATTTCATATACCTTTGACTATTGGATGTTCTTATAGGCACTTTAGTATTGCCAGTAACAGTATAGCTTCCGTCCCTCTCCTCGCTCCTACCTGGGCTCGAACCAGGAACACATCGACAACAGCCACCCTCGAAGCAGCGTAACCCATGTAGAGCAAGGGGAACAACTACTCCAAGTCTCAGAGCGAGTGGCGTTTGAAACGCTATTAGCGCGCACCCACTAACTAGCTAGCCATTTCACATCAGTTACACCAGCCTAATCTTGGGAGTTGATAGGCTTGAAGTCATAAACAGCGCAATGCTTGAAGAATTGCGAAGAGCTGCTGGCAAAACGCACAAAGGTGCTGTTTGAATGAATGCTTACGAGTCTGCTGCTGCCTACCATCGCTCAGTCAGACTGCTCTATCAAATATCAAATCATAGACTTAATTATAACACACAGAAACACGAGCCTTTGGTCATTAATATGGTCGAATCCAGAAACTATCATTTCGAAAACTAAACGTTTATTATTTCAGTGGAAATACAGAACCGTTCTGTATTTTATCTAACGGGTAGCATCCCTAAGTTTAAATATTGCTGTTACATTGCACAACCTTCAATGTCATAATTATGTACAATTCTGGCAAATTAATTATGGCCTTTGTTAGGAATAAATGGACTTCACACAGTCCGCAATGAGCCAGGCGGCCCAAACTGCTGTATATACCCTGACTGCTTGCAATGAACACTAGAGAAGTGACACAGATTCATGTTAGCAGGCAATATTAACTAAATATGCAGGTTTAAAAATATATACTTGTGTATTGATTTTAAAGAAAGGCATTGATGTTTATGGTTAGGTACATTGGTGCAACGACAGTGCTTTTTTCACAAATGCGCTTGTTAAATCATCACCCGTTTGTCGATGTAGGCTGTGATTCAATGAGAAATTAACAGGCACTGCATCGATTATATGCAACGCAGGACACGTTAGATAAACTAGTAATATCATCAACCATGTGTAGTTAACTAGTGATTATGTTAAGATTGATCGTTTTTTTTATAAAATAAGTTTAATGCTAGCTAGCAACTTACCTTGGCTTCTTGCTGCCCTCGCGTAACAGGTAGTCAGCCTCCCATGCAGGCTCCTCATGGAGTGCAATGTAAGGCAGGTGGTTAGAGTGTTGGACTAGTAACCAGAAGGTTGCAAAAACGAATCCCCCCTGAACAAGGCAGTTAACCCCCGTTCCTGGGCTGTCATTGTGTTCTTAATCTGACTTGCCTAGTTAAATAAAGGTGTAAAAAAAAAAATCTAATAATTTAAAAAAAATTCGGAGACCAAAAATACCCATTGTTATGAAAACTTCAAAATCTGCCCTAATTAAAATTGCCCATTCCGATTAAAATCGGTCGACCTCTAGAAATGGGGTATATTGATACATTTCATTTTTGTGACCTGCGTCTTTTGCATGTTAAAATAAATAATTTAGATACAATAGTCATATCAGAAAAAGTTCTACAACTGAATATCAATAATCAAAAAGTGCCTAACCTGCCACAAAAGTCTGAGTGATATGGCGTATTATTAGTTCAGGGACCTACATTGACATTTTTACAAGGAGAACATGTGCTCCTAAGTAGAAATGTACAAGCACACAAATAAATCTAGGACAGTGGTTCACAAACTTTTTATAGTCCCATACCCCTTCAAAACATTCAACCTCCAGCTGCAGCACCAGGGTCAGCACTCAAATGTTTTTTTTTTGCCATCATTGTAAGCCTGCCACACACACACAAATACATTTATTAAAACATAATGACTGCGAGTTGTCATCACAACCCGGCTCATGGGAAGTTCCAAAGAGCTCTTAAAAGACCAAGGCACAAATAATCAATACTTCTGCTCTTTAACCATCATACATATAAAACCTAATTTGTTCATCAAATTGTGAATAACTCACCACAGGTTAATGAGAAGGGTGTGCTTGAAAGGATGCACATTGTGGCTTGCGAAAGTATTTATCGCATTGGCATTTTTTTCTATTCTGTTGCCTTACAACCTGGAATTAAAATTGATGTTTTGTGTGGTTTGTATCATTTGATTTACACAACATTCCTAACACTTTGAAATATTTGTGAAACAAGAAAAAAGACACAAAAAAACACAAAACTTGAGCGTGCTTAACTATTCACCCTCCCAAAGTCAATATTTTGTAGAGCCACCTTCTGTAGCAATTACAGCTGCAAGTGTCTTGGGGTATGTCTCTATAAGCTTGGCACATCTAGCCGCTGGGATTTTTGCCCATTCTTCAAGGCAAAACTGCTCCAGCTCCTTCAAGTTGGATGGGTTCCGCTGGTGTAGAGCAATCTTTAAGTCATACCACAGATTCTCAATTGGATTGAGGTCTGGGCATTGACTAGGCCATTCCAAGACATTTAAACATTTCCCTTTAATCCACTTGAGTGTTGCTTTAGCAGTATGCTTAGGGTCATTGGCCTGCTGGAAGGTGAATCTCCTTCCCAGTCTCAAATCTCTGGAAGACTGAAACAGGTTTCCCCTCAATTTCCCTGTATTTAGCACCAACCCTTCAATTCTGACCCGTTTCCCAGTCCCTGCCGATGAAAAACTTCCCCACAGCATGATGCTGCCACCACGCTTCACTGTGGGGATGGTGTTCTCAGGGTGAGGTGGTGTTGGGTTTGCGCCAGACATAGCGTTTCCCTTGATGGCCAAAAAGGCTACATTTTAGTCTCATCTAACCAGAGTACCTTCATCCATATGGTTGGGGAGTCTCCCACATGCCTTTTGGCGAACACCAAACGTGTTTGCTTATTTTTTTCTTAAAGCAATGGCTTTTTCTGGCCACTCTTCCGTAAAGCCCAGCTCTGTGGAGTGTACGGCTTAAAGTGGTCCTATGGACAAACACTTCAATCTCTGCTGTGGAGCTTTGCAGCTCCTTCAGGGTTATCTTTGGCCTCTTTGTGATTTGCTGTTTAGGGCAAGTTTCTCCAAAACAAGTGAAACCACAAAAAAAATAAAAGGTGTCCGGAACCTTCTATACCATTTACATCAAAAATTCTAAAAAGAAAACTTCTAATTTAAAATGGCAGTTTTTTCTGCCATTCTCAATCCTAAAAATGACTGAAAAATCTAACAGAATGACTGCAATTGAATAAATCAATGGGAAATCATAGTAGTCACAAACCACAGTTGGGTCACCTGCTACTGTCCTCCCTTCCACTGGCATACTGGTATGTTCAGCTAAACTTTGTTCCTTTTTTTCTGTCTGGTGGTCAACACAAGAGTGTGAAAATTCTTTCTTTCAACCAGCATCCTCACCCACTGAACACCGGACATTCATGGATGTTGAAAAGTAGTTAAGTCCGCCCTGGCCTTTATTTCAATGTCCACAGTCGTAGACTTTGTCTGAACCAATAACAGTTCATGTTTCACAAGTTCGGACAGCACAGTACTGTAGTGTCCAGTAGAGCAGTGGTTCTAGGACACCTGGGGGTACTTGGCCTTTTCACAAGGGGTACTTGACAAGACTCGAGAGACCATAAGCTTACTGGTAAAATGCGCACGAGTGGGTTTTCTGGGCAGAGAGCAATTCAGTTGGTGGTAACAGTAACTGAAAAAGGTTGGGAACCATTGCAGTAGAGCACACTAAAGTAATGTACACTGTATTGACTATACTCTACTGCACTGTAATCTATTGAGCTGTCCAAACAGACATATATGATTGAATAAATTGTGTTCTTGTTAAAATAGCCTGGGTGTCAAATAATACCCAAATATGCAAAGGAGGATATTGCATATTTCTACCATTGTACCTAATCAGGACACATCATCATAAAGAGAACGACATTCATATCCATAATTACGCATTTCTGTGTAGTACAGATCAGGGACCCATGTCTTCATTCTGTTACAGGGTGTTGATCCACTTCACTTACTGTAGTTCAATAACCAAAATAGATGTTTTTCTACCCCAAGGTGTCACGTCACAGCCGACACCCCATTCTTTATGCAGACATCTTTGAATCTTAATTTGGAGTAGATATTTAACAGAGCTTTTGGAAAACTTGGTCACAGTCAGATTTTATCATCCTTCTGGTACCAAACTTCACATCTGCATTGTTCCAAGTAAACGTGTTTTTGGAAAATGTTCAGTCTAAACTTCATGAATTTGCCCCTATTCAAACCCCATAATGGTTAATGTGCCAGTTTCTAGTTGATAAGAAGAGGAAATATTGGCACAAGGTTTTTTGCCACATCTCTTTGTTGAATAAGATTTGCTTATCTGTTGAGTAAAATGAGCTTATTGGATACCTCATTTGAAAGTACTTCATCCATATTGGACATGATACCAGGAGTAAAAGGGCATGATTGGACATAGGACAATGTACTCAATGGAAGAATTCACATTTTGAATACAAGGTCACACAGACACACAAAGAAACCATAATATATATAGGTGCAAAAGCCAACACTGATTAGCAAGGGGCTGGGCCACAAACCCTTTCAGGACCAAACCGGAGCAGCCACCGTAACATTTACTTCACCAGGAAACACCCTAGGCGGGACAACTGGAGCTGTGAAAGTAAACACCTCTTAAGCAGAAAAGAACACTAAGGCAGTGTGGACAGGATGGGTGGGGTAAATCGCATCATGCTTGCCTGCTTGCTTTCAGCCCTAGCTATGCTTTAGACTGGAGGGTGAAAAAGTTTCCCAGTACAACAGGAGCCATGTCCCAGCATGGAAATGAGCCCAGAAGACAAAGCCCTCTCGGGCCATTGGCTCTCCGGAATCCAGCCACTGGCTAGCTGGAGCTCCTGCTTTGGCAGGGACAGACATTGTGGCCTCTGTGTCAGGAACCCTTTATAAACTATCAGTCCTCAAGGAGAGAAAACAGAACATGACAAACCAGCCTTTAAGGGCACACTACACCTGACCTGTATCTGTAATATGTGTCAGTAATACCGTCTTCCGAAATAACAGCAGTAAACTTATTTTTAGTCTTCAAGAATATATCCTACTGAAATATTAGCATAGGCCAAAACATGCAGAATTTAAGTCTTGCAAATAAACCCAACAGAGATACTGAGAGGGAGACATTGATAAGAACCAGCCATTACATTCCTCAGTATCCAGGTTAAGCCATGAGGTTTACTGCAGCGCCTCTCTGAAGCCAGAGGCTGATAAGGTATCTCAGCAGTCAGCCCTGTGGGTGCCAACAAATAGAACCACCACCCCTTCAAGCCATATCTGGAATAAGACTCACAAGAGAAAGCTGCCATTCACACACACACACACACACACACACACACACACACACACACACACACACACACACACACACACACACACACACACACACACACACACACACACACACACACACACACACAGTCCTAACTGACCAATCACTACTGGGTTGTATTAATTACGCTGAATCTGTTGCAAAACGTTTCTTAAACGGTGGCAAACGGGGGAAGAACCTAACTGAATTTGTCCAATAGAAACTCTTGTTTTAGTTGCAAAACTTCTTTGGGCTAATAATTACAACCCTAATGTAAGGAAAAGGACCAGGGGTCTGGACGTATATCGCCTACTGCAAAAATACCTCATATGGCTGCAACATAAGGAGAGCATTTACCAAATGTCATGCAATAGAGATTTTGTAGATGGCCCCTGTCAACACAAGTCGCTGGGTAATGAATAAGAGCACTTGGGGGACTTTATCCAGTTAAAATGTTAGACATGACAAGCAGAGATCATATTAAATACTGGAGTAGCCTAGCTAGTTAAACACAAACGTCAAGGATCACTCATTCTTCACAACAGCTACAGATGGTGGGAGAGAAATGCACACTGATGTGAGGCTCACAACAATCATTGTATTAGACAATTAGAGATCACATAAGCCTAACAGCCATTTAGGTGCAGATGACTGGAAAAATTCAAAACAGTCATCCCTCCACCCATTAAAACAGTGTAATGCTGTGAATGTAACCAGCTAGCTAATGAAACTATTCTACAGATAAAGTAGTAATTTCCTTCACCCACAAAACTGCCTACAATGGGTGTTTTGGGCCATGCTTAATATGAGAACAGGCTCTGTTCTAAGCAAAACTCCCCTAGCTAGTATTGCATAAGGCCTAGCCCCTAGGCTAATCAGTTCTGTTTCAAGGTGATGAAATGTTCCGTCTCTGCTAGCATGCCTTCCATGTCCTTGCGCGTAAGTTTGCAAGCAGCACTTGTGGTTAGATATTGTTCTGCTATTATCTTACTAACCATAATGCGAATGTATTATCTATACTGAACAAAAACAAATGCAACAATTAAAGATTTTACTGAGCAACAGTTCATAAGGAAATAAGTCAATTTAAATAAATGAATTAGGCCCCAATCTATGGATTTCATTTGACTGGGAATACAGATATGCAAAAAAGGTAGGAGCATGGATCAGTAAACCAGTCAGTATCTGGTGTGACCACCATTTGCCTCATGCAGCGCAACATCTTCGCATAAAGTTGATCAGGTGGTTGATTGTGGCCTGTGGAGTGTTGTCCCACTCCTCTTCAATAGCTGTGCGAAGTTTCTGGATATTGGCAGGAACATGCTGTCGTACACGTTGATCCAGAACATCCCAAACAAGCTCAATGGGTGACATGTCTGGTGAATATGCAGGTCATGGAAGAACTGGGACATTTTCAGTTTCCATGCGACGTGGGGCCGTGCATTATCATGCTGAAACATGAGGTGGTGGCAGCGATGAATGGCATGAATGGGCCTCAGGATCACTTCACGGTATCTCTGTGCATTCAAATGCAACTGTGTTTGTTGTCTGTAGCTTTTGCCTGTCCATACCCCCACCATGGGATACTCGGTTCACATTAGCAAACCGCTCGCCCACACGATGCCATACATGTGGTCTGCGGTTATGAGGCTGGTTGGAAATAGTGACAAAGTAAATAAAACGACGTTGGAGAGAGCTTATGGTAGAGAAATGAAGAATAAATTCCCTGGTAACAGCTCTGGTGGACATTCATGCAGTCAGAATGCCAGTTGCACACGCCCTCAAAACATGACATATGTGGCATTGTGTTGAGTGACAAAAGTGCATATTTTAGTGGTCTTTTGTACCCAACACAAGGTGCACTTGTGTAGTGATCATGCCATTTAATCACCTTGATATGCCACACCTGTCTGGTGGATCACATCTTGGCAAAGGAGAATAGCAAACTAATTGTAGCACATTTGAGAGAAAGAAGCTTTTTGTGAGTTTGGAACATTTCTGGGTTCTTTTGTTTCAGCTCATGAAACAAGGGACCAACACTTTACATGTTGCGTTTATACATTTGTTCATTGTAACTTGCTAGCAATGTACATCTGAATGGTGGACACGATACTGACTGGAGGGCTTTGGTAAGGCCTTGCTTTGGATACCAACTGGCTAGTTACAAAGCCGTACTGTCATTTAACTAGGAGCCCACATGTTTGTGGGTAGTTAATGGATAACTAACCACTCCGGCTTTTCCAGTGAAGCCTACCTTACTTTAGCCACAAACGAAGTACGCCGTCTTTTTGGGTCAGGGCGTTTAGCTAGCTAAGTAGTTTGCTGTCTAAGGTAAGCTAGCTAGCCAGCCAGCAATAAATGAAGTGATTAACGTTACGTTAGTTAGCCAGTTCCATCTGTGTCAACGTGCTACAAATCATGACACTTGCGGGAAAACTTGTCTGGTCAGTGAGTGACGTCTCGATGCGCACGGACATAGTTATATTTTAAACAGGTGAAATGCTGGAAACAATAATTTGTTGTTTACAAATAACGTTCCCAAAACAGCTACTAACCCAGGAGTACAGCACCTGAGAAGCCAATCCCAACAAAAAGGCCTCGCCTTTAAAGTCATCCGGCCCTCTGTCCTAAAATCTGACCCGCTCTTGCGTCCCGATTTTCCGGCAGTGCGTTGGGGCTAGTGCAAGGCCCAGATTATTGTTTCAGCTAAGCAAAGCCTTGCGTGACTAGCTCGTTTTAAAAATAAATAATAATGTATGAGAAAATGTAATGTACATACCCTGAGGTGTTTTAGTGCCGCAGTTTCCTAAATGTTGAAATTAAATGGAGAGTTCCCCAGAGCAGCACAACTCAACGCTGCCTGTGTATCTTGTTTCGCGGGGGCGGGTCGATATGTCTCAGCACACAGCGTATAATAAAATGAAGAGAGGACTGGAGATGAGGATATAGAAAAGGCAGGGCCTTCTTCTCTGATAGGGGTTTTGAAGCAACGTGGGTGTTTAAAATGTTGGCCCCTCCCTTGTGCCGCTCCATGTTAATAATAGACACTTAGAAAATATAAAAATGTTTTATTTAAATATTACAGATTAACATTGAGAAAACAAATACTACAAATATCTAACAATGTCATTGAATATCATTATAGAAGATAGTCAAAGAGCATCACTCATAAGTCCACAAGCTTCCTCTCTCCTCACCATCTCATCACCCCCTTCCCACCCTTTGACATCCCTTTCCTCATCTGACTCATTCTTCCTCTGTCTCCATGGACACAGGCTCTCCTATGACCTGCAGCTCTGCTTCATAGTGTCTCTTCAGGCCCTTCAGATAGATGCGCAGGCTGTCAGGGTCCAGCCTGGAGTTCCTGGCTGTCTGCAGGAGCCGAGTGGCCAGGTGGTACACTGCTCTCTGCCGTTGCGTTTCCGGATCACTGTGGTGCTTGGCCTGAGTTAAGGTAGGAGGAAGACGACAGGTTGACGGACAAGCAGGGACTTCAGAGAATAAGATGATGGATAGTAAGTTAGATCTAAATAATGATACTGGAAAAGCATGGCCTACTGGAAAAGCATACCAAGAGCTGTTGGCTGACTTTAGAGCTAATCGCCTTTGCTTCTTGGATTATGGTTAAAGGCAGTGCAGTCATCTCCGCAGCCCTCAGACCTGCAAGTTGAACATTACAGTAAACCTTTTACAATTAAGGTGAATGATTGAGATTGGACAATGTTAAGTGTCTGTCTGTATTTCCTTACCGTAGTTTCTTTCCTCAGAGCTTCCACGGCTCAGCAGGAAGGTATAGATGACACGCTCTGTACCTGTGTCACCAGTGCGGGTGTGCTGAACCTCCATGTGCTGGTTTTCCACATTGGGGTACAATGTCTCCAGCTCACATAGTTCCAGGAAGTGTGTGGCGAACAGCGTGAACGCCTGGGACCAGCAGGTAAACAGCTGAGCACACATATTTATCTTATGATAGATTGTGAACTGAGCAGTGCAAGTAACAGGAAGTCAAAGAAAAGAAAGGCCTCCATGATTCATACACAAAATCCAATTAATCATATATTGTTTCAGACAGGAGAGAGGTACTGTGCTAGTTGGCCACACCGTACCTACCCTGAGGCTAAGGAGGAATTCGCAGACAGAGTGACAGATGCCGACACCCTCCTCAGCACTAGTACCACGCCCAAGTTCGTCTATGATAATGAGAGACCTATCACTCACATTATGGATTAAATATGAGACCTTGGGAGTACAAAGAAATTAATCAGAATTACTTTGCGGTATTTCGAAAATACATACAAAACCACTGAGTGGCAAATATGTATGGGAAATGTACCTCCTTCATTTCCACCATAAAGGTTGAGGAGTTTGTCTCAAAGTCATCATCCACCCCGATTCTGGTGAAAATCTGGTCAGCAATGCGGAAGGAGGCATACTCAGCAGGGACAAAGGAACCTAGGAAAGATGAGATTCATTATATAAGTAGCCTGTGAATAAGCCTTTTGAATGGTTACAACACTGAAAATGAAGTTAATTATATAACTACATTCCATTTTAAATTAATTTTATGGTTTCTCCACCCACCTATCTGAGCCATGATTTGGCACAGCGCCACCTGTTTGAGGTAGGTGGACTTGCCGCTCATGTTGGGCCCAGTGATGATGACAAAGTTGCTGCCCTCAGAGATGTAGCTGTTGTTGGACACGGGCTGCTGGCCAACGATGCGCTCCAGAATGGGGTGACGACCCTGCTTGATGGCCAGTGTGTCTGTGAACTCAGGACGCACTGCAGGCACAGAGAAGGAAAACAACTTTAGGAAGAACACAATACAATTCAAATTCATAATTACATGGTTGGTAAATAAATGTTTTACTTGGTGTTGAATTGCTGTGGATGACAGTTGGGTTTGTTATTTTATTACACATTTTATGAGAAAGTTCAAAACACTTCTAGCATGCAGTCGAAACATACATCTACAGTAATCATGTCTTGCAGAAAGATTGGTCTGGTCAAATACAGTAATGGTTTCGTGACCAGGGTAATCTGAGAGTGAGAGGACTGAGACAGAGAAGGCCGGCAGTCAGCACGTGTCTCTCCAGAGATCCTGTTTCAGACAGCTGTGGGCCATTGGTCACCAACCACATGGTTATGGGAGCTGCTGCCCAGACAACTTAAGCTAGCAGGACAACCAATGTTAAATAGAGAGCAGATCACAGCAGCCTCTTTGTCACTTATAAAGGAGAACAGAGGGTGCTGCTGCTGACACACTATTTACTCATGCTGCTATGACTGGCTGCTATGTGAGATGGATGAGTGGGTGGGTTTCTTCAGATACTGTCTAGACTCAGAGCGAGGTCAAACCACTCCAGGGATAGCTTGAATCTGACTGGATCATATGGTTAGCATGAACTATGAATTTGAGCAACACATACTTTTTGCAGATATGTAGGGAGGAAATTAATAATTGATTACATTTAACTTTCCTTCTTGGCTTACCATAGTCTGAGATGGTGCATGCATTGGCTAGTGACAGCAGCATGTCTAGCATGGACACAGCATCGGACAGTTTGTAAAGACAGTGGATATGCTCATGAACTGTATTCAGCAGCTGACACACCACCCTGGAAAGAGAAAGGTGGAAACAGGACAAAATGATTTACAATGTCAAACCAAACTCAATAGCCCCATCTACTGGGTAAACAATAGTAAGTCAATCCAACTTCCCTCAGTTATATTTTATGACACATGATCATAACAGAAATAAAGGGTAGGTTTGACAGATCAAAGCAAAGAATACATATTTTTCAGTACACATTATACACTGAAAATGTAGCCTGATAATTGTGAGACTGAAGCTGTTCTTTACTCACACATAGGACATGTGAAATATTTCCCTCAGGGCCTCATCACAGCGATCATTCATCTTCATCAGGTCTGCTGTGGTGAAGCTGTAGTTGTTCTTGTGCTTCGTCACCTGAGGAAAGTGTGAATAAAACACAGCAAGAATGTGAAAATATATTACTATGGAGAATACCGAACAAGTTTTAGTGTAATATAGAGCCAAAGCAATTCTGACAGGTACAGCCATTTTAAACAATGAACATGAAGCTATATGACACTTTGTAATGGGTTTCTCTCACTTAATGCTCTGTATAATCCATTCACCATTGCCACAGTCCAGCATTGACAGGTACAAAGGTGTTCATCAAATAAGTTATTACCTTGATGAAGTCAGCTGGGAGTTCCCCATCAGGTAAAGCTACCCCCTCCAGTTTCATCTGGATGAAGAAGCCTCGAGCTGTGCTGAAGCTGGTGCGTATCGGCAAGGCATACTTCTCCCCCACCTGGTCAACCAGCTCTGTGCATCAACATCGTTCATTATGTAATTCCCACCAGGAAAGATTGACTGTAGGCTACACATAACACATCAGAGACTGTTTGAAATCAATTAGGGATAATCCGATAAGAGATTATACATTTGCATATCCCTTTAAAACATCATAACCATCTAGTGAACACCTGCAATGTCATCCACAATCTCAGTGTAGGCTCGCCGGGCGATGTCCAGGAACTCGTTGATGTTGGGGCGCACAGCGTAGCACTTCTGTGTGCGCATGTTGAGGCTCCCCTTCATGTAGCTGGTGTCATCATTAATCACTGACTTGATCTGCTCGAGGATCATGTCAAACCTGAGAACATAACAGGATCAATGGAGGCAATGTGCCTGAGAGGTGTTCTATCTAGAGGCTTGTTAATGGAAAACCCAATCCCTTCAGTGATTATGTACCTGTTGTCTTCCAGTGAGCTGCTGTAAGCCTTCAGCAGAGCAGTGTTACAGTTCTTCAGCACCATCTGTTTACACAATACTGGTAATAAAAAGGCACATGGTACAACAGTAGTAATGATTTTGAATATATTATAAGGACACCGAGCACTTACCCTCAGTGGTGGTACCATCTCCAGAGTATGCTTCAGCTGAATCACATGTGTAATCTTTGACTCTGCAACTTGAACCTTCATTGAGAGGAACATTGACAGATTCTAACATTACTCACTGTTCCATCATTATGGCTCTGAGAACTCTTTTATCTTCAGGAAACCATATAAAAAAAATCTATATGTACCGTTTCCTGCTTGGGGATCTGGACAAGAACAGAGAGCAGTTGGTCTATATCCAGAAAATGTCCAATGGCTGCAGTCACAGTAGAAATGAGCAACGGAAATACACAAGTTCACACTAATCTGTACAGAATTGTCAATCAATATTGAAAACCTATCACTGTAATATAAGGTAGTGCAGTTAGTAGCTGTTACTAACCGTTCTTTAAGCCAAAGAAGAGCTCCTCGTCCTGTAACAGCTCTTGAATGGTGTCTAGACGTATGTTTATGGTATCGACATCAAGCAAGGGCTCTAGAATGTTAGAGCGCAGCCTCCTTCCCCCACCAGGGGTTTTGGTGTAGTTCAGCACCCCTAACAGGGTATGTTCACTCCTGCACACACACACACTGGATGTCACATACTCTCTTGATGTATTGACCATGTTTGAAATACTGATAAGTGAGACAGTTTCACATCCTTCTGCCACGTCACCATACCTGTGGTCCCTGTTGTTGACAACCAGCTCCAGGTTAGTGGCAGACGCTGAGTCGATCATGGCAGTATGCTCACTCCCTTTGAAGCTTACTTTCAGTGACTTTGGTGCATAGATGGAGTTCTGAATGAACTCAAAGTATTTCAGTAAAGCAGCCGCAGCTGCCAGGCAATAGTATCTGGGGATGAACAGTGCAGTTTACTGGACAGGTTATTCTGCCTGATTGATTATTATGAAGTGACAGACTATTATTGTTGTGCTCTCTGAGCCCAGTGACATACTTAGCTTGCACCTCCATAATAACAGTGCTGTACTCTGGTGCAGACAGTTGCTGGATGTATTCCAGCCCTTTTCTCTCATTGAAGTACTTTCTCTGGATTGCAGTGAAAGCTACTGACTGAAACATAAAGAAGGTTAGGCAACAAATAACACATAAGACAAAAGTCTCACTTCAGCAGTATAGACAGACCACCTTGACTCAGTACCTGAAAGTTTTCTGTGATTAGGCTGTATAGCTTGGTCCCTTTGCCTTTCTCACTGGCAGTGTCTGGCATTAGTATCTCGAGTGGCACCAGTATGTGAAGCTTGGTGATAACCTGGTAGTGGATCAGACAAGTTTAACGCTCCTTTAGTGCTTTCAGTACACTGAGATAACCATGCACTTAGCTAAGCTGCATGGAGATGGATTTGCCTGTCTCTCCCTGTTCTGAGATATTGAAAACAGTAAACCAATTCAGCCTGTTTGTTTATTATGTTCTACCTTGGCATAGGTCCCAGTGTCTGCAAACTGATAGAGGACCAGCTCTGGGCATTTCAGGTTGATACTGGCCATGCCAATCTCCCCCCTGGCCAACCCACGCCCTTCTACCACCGCCACAATCACAGAGGCAGCAGTGGCCGATATCACGGAGGAGCAGCTAGTGGTCACTGCAGGGATGGAGAGAGCGGAATAATTAAACTCTCAAACTGAGACAGCCCAGTGAAAAACAACTCAGTTGCGTGTGTCTGTATGGCTTTACCAGAGGGTTCAGTCTGTGGCGTCCATGCAGGATGTATGCCTAGAGCCCCAGCTAAGCCTGGGGTCCTCCCCAGTCTGGGGGTCCCCCTCATGAGTCTGGGGGTCCCACAGAATGAGGAGCCACTGGATGGTGGGACAGATGAACTTGTCCTTCCCCCTCTGAAGCTGTGAGTCACTTGACCAGAGTCAAAGAAAGAGGCCATCAACTTGTAGACTACAACTCAATCTAAATAAGCCTACCTGGCTAAGTGCTTTGTAGCCTAGATAATGAAACATATGAACTTGTATATAAGCCTTATTTAGAGAATTTAGCAGTCCTCAACTTTGCCAACATGATTTCCATTTCATCAGAATCGTTAGTTTTGCTATCTAGCATGCTTGTTTACATAGCTAACGTTAAATAGTTTCTGTAGGCCTACCTCTTGTGAGCAGCCCTGCAGATGTTGATCCACGGCCGAGTGACACAGGCCCACTTTGTTTGCCTCGATAATCCAAAGGTGACAGCACCGAGCTTCTTCCGGAGTCCGTGGTGTTGCCAGGTGTCAACTCCTCTGTGCTACTTCGAAGCATTTAAAGAGTTTTGATGGTGATTCGGCACACAAATTTGGAGAAATTATAATAAATGTAGGACACTTCACAGTTTGTTAACCTCAAGGAAGCCCTCGTTTGTAACTTTCCCGCCACGTCAGGTCAATGGGCGCGAGTCAGCTAACTTGTTCAGCGCACGAGCGTAATACCAGGCACAGTTCACACAATAAACTGCATCTGTAATTGCAAAGCAAACATTAATGGGGCTTTCACAACAACTGGGATCTTGGGGAAACAAAACCTAGGTCAAATAATCTCGCCATTGATACTCAGGTCAGAAAGTCGGGAGTTCTCGACTTGAAATTCCGAGTTGGATGACTGTTCAAAATATTTTCCCCAGTCGGAACTAGTTTATTTCCGAGTTTCCAGTTGTCCTGAACGCACTGAGGTCGGAGATGACCGAGTTCCCAGTTGATTTGAACGCAGCAGTAGACCAGACCCAGCTGCTATATCACGTTGGTATCTATGGGAGAGCCTCTGAGCACCCCCCCTGTCAGCCACCCTGATAGCCCTCCTGACAACCCCCCACACACACTGAGGACATACACAAGACACAGATTGTACTCCTAATGGACTCAAATGGGAAATATATACAAGAAAAAAAACTTTTTCCCAAACACAGTGTGTCTAAACTCTGGTGTCCAAACACCCAACGCGCCCTAGACCTTCTGTCTGAGGACCAACTAGGTTCCAGCCACATAATAATACACACAGGCACAAACGACCTGAGAACACAGCAGGAAAGGCACTGAAAGGAGTGACTGAAAAAGCTTCTTCTACTTTCCCCAATGCACAAGTGGTTATCTCCACCCTGCTACCACGAAAAGACTTCCATCCTGCCACAATACAGCCGGGTAAACACACGTATTTCCCGTGACTGTGCCTCAAAACCAAATGTTTTCCTGGCCCACCACTCCACCCTGGACTTGAACAGCCTCTATGACCAGGTCCACCTATACAAGGCAGCAGTGCCCACCTTCGCCCGTACTCTAAAGGACATCGCTCTCAAACGTAGCCCCAACACTTCACATAGGAGCAACAGATCAATAGACACCCCGCCCAGACCAGCGAGAAACTCTCCCAGACCTGCGGGACCCCCCCTGGACCTACACATAGAGGACCCACGCCGAGAGGACTTACATCCAGACCACAACACCACCAGCCACATACACACCCCCACCCCAACCAATCAACACCCCCCCAAGTCAACCATGCCCACACCCCATTTAGGCCCCCTCAGATCAGACCTATGCCCCTCCTGCCCACCCCATGCACCCCACCCCCGCAAAGAGGGCCTCAACATGGAAGTCACACATGCGCCCAGGCCGTGAGCGGGCAAACAGGCTCAACACCCACTCTTACACTAGCCCAAGCCAATGGCATGTACCAGATGCTCAGCAGGCTCTGCTCACACTTACTGGCCTGAGGCCAAACCACACGACCAACAACATTGGACACTTTATGGAACACAAAGCCTTCACTATCTCATCCTAGAATATACAAGGCCTGAGGTCATCTGCCTTTGGCCTAAAGAGCAGGAACCTGGACTTCACCAAAGAAATCGGTAATACAGACATTGTCATCCTGCAAGAAACCTGATATAGAGGAGACGGACCCACTGGTTGCCCTCTAGGTTACAGAGAGCTGGTAGTCCCATCCACCAAACTACCAGGTGTGAAACAGGGAAGGGACTCAGGGGGTATGCTAATTTGGTATAGAGCAGACCTAACTCACTCCATTAAATTAATCAAAACAGGAACATTTTACATTTGGCTAGAAATTCAAAAGGAAATTATCTTAACAGAGAAAAATGTCCTCCTGTGTGCTAACTATATCCCCCCACTAGAATCCCCATACTTTAATGAAGACAGCTTCTCCATCCTGGAGGGGGAAATCAATCATTTCCAGGCCTAGGGACATGTACTAGTCTGTGGCGACCTAAATGCCAGAACTGGACAAGAACCCGACACCCTCAGCACACAGGGGGACAAACACCTGCCTGCAGGTGACAGCATTCCCTCCCCCATATGCCCCCCTAGGCACAACTATGACAACATAACCAACAAAAACGGGTCACAACTCCTGCAGCTCTGTCGCATGCTGGGTATGTACATAGTCAATGGTAGGCAAAGGAACCAAGTAACATTAAGAAACGCTATAGATGGAAGGAATGCAGTTTGGAAACCTACCAAAAAACAATTAGGCAACAACAAATTCAATCTCTTTTAGACAATTTCCTGGGTAAAACGTTCCACTGTAATAGTGAAGGTGTAAACTTGGCAGTAGAAAATCTTAACAGTATATTTGACCTCTCAGCTTCTCTATCAAATCTAACAATGACAAATGGTTTGATGAAGAATGCAAAGATCGAACAAAGAAATTGAGAAACCTGTCCAACCAAAAACATAGAGACCTGGAAAATCTGAGTCTACGCCTTCACTATGGTGAATCGCTAAAACAATACAGAAATACACTACGGAAAAAGAAGGAACAGCACGTCAGAAATCAGCTCAATGTAATTGAAGAATCCATAGACTCTAACCACTTCTGGGAAAATTGGAAAACACAACAACAAAAAAACAACTCGAAGAATTATCTATCCAAAATGGAGATGTTTGGGTTAACCACTTCTCCAATCTTTTTCGCTCTATAACAAAGAGCAAAGAGCAAAAACTTATACATGATCAAATACAAATCTTAGAATCAACTATTAAAGACTACCAGAACCCACGGGATTCTCCAATTACCTTGAATGAGCTACAGGACAAAATAAAAACCCTCCAACCCAAAAAGGCATGTGGTGTTGATAGTATTCTCAATGAAATGATCAAATATTCAGACAACAAATTCCAATTGGCTATACTAAAACTCTTTAACATCATCCTTAGCTCTGGCATCTTCCCCAATATTTGGAACCAAGGACTGATCACCCCAATCCACAAAAGTGGAGACAAATTTGACCCCAATAACTACCGTGGGTTATACGTCAACAGCAACCTTGGGAAAATCCTCTGCATTATCATTAACAGCAGACTCGTACATTTCCTCAGTGAAAACAATGTACTGAGCACATATCAAATTGTCTTTTTACCAAATTACGGTACAACAGACCATGTATTCACCCTGCACACCCTAATTGATAAACAAACAAACCAAAACAAAGGCAAAGTCTTCTCATCCTTTCTTGATTTCAAAAAAGCCTTCGACTCAATTTGGCATGAGGGTCTGCTATACAAATTGATGGAAAGTGGTGTTGGGGGTAAAACATATGACATTATAAAATCCATGTACACAAACAACAAGTGTGCGGTTAAAATAGGCAAAAAAACACACACATTTCTTCCCACAGGGCCGTGGGGTGAGACAGGGATGCAGCTTAAGCCCCACCCTCTTCAACATATATATCAACGAATTGGTGCGGGCACTAGAAAAGTCTGCAGCACCCAGCCTCACCCTACTAGAATCTGAAGTCAAATGTCTACTGTTTGCTGATGATCTGCTGCTACTGTCACCAACCAAGGAGCGCCTACAGCAGCACCTATATATTCTGCACAAATTCCATCTAGACACCGTTGCCCTAGAGCACACAAAAAACTATACATACCTTGGCCTGAACATCAGCGCCACAGGTAACTTCCACAAAGCTGTGAACGATCTGAGAGACAAGGCAAGAAGGGCATTCTATGCCATCAAAAGGAACATAAAATTCAACATACCAATTAGGATCTGGCTAAAAATACTTGAATCAGTTATAGAACCCATTGCCCTTTATGGTTGTGAGGTCTGGGGTCTGCTCACCAACCAAGAATTCACAAAATGGGACAAACACCAAATTGAGACTCTGCATGCAGAATTCTGCAAAAATATTCTCAGTGTACAATGTAGAACACCAAATAATGCATGCAGAGCAGAATTAGGCCTATACCCGCTAATTATCAAAATCCAGAAAGAGACGTTAAATTCTACAACCACCTAAAAGGAAGCGATTCCCAAACCTTCCATAACAAAGCCATCACCTACAGACAGATGAACCAGGAGAAGAGTCCCCTAAGCAAGCTGGTCCTGGGGCTCTGTTCACAAACACACCCCACAGAGCCCCAGGACAGCAACAAAATTAGACCCAACCAAATCATGAGAAAACAGAAAGATAATTACTTGACACATTGGAAAGAATTAACATAAAAACAGAGCAAACTAGAATGCTATTTGGCCCTAAACAGAGAGTACACAGTGGCAGAATACCTGACCACTGTGACTGACCCAAACTTAAGGAAAGCTTTGACTATGTACAGACTCAGTGAGCATAGCCTTGCTATTGAGAAAGGCCGCCGTAGGCAGACATGGCTCTCAAGAGAAGACAGGCTATGTGCACACTGCCCACAAAATGAGGTGGAAACTGAGCTGCACTTCCTAACCTCCTGCCCAATGTATGACCATATTAGAGACACATATTTCCCTCAGATTACACAGATCCACAAAGAATTCAAAAACAAACCCGATTTTGATAAACTACCTAATCTACTGGGTGAAATACCACAGTGTGCCATCACCGCCGCAAGATTTGTGACCTGTTGCCACAAGAAAAGATCAACCAGTGAAGAACAAACACCATTGTAAATACAACCCATATTTATGCTTATTTATTTTCCCTTTTGTACATTAACCATTTGTACATCGTTACAACACTGTATATATACACAATATGACATTTGTAATGTCTTTATTCTTTTTAAACTTCTGTATGTTAAATGTTTACTGTTAATTTTTATTGTTTATTTCACTTTTGTATATTATCTACCTCACTTGCTTTGGCAATGTTAACATATGGTTCCCATGCCAATAAAACCCCTTGAATTGAATTGAGAGCCACCCCCTTAAATAGACCGGAATGGACTATTTTTTCCCAATGGTAAACGGCCTGAGTTACCTATCTTCATTTATCCACCATCTTCGGCAGCATTTCGCCAGGTGGGTGGTGCTACACGTCTAGGTGGGCGTGGATTAAATGGCGAAGAGTTCACAACACCAGAGAACAAGATATCGGAACAAACAGAACAATATACATATTTTGTAAGAGATGTTGAGAAAAACACCAGATTTAAAGCAGTGCTTTAAAGGATGACCCCAACATTATGTGATTGTGTTTAGAGGGTAGAGTACTAATATTGGAAGACCTCATCTAAAAATCCTTCCTATTATATACAGTACATTCAGAAAGTATTCAGATCCCTTTACCTTTTCCACATATTGTTACGTTAGAGCCTTATTCTAAAATATTTCCCCCCCCCCTCATCAATCTACACACAATACCCCATAATGAAAAAGCAAAAACAGTTTTTTGTAAAAAATTCACCCCTTTCCATGCGTGGAACGGATATGGGTGGGGCTAGGTCTACATAGGGGTGCTGATTTAAAAAAATTCACAAAAGCTCTGACGAAGGCCATGAGGCCGATACGTAAGCTTATTAAATATCAGTGATAATATCAAGAGCAGTGTGCGGTTTCCTTTAACCTTCATCCTGTTTCAACTGTTGCCATGCACCTGCAAAAAGATTGCTCAGATGTGCGAGTGCCTTTTGAATTTTGTAAAAAATTCATCAAAAATAAACGGATATCATATTTACAAAAGTATTCAGACCCCTTACTCAGAACTTTGTTGAAGCACCTTTGGCAGCGATTACAGCCTCGAGTCTTCATGGGTATGACGCTACAAATCAAATCAAAGTTTATTTGTCACGTGCGTCGAATGCTTACTTACGGCTCTAACCAACAGTGGAAAAAAGGTATTAGGTGAACAATAGGTAAGTAAAGAAATAAAAACAACAGTAAAAAAAACGGTGAAAAATAACAGTAGCGAGGCTATATACAGTAGCGAGGCTATAACAGTAGCGAGGCTATATACAGGCACTGGTTAGTCGGGCTGATTGAGGTAGTATGTACATGTAGATATGGTTAAAGTGACTATGCACATATGATAAACAGACAGTAGCAGTAGCGTAAAAGAGGGGTTGGGGGGGCACATGTAGCCATTTGATTACCTGTTCAGGAGTCTTATGGATTGGGAGTAAAAACTGTTAAGAAGCCTTTTTGTCCTAGACTTGACACTCCGGTAACACTTGCCATGCGATAGTAGAGAGAACAGTCTATGACTAGGGTGGCTGGGGTCTTTGACAAATTTTAGGGCCTTCCTCTGACACTGCCTGGTGTAGAGGTTCTGGATGGCAGGCAGCTTAGCCCCAGTGATGTACTGGGCCGTACGCACTACCCTCTGTAGTGCCTTGCGGTCGAGGCCGAGCAATTGCCGTACCAGGCAGTGATGCAACCGGTCAGGATGCTCTCGATGTTGCAGCTGTAGAACCTTTTGAGGATCTGAGGACCCATGCCAAATCTTTTTAGTTTCCTGAGGGGGAATAGGCTTTGTCGTGCCCTCTTCGCGACTGTCTTGGTGTGTTTGGACCATTCTAGTGTGTTGTTGATGTGGACACCAAGGAACTTGAAGCTCTCAACCTGCTCCACTACAGCTCCGTCGATGAGAATGGGGGCGTGCTCGGTCCTCCTTTTCCTGTACTCCACAATCATCTCCTTAGTGTTGGTTAAGTTGAGGGATAGGTTGTTAATCTGGCACCACCTGGCCAGGTCTCTGACCTCCTCCCTATAGGCTGTCTAGTCGTTGTCGGTGATCAGGCCTACCACTGTTGTGTTGTCTGCAAACTTAGTGATGGTGTTGGAGTCGTACCTGGCCATGCAGTTGTGGGTGAACAGGGAGTACAGGAGGGGACTGACCACGCACCCCTGAGGGGCTCCACTGTTGAGGATCAGCATGGCAGATGTGTTGCTACCTACCCTCACCACCTGGGGGCGGCCTATCAGGAAGTCCAGGATCCAGTTGCTGAGGGAGGTGTTTAGTCCCGGGATCATTAGCTTAGTGATGAGCTTTGAGGGTACTATGGTGTTGAACGCTGAGCTGTAGTCAATGAATAGCATTCTCACGTAGGTGTTCCTTTTGTCCAGGTGGGAAAGGGCAGTGTTGAGTGCAATAGAGATCGCATCGTCTGTGGATCTGTTTGGGCGGTTTGCAAATTGGAGTGGGTCTAGGGTTTCTGGGATAATGGTGTTGATGTGAGCCATTACCAGCCTTTCAAAGCACTTCATGGCTATGGACGTGAGTGCTACGGGTCTGTAGTCATTTAGGCAGGTTGCCTTCGTGTTCTTGGGCACAAGGACTATGGTGGTCTGCTTGAAACATGTTGGTATTACAAACTCAATCAGGGACATATTGAAAATGTCAGTGAAGACACCTGACAGTTGGTCAGCACATGCCCGGAGCACACGTCCTGGTAATCCATCTGGCCGCGCACCCTTGTGTATGTTGACCTGTTTAAAGGTCTTACTCACGTCGGCTACGGAGAGTGTGATCACACAGTTGTCCGGAACAACTGATGCTCTCATGCATGCCTCAGTGTTGCTTACCTCAAAGCAAGCATAGAAGTGATTTAGCTTGTCTGGTGGGCTCGTGTCCCTGGGCAGCTCGTGGCTGTGCTTCCCTTTGTGGTCTGTAATAGTTTGCAAGCCCTGCCACATAAGATGAGTGTCGCAGCCGGTGTAGTATGATTCAATCTTAGCCCTGTATTGACGCTTTGCCTGTTTGATGGTTCGTCGGAGGACATAGCAGAATTTCTTATAAGCTTCCTGGTTAGAGTCCCGCACCTTGAAAGCGGAAGCTCTACCTTTTAGCTCAGTGCGAATGTTGCCTGTAATCCATGGCTTCTGGTTGGGGTATGTACGTACAGTCACTTTGTGGACGACGTCCTCGATGCACTTATTGATAAAGCCAGTGACTGATGTGGTGTACTCCTCAATGCCATCGGAAGAATCCCAGAACATGTTCCAGTCTGTGATAGCAAAACAGTCCTGTAGTTTAGCATCAGCTTCATCTGACCACTTTTTTATAGAACGAGTCACTGGTGCTTCCTGCTTTAATTTTTGCTTGTAAGCAGGAATCAGGAAGATAGAATTGTGGTCGGATTTACCAAATGGAGGGCGAGGGAGAGCTTTGTATGCGTCTCTGTGTGTGGAGTACAGGTGATCTAGAATTGTTTTTCCTCTGGTTGCACATTTAACATGTTGATAGAAATTCGGTAGAACTGATTTAAGTTTCCCTGCATTAAAGTCTCCGGCCACTAGGAGTGCCGCCTCTGGGTGAGCGGTTTCCTGTTTGCTTATTTCCTTATACAGCTGACTGAGTGCGGTCTTATTGCCAGCATCCGTCTGTGATGGTAAATAAACAGCCACGAAAAGTAAATCTCTCTAGGCAAATAGTGTGGTCTGAATTTTATCACAAGATACTCTACTTCAGGCGAGCAAAATCTAGAGACTTCCTTAGATTTCGTGCACCAGCTGTTGTTTACAAATATGCACAGACAAAGGTAATATCTAAGTGAGTTTCAGAGATGGTCAGAATATGAATGTCATCTCTAACTAGCAAATTGTTGATTTCATTGACCTTGTTTCTTAAGCTACATATGTTAATGTGGGCTATTTTTAGCACTTTTTTGCAATGCTTGATTGTTTTCATTGCTTTACTGGGAAGCTTAGCAGAAGTAGACATACTGATTTTATTTATGTTAGTGCAGGGTGACCTGCACACAGTGGACATCCTACTAGGGCACACCGCCTCAGTGCTAACAGTATCTCTGGTTTATAGGCACATAATTGCTGCATTCAATAGCTGTAGGATCAGCAGAGGCATTCAGGACAGTTAGAGGGACATAAATTAGGTTACTTAAGTTGTGTCTTCCAACGTCCCTGGAGTAATGTACATTTGCTGAAGCATTATTACAACTCAGCGACATAATGGTAGGGATTAACTGAGCTGGGCTTGGGTCATTGTTTCAACGCAGCCTTATAATCCTGTGGAAGTATCCTGGAACCCAAATGATTTGGGTGGATCCCATTCTCCTTATAAAACAAGCTTTGTTTCCAAAATATATCAGAATTGTCAATACATGTTACACCCACAGAGCTGCAATAGTCACATAGTTATGGAGGTCTAAAAGTCTGCTGAAATGTTCAATGCCACGATTTAGGGAGAGTACAGGGCCAGATATTGTGGGGCGTTTGTTGGTATCAAGCAGAGACCCAATCAGTTCTTTAAAATCCATATTCAACTTTTCTGAGCTACCCTTCATAATGTCATTGAATCCAACATTAACTATGATAGGCTCAATTTCCTTATGCAGATTTAAAATGTTTTGGAGCAGCTTATTGATGTCCTGTAAGTTTCTCACCATTAAACTACCCAATACAGCGGCCGGAAAAGGAGATGGAAAAATGGGCCAATCCTACTTCACACAATTTGTGGAAACTTTCTCGGGCCCACAAGAAGCAGGATAGCCTACGCCCGCAGCTTCCGGCGATAGGTCCAGACCTCCCACAGCAGGCAGTGTCCCGTCAGATCCAGAGAGAGGGAAAGGAGTCAGACTCGACTACGAAGCCGCTGCTGGAGTCAGCATAGTTGGAGTCATCACAGACACAGGCAGTCCCAGCGATGAAGGGGCAGGTAGATCAGGCACCAGATCAGGCACCAATTTGCGTTTTCCCCATAAATTCACAAATCATTTACATTTGCTGATTACTAGATTCCATGCAAACAGATACCTGGGGAACAGACCCGGTGGATAGGAATGGTTCTAGCCATGTCCTCTCCTGTGACCTGCTTCTATGATTAGCACCCATTGCCTGTCGTATGTCACAAACAGATGGGTCCACTAAACTAACACATGAGACCCGGGATGATTTTTATAGAAATTACCACAGCCACCTCCATTCCTGAGCACTAGGGGGCAATAGTTGCTCACAATGGAAAAGGGTGACGAGGTGCTGCTAGATATGAACATGCAGTGGCATCATTACCTAATTATAAATGTAGTGTTAATGTTGATTTAGAGGTAACATATAACAGGCTAAAGTAGACAATCACCACAATTAATACAAATGAGCCATCATATAATTTACCATTTAATGTAGCTTTTGAGCAATTATACAAGTAGCCTGTTATATGTCTTAGTTATTCTATACTCCATACTATATTTCAATGATCATGTATCACCAAGTACATCCAGCATATAGCCAGCTTTCCTGAATGACCTCCATGCAGAAGGAATTCCTCACCAAGCCACAGATTAGTAGGAAGATTATATTTATTTTTCAAGCATAAACCATGAAGCACGCCCCAAACTCCCACAGGTATACATTGGCCCCCTTGCAGCCTTTCATGCTGATCTCTGTTTACATAGTGGGTCTGTAGTGTAGTGGGAAGGTTTGCCTCCAATGCCCTCTCTTCAGCTATATGGAGAGACTCAATGAAATGTACAAATAGAGATGGGCGGGGTTCAAACTCCATGTTAAATACTTGCTGACAAATTACTTACATGAATCCAATTTAGCAGATGAATTATTGTTGATTAGGGAGTTTACCCTGGTAGTAATCAAACTCTACCAGTCATTGTCTGGGTCCAATCAAGTGGTCCACTTAGCAATGACTCTAAAGAGGATTGAGAAAAACTTACTATCCTAAAACCTGCTTAAAGGACCATCCATCTGTGATGTATACTATTCGCTCCCCTGAGTTTGGGCTTGTGTTTCACTGAGTGTTTGTTAAAGTTTGACCTTTGTATTTATTACACAAATTTCTAATTTCAAATTCATTGGAATCTGTGAATTCAAACAGATTTGTTTTAATCTAAAGGAAGTCGGACAAAAGGGTCAGACAAAGAATAATTAGTTCTCCATAATCCAATTTTGGATGATTAAACAGTGGACTTAGATAATCAAAGGCTTTTGGCATGGATTATTATTCTGTTCTTTAATTGCTGTACTGGGTTAACCACTTAAATGGCTCTCACACGCTCAGCAAAAAACAGCTTTTGTTGTCATCCCCCCAGCCATCCTCACACACACCCACACACACACACACACACACACACACACACACACACACACACACACACACACACACACACACACACACACACACACACACACCACACACACACACACACACACCACGCACACAGTATACACACACCTCCCTATCTTGTCAGAGACAAAAAAGCCTTTAACAAATAGACATATTGTACATTCACATATTGTACATTCAAAATGTCCTAGTCACAACAAACACACACAGAAGACAGAGATGAAAGGGTGCGTGTTAGTTGAATGAATCACAGACCACCACCCCCACCCTCAAATCCCTCAAGGACTTCTTGGCGGATAATACAGGAAAAGGCGGGAGGGATGTAGCAATTTCACTCAGAGATTAATTGCCATTTGTTGCTTGTGCTATAAATAACCACAACAGATCATTTGAGATAATTACTCCCGGTGGCTCTCTTTTCTCCATCTTCTCCCTCTGTATGCTTTCCAAGTGCCACTGGACTGTAGGGCTTCTTATTCGTCCCCTCTTCTCATTGGCCAGCATATGTTTAGCCTAATTACTTTGACACAGAGCCGGTATTGAGTCTCCCGCTTCCCTGGGTAGTGAGGACATGGCATGAGAGGGATGGAGGAGAGGTTCAGTACATGGTATCATTGAGCAGCATTTCAGATGGTCTCTCAATTCTTCTGCCTGTTTCTCTTGCTATACAATGTTAAAACTTAAGCTCTCTTAAAATGTTTCTTTTTTTTCTGTAAAATAGATTTGCATGGGAGTGCAGAGTGATGTGGTTATGCTGTTCTTGTAGGCAGTTAATTAGGATAGCACTACAAGGGGACACAGCAAGAAGGCTTTCACTGAAATTAGAACAGCTGCTTTGACAAGCGGAGCTCTGGCAATTGGTGTATTCAGATGGTGAACTTGGCCCTTTGGACATAAGTGTTTAGATATTGTACATACTTTTGCTTGGCTTTCGGCAAGCACACCTAATAACTTTAGAAATTGTTCATACTTCTTCTTTTCATTCCGCTGCCACCTGTAGCATCAAAACAGGGAAAGCTACCTAAACCAGGCTGACTCTTCAGGTTGCTTGAAAGATTTTTTTTTTTAATACTAATAATACTTTTCACACAACAACCATATTTGCATAAATCCCAATGGATTTCATTGGCCATAGACTTGAATAGAGACAATAGGTAAAAAATGGAGCAGCTACTCCTCTTGACCCGTTAAAGCTAGAAACACCATTCAAACTTTTAAACATGCAGACTGGTCTGGAATAGGTTACTTGTATACAGCTCTTTGGTACTGTTTATACATTTTGAACTATAACCATTTTACATTTGCTTAAAAGCTCCATATAGGGATGCAAAATTGATGATGAAAAGTGTGCAGATGCAGAGCTATAATAGCTCATTGAGCTATTAAAGAGAGGCACGAACAGATCTTTCTGGGAGAATCTTGTCACGGCTCCTCCTCTGCAGTGCAGGGGTGGTTCCTCCTGCAGGCAGAGGAGGGTCATTAGTGATTGGAGCTGGCGTGATTGGAGCCACCTGGGCTCAGGGTGTAAAACTGCTCCACTAACCTCTCTCTCTCCCTGCTCCTCCAGGTATGATCCTGTTTTGTTTGTTCCTTTGTAGGTTTATTTAGTTTCCGCTCAGTCATGTTCACACACACATATCCATGCACCTTACCTTACATTATGACATTTCCACACCTCATTCTTTTTTCTTTGTTTAGAGTTAATAGTTCTGTTTTGCAATAAAGAACTTTTTGAATTGGCCTATACCTGTTGTTGATGTCCCCTCATTTTTGCCACAGGCTATGAGCCGGCCTGTGACAAGTGGGGGCTCATTCATAAGTTAAAGTTAATTGTACTTTAGTCTTTAGTATTTTAGTTTACTTTAACATTTTGTCATAGTTGGTTAAGGTTGTCTAGATATGTTTATTTGTAATTTGGCTTATTTGACTTGTTTTATAGGTAACTTGGGTTAGTTTAGTTTGCCACATTTTTTTTGTTTGAGAGGGATGTTTTGGTTGGGCCAATATTGTTGGAGAGAGCATTGAGAGCCATGTGTTCTTTTGGTTCAGTTAGCTTGGTAGCTAAATTTGGTTAACAATTCACCCTGGGTTTTTGTTCAAGTGGGAGTCCTCTCCTGTTCAGGCTTATCAGCGAGTGTCAGTAGGAGGCTCGTGGTGTTTTTGTTTTAGGTGGCAGTGAACGTGGGTAGAGCTTCCCTTTTCCCCTACATCGGCTCGGGAGCACCTCCGTGGTTATGGGGGGGCCGCCAATTTCTGGTTGTCTTTTCCACTCCGCTGGTTTTGTGTGCATAAAACCCCACCACATGTGACTGCATGAAGACCAGGGCCAGTTAGTTAGTAATTTTTGGAGGCTAGTGGGGTGTGGCTCCTGTCCTTGAACCCAGACTGACAGTAGGTGAGTTGTATTTTTTTTTGGAGCATTTAGTTGTATTGTATAATAGTTGTATTGGTTGAGGAAAATGTCTTCCATTCTGAGTAGTTTTGTTCAAGCTCCTTCAGAGGTAGCCTTAGAGTTATGTACTAAGGAGCAGTTAATTGAAATTGCTGAACATTATCAGATTGAGATTGTTGATAAAAAAATTTGAGACTGTTAAAACTAAATTAAAGCAGGGTCTTAAGGAAATAGGTGTTTTTTCGGGTCAGTCTGCTAGTAGTGAGGGTTCAAGTTCAGTCTTTCATTAACTTTTGAGCAGTAGCGGGAGCTGTTGCAAATGCAGTTGGCGATAGAGCGATTGAGAAATGCTAATAGACCAAAAATAATTACCAGTTTGTTTCACAATCTTTGTTTGTTGCCTAAATTTGAGTCAGATCCAGACACATACTTTGTTTTATTTGAGCGTATTGCGGAAGCTAGAGCTTGGTCAGATTTGGACATGACTATGTTGCAATGTGTACTTACAGGTAAAGCATGTGAGGCTTTTGCAGCACTGAGTGTAGCTGACAGTAAAGTGTATGCTAAAGTTAAATCAGCAGTTCTGAAGGTTTACATGCCAGAGGCATAACGTCAATGTTTTCGTTACAGGAAAAAGCTAGATTCACAAACGTATTCTGAGTTTGTTCGTGATTTGACTTCTGCATTTAATCGTTGGTGTACAGCTTCTGAAGTTAGTACTTTTGAGGATCTGTCAATTTGATTGTGTTAGAACAGTTCAAAAATTCTGTCTGACCAGGTTGCTACATACATATATGAATGAACGTAAAGTTAAGTCTCCAAGTGATGCAGCAGTCCTTGCAGATGAGTACAGGCTAACACATAAAAGCCATTTTGAGTCAAACAGTGACATATACCATAAAAATAACTTTACTTCTAGGAATAGTAGGTCAACTTTTTCTGGAGCTTCTTTCCAAAGGCCTCAGCAGAAGTTTGGGTCTGGAGGACTTAAAGCACCGGTTAATGCTAATACCTGTCGCTACTGTTAGTTGAAGGACATTGGAAGAAAGATTGTCCTCTACTTAAATCAAAAAAGTCAAGTTAAACCTGCTCTTATGGCAGCTTCTGTTACAGCCTCTGACCACCAGGGTGAGTTTTCAGCCACTAGTTGAGTTTGATTCTCAGTCTTCCCACTGATTTTTCAGCCTTTATTTCAGATGGTGTAGTGTCCCTGAAAGATGGCAACCAAAATGTTTCGATCAAGATCTTAAGAGACACTGGAGCTCTAGATTCTTTTATGCTAGAATCTGTTTTGCCGTTCTCTAAAGAGTCTGATACTGGCAGATGTGTAATGGTACGTGGTATGGGTTTAGTTCCATTCTCTTCTCCTTTACATGAAGTTACCCTAAAATGTGGTCTGGTAGAGGGTGATGTAGATGTTGGGGTTAGACCCCAGTTGCCAGTTGAGGGAGTCCACATGATTTTGGGGAATGACTTGGCATGTAATAAGGTGTGGGCAGATGGAAAAGTAAACATCTTTACGAAGCAACCTTCAGTGCCCCCAGCAAGGTTATCTCCAGATCGCAACTGTGTCTGAGGTATTTCCAGTTTGTGCTGTTACCTGCGCTGCCTCTCGTAATAAGGTTGAGAGTAAGCCAGAAAGTCTTGAGTTGCCAGTCAAACTCCAGACAGAACAGTTGACTAGTTCTAGAGATTCATTGATAGCTGAGCAAAAGGCCGATACTACTTTGGCTGATCTGTTTGAGAAAGTTGTTCCTGATTCAGTGGTGGAATAGTGCTCAGTGTTATTTTCTTCTTGATGGGCTGTTGGTTAGGAAATGGGTTCCACACTATGATCAGGGTCTAGGAGAACCAGTCTTTCAAATAGTTGTACCTACTACTTTGCGAAATAAAGTGTTGCAAACTTCACATGGTGATGTGGCAGGTCATGGGTGTTCGTAAAACTTATGATCGCGTACTCCGTTATTTTTTTCTGGCCACGTTTAAAGCGGGATGTTTCTCAGTTTATTAAAACTTGTGATATGTGTCAGCGCACAAGCAAGCCAAACCAGGTTGTAAAGCCAGCGCCTTTGTATCCAATACCAGCCGTAAGGCAACCTTTTGAGCATCTTATTATTGATTGTGTTGGGCCTTTACCACGGTCCAAGTCAGGTCATGGCTACTTATTAACCTGTTATGGCTAGGGGTACCCGATTTAATCAGATTATTACTCCTGCCCAGAAACTAGAATATGCATATAATTATTAGCTTTGGATAGAAAACACTCCAAAGTTTCTAAAACTGTTTGAATGGTGTCTGTGAGTATAACAGAACTAATTTGGCAGGCCAAAACCTGAGATGATTCTGTACAGGAAGTACCCTGTCTGACCATTTCTTGTCCTTCTTGATTATCTCTATCCAATACAGGGGATCTATGCTGATACGTGACACTTCCTACGGCTCCCATGGGCTCTCAGAAGGCGGCAAAAAGCTGAATCCTAGCTTTGCAGGCTCTGGCTGAAAAACAGTAGCGCGTTTGGATAGTGGCCGGTCACAGTAATATGAGACTCAGGCTCGTGCACGAGTCGACTCCATGTTTTTATTCTTTCGTCTGTGAACGAAAACCACCACTCCCGGTTGGAATATTATCGCTTTTTTACGAGAAAAATGGCATAAAAATTGATTTTAAACAGCGGTTGACATGCTTCGAAGTACGGTAATGGAATATTTAGAAATTTTGTCACGAAATGCGTCGTGCGCGTGACCCTTCGTCACCCTTGGATAGTGTCTTGAACGCACGAACAAAACGCCGCTATTTGGATATAACTATGGATTATTTTGAACCAAACCAACATTTGTTATTGAAGTAGAAGTCCTGGGAGTGCATTCTGACGAAGAACACCAAAGGTAATCAAACTTTTCTAATAGTAAATCGGAGATTGGTCAGGGCTAAACTTGGTGGGTGTCAAAATAGCTAGCCGTGATGGCTGGGCTATCTACTCAGAATGTTGCAAAATGTGCTTTCACCGAAAAGCTATTTTAAAATCAGACACCTCGCTTGCACAAAGGAGTTCTGTATCTATAATTCTTAAAATAATTGTTATGTTTTTTGTGAACGTTTATCGTGAGTAATTTAGTAAATTCACCGGAAGTGTTCGGTGGGAATGCTAGTTCTGAACGTCACATGCTAATGTAAAAAGCTGGTTTTTTATATAAATATGAACTTGATTGAACAAAACATGCATGTATTGTACAACATAATGTCCTAGGCGTGTCATCTGATGAAGATCATCAAAGGTTAGTGCTGCATTTAGCTGTGGTTTAGTTTTTTGTGACATATGCTAGCTTGAAAAATGGGTGTCTGATTATTTCTGGCTGGGTACTCTGCTGACATAATCTAATGTTTTGCTTTCGCTGTAAAGCCTTTTTGAAATCGGACAGTGTGGTTAGATAAAGGAGAGTCTTGTCTTTAAAATGCTGTAAAATAGTCATATGTTTGAAAAATTGAGGTTTTTGTATTTTTGAGGAATTTGTAATTCGCGCCACGCCTATCATTGGATATTGGAGCAGGTGTTCCGCTAGCGGAACGTCTAGATGTAAGATTAACTGTTATAAGTCATGCAACTACATATCCGGCAGCTTTTCCCTTGTGTACCATAACTTCAAAATCAGTAGTTAAAGCGTTAACTCAATTTATTTCAACATTTGGGATTCCAAAAATCATCCAGTCAGATCAGGGATCTAACTTTACCTCACATTTATTTGCTCAGGTTCTCAAACAGCTTAAAATTAAACACAAGTCTACTGCCTACCATGCTTAGAGTCAGGGAGCTTTGGACCGTTTTCATCAAACTTTGAAATATTTGCTTTGTGCATATTGTACAGAACTGTCTGCAGATTGGGAGGAGGGGTTACCTTGGCTGTTACTAGCTGCTTGTGAAGTAGTGCAGGAAAGCACAGGGTTTAGCCCAAATGACTTAGTGTTTGGTCATAAGGTGCGTGGGCCTTTAGCAATGCTGCAGGATGGTTGTTTGCCTGAGGAACCACCTCAGAACCTTATTGACTATGTAAATTGTTTTAGGTTGAAGTTGTATAGGGCTGGTGAACTGGCAAGAGAAACTAAAATGTTCTCAACAGAAAATGAAACTGAAATATGACGGACAGGCTGAGCTACGTGAGTTTAGTCCCGGTGATTGTGTACTTGCTCTTTTGCCTCTTGTAAGTTCACCTTTTCAGGCAAAATACTGGTCCTTTCACTGTTGCGCAAAGTGTCAGTTCAAATCTATCTTATTGAAACCCCTGGTCATAGGAAGTCCTCTAAATTATGCCATGTGAACCTGTTAAAATGTTATTACTCCCGTGATCGAAGCAAAGTGGAAGACACTCCAGCAGTGAGGTCAGCGTTGATTGCTGTTCCAGTCACTGCATCTTGTGGCTTTAACTTTGTGGAGGGGGAGAAGAGGTAGTTAGGGTTTCGGGGGAGAAGAGGTAGTTAGGGTTTCGGGGGAGAAGAGGTAGTTAGGGTTTCGGGGGAGAAGAGGTAGTTAGGGTTTCGGGGGAGAAGAGGTAGTTAGGGTTTCGGGGGAGAAGAGGTAGTTAGGACTTTCGGGGGAGAAGAGGTAGTTAGGGTTTCGGGGGAGAAGAGGTAGTTAGGGTTTCGGGGAGGTCTTACAAGGTCGGTTGAAAAACTCAGACTTTGAAAAACCTTGGTTTTGGTAGATCATTTAGACTCTGAGAAACGTGATGAATTGGTAGCTCTTATTAGAAGCTACCCTGTGTTGTTTTCTGACACTCTATCGAAAACCCATTTAATTGAGCATGACAGACAGCGGAGATGCTAAACCTATCAAACAGATTTTATCGTATCTCAGGAGAAGAGTGCAATTGGAAACAGAGGTGCAGGATATGTTGGACAATGGTATTGCGGCGCCATGTTATTCAAATTGGGCTTCACCCTGTCTTCTGATTATAGAAAAGTTAATAATGTTACTAAAGCAGACCTTTACCCTCTTCCTAGGATGGAGGACTGTATTGATCAAGTTGGGTCAGCAAAGTATGTTAGCAAATTTGATCTTTTAAAGGGATATTGGCAAGTACACCTTACCAGAAGAGCTTGTGAGATTGCTGCCTTTATATCTCCATCTGGTTTGATCTCTTATACAGTGATGCCTTTTGGGTTGCGGAATGCTCCAGCCACTTTCCAGAGGCTGATGAATCGGGTGGTCTCAGGTCTGGAAGGGTGTGCCGTGTACTTGGACGACGTGGTCATCTACTCAGACTCTTGGGAGGAGCATGTCTGTAGAGTGCAAGCCCTGTTGGAAAGACTGGTGTGGGCCAGGTTGACTATCAATTTGGCCAAGTGAGTTTGCCAAAGCTACAGTCACATACCTAGGCAAGGTTGTTGGTCAGGGTGTTGTCTGTCCCGTGGAAGCCAAGGTTCAGGCTGTGAAGCAGTTCCCACAGCCCTGCACAAAGAAAGAACTGATGCGCTTCCTGGGAATGGCGGGGTACTACCGTGCTTTTTGTAACTACTTTTCGGTAGTAGTGTCCCCCCCTGACCAATCTGAAGGCCAAGGCTGAATTTATCTGGTCCACCCAGTGTCAAGAGGCATTTGATGCAGTTAAGGCTCTTTTGTGTTTGGCACCTGTGTTGGTAGCACCAAATTTTGGGAAACATTTCAAATTGCAGGTAGACGCCAGTCAAATCGGTGCTCAGTCATGTCCACACACACATATTCACGCATCCATGCACCTTACACACACCTTACATTATGACATTTCCACACCTCATTCCTTTTTCTTTGTTTAGAGTTAATAGTTTTGTTTTACAATAAAGAACTTTTTGAATTGGCCTATACCTGTTGATGTCCCCTCATTTTTGCCACAGACTATGAGCCGGCCTGTGACAATCTCAATTGCATAATCCTAGCATCCTCTTCTACTCTCCTCGCCTCCTTAAAACCCATTGGAGAAGATCAGACCTCTGGCGTTCTCCTCCAATGTGTTTTGAGGAGAGAGGACTTGAGGAGTATGAAATTGAGATTCTCCCACTGGCGTCACTAACGTTACCTTCACTAGCTGTGTCATCACGCACACCACGCAACACACTTTGTTCCTGACTGGGACATCTGGAATGCAGGTTGAGGTAAGCAACCTGTGTCCTAAATAGTTATTAACGTTAGCTAGCTAGCATCTAAACTGGCAAGCTAACATTACCACCCGCCAATGAATAATGGTGTTTCTCATATTGAAATTAATGACTGAACATAGAATGCATCTCTACGTATCCTACAAATAGAATATCAGAGTTCAGAGCGTGATATGTCATATCAGAATGAGTAATTCATCCAATAATATCACGCGTGACAGCTGTGAGCAGCCAGCCACATCCCCTAACGGCCTAACCAGCCATTAGTCTACTCAGCTGCTCTCCAGACCTGGCGCCAGGATAAAGTGACTAAGGGGGCAGTTGAAATCAGTGATGGGGCAACATTTGGGGGTGTTCTTGCATTGTAATTATATTGAATTATGCTTATATCATGCTATACCACAATGAACAAAGTTCAAATGCTGAGACTTTGAGACCATTGATTGAGTGCTTTTGAAGTGACAGGCTACAGATTTCACGTCAAACCTATCTCCTATGCGCTGTATCAGTAGAATGGACAGCGCCCTAAACACTAAAGGCCATTTTGGTCATGAATATACAGTAGGCTACAAGATAGGCTCTTTGTAATAGGTGAATTACCCTATGTGAATGCAGCTGTACACACGGCTGTCTTTGCAAACTAAATGTAGTAAGTAGTAGTCTAGTTATTCATGCATGCAAACAATAATACTGAATAGCAGTTGGCTTAGAATACCGACACACAGCGGTACCAGGTAGTAGGCCTAGGAAACAAAATATCAGATCGATAAAGGCATGACAATCTATATTTAGGCTAGTTACATTAACAGTAAACAAAAGGTGAATGGAGATCCAAATAACCAAAACAGTCTACTACAGTGAGATGCAGCATGCACAGCTCTCTTGCCAAACAAATAGGCCGGTTTCAGAAAATCATGCCGCTCGTGAGAACAGCAACACGTTGTGATATGGCACACTACACTTCTGCGGATAAAACTTGACCCACGTAATCAATTAAGCAATGTCAGCCTACCACAAACATGTTTCCAGAGTATTGAGATTATACAGTGCCTTAAGTAATCGGCCCCCTTGAACTTTGACCTTTTGCCACATTTCAGGCTTCAAACATAAAGATATAAAACTGTAATTTTGTGAAGAATCAACAAGTGGGACACAATCATGAAGTGGAACGAAATTTATTGGATATTTCAAACTTTAACAAATAAAAAACTGAAATTGGCCGTGCAAAATTATTCAGCCCCCTTAACCTGTTATGGATAGGGGGCAGTATTTTCACAGCCGGGTAGAAAACGTACCCGATTTTAATCTTATTACTCCTGCCCAGAAACTAGAATATGCATATAATTATTAGCTTTGGATAGAAAACACTCCAAAGTTTCTAAAACTGTTTGAATGGTGTCTGTGAGTATAACAGAACTAATTTGGCAGGCCAAAACCTGAGAAGATTCTGTACAGGAAGTACCCTGTCTGACCATTTCTTGGCCTTCTTTGCCATCTCTATCCATTACAGAGGATCTCTGCTGTTACGTGACACTTCATACGGCTCCCATGGGCTCTCAGAAGGCGGCAAAAAGCTGAATCGGGGCTTTGCAGGCTCTGGTTGAAACAAAGTAGCGCGTTTGGGTAGTGGCTGGTTACAGTACTGTGAGACTCAGGCGCGTGCCCGCGTCGACAGAATGCTTTGTTTTCTTTCCTCTGTTTACCTAAACGCAGATTCCCGGTCGGAATATTATCATTTTTTTACGAGAAAAATGGCATAAGAATTGATTTTAAACAGCGGTTGACATGCTTCGAAGTACGGTAATGGAATATTAAGAAATCTTTTGTCACGAATTGCGCCATGCTCGTGACCCTTATTTACACTTCGGATAGTGTCTAGAACGCACGAACAAAACGCCGCTATTTGGATATAACGATGGATTATTTTGGACCAAACCAACATTTATTGAAGTAGCAGTCCTGGGAGTGCATTCTGACGAAGAACACCAAAGGTAATCAAACTTTTGTAATAGTAAATCGGAGTTTGGTCAGGGCTAAACTTGGTCGGTGTCTAAATGGCTAGCCGTGATGGCTGGGCTATCTACTGAGAATATTGCAAAATGTGCTTTCACCGAAAAGCTATTTTAAAATCGGACATATCGAGTGCATAGAGGAGTTCTGTATCTATAATTCTTAAAATAATTTGTTTTTAGTGAACGTTTATCGTGAGTAATTTAGTAAATTCACCGGATGTTTGCGGGGGGTATGCTAGTTCTGAACGTCACATGCTAATGTAAAAAGCTGGTTTTTGATATAAATATGAACTTGCATGCATTGTATAATTATAATTATTTCCGGAACTCCAATTTGAGCAGCAGCAGCTGAAAAATGAGCTCCTACAAATATTGAAATTTACATGGTTTTTAGAGTGAAGTACATCGGAAAAAAGCAAAAGAAAACTGCAAGACTGAATAGGAGAAAAAACAAGCAACAAACAAAGAAGATAGGCTTTTGAAAAATAACTATTTTTCATAAAATTGTAGTTATCTTAGCAAGCTGAATTGTTTACCAGTTGCTAAGCAGTTGCTAGGGACTCTTTTGGAAGAAGCTAGCTAGCTAACGAAGAACAACAAAGAATATCTAGTTAACAGAAGAAAAGAGAGAAAATCAGGACAGAAGAAAAAGGATATCAAAGTGAAACAGTTCTCTAAAGACACAGGAGACAATAATACAAGAAACAACACTTCTGTAGCTTGTCAACTATGTGTCTGTCTATCCCTGTTCTCTCCTCTCTGCACAGGCCATACAAACGCTTCACACCGCGTGGCCGCTGCCACTCTAACCTGGTGGTCCCAGCGCGCACGACCCACGTGGAGTTCCAGGTCTCCGGCAGCCTCTGGAACTGCCGGTCTGCAGCCAACAAGGCTGAGTTCATCTCAGCCTATGCTACCCTCCAGTCCCTAGACTTCCTGGCGCTGACGGAAACATGGATTACCACAGATAACACTGCTACTCCTACTGCTCTCTCTTCGTCTGCCCACGTGTTCTCGCATACCCCTAGAGCATCGAGCCAGCGGGGTGGTGGCACTGGAATCCTCATCTCTCCCAAGTGGACATTTTCTCTTTCTCCCCTGACCCATCTGTCTATCTCCTCATTTGAATTCCATGCTGTCACAGTTACCAGCCCTTTCAAGCTTAACATCCTTATCATTTATCGCCCTCCAGGTTCCCTTGGAGAGTTCATCAATGAGCTTGACGCCTTGATAAGTTCCTTTCCTGAGGATGGCTCACCTCTCACAGTTCTGGGTGACTTTAACCTCCCCACGTCTACCTTTGACTCATTCCTCTCTGCCTCCTTCTTTCCACTCCTCTCCTCTTTTGACCTCACCCTCTCACCTTCCCCCCCTACTCACAAGGCAGGCAATACGCTTGACCTCATCTTTACTAGATGCTGTTCTTCCACTAATCTCATTGCAACTCCCCTCCAAATCTCCGACCACTACCTTGTATCCTTTTCCCTCTTGCTCTCATCCAACACTTCTCACTCTGCCCCTACTCGGATGGTATTGCGCCGTCCCAACCTTCGCTCTCTCTCTCCCGCTACTCTCTCCTCTTCCATCCTATCATCTCTTCCCTCTGCTCAAACCTTCTCCAACCTATCTCCTGATTCTGCCTCCTCAACCCTCCTCTCCTCCCTTTCTGCATCCTTTGATTTTCTCTGTCCCCTATCCTCCAGGCCGGCTCGGTCCTCCCCTCCTGCTCCGTGGCTCGACGACTCACTACGAGCTCACAGAACAAGGCTCCGGGCAGCCGAGCGGAAATGGAGGAAAACTCGCCTCCCTGCGGACCTGGCATCCTTTCACTCACTCCTCTCTACATTCTCCTCTTCTGTCTCTGCTGCTAAAGCCACTTTCTACCACTCTAAATTCCAAGCATCTGCCTCTAACCCTAGGAAGCTCTTTGCTACCTTCTCCTCCCTCCTGAATCCTCCTCCCCCTCCCCCCCTCCTCCCTCTCTGCGGATGACTTCGTCAACCATTTTGAAAAGAAGGTTGACGATATCCGATCCTCGTTTGCTAAGTCAAACGACACCGCTGGTCCTGCTCACACTGCCCTACCCTGTGCTTTGACCTCTTTCTCCCCTCTCTCTCCAGATGAAATCTCGCGTCTTGTGACGGCCGGCCGCCCAACAACCTGCCCACTTGACCCTATCCCCTCCTCTCTTCTCCAGACCATTTCCGGAGACCTTCTCCCCTTCCTCACCTCGCTCATCAACTCATCCTTGACCGCTGGCTACGTCCCTTCCGTCTTCAAGAGAGCGAGAGTTGCACCCCTTCTGAAAAAACCTACACTCGATCCCTCCGATGTCAACAACTACAGACCAGTATCCCTTCTTTCTTTTCTCTCCAAAACTCTTGAACGTGCCGTCCTTGGCCAGCTCTCCTGCTATCTCTCTCAGAATGACCTTCTTGATCCTAATCAGTCAGGTTTCAAGACTGGGCATTCAACTGAGACTGCTCTTCTCTGTGTCACGGAGGCTCTCCGCACTGCTAAAGCTAACTCTCTCTCCTCTGCTCTCATCCTTCTAGACCTATCTGCTGCCTTTGATACTGTGAACCATCAGATCCTCCTCTCCACCCTCTCCGAGTTGGGCATCTCCGGCGCGGCCCACGCTTGGATTGCGTCCTACCTGACAGGTCGCTCCTACCAGGTGGCGTGGCGAGAATCTGTCTCCGCACCATGCGCTCTCACCACTGGTGTCCCCCAGGGCTCTGTTCTAGGCCCTCTCCTATTCTCGCTATACACCAAGTCACTTGGCTCTGTCATATCCTCACATGGTCTCTCCTATCATTGCTATGCAGACGACACACAATTAATCTTCTCCTTTCCCCCTTCTGATAACCAGGCGGCGAATCGCATCTCTGCATGTCTGTCAGACATATCAGTGTGGATGACGGATCACCAGCTCAAGCTGAACCTCAGCAAGACGGAGCTGCTCTTCCTCCCGGGGAAGGACTGCCCGTTCCATGAGCTCGCCATCACGGTTGACAACTCCCTTGTGTCCTCCTCCCAGAGTGCTAAGAACCTTGGCGTGATCCTGGACAACACCCTGTCGTTCTCCACTAACATCAAGGCGGTGACCCGATCCTGTAGGTTCATGCTCTACAACATTCGCAGAGTACGACCCTGCCTCACACAGGAAGCGGCGCAGGTCCTAATCCAGGCACTTGTCATCTCCCGTCTGGATTACTGCAACTCGCTGTTGGCTGGGCTCCCTGCCTGTGCCATTAAACCCCTACAACTCATCCAGAACGCCGCAGCCCGTCTGGTGTTCAACCTTCCCAAGTTCTCTCACGTCACCCCGCTCCTCCGCTCTCTCCACTGGCTTCCAGTTGAAGCTCGCATCCGCTACAAGACCATGGTGATTGCCTACGGAGCTGTGAAGGGAACGGCACCTCCATACCTTCAGGCTCTGATCAGGCCCTACACCCAAACAAGGGCACTGCGTTCATCCACCACTGGCCTGCTGGCCCCCCTACCTCTGAGGAAGCACAGTTCCCGCTCAGCCCAGTCAAAACTGTTCGCTGCTCTGGCACCCCAATGGTGGAACAAGCTCCCTCACGACGCCAGGACAGCGGAGTCAATCACCACCTTCCGGAGACACATGAAACCCCACCTCCTTTAAGGAATATCTAGGATAGGATAAAGTAATCCTTCTAACCCCCCCCCCCCCCCCCCCCCCCCTCTTAAAAGATTTAGATGCACTATTGTAAAGTGGTTGTTCCACTGGATATCATAAGGTGAATGCACCATTTTGTAAGTCGCTCTGGATAAGAGCGTCTGCTAAATGACTTAAATGTAAATGTATAACATAATGTCCTAGGGTTGTCATCTGATGAAGATCATCAAAGGTTAGTGCTGCATTTAGCTGTGGTTTTGTTTTTTGTGACATTATATGCTAGCTTGAAAAATGGGTGTCTGATTATTTCTGGCTGGGTACTCTGCTGACATAATCTAATGTTTTTCTTTCGCTGTAAAGCCTTTTTGAAATCGGACAGTGTGGTTAGATTAACGAGTCTTGTCTTTAAAATGCTGTAAAATAGTCATATGTTTGTATTTCGCGCCACGCCCATCATTGGATATTGGAGCAGGTGTTCCGCTAGCGGAACGTCTAGATTTATCAAATAAAATCAATTTTTATGCCATTTTTTCTCTCGTAAAAAAGCGATAATATTCCGACCGGGAATCTGCGTTTAGGTAAACAGACGAAAGAAAACAAGGCATGGGGTCGACGCGGGCATGCGCCTGAGTCTCACAGTACTGTAACCAGCCACTATCCAAACGAGCTACTTTTTTTCAGCCAGAGCCTGCAAAGCCACGATTCAGCTTTTTGCCGCCTTCTGAGAGCCCATGGGAGCCGTAGGAAGTGTCACGTAACAGCAGAGGTCCTCTGTAATGGATAGAGATAATCAAGAAGGGCAAGAAATTGTCAGACAGGGCACTTCCTGCATGGAATCTTCTCAGGTTTTGGCCTGCCAAATGAGTTCTGTTATATTCACAGACACCATTCAAACAGTTTTAGAAACTTTGGAGTGTTTTCTATCCAAAGCTAATAATTATATGCATATTCTAGTTTCTGGGCAGGAGTAATAATCCGATTAAATCGGGTACGTTTTTTATCCGGCTGTGAAAATACTGCCCCCTAGCCATAACAGGTTAAAAAGTTTGAAATATCCAATACCTTTCATTCCACTTCATGATTGTGTCCCACTTGTTGTTGATTCTTCACAAAAAATTGTTTTCTATCTTTGTTTGAAGCCTGAAATGTGGCAAAAGGTCAAAGTTCAAGGGGGCCGAATACTTTCGCAAGGCACTGTATGTATTATGTACAGTGGCAAGAAAAAGTATGTGAACCCTTTGGAATTACCTGGATTTCTGCTTAAATTGGTCATACAATTTGATCTTCATCACAACAATAGACAAACAGTCTGCTTAAACTAATAACACACAAACAATTATACGTTTTCATGTCTTTATTGAACACTGTAAACATTCACAGTGCAGGGTGGAAAAAGTATGTGAACCCTTGGATTTAATAAATGGTTTACCCTCCGTTGGAAGCAATAACCTCAACCAAATGTTTTCTGTAGTTGCGGATCAGACCTGCACAACGGTCAGGAGGAATTTTGGACCATTCCTTTTTACGAAGCTGTTTCAGTTCAGAAATATTCTTGATGTCTGGTGTGAACCGCTCTCTTGATATCATGCCACTGCATCTCAATCGGGCTGAGGTCAGGACTCTGACTAGGCGTATTTTCTTCTGTTGAAGCCATTCTGTTATTGATTTACTTCTGTCTTTTGGGTCGTTGTCCTGTTGCATCACCCAACTTCCGTTGACCTTCAATTGGTGGACAGAGAGCCTAACATTCTGCTGTATTGATAAACTTGGGAATTCATTTTTCCGTAGACGATAGCAAGCTGTCCAGGCCCTGAGGCAGCAAAGCAGACCCAAACCAAGATGCTCCCTCCACCATACTTTACTGTTGGGATGAGGTTTTGATGTTAGTGTGCTGCTCCTTTTTTTTCTCCACACATAGTGTTGTGTGTTCCTTCCAAACAACTCAACTTTAGTTTAATCTGTACACAGAATATTTTGCCAGTAGCGCTGTGGAACATCCAGGTGCTCTTGTCCTCCCATGAACACCATTCTTGTTTAGTATTTTATGTGTCGTAGACTCGTCAACAGAGATGTTAGCATGTTCCAGAGATTTCTGTAAGTCTTTAACTGACACTAGGATTCTTCTTAACCTCATTGAGCATTCTGCGCTGTGCTCTTGCAGTCATTTTTTGCAGGACGGCCAGTCCTAGAGAGAGTAGCAACAGTGCTGAACTTTCTCCATTTATAGACAATTTGTCTTACCGTGGACTGATGAACATCGACTCCAGGTTAGCTGACTCCTGACTCCAATTAGCTTTTGGAGAAGTCATTAGCCTAGGGGTTCACATATTTTCCCAACCTACACTGTACATTTTTAAATGATGTATTCAATATAGACAAGACAAATACAATAATTTGTGTGTTATTAGTTTAAGCACCATGTGTTTGTCTATTGTTGTGACTTAGATGAAGATCAGAACAAATTTTATGACCAATTTATGCAGAAATCCAGGTAATTCCAAAGAGTTCACATACTTTTTCTTGCCACTGTAGTTGTTATTCTCTGAAAATATTGTCACCTTTTTGAACCCTCATCAGTTTGCATCCCTTTTTATCATAATAGTACTACCTATAGAAATATTTTTTAGTGGGGGGTAGAATACTGTGGATTTGGGCCATTGCTGGGCCGGAACCCAGCTGCCAGACCTGGGCTAGCAGTTTTAGATCTGGCATGCGGGAATCAGGCCAGATATGAGCCAGACGTTTGTGCTACCAGTTGTGGGAGATGCCTACCTATACCAACAGACATTGGCAGAGGTCGGCTGTCGAGAATGGGACCAGATTATTCCGATAATGGAGGAGGTAGAACATCAGACTGACGATGCAGCAGAAGATGGCGCGTGTGTAACTAAACACTCTGATTTCTTGTTGCTCATCAACCCTGATGTGTTGGAGACTTTCTTCAGAATGCCCAGGAGCAACTGGAAACGAAGTGCCACACGACGGGCCAATGGGAAGCTCGCTGAAGCGTAAGTGTTTTGGCTAATATTACTCACAGGTTATTTATATTACTCTCCAAGATTAAAATAAATAGCCTACCTAATGACACCCTTCCAACTGTGTTTGAGTGTCCTGCCTATACCCCATAATGTAACTGGCTACTGTAGTCCCTTTCAAATTTGTCTGACAATAATGACATGCTGGCTAGGTGAACAGTGTCTAGAACGAGTGGATGCGTGCCATAGAAATACAATGTATGGGACGCACACTCCACAATCTGGGTCGACATAAAATAATGTATATTACCGAACAGTGTAAGAAGTATAAAGTCAATCGGGTTAGTAGAGAATAACATATTGCTTGCAATTGCCAGTCTTGCTTTTATAGGCTAATTAGGTTATTAATGGTATAAACACACTTACACAAGGAAGAAAAACAGCCTCACACTTACAAACACCCGTTGAACAATGAGTTGGCTATACAGTCTTCAAGTATACAAGATCAAGAGAGCCGTCAATAGCATTGCAGGAGGTAGGTAGCCTTCCGGTCAGAGTTTTGGGCCAGTAACCGAAAGGTTGCTGGGTCGAATCCCCGAGCCGACAAGGTGAAAAATCTATGTGCCCTTGAGCAAGGCATTTAATCCTAACTGCTCCTGTTAGTTGCTCGTCTGCTAAATTACCTAAATGTGTTGTGCCATCATCAATATGGCTTATAAATGAATATGCAATTATCCCTGGGCCTGTTATATTTTATGTGGTATAGGCCTAGGCCTATTGTCTCTCCAGACAATAGACTGGTCTCTTATCGGATCACCCTGGAGTGGATGCTGAAGGGAGAACATCTAGGTCAAGGCCAACAATGGGTACTCCCAGCCTCTGTGGTGGCAGCAATTCCATCTAACTACCCTGACCCCAACAGCAGCTACAATGGATTCCAGGAAGTTGGAGGCTCATCACTTCTTATACTAATAACATTTTCAAGAAATACAATTGTAGTAAAAAAACATTTAATAACCAATGTAATGTTATTATAAAACAAAACAATTACTCAGTTACTATGCCATTCACACTGTCATTCAGCATTAGTTAGACCAGGGATTTACAAACATGTTTTTGGAGAGCAACCATCTTCTAGGTTTCTACTCCAACAGGTGAGCTTGATTAGGGTTGGGTTGGATTGAAAACCAATAGGACCGTAGCTCTCTGGGTACAAGGTTTGAGAACCGTGTGTAACGCCCTGGTCATAGAGAGGATTTTTTTGTTCTCTATTTTGGTTAGGCCAGGGTGTTACATGGGTGGGCGTTCTATGTTTATTTTTCTATGTTGGTTTGTTTCTTTGGTTTGGCCGTGTGTGCCTCTCAATCAGGAACAGCTGTTCTTTGTTGTTGCTGATTGAGAGTCATACATAGGCAGCCTGTTTTTCCTTTGGGGTTTGTGGGTGATTGTTTTCTGTCTAGGTTTGTGTTAATCCTGACAGGACTGTTTGGCTGTCGTTTCTTTTCGTGTTTTGTTTGTAGTGTTCATTCGTTTATTAAAATCCTTTATGATGAACACATCCTCCGCTGCACCTTGGTCTCATTGTGATGACGGCCGTTACACCGTGGGGTTATGCAAAACACAGGGAAGATCCCAATTACATACTCTTGCGTCCTCTCTCAAAACACATTGGATGAGAAAGCCAGATGACCTCATGCAATGAAATGTATTTTTTGTAATGTCAGTTGAGTTGATTCACCAAATTAGAGCACAGATTGATGGGTACACTTCCTGCTTTTATTTTATGCTTTAATTTACTGCTTTGCTCCTATGGGCACACTCATAGCAGAAAATAATGTGCATTTTCTTATCAGTAACCTTAGAATGAAGAAGGGAATTGCATCACAAAGCTAAATAAACAAAACGGGGAGGCACAAATAATCTCTGCCCTGAATGACGGGTCCCCACTGGATTGCTTCAACACAGCTTTTCTCTACCATCTACAGTATACTTCAAACTATAAATGTTGTTGTATCCCCTTTCATTTCAATGGCGGAATGCAGGCATCAACATTCTAGACTGAAATCACTATCACAGAACTTTCATGTACTCACTCTAGCCTACTGTAATAGCCCACTATAATAACTACACACCTACAACGCACCCCAAAATAGGTCACTATAACTAACCCATAGCCTATGACAACCCTATTACTACCATTAGTATTACTACCATTACTACTGCCGTCACTACCACTGCTACTACTATTCCACAACCATAAATACTTCAATACTAGCAAGCACACACATTTACTTCAGGAAATGTCCTTTTCTAATTATAAGGTGTGCTTGCTGAAAGCCAAACACAACTTTAGAAATAGTTCATTCTTATTCTCTTTCCACTGCCACCTTTAGCACTAAAATGGTTAAAGCTACCAACACCAAAACAACTTTAAAACGTGCAGTCTGACTGTCTTCTGTGTGCTTGAAAAAAACAAAACGTTTTGATACTACTTATACTTTTAACACTACAACCATATTTCCATAAATCCCAATGCATTTCAATGGGCCTAGACTTGAATGGTAAAAATTCCGGTCATAACTAGTAGACAATTTGTTTTACAAGAAACGCCATTCAAACTTTTAAACGTGCAGACCGGTCTGTAACAGTGTGCTTGTATACAGCTTTTTGATACCATTTATACTTTTTGAACTAGAACCATTTTATATCTTCATAAAAGCTCCATAGGCTTGAATGGGAAATATTTGGATTCACCACTGCACTTGATCCGCTTCAGCTACAAACACCAACCCAACGTTGACATGTGCAGACTGACTCAACATAGATTGCTTCAACACAGCTTTTCTCTATCATTTATTCTTTATAAACTATACTGCTTTGTTGTATCCCCATTCATTTCAACGGCGGAATGCAGGCTTTGCCAAACTGAAATCACTGCCACAGACCTTTCAGAATGTTAAAACGAAAACATTTTCAGAGTTCAAATACACATTATATGGCTTAGGATAATATAGTAACCACTCTAGCCTTCTATACTATCCCCCTATAACCCACTATAATAACTCCACACCTACAAACCACCCGAAAATGTCTCACTTTAACTAAACCATGGCCTTGTCACGCCATGATCTGTTTCACCTGTCCTGGTGATTGTCTCCACCCCCTCCAGGTGTCGCTGATTTTCCCCAGTGTATTTATCCCTGTGTTTCCTGTCTCTCTGTTCCAGTTCGTCTTGTATGTTTCCAAGTCAACCAGTGGTTTGCCGTTCTCCTGCTTTTCGCATTCTCCTTTTTCGAGTCTTCCCGGTTTTGACCCTTGCCTGTTTCTGGACTTTGCACCCGCCTGCCTGACCTTTCTGCCTGCCTTGACCACGAGCCTGTCTGCTGTCTGTACCTCCTGGACTCTGATCTGGTTTTGACCTTTTTGCCTGTCCACGACCATTCTCTTGCCTACCCCTTTGGATTAATAAACATTGTAAGACTCCAACCATCTGCCTCCTGTGTCTGCATCTGGGTCTCGCCTTGATAGGCCTATGACAACCCTATTACTACCATTAGTACTACTACCATTACTACTGCAGTCACTACCACTACCACTACTTATTTTACAACCATAAATACTTCAAGACTAGCAAGCACACACACATTTCTTCAGGAAATGTCATTCTGTAGTTTTATAGTTATGCTGTATGTGTGAATGGTATAACTTCCTTTTGAAATATACTGATCAGCAAAACAAGAAGGACTGCTGGTGGCCAATGTTTGGGAAATACTGTATTGAGGCAATTCTTCCAACAGATGGCGCTATAACTACAAAAACCTCAACATGTGGAGCATACTTCTGAAAACCTGCCTACACATTGTTATTTCCAAGTACCACATCCTCCTTGTTCACAGTTTCTGTGAAAAGGGAAAACATGAAGTCATTATGATGATGACCATGTGATGGGACTACCGTTTCCATCTTTGTGTGTCAGTCTTGCATGCAGATCCTAATCCGCAGGTTAGGAAGTGCTCTGTAAATGTGTTTAGCATTCTCGCTAGAGTAGAAAACATTTTTTTATTAACACACTATTGGTGTCTATTAGAAACGTATTGCACCCTTATGGAGCACATTCCTAAACCTTTGCATAAATTCCACGGACTGCATACCTCTTCTGGGTTCCTATGGAAGGGTACTCAAAATAACATGAGGAAGCAGCCTCACCCTAACTACAACAGTGGCGAGAAAGAGAGAGTGGCGAGAGAGAGAGACTGCTGCATCACATCCCAGTGACACAGAGGAGCCTTTGTGCCATCGTCATCACATTGCTGCCTCCAGCTCAGCCCAGCCAGGAGATGCTGTCTCTGTGTCACAAAAGAACACTTATTTTCTTGCCTACTTAAGAAAGAAACTGAATAGAAATCAGATTGAGATTATTAAAAATAGACCGGGAAGGTTAAAGTGGGGCTCTACTTGAGATAGAAATTGAAGAATAGATATCAGATTGAGATTATTAAAAATAGACCGTGAGTGTTAAAGTGGGGGTCCTCTGATATGACAAAATCCCTCCCTAAAGACCTCCTCCCTAAGATTGCTTTGACATTATGGGGTATTGTGTATAGGCCAGTGACACAACATCTAAATGTAATCCATTTTAAATTCAGGCTGTAACAACAAAATGTGGAAAAATTCTAACTCTGTGAATACTTTCTGAAGGCACTGTATCTACCGCAATTACCTCGTAGCCCTAGAAAATAACTCAGTACTGATACACTGTGTATATAGCCTAGTTATCGTTCCTTATTGTGGATTTATTCCTCGTGTTAACTTTCTATTATTTTTCTATTTTTCTCTCTGCTTTGTTGGGAAGGGCCGGTAAGTAAGCATTTCACTGTTAGTCTACACCTGTTGTTTATGATGCATGTGACGAATAAAATGGGATTTGATTTAAAAATGAGTGTACAGTGCCAATGGAGCAAAGCCCAGTTCTAGAGAATAAACGGATGGACCAACGACGTTAAAACTAGCTGATGCAGCCACAGTGTTGACTCCACCCCTCCCTGCAGGCAGGCAGGCGGATGGGGGGGGGGGGGGGTAGTTCCAGTGTTTCCCTGAGTCATTACCTCTCACCAGTTTGAGTCTCTGTAGTGTGAGGCTGTGAGCAAAGCCGTGCCGGGCCGGTTGTAGGGGCTGTGGCTCTCTGGAGTTCCTTCAGGCAGTCAGAGGCTGCTGTATAACGGGCCAAGCTGTCACTCTGAACCCTGACACTACTGCAATTAGATGGGATCCTGTCAGTCACACAGACGTAGTCAGTCATTGAGTGTGACACTGGGGTGGTGAGCTCCTTTGTCGATGGAGTGTAATGAGAAGTCTCTGAGCGGTGAATGCTGTATCTCCATCACCCTGTCACTGGTGGAGTAGGTTAGTCCCTGAACATTGCCGCAAGAGCCAATCAGTGAGCAACCACCAGTCGCTGCAAACACCACTTATATGTATATGATATAGATAATGAGAGATATAATGAACAAAAATATAAATGCAACAATTTCAAAGATTTTGCTGAGTTACAGTTCATATAAGGAATCAGTCAATTGAAATAAATTCATTAGACCATAATCTATGTATTTCACATGACTGGGCAGGGGCACAGCCATCGGTGGGCCTGGGAGGGGTTGGTCTGGCCCAGCCAATCAGAATGTGTTTTTCCCTACGAAAGGGCTTTATTACAGACAGAAATACTCCTGAGCACCCCCCCCCCCCCCCCCCTTCAAAGCACCTGCGAGTGTCAAGTTAACCTCAACTGAGTATGAGAAGTGTCTGTGTTCTATATGTAAATCTAAGTGATTCCATTATAACAGAGGTCAGTGCTGCACCTCCACTCTAAGTCTTGAACAAAGGTGCAGAACAAATATAGGCCCTTTGACTCACAATACCTGATACAGAGAGAAAACACACACATACTGTACTCACACACAAGCACACATACCCACACACAGAAGTTGGAGGGTAAAAGATCCAATGAGGAAGTTATACATGTGTAATAAACTAGTTTTTGAAATTACTTAATTTCCCCTCAACAACAGATGTAGTCTGAAGTGCTGTTCTTCCTACTGTACAGCACATATCAAGGAGTGAGACCAGCATTGGATCCAGCACTTCTCTCTACTCCTTATCTTGTACAGCTAATCAAACACAGTGCTCTCTCCATATGAGGCCAGGCATTCTGGGACAAATATACAGTACTGTAAATCAGCTTTTCTGTGTGTTCACACCCTTACACAGCTGTGATAGGCATGCTACAATACCCCAGAGGGCCTATACAGACAAACTTCAGGCTTTCATATAATATGATATAAATAGAAGCCCCCTACTGAGTTCCTCACAAAAGAGTGTTATGTGAGTCATAATGCTTCGCTGTTAAAAAGTAACGATCATGATTATGGGTCAATGCACAAGTTGCCAATTAGACTGGGCTCTTCTTTCATTTAATTTATTAAATTGCTATGGTGGTTAACAGGCTCATGTCACCGCCTCAGTCCACCAAAGAGCACTGACCACCAGTCGCTACTCATTTATAAGAGGACTCCATTCAACCCCTGCCTCCCTACTGTTTGCTATTTCTCTCCCGGTCTCTACCCCTCTCTGTCTTTCCCCCTCTCTGTCTCTCTCTCTTTCTCTCTCTGTCTCTCTCCCTCTCTGTCTCTCACTGTCTCTCCCCCTCTCTGTCCCCTCCCCCTCTCTCATAACGTAACCCTGGGCCTAAGATATGATTGGAATGTATTCTGGAGCGATACCCAGTGTACACCTATGACTTTCTGGCCCTTATTCTCACTAAACTGGACCACCACATTTCAATATTTACTATGTATTTAACAGTGGTGTAAAGTACTTAAGTAAAACTACTTTAAAGTACTACTTAAGTAGTTTTTTGGGGTATCTGTACTTTACTGTACCATTTATATTTTTGACAACTTTTACTTTTACTTCACTACATTCCTAAAGAAAATAATGTACTTTTTACTCCATACATTCCCCTGACCTAGTCTGTAATACCTACACGTTTCAAGCAGACCACCATAGTCACTGTGCCCAAGAAAGCGAAGGTAACATGCCTAAATGACTACCACCCCGTAGCACTCACGTCGGTAGCCATGAAGTGCTTTGAAAGGCTGGTCATGACTCACATCAACGCCATCATCCCGGAAACCCTAGACCCACTCCAATTCGCTCCACCCTGCCATTTCCCACCTGGACAAAAGGAACACCTACGTGAGAATGCTGTTCATTGACTATAGCTCAGCGTTCAATACCATAGTGCCCACAAAGCTCATCACTAAGCTAAGGACCCTGGGACTAAATACTTTCCTACTGCCTTAGATCTGGCCGACTCAACTAAACACAAATGCTATGTTTGTGTTGGAGTGTGTACCTGGCTATCTGTAAATAAATAATAAATTGTGCCGTCTGGTTTGCTTAATATAAGCAATTTGAAATGATTTATACTTTTTCTTTTACGTTTGATACGTAGGTATATTTAAAACCAAATACTTTTAGACTTTTACCCAAGTAGTATTTTAATAGGTGACTTTCACTATTACTTTAGTTATTTTCTACAAAGGTATCTTTACTTTTACTCAAGTATGACAACTGGGTACTTTTTCCATCACTGGTATTTACACCAACATACATTCATTAGTGATAACCAATCCTCAACCTAAAGTCTCTATTTTGCTCACAGCCAGCAGCTGTATGTATTTTCACCCTGGTCTGCTCAGAGCTTGAGGCACGTATGACTTCATGAGTCCCAGCAGGAAACCCAGAGCTAACTTCAAACCACTTCCTGTCCCAGCTTTAAACTGAGCACCTCTGTGTGTGTGTGTGTAGATTATTGACAATGTAGCATTAGGTAGCTAACTTGCTGTGGGTTGGGATTATTATTATTATTATTTAGTAAATATTTTCTTAACTATATTTCTTAAACTGCATTGTTGGTTAAGGGCTTTTAAGTAAGCATTTCATGGCAAGGTCTACACCCGTTGTATTCGGCACATGTGACAAATACAATTTAATTTGATTACCAGAGGAGAGAGGTTCCCTCACTGGGTTGAATAATGGATGTTTTACTGTTCTTGAGGATAAGCAGTTACCCAACAGAGTTTTGTGGAATGTGGTTTAGAGTGGGGCTCCCTTGGCAGATGTAAAATAATCTGCCTGAATCACTGTGTGTGTGCGTGACTCACGAACCACAAACTGATTATCCCCCTGGGTGTGGTGGCTGAACATAAGCTACAGCATTGGACCATCAGTTGACTACACTCACAGCCCAAACTAAGAGCAGAGGAGGGTGGGACAGAGGTGAGTTACTCACAAGGCCTGATGCTTTAGTAAGCCTAAACACCATAGACAGGGATCAGGCTGAGGTCATTTCTACAATGCTGTACCACTCAACAGGTTTATCACAGGTCATGTTAAATATTCGCCTAGCAAAAGACTTCAATCTGGCCAAGAGTGCAATGTGAAATTGTTCACGTTTACTGTCTCTTTTGTTTTCTTTGCCTACTTCCCCTTTCTATGTAGCGTAGAGTAACTCCACTACAGGAAACAGTTCAAGCTGTCTTACCTCAGTGATACCAAAACCACTCCACTGGCCCCATTATGTAGTAACCATAGTCACCGGCCTAGCAAACAGCGCATTCTGGCCTGCTGATGAATTTGTCTTGCACATTCTTGGAGAAACCTGTGAAAGCGTGTGCACGTCGAGCTGTGCCCTTTGCATATAGTTACGCCCTCACCCTCCTGCTATGTCAGTTTACCATACATAAGTCAAGTGCTTAACATTTTGCCAGATTCAATGGGGAGATACTTATGATTGAGGCTTCATTGGTAGGGTTCCAAGAACACGTGGCTGTACACCACTGGTAACACTGAAGTTCAGTGAATACATGCTTCCTGATCCTTTTCCATATCACTGTCATATGCTGTGGTTTTCTTGGGTCCTGGAACACTGACACTGCACATGCTCCATGGCCACATCTATGATCATTCCACCTTGGCAGAGTATCTAAGACCAATCCCAACTGTTGACACATCCATCAGACATTGGTGCATCTATCAAGTGCATCACATTGGCATGAAAACCCATTCCTCGACATCTTGTCCTTTCAGGAAGTCTCTGGGATTCCAGCCAACCCCAGCGGGAGAAGAGAGGAACGGTCATAAAACCTGTCTGACTGTCTCTGTCCTCCCCCTCAGGGACATGTGGCTATCAAAGGTTGTGGAGAACATGTGGTAGTAATGAAGCATGGAGAACCACAGTAGCCAAATACTGGCCAATTAAACTGAAGTTAGTGTCCTAATGGAGGCCCTTGACTGAGCTCCTACTGGGAGGAGGGTGACAGAGTGCATGTGTTGACACCAACACACAAGCACACTAACTCCTTTAACTGAGAAAATGCAAGTAAGCATGTTTCAATGTTTTTATGTGTGTGTTTTACCAGCGCTATAAATCACTTTTGCTTGTGGCATGTGGTTTGTGTGATACATCTCTCCAGTGCCTGTATCATATGTGGGTCGACGTCACCTGACCTGTCTGACGGAAACCAGTGCTAAAACAAACAGCCTAGCCTCTGCAATAGGCTAGTTCTGCAGCAGCTTTTCCACACACCGAATGAGGCCAGTCAGTCCATGGCCAACTGACTGTGTGTGGATATGGACACACACACATCTGCATGGATAATTACCTCTGTTTGCCCTTAGCTCCGCCTCCTGCATGTCTCCACTTGTCCCATTGCCTTTGACTTAGAGGGCGTATGCATCAATCTTAATGCTAAGGCAGTACTCTTTATGTACAGCAAAATGGCTTGACACATTAAGTGTGACTGTTGTATTGAATGTAATACATGAAATGCATGGTAAACAGTATCACTTATTGCTTAATATCAAACCAGTGGTATGTGGAGGGTAAACGCAAGTAAATGCAGTTTACCCACCTTTTATGGGAAAATGCATTGAGAGTATAGGAAACTTTATTGTTTTCAACATAACCAGCAATCAGAGTTTTCCCACCTATTTCTTACCACTACATGACTGTATCAAACCTATAAAGGACACTGTCCCCTTCTGTGCTGCTGAGAAAGGAAATATCTGTTGCTATCTGTTGAATAAAACAAACTAATCTTCTGTTGCCCAAAACACCAGGGCCTACCCGCATCTAACACCATCAATCCCGTCTTTGTCAGGATTGTAAACACTCCCTTTATTGTTCTTAATCAGCTTTAATGGGAGAACTAAAGCATTCCTTCTATCACGCCTCCTCGGTGTCTCTCTGTCTGTCTCTAATGGAGTCCTATTGCTAATTTTGTTAAAGGTACAATGCAGCCATTTTTATCTCAATATCAAATCATTTCTGGGTAACAATTAAGTATCTTACTGTGATTTTGAATTAAAATTTTCAAAAAGAAAGGAAAATAGCTAAAGAGCAATTTTACAATAAATAATTTAGCTAGACTGTCTGGGAGTGGTCTGAGTGGGGAGGGGAAAACTGAAAACTAGCTGTTATTAATAGAGAGGTTTGGAACTTATTGGTCTATTAACCGATTTAACACCTGGTGATGTCACCAGGCAGGACAAAATTATCATCATTTTCACAATTTGACAGTATTATTCCAACCTCATAGTGTGGAAATATATATAAAACACAGGAAAATCACGTTTTTGACTGCACTGGGCCTTTAAACATGGGGCATACAGGACTACACAGACCAAGCAGTTAATCATATTCATAGAGCCTGTGACCTCAAGAAATAAGGCTCCAACACAATGTAGCAAAATACACTGCTCAAAAAATAAAGGGAACACTTAAACAACACAATGTAACTCCAAGTCAATCACACTTCTGTGAAATCAAACTGTCCACTTAGGAAGCAACACTGATTGACAATAAATTTCACATGCTGTTGTGCAAATGGAATAGACAACAGGTGGAAATTATAGGCAATTAGCAAGACACCCCCAATAAAGGAGTGGTTCTGCAGGTGGTGACCACAGACCACTTCTCAGTTCCTATGCTTCCTGGCTGATGTTTTGGTCACTTTTTAATGCTGGCGGTGCTTTCACTCTAGTGGTAGCATGAGACGGCGTCTACAACCCACACAAGTGGCTCAGGTAGTGCAGCTCATCCAGGATGGCACATCAATGCGAGCTGTGGCAAGAAGGTTTGCTGTGTCTGTCAGCGTAGTGTCTAGAGCATGGAGGCGCTACCAGGAGACAGGCCAGTACATCAGGAGACGTGGAGGAGGCCGTAGGAGGGCAACAACCCAGCAGCAGGACCACTACCTCCGCCTTTGTGCAAGGAGGAGCAGGAGGAGCACTGCCAGAGCCCTGCAAAATGACCTCCAGCAGGCCACAAATGTGCATGTGTCTGCTCAAACGGTCAGAAACAGACTCCATGAGGGTAGTATGAGGGCCCGACGTCCACAGGTGGGAGTTGTGCTTACAGCCCAACACCGTGCAGGACGTTTGGCATTTGCAAGTGAACACCAAGATTGGCAAATTTGCCACTGGCGCCCTGTGCCAGTGATCCCTTGTGAGACCATATGCTGGTGCGGTTGGCCCTGGGTTCCTCCTAATGCAAGACAATGCTAGACCTCATGTGGCTGGAGTGTGCCAGCAGTTCCTGCAAGAGGAAGGCATTGATGCTATGGACTGGCCCGCCCGTTCCCCAGACCTGAATCCAATTGAGCACATCTGGGACATCATGTCTCGCTCCATCCACCAAAGCCACGTTGCACCACAGACTGTCCAGGAGTTGGCGGATGCTTTAGTCCAGGTCTGGGAGGAGATCCCTCAGGAGACCATCCGCCACCTCATCAGGAGCATGCCCAGGCGTTGTAGGGAGGTCATACAGGCACGTGGAGGCCACACACACCACTGAGCCTCATTTTGACTTGTTTTAAGGACATTACATCAAAGTTGGATCAGCCTGTAGTGTGGTTTTCCACTTTAATTTTGAGTGTGACTCCAAATCCAGACCTCCATGGATTGATAAATTGGATTTCCATTGATTCTTTTTGTGTGATTTTGTTGTCAGCACATTCAACTATGTAAAGAAAAAAGTATTTAATAAGATTATTTAATTCATTCAGATCTAGGATGTGTTATTTTAGTGTTCCCTTTATTTTTTTGAGCAGTGTATATATATATAATGGTGCCTGCACCATTTGTATTTACATTCACAATGCTATTTCAGGCAACCCTACTAATATACAAAGACTCAATCAGTATGTTTAATAGTTTAAAAAAAAGGTTAAATAAAAAAAAAGAATGTAAATGACATCAATACAAATTCAATCAAATCAGTCAGATTATTAACAACATGAAAACAATATGAAAATGATTGACAATGTTCGAAAAATGACAGTTGGCCACGGAAACATATGACTTGGAGGGGCTTGGTCTGGGTCTTGTCCTCTCCTATAACAAGCATTAATGTGGGATTCTGACAATTCTATTGAATTTATTAATCAGACCTTGCCTCTTCACTGCAATTTTCAATGGGGATCAATAAATATCCTATTGAATATCTCTCTCTGTGGCACTGCCAGGTATTGACTCTGTGGGACGCTGAAAGATGTGTCCTCCGTCCTTCAACATCGATTGGAGGGGGATCAGACTCCCCTCTTACTCTTGAGGGATGCCAGTCACACACCCCAGGCTGATGAGGTTCTATCCATACCATCCATCCTCTGTCCAGGGAGAGGAGACACATCCCGTAGCCACTAGTCTTGGTCTATCTTTACTTGTGAACACCAGTCAAACAAAAGCCATATTTTACTGATACTGTATGACAACCTCCAGTTGCATGGGCTATAAGAGTCATTCAGGTTGTACATCAAATCAAAGTTTATTTGTCACGTGCGCCGAATACAACAGGTGTAGACTTTAAGTAAGCATTTCACTGTACAGGCTCTAACCAATAGTGCAAAAAAGGTATTAGGTGAACAATAGGTAAATAAATAAATAAAACAACAGTAAAAAGACAGGCTATATATAGTAGCGAGGCTATAAAAGTAGTGAGGCTACATACAGACACCGGTTAGTCAGGCTGATTGAGGTAGTATGTACATGTAGATATGGTTAAAGTCTATGCATATATGATGAACAGAGAGTAGCAGTAGCGTAAAAGAGGGGGTGGTGGGTGGGACACAATGCAGACAGCCCGGTTAGCCAATGTGCGAGAGCACTGGTTGGTCGGCCCGATTGAGGTAGTATGTACATGAATGTATAGTTAAAGTGACTATGCATATATGATAAACAGAGTAGCAGCAGCGTAAAAGAGGGGTTGGGGGGGGGGGGGCACACAATGCAAATAGTCCAGGTAGCCATTTGATTACCTGTTCAGGCAGCAGTCTTATGGCTTGGGGGTAAAAACTGTTGAGAAGCCTTTTTGTCCTAGAGACTTGGCACTCCGGTACCGCTTGCCATGCGGTAGTAGAGAGAACAGTCTATGACTGGGGTGGCTGGGGTCTTTGACAATTTTTAGGGCCTTCCTCTGACACCGCCTGGTGTAGAGATCCTGGATGGCAGGCAGCTTAGCCCCAGTGATGTACTGGGCCGTACGCACTACCCTCTGTAGTGCCTTGCGGTCGGAGGCCGAGTAGTTGCCGTACCAGGCAGTGATGCAACCAGTCAGGATGCTCTCGATGTTGCAGCTGTAGAACCTTTTGAGGATCTGAGGACCCATGCCAAATCTTTTTAGTTTCCTGAGGGGGAATAGGCTTTGTCGTGCCCTCTTCACGACTGTCTTGGTGTGTTTGGACCATTCTAATGTTGTTGGTGATGTGGACACCAAGGAACTTGAAGCTCTCAACCTGCTCCACTACAGCCCGTCGATTAGAACGGGGGCGTGCTCGGTCCTCCTTTTTTACATCTGTCCTTCTATGACTTTCTCAAGTTTAAAAGTCAAGCCTGTCTCTCTCTGGGCTTTTGACTCCAGGTTCAGTGAACTTCTCTCCTCCTAAACCAGTACGCTGACTACAGATGATGGCCTTGGCACCCCTGTTCAGTATGTGCCAACCAGATAAGCGCCAGCTGGTTCTTCGGCTGATCGAGTCAGTGTGTTTGTGATTATAAAGGCCTGAGTCTCTGGTCCTATTCTTTTGACTGTTTAAACAACTACTCAAGAAGACTGATTAAGTCAAGACTTGAAAAACACCTAGGGGTAATTAAATTACCAGAAAATGTATTTCTGGGTCTTACAAGGCCAAGGCACCATTACTGCCGGGTGTGCGATAATACACAGATGAATGAGTAACTAGAGACCTTGTCCCATTGTGACCTTTTATTTGAATCCTTAATGTATATTTACCTTGAGGGAAAGATAAAACGCTCAATAAAAAAGCGCATTTAGCAGGACAATTTTTACAAGCAAAAACAAGTTTTCAGAGTTGAACCAATCTGGTGGACAATTTATAATATTCACAGGACCCCAGACAAGATACAAACCAGCATGCAGCTGGATCGCTTACTGATTCTAACTGGAGAGGACACAAGAACTTGGTAACAGATGTTGACCTCTTTCACTAAATCTGATTCCGCCCAAAACCCTTGACAAAACTGTATAAAAAACAGTATGTTTTTTTCTAAACGATGCCGTAAAGTATCCCAATAAACTTGATTTAACATGTACAAATGTTGTTTTTTTACTTTGTTTTGTACTGGGCATACATCAATTATGTAGGTTCTTTCTAAACAAAGATTGAGGGGAGGGCAGAATTTGTAGCCTGTTTTGAACCACAAGCAGAGGAAGTAACAGCTGACAACCCAGCATTGGCTCAATATCAAGCACAAACAAGTGAGCACAGAATTCACAAACAGCTGTATTGCTCCAACAATTTGTGCAGCCAGTCAGTCACCCAAACCCCAATGCAGGCTAGTCATGTGGTTCTGTAGTTATTCCGCTGAGACCAGTTGGACTTCTTTTTTTACATGGGGTAAAAGGAAAAACATATATTTCCCAATGGTGGCAAACAGAGTGACAATACAGGCTTTTTTATTATGGTGGACAGCTATATAAACTGCCCAGGAAGGTTTCAATGCAACACTTCACCAAGACATTGTGTTCTTCACATAACAGAATGACTCATTAGGCCTACTTATTTGAATGAAATGCTGTAAAAGTTTTTTTTGTGTTGGATATTGAACACCTGCATTCTGCAGCACATCAAGTGCAAGCTCTGCAAAACATTCCTCAAAGGGGGAGGCTTGTGTTCACATCAATCAGATAAGAATTTTCACAGTGCAAAGGTGGTCAACTATTAGCAAAGACCAATTACAATCTTGTCTCTAGCATTCTTTATGATGGATTTTAAGTCCTAAGGAAGATGTGTAATATGAGAACTGTGTTCCTTTAACCCCTTTTGGGAAAGTTCAGGTTGATTAAAAAAAGAAAATTAGGCATTTAAAATTACTTTATTTTTTATTAGACATTACAATGACATTGTTCTGTACATGGTTCTCCAAGTCAACAAGAGTAAGAAAGCTGAACCAAAAGATGACATCATTTCACCAGGGAGCTGTTCTCTCCCATTGAATGACAGGTCCACTCTGCTGTAGGGTTACTGTACTTCTGTACTCATGCTGCAGATTTAGTCAAGTAATAGGTCTCGTATCCTGAGACATATTAATGGTAGTAGGTTGAGAGCTCAGAGCTGAATGATATTCCTTTGGAATATTGAGTCAATTGGCTACATAACCATCTATGTTCGGCTACCCATTAACAAAACCTGCATTCCAAAAAGCATGTTTGAGTTACCAGAAGCCTGTTTCAGTTTTATGCTTGAGCACAATTTGGGATAATTCACAATATAGCCCACTGAAGGGAATCACTTGTGCAAATGGGTTCCAGATGGTTAGTCCAAGCACTACACAATGTATTTTCAGACATAATTGTCACAATGTCCAGAATACTGAAAATGAAATGTAAGACATGGAATACCTCAATTTGCTACTGGGTTTCTGTATTAAAACATGTTTAATATAAAGGTGTTGAAGCTAGTTGTCCCAAACAAGCTAGACTAAACAGACAAACTTTAGTTCTGAAAGGAAAAACTAGGAAACAGACCCTTGTTACTCAATCAATCCAAGTGTATCTTAAAAGAATAACAGAACCAAGCCTTAGCCCAAATGAAAATATAAAAATCCAGCTCCATTAGAAAATCTATTAAATTGGGATGAAGAATAGGCAAAGGCAGTAAACTCTAGTTCTGAATTATGAACCCATTTAATTGTGTATTCATCAAGCCACAAAAAATAATGTGACATAGGCTTGCTACAGAGCATAGGCAAACTATAAATCAGCAAACCCAGTTTATAAAGATAAATTAGCTATAGGATCATAGTAATCAAATAAATGGATAAATCAAAACTTCTTTATTGTATTCATTTGAGAAGTAAAGTTATTTAACTTCAAAGTAAAAAAAAATGTATTCTAAAAACAGTCATCACTCAATCATTAAGATTTGTAATTTGATGTTAGCCATGTCAACCCCTCGTATAGTCCGTCTCCCGTGGTCGCACATGAGGGCTGAACATACCAATTCCTATCTCTGATGCGGGTCAATCCTAGTTTCTCTTGGATTTCATGCGGCTTCATGGCATCTGGCAGGTCCTGCTTATTGGCAAAAATCAAGATGATGGCGTCCCTCATTTCACGGTCATTAATGATGCGATGGAGTTCCTGCCTTGCCTCATCGATGCGATCTCTGTCTGCGCAATCCACAACAAAGATTAACCCTTGAGTGCCCGTATAGTAGTGTCGCCACAGGGGACGGATCTTATCTTGGCCTCCAACGTCCCATACATTGAATTTTACGTTTTTGTAGGTGACAGTCTCGACATTGAAACCAACAGTGGGAATTGTGGTGACTGACTGTCCAAGTTTCAGTTTGTAAAGGATGGTGGTCTTTCCAGCAGCATCAAGTCCAAGCATCAATATTCTCATCTCCTTGTTGCCAAAGATTTTCGAAAGCATTTTCCCCATCATGAAAACAGTGCATAAATATTCCTTTTCAAATGAAAAAAACTGGTTGGGTTCTTCAGTACGTCCTGTATTACTTCCTTAATGTCAAAACCATGCAGCTTTCAATTTGATGTATTTGCTTAACCAGGCGTAACCCTGCAACTAACTATCAATGGACATGATGTGAAATATGCTCACCCTGAGCATTGTCAGGATCAAATCAATACTTAACGTATGTGTCTGCCAAACACGGGAGTCAAATAAACTGGCAACAATAAACTTATTCCTGGTGACAAATCAGTAACTATGAGGATTGCTGCTAATAACTTATTGCTCAGACTTTGATGCATCCAAGTTCAAATGTGTACCCAAAGGTTTGGAAAGTAAATTGTATGGCAAGCCGTATACGTCTTAATTGTAGCTGTCACAAAATGTTAATATTATCGATTTCTTATTCCTATCGATTTCTATTAAATTCCGGGTCAGTGGGGCGGGGGCTGTTGATAGACCAAGGAAATCGAATAGGCCCTCCAAAAAGCCTGCGCTACTCCTGACTTCCTCTTGGTGAGTGTGTTTCGAGGTCCCCCTCCGCGCCCTTGTTTCGATCAGCACCACCGGAGGGGAAAGGCAATTTTCTGCAACTATTCCATCAAACGTCGCACTGGGCTACCCACTCGTTCGTAGGAGCCCGTTGTCCTAAAGTCCCGGTGACTAAGGTCATTGATTTATTCCAAAAATACCCCCTCTTGTCCCCCTGAAACAGAAAAGGTTTGGGATGAGTGTCAGAAAGCTCAATTTAGCAAGGTGACGGCTGCTAGCTAACGTCAGCTAAATGCTAACTTCTAGCTTGCTAGCTACTTCACGCTGCATTGTGGATAGGTCAACGAAATTGAAAATGTAGACGTTAGTTAGCATGTACCCTTTATAATATTGTACACAAATCTCAAAATAAATAGAAATATATATTACCTTCTGTTTCCCCCCTCCTCTCTCAGTAATTTCCAACCCGCTTTCGTTTCTCTCCTTTTCAGTCGAGTTGAAGTGCTACTACCAAAGATTATTATAGCAAACCCAAGATAGACCAGAGCCTGTCGTTTCCAATGGGAGCAAATTAATCATAGTGGGCAGAACAAGCAAGGAAGTGGGCAGAGCCAGGCTCAAGCTAGTTAGATCCTATTGGTGCATTCTATCATTTATTTGCATATTTCAGTTAAGGAACGCCTACACTGTGAAATGCGCTTGTGCAATAACTCAATTCGCCCTTGCACTCCTTTTAAACGACGCAATTTTAAAAAACTTTGGCAAAGGGTAAAGTATATAAAACGCAGTCCACTCTGTTTGTTACAGCTTATAGTTTGGGAAACTGTATCAAGATCAAATGTTTCATTGATGAGAAAATTACCTTAATGACCTGTCGGCCAAAATCTATCTCGCTCCATCTTCTCCGACTTTCGGGCCACTGGACTTCCGTTCATCACCATATTTGGTAGTAAGTGGAACCGGACTTCACATTTATAAGTCTGTTGAAATATCTGTCTCATTGTTCTATCTGTGCAACAACTCTGATCTACCGGAAAGGTGTGGACTACATCATCCGCCACTTCCTCTGGCTCATTCAGTTGGCTTGCGCACACGCTGTGCGTTCAGAGGTGACATTTCTGCTCCTCGGATTACTCTGACATCACAAGCATTGTCAAAAATGCGGTCCATTGATTAAAAATAAATGCATGGTGCGAATGTACTAAAAATCATGGCCATTAATTAAAGAACGAAATTGCATCAGTATCAATATGTATTTGTAAATTAAAATAGTACATGTGGTATGCTTAACAACCATATATTTAAATGTAGGCTTCTTATGTCTTTCCTTAACATTTTTTTTTAATGAAGACTAGGTTACTGTATGGATACTGTCCTCGATACAAAGTGTAATATCACCACCTTGTGGCATACATCAGCGTTGTCTTTCATTTTACTGAAATTATTTACCAACGATGCAGGAGATCAGTAGCCAGATGCCCCACTCAAGTTCATAGTGGTGGTAGCTGAACTAATATCTATCAGTTTTGTTCGGCTGTTTGAACCTCTGTGTGGACGCATGTGAGAGGGATACTCTGTTCTGATGCTTGCTGGAGTTATGACCTGTGGGCTGGTTAAAATGAAATTGTATTTGTCACATGCGCCGAATACCTTAAAGTGAAATGCTTACTTACAAGCCTTTAACCAACATTGCAGTTCAAGAAATAGAGTTAAGAAAATATTTACTAAATTAATTAAAGTGAAAAAAAAAAAAAAAAATTATAAAGTAACACAAGAAAATATCATAACAATAACGAGGCTATATACATGGGGTACCGGTACCGAGTCAATGTGCGGGGCTACAGGTTACTCAAGGTAATGAAAATAGTCCAGGTGGCCATTTGATTAATTGTTCAGCAGTCTTATTACTTGGGGGTGGAAGCTGTTAAGGAGCCTTTTGGTCCTAGACTCCGGTACCGCTTGTCGTGCATTTAAGGCCCTTGGTTGAGGTCGTTGGTGTCTGGCTGACCTGTAGATGACAAAATCATGTATTGCCATTTCCTGAAGGGTTCCATCGTCTGGATGATGGCCATGTGTCTGTGTCTTATATCTGCAAACGTCAAGGTTGCCCAAGTAGCATACCATGTTAGTCTCAGTACCGGCACAGTGGTCCAAGGCCAATCTCATGTCGAGTTGAGGTTCCTCAGTGTTACTCCTCCCATCCACAGATCTGGCCATCTGGGCCCTGGTGCTCCCTGTTCTCTGTCTGTGCATCATTGAGGGCAGGAAGAATGGAGCTGCAGGGAGTCTTTGGTCTGGAACTCTGGGACGAGGGACAGCAGCCAGGCCTCAGTTTCCCCAATGCCCTGTAGTACTGTCTCTGCTGCTGCTCGATCCCCCTCATACAGTATCTATGCTCCAACTCCAGGCTACGGAGCAGGCCCTTATGCTGCTGGACTTGGTGCCTGTGTAGTCCATGCTTCGTGGCAGTCAGTGGCTTCTGCATTTAGTTGTCGGTGGCTTCTGTGTATCACCTTGTGGAGGAAGGGATAGCAAAAAATGGAAGTTCAATAATTAGCTATACCAGTATAGTAACTGTGTATTTCCTGTGGTAGAACCATTGTATTAACATGTGACAATTGCATTGTATTTGCATAGCAATAGAGTTGAGCATTTCTTTTTTTATATTATTACACAAGTTGAAAAAGGACAGTTGTGTAATAACAAAGATCTTCATCAATACATCTTTCTCATTTAAAGGAATGTAAAATCATACTATGGATAGATACAATACATAGACCTCATAAAATGATCCTGTTGATTCATCAAAGGTTATTTCACAGTAAGTCAAATAAATGGCACTCGCTTGAGAATTAAATCAGCATCCCTTTGATTCATTTGATGAGTCACATATCTCTGCTACTGTGTCATGTCCTCTAATCTCACAGGGAATCTCCAGAGTGGAAAGTTGGTTGTGTTAAATTCTACAACCACCTAAAAGGAAGTGATTCCCAAACCTTGGGAATCTACTTTGGGAATCAAAGCATGGTGGTCCTGGGGTTCTGTTCAAAAACACAAACAGACCCCATAGAGCCCCAGGATAGCAACACAATTAGACCCAAATCATTTGAATACAAAAAAATAATTACTTAAAATATTGGAAAGAATTAACAACAAAAAAACAGAGCAAACTAGAATGCTCTAAAAAGAGTACACAGTGGCAGAATACCTGACCACTGTGACTGACCCAAAATTAATTAAATGGCTATCCTACTGATCCTTGACTTCGGTGATGTCATCCAACACTCTACTTAGCAAATTGGATGTAGTCTATCACAGTGTCATCCGTTTTGTCACCAAAGCCCTATATACAGTGGGGCAAAAAAGTATTTAGTCAGCCACCAATTGTGCAAGTTCTCCCACTTAAAAAGATGAGAGAGGCCTGTAATTTTCATCATAGGTACACGTGAACTATGACAGACAAAATGAGAAAAGAAAATCCAGAAAATCACATTGTAGGATTTTTAATGAATTTATTTTCAAATTATGGTGGAAAATAAGTATTTGGTCAATAACAAAAGTTTATCTCAATACTTTGTTATATACCCTTTGTTGGCAATGACACAGGTCAAACGTTTTCTGTAAGTCTTCACAAGGTTTTCACACACTGTTGCTGGTATTTTGGCCCATTCCTCCATGCAGATCTCCTCTAGAGCAGTGATGTTTTGGGGCTGTCGCTGGGCAACACGGACTTTCAACTCCCTCCAAAGATTTTCTATGGGGTTGAGATCTGGAGACTGGCTAGGCCACTCCAGGACCTTGAAATGCTTCTTACGAAGCCACTCCTTCGTTGCCCGGGCCGTGTGTTTGGGATCATTGTCATGCTGAAAGACCCAGCCACGTTTCATCTTCAATGCCCTTGTTGATGGAAGGAGGTTTTCACTCAAAATCTCACGATACATGGCCCCATTCATTCTTTCCTTTACACGGATCAGTCGTCCTGGTCCCTTTGCAGAAAAACAGCCCCAAAGCATGATGTTTTCACCCCCATCCTTCACAGTAGGTATGGTGTTCTTTGGATGCAACTCGGCATTCTTTGTCCTCCAAACACGACGAGTTGAGTTTTTACCAAAAAGTTATATTTTTGTTTAATCTGACCATATGACATTCTCCCAATCCTCTTCTGGATCATCCAAATGCTCTCTAGCAAACTTCAGACGGGCCTAGACATGTACTGGCTTAAGCAGGGGGACACGTCTGGCACTGCAGGATTTGAGTCCCTGGCGGCGTAGTGTGTTACTGATGGTAGGCTTTGTTACTTTGGTCCCAGCTCTCTGCAGGTCATTCACTAGGTCCCCCCGTGTGGTTCTGGGATTTTTGCTCACCGTTCTTGTGATAATTTTGACCCCACGGGGTGAGATCTTACGTGGAGCCTCAGATCGAGGGAGATTATCAGTGGTCTTGTATGTCTTCCATTTCCTAATAATTGCTCCCACAGTTGATTTCTTCAAACCAAGCTGCTTACCTATTGCAGATTCAGTCTTCCCAGCCTGGTGCAGGTCTACAATTTTGTTTCTGGTGTCCTTTGACAGCTCTTTGGTCTTGGCCATAGTGGAGTTTGGAGGGTGGCTGTTTGAGGTTGTGGACAGGTGTCTTTTATACTGATAACAAGTTCAAACAGGTGCCATTAATACAGGTAACGAGTGGAGGACAGAGGAGCCTCTTACAAAATAAGTTACAGGTCTGTGAGAGCCAGAAATCTTGCTTGTTTGTAGGTGACCAAATACTTATTTTCCACCATAATTTGCAAATAAATTCATAAAAAATCCTACAATGTGATTTTCTGGATTTTCTTTTCTCATTTTTTCTGTCATAGTTGACGTGTACCTATGATGAAAATTACAGGCCTTTCTCATCTTTTTAAGTGGGAGAACTTGCACAATTGGTGGCTGACTAAATACTTTTTTGCCCCACTGTACTACCCACCACTGCGACCTGTACGCTCTCGTTGGCTGGCCCTCGCTTGATATTTGTCGCCAAACCCACTGGTTCCAGGTCATCTATAAGTCTTTGCTAGGTAAAGCCCCGCCTTATCTCAGCTCACTGGTCACCATAGCAACACCCACCTGTAGCACGTGCTCCAGCAGGTATATTTCACTGGTCATCCCCAAAGCCAACTCCTACTTTGTCTTCTTTCCTTCCAGTTCTCTGCTGCCAATGACTGGAACAAATGGCAAAAATCACTGAAACTGGAGACTTATATCTCCCTCACTAACTTTAAGCATCAGCTGTCAGAGCAGCTTACCGATCACTGCACCTGTACACAGCCCATCTGTAAATAGCCCACCCAACTACCTCATCCCCATATTGTTATTTATTTTTGTTCTTTTGCACGCTAGTATTTCTACTTGCACATCATCATCTGCACATCTATCACTCCAGTGTTAATGCTAAATTGTAATTATTTCGCATTATGGCCTATTTATTGCCTTACCTCCTTAATCTTACTACATTTGCACACACTGTATATAGATTTTTCTATTGTGTTATTGACTGTACGTTTGTTTATCCCATGTGTAACTCTGTGATGTTGTTTTTGTCGCACTGCTTTGCTTTATTTTGGCCAGGTCGCAGTTGTAAATGAGAACTTGTTCTCAACTGGCCTACCTGGTTAAATAAAGGTGAAATAAAAAAAAAGGTTAAATTAAGGAAAGCTTTGACTATGTACAGACTCAGTGAGCATAGCCTTGCTATTGAGAGATGATGCCGTAGGCAGACTTGGCTCTCAAGAGAAGACAGGCTATGTGCACACTGTCCACAAAATGAGGTGGAAACTGAGCTGCACTTCCTAACCTCCTGCCCAATGTATGACTGTATTAGAGACACATATTTCTCTCAGATTACACCGACATACAAAGAATTTGAAAACAAATCCTGTTTTGAAAGACTCCCATATATATTGGGTGAAATACCACAGTGTGCCTCACAGCAGCAATATTTGTGACCTGTTGCCACAAGAAAAGGGAAACCAGTAAAGAACAACACCATTGTAAATGCAACTCATATTTATGTTTATTTATTTTCCCTTTTGTACTTTAACTATTTGCACATCACTACAACACTATATAGCCATAATATGAGTGTAATGTTTACTGGTCATTTTATATTGCTTATTTCACTTTTGTTTATTATCTGTTTCACTTGCTTTGGCAATGTAAACATGTTTCCCATGCCAATAAAGCCCTCTGAATTGAATTGTGTATTCTCTTCTTTATACGGAGTCTCTTTCTCTCTCTCTCTCTCTCTCTTTCTCTCACTCTCTCTCTCTCTCTCTCTCTCTCTCTCTCTCTCTCTCTCTCTCTCTCTAATTATGTAATCTGATCCCCTGGCCCATGTGGAGGTTGGTCGTCATGTGATCTCTTGACAAGCTTTATTTACAGCCCTCTGGATTTCATTCACTTTGTGCAAAGTAGAACAAGTTAATCCCAGGTGACAGGTGAGGCTGCATCCAAACCAAATGTTATTTACAATATCATGTAAACCCCAATATAGAGATGATATGAGTATAGCCCATTATTTAGCTAGACCGCTCAAGACATTGCAGGGGGCTATACAAGTGGGTTACTTTGCTGCTGTGGTGTAAGAAAGAGACGACAACAACAGATTTGTGGCTATGAAATATTTACAGCAAAGTTCAGATGACTAAAACCTTTGTGTAGTACACAGTGTGAGTCCTCATCAATAAAGTTTCAGAAACTTGGTTTCATTCACTGTCCTTCCTTAAACTGTGGTGTTTAATTATAAAAAACAGTCAGCTTGAACTGCACAAGACACACATTTCAGAGGATTTTCATTTTATTTTCCCACCCTTGTCTTGCGAACTCAGAACATACTAGTAATAGTGGAATAATAGTGGAGGCCCTCATAGTAGTGAAATCACTTTCAGTTCAATGGATCAATCTCATGACCAGTAAATGTACACATTAGGTACATGAATCTGAACGGGTGTGGATCACTAAGCTCACTAACGGAGAGGCTAAATAAATAGCAATGACCTGAATGAATGGGATATCTGAAGCCATAAATTATATACATGAGTGCAAATATGTAAGTAACAGCGATCTCAATTCAATTGAATTTCTGCGTGGAAGTCTAGACAACACATAACACAATTTACCTAACGACCTGGGGTGAAATACTATTTAAATTATTTAAATTACTAGCACATACATTTTGAAGTAAGTATTCAGATATTAGTTGAAGTAGTTGAATTGTGGAATGTATTTGGAAATATACTTGGAAAGTATTATTGGCATGTATTAGAAAATACTCATATACACACAGTATTGTCAAATACAAATAAATACTCCCATGCATTTGAACCCAGGTTCAAGGAGCATTTGAATAATGTATTTGAAAATAAGTATTAGTAAATATTTTCAAATTGTAGGCTTTACAGGATGTATTTGAACCTAGGTCTGTTACCTAATGATGCTTTTGAATTCAAAATAAGTAAGCTGAGTTTAGTGGAGACAATGTCCGTTCCTTAAAACCTGTTGGGGCTAGGGGGCAGTATTTGCACGGCCGGATAAAAAACGTACCCGATTTAAACTGGTTACTACTCTTGCCCAGAAACGAGAATATGCATATAATTAGTAGATTTGGATAGAAAACACTCTAAAGTTTCTAAAACTGTTTGAATGGTGTCTGTGAGTATAACAGAACTCATATGGCAGGCCAAAACCTGAGAAGATTCCATACAGGAAGTGCCCTGTCTGACAATTTGTTCTCCTTCTGTGGCATCTCTATCAAAAATACAGCATCTCTGCTGTAACGTGACATTTTCTAAGGTTTCCATTGGCTCTCAGAAGGCGCCAGAAAGTGGAATGACGTCTCTGGGCGAAAAACAGCAGGAGTTTTTGTGAGTGGTCAGGCAGGGAACAATGACACTGGAGATGCGTGTCCACGAGATGACTCCATGTTTTTCTTTCAGTCTTTGAATGAATACAACATCGCCCGGTTGGAATATTATCGCTATTTTATGAGAAAAATAGCATAAAAATTTATTTTAAACAGCGTTTGACATGCTTCGAAGTACGGTAATGGAATATTTAGATTTTTTTGTCATGAAATGTGCGCGCGCGTCACCCTTCGGATACTGACCTGAACGCACGAACAAAACGAAGCTATTTCAATATAACTATGGATTATTTGGAACCAAAACAACATTTGTTGTTGAAGTAGAAGTTCTGGGAGTGCATTCTGACGAAGAACAGCAAAGGTAATCCAATTTTTCTTATAGTAAATCTGAGTTTGGTGTCAAATTAGCTAGCCGTGATGGCCGGGCTATCTACTCAGAATATTGCAAAATGTGCTTTTGCCGTAAAGCTATTTTAAAATCTGACACCGCGATTGCATAAAGGAGTTCTGTATCTATAATTCTTAAAATAATTGTTATGTATTTTGTGAACGTTAATCGTGAGTAATTTAGTAAATTCACCGGAAGTTTGTGGTGGGTATGCTAGTTCTGAACATCACATGCTAATGTAAAAAGCTGTTTTTTGATATAAATATGAACTTGATTGAACAAAACATGCATGTATTGTATAACATAATGTCCTAGGAGTGTCATCTGATGAAGATCATCAAAGGTTAGTGCTGCATTTAGCTGTGGTTTTGGTTTTTGTGACATATATGCTTGCTTTGAAAATGGCTGTGTGATTATTTTTGGCAGGGTACTCTCCTGACATAATCTAATGTTTTGCTTTCGCTGTCAAGCCTTTTTGAAATCGGACAATGTGGTTAGATTAACGAGAGTCTTGTCTTTAAAATGGTGTAAAATAGTCATATGTTTGAGAAATTGAAGTTATAGCATTTATGAGGTATTTGTATTTCGTGCCACGCGATTCCACTGGCTGTTGACTAGGTGGGACGCAAGCGTCCCAGGGAGGTTAGCCCAGGGAGGTTAGCCCAGGGAGGTTAAAGAAGCTGTATGGTAATTCTGACATTGGCCATGCAGTATTTATGGTGATATGGCCTCTGCAGAACTCAGGGCATTCATAGTCCTGGCACTTTATGGAGCAGCTCAGAGCTGTTGTGAAGGAAGTTGTCAAGGAAGTGAGTTTGTGTTTATACAGGACCTCCCGCCCTCCCTTACCATCAATCAATCATGTCAGAGCTCTCTCTCTCTCTCTCTCTCTCTCTCTCTCTCTCTCTCTCTCTCTCTCTCTCTCTCTATATATATATATATATATATATATAGTCTGAAGTTTACATACACCTTGACCAATTACATTTAAACTCAGTTTTTCACAATTCCTGACATTTAATCCTAGTAAAAATTCCCTGTCTTAGGTCAGTTAGGATCACCACTTTATTTTAAGAATGTGAAATGTCAGAATAATAGTAGAGAGAATTATTTATTTCAGGCTTCGTCCCGCACCAGAACTGCCTCTGATGCAGGAGGATCCGCAGGATGTGAAGGTTCTTCGTCCTGCACCAGAGCCGCCACCGACATTCGACACCCACCCTAACCCTCCCTGTTTTTTGTTGTTGTTTGGAGTTGTGTGTTCGGAGTCCGCACCTTTGGGGGGGGGGGGGGGGGGGGCTGGGTACTGTCACGTTCTGACCATAGAAAGCTTTTATTTTTCTATGGTGGAGTAGGTCAGGGCGTGACAGAGGGTTTTGTCTAGTTTATTTATGTCTGTGTTGGTTCTAGTTTCTTTTTTCTATGTTGGGGGTTTTGTCTAGTTTATGTATTTATATGTGGGGTTCTAGTTGTTGTATTTCTATGTTGTTGTTTTTTGGGATGATCTCCAATTAGAGGCAGCTGGTCATCGTTGTCTCTAATTGGGGATCATATTTAAGTTGTTGTTTCTCCCACTAGGAGTTGTGGGAGATTATTTTGAGTAAGTGTATGTTGCACCTCTTCGTCACGGTTTGTTGTTTTGTTTATTAGTTTATTTGTATGTCTTGCATAGTTTCACAGTTATAATAAAATGTGGAACGATACACACGCTGCGCTTTGGTCCCGTGACACTGGTACTGTGTATATCTATGTATTTTTATATTCCTTTATTTTCCCCTAACCCTACCACCCCTTCCCTAATTGGAGTTAACCTCTCTAGGGTCGGCGGGACGAAATCGTCCCACCTACTCAACAGCCAGTTGAATCCCGTGGCGCGTTATTCAAATACCTTAGAAATGCTATTACTTCAATTTCTCAAACATATGACTATTTTACACCATTTTAAAGACAAGACTCTCGTTAATCTAACCACACTGTCCGATTTCAAAAAGGCTTTACAACGAAAGCAAAACATTAGATTATGTCAGCAGAGTACCCAGCCAGAAATAATCAGACACCCATTTTTCAAGCTAGCATATAATGTCACAAAAACCCAGAAGACAGCTAAATGCAGCACTAACCTTTGATGATCTTCATCAGATGACACACCTAGGACGTTATGTTATACAATACATGCATGTTTTGTTCAATCAAGTTCATATTTACATCAAAAACCAGCTTTTTACATTAGCATGTGACGTTCAGAACTAGCATACCCCCCGCAAACTTCCGGTGAATTTACTAAATTACTCACAATAAACGTTCACAAAAAACATAACAATTATTTTAAGAATTATAGATACAGAACTCCTCTATGCACTCGCTATGTCCGATTTTAAAATAACTTTTCGGTGAAAGCACATTTTGCAATATTCTCAGTAGATAGCCCGGCATCACAGGGCTAGCTATTTAGACACCCACCAAGTTTAGCACTCACCAAAATCAGATTTACTATAAGAAAAATGTTATTACCTTTGCTGTTCTTCGTCAGAATGCACTCCCAGGACTTCTACTTCAATAACAAATGTTGGTTTGGTTCAAAATAATCCATAGTTATATCCAAATATCCTCTGTTTTGTTCGTGCGTTCAAGACACTATCCGAATGGTAAAGAAGGATGACGCGCACGACGCATTTCGTGACCAAAAAATTCTAAATATTCCATTACCGTACTTCGAAGCATGTCAACCACTGTTTAAAATCAATTTTTATGCCATTTTTCTCATAAAAAAGCGATAATATTCTGACCGGGAAAGCGTGTTTAGGTTCAAAGACGAAAGAAAATAAAACACGGGGTCGACTCGTGCACGCGCCTCAGCCCATTGTCCTCTGATAGAGCACTTGCCAAAAGCGCTAACGTTTTTCAGCCAGTGGCTGGAATTACATCATTCAGCTTTTTCCCGCCTTCTGAGAGCCTATGGGAGCCGTAGGAAGTGTCACGTTACAGCAAAGATCCTCAGTCTTCAATAAACAGAGTCAAGAAGCTCAAGGAATGGTCAGAGAGGGCACTTCCTGTACAGAATCTTCTCAGGTTTTTGCCTGCCATATGAGTTCTGTTATACTCACAGACACCATTCAAACAGTTTTAGAAACTTTAGGGTGTTTTCTATCCAAAGCCAATAATTATATGCATATTCTAGTTTCTGGGCAGTAGTAATAAGCAGATTAAATCGGGTACGTTTTTTATCCGGCTGTGTAAATACTGCCCCCTACCCCCAACAGGTTAACTAATGGACAACAACACTTAGGCTTCAACCTCCAGCTGATACATAATATATACATTTTACGGACAAAGTATATTTTACAATAGTTCTCTTTTGTTTGTTTTTTTGTCCCCTCCTACAGCTACCCTCAACCCCTCCAATCTATCCCCGCCCATCTATCTCTGAAGACCCTCCAGTTTTGATATTTCTATTTGCCATATATTTTTCAACTGTGCTGTTTCACAAAAGTTCTGAACCTACAGTGCATTCGGAAAGCATTCAGACCCCTTGACTTTTTCCACATTTTGTTACTTTACAGCCTTATTCTAAAATTGATTAAATAATTTGTTTTCATCAACACTCAGTCCCTTTGCTATGAGACTCGAAATTGAGCTCAGGTGCATCCTCTTTCCATTGATCATCCTTGAGATGTTTCTATAACTTGATTGGAGTCCAATTTTGGTAAATTCAATTGATTAGACATGATTTGGAAAGGCACACACCTGTCTATATAACGTTCCACAGTTGACAGTGAATGTCAGAGCAAAAATCAAGCCATGAGGTCGAAGGAATTATCCGTAGAGCTCTGAGATGGTATTGTGTCGAGGCACAGATCTGGGGAAGGGAACCGAAACATTTCTGCAGCATTGAAGGTCCCAAAGAACACAGTGGCCTCCATCATTCTTAAATGGAAGAAGTTTGGAACCACCAATACTCTTCCTAGAGCTGGCCGACTGGCCAAACTGAGCAATTGGGGGAGAAGGGCCTTGGTCAGGGAGGTGACCAAGAACCCAATGTTCACTCTGACAGAGCTCCAGAGTTCCTCTGTGGAGATGGGAGAACCTTTCAGAAGGACAACCGTCTCTGCAGCACTCCACCAATCAGGCCTTTATGGTAGAGTGGTCAGACGGAAGCCACTCCTCAGTAAAAGGCACATGACAGCCCGCTTGGAATTTGCCAAAAGGCACCTAAAGACTCTCAGAACATGAGAAACAAGATTCTCTGATCTGATGAAACCAAGATGGAACTCTTTGGCCTGAATGCCAAGTGTAATATCTGGAGGAAATTTGGCACCATCCCTACGGTGAAGCATGGTGGTGGCAGCATCATGCTGTGGGGATGTTTTTCAGCAGCAGGGACTGGGAAACTAGTCAGGATCGAGGAAAAGATGAATGGAGCAAAGTACAGAGAGATCCTTGATGAAATGCCTGCTCCAGAGGGGTTAGGACCTCAGACTGGGGCGAAGGTTCACCATCCAACAGGACAACAACAATAAGCACACAGCCAAGACAACGCAGGAGTGGCTTCGGGACAAGTTTCTGAATGTCCTTGAGTGGCTCAGCAACAGCCCGGACTTCTATTCAATCAAACATCTCTGGAGAGACCTGAAAATAGCTGTGTAGCGAGGTCCCCATCCAACCTGACAGAGCATGAGATGATCTGCAGAGAAGAATGGGCAAAACTCACCAAATACAGGTGTCGTAGCGTTGACTACTTCATTAAATGTGAAAACTGTTATATTATCAAATCACTTCTCTGTGTAATTATTCCTTACGTGATTAAATTAATCATGTAACTTTAATTAACTAGGAAGTCAGGGCACCACAGGAAAGTGTTTATAGAGTCTAATTCCCGAATTAACTCTTCAGATATTTTCATATCTTATCAATTACAGTCTTCTACTAATGTATTATTACCTCATCATGTCACACCCTGATCTGTTTCACCTGTCCTCGTTATTGTCTCCACCCCCTCCAGGTGTCGCTTGATTTCCCCAGTGTATTTATCCTTGTGTTTCCTGTCTCTCTGTGCCAGTTCGTCTTGTATGTCCAAGCCTACCAGTGTTTTTCCCGGTTTCCTGCTTTGCCTTTTCTCCTTTTTCTAGTCCTCCCGGTTTTGACCCTTGCCTGTTCTGGACTCTGTACCCACCTGCCTGACCATTCTTCCTGCCCTGACCTCGAGCCTGTCTGCCACTCTGTACCTCCTGGACTCTGATCTGGTTATGACCTTTTGCCTGTCCATGACCATTCTCTTGCCTATTCCCTTTGGATTTTTTAAACATCTTAAACTCCAACCATCTGCCTCCTGTGTCTGCATTTGGGTCTCGCCTAGTGTCATGATACATCAGTCTAATTTCTGAACGTTGCAAACCCTTGGAAACCTGCTAGAACCCTAGCATCATAAATCATGAATCAGCGATATACAAATTGGCTTAATTATTTATTTACTAATTAACTAATCAATCACAGAATTACATAAACACACACACAATAGGTCATACATTGGATACTAACATGATACCAAGAAAAGTCCCACGTAGACGAAACAGATATGACAGCTTGGTAGACAAAGGAAAGGGTGGGGACAGCTCATGAGCAGGAAACTCAGAGTGGACCCACTGTAATACAGTTCATAACGTTCATCGTAAATATGGATATATAGCACCCTAACAACTGCTCATTTGGATTTTAGAAATGCAATGCACATATTTACAAGTGTATGCCTTTGTTGTCCCTCTCTGTGATCGCCAGTCCGTCTGCTGGATAGACTGTCGACAGAAGGTCTCTGGTTTGTCCACCAGAGATCAAAGTGTTCCGTAGTTGTAGGTTGTTATAATGGATACGTCAGAGTACCATTTGGAAATGTTCTTAGATCGGATGCATTTACCAGACTAAAGTATTTAAACAGCTGCAGCCTGAATAATTGGTCTTTAGTTTGTAGATTTATTCACCATTTCAGTGTGGGGATGATCTCCACATTCTCTGGTCTTGTCATTTTGTAGAGTTGTGGTTTAACTTCTTTTGGATAGGGGGCAGTATTCGGAAGTTTGGATGAATGAGGTGCCCAAAGTAAACTGTCTGTTACTCAGGATATGCATATAATTGGTAGCAATAGATAGACAACACTCTGAAGCTTCTAAAAATGTTAAAATATTGTCTCTGGGTATAACAGAACTGATTTGGCAGGCGAAACCCCGAGGACAATCCATCCATCCAGAAAATAAATTTCAGCTCACCTCTGATTACAATGGCAGGGAATGGGAATATAAAAGGAAGTCCTCCCAGATTGCAGTTCCTAGGGCTTGCACTAGATGTCAACAGTCTTTAGAAAGAGTTTAAGGCTTGTTTTTTGAGATGTAAAGAAGGACTTTATTGAACAAAAGGACCATTTGTTTTGTTGCTGGGACCCTTGGGATTGCAAAAAGATGAAGATCTTCTAAGGTAAATGATTTATTTTATCGCTATTTCTGACTTTCGTGATGCATCTGCATGGTTGGAAAATGTTTGTGTTGCGCTCTGGCGAGGGCATGCATTTGGTTATTTATCTCCGGTATTGAATAAATTATTCCCCGTCTTAAATTTTATCGTTTATTTACAAATTAGGGTACCTGAGGATTGATTAGGAACGTTGTTTGACATGTTAGGACCAAGTTTATTGGTAACGTTTGGGATTCATTTTGTATGCATTTTGAACGAGGGGAAACAGGTGGATTATTGAATGAAGCGCGCCAAATAAACATACTTTTTTGGGATATAAAAGAAGGACTTTATCGAAGAAAATGACCATTTGTTATGTAACTGGGACCCTTGTGATTGCAACCAGATGAAGATCTTCAAAGGTAAGGGATTTATTTTATCGCTATTTCTGACTTTCGCAATGCATCTGCTTGGTTGGAAAATGTTTTTAATGCTTTTGTATGCGGGGCGCTGTCCTCAGATAATCGGATGGTGTGCTTTCGCCGTAAAGCCTTTTTGAAATCTGACAACGCGGCTGGATTAACAAGAAGTTAAGCTTTTAAATGATGTATGACACTTGTATTTTAATGAATGTTTAATATTACGATTTCTGTAATTTGAATTTGGCGCTCTGCAATTTCACCGGATGTTGGCCAGGTGGGACGGTAGCGTCGCAATGATCCATAAGAAGTTAAACCATTTTGCAACATCCGGCTCACGCCTTAGTCTGCTTCGGTTATAGAGTGATAGCCATTCCAACGTGGGGACCTCGTCTTTGTGCTCTCTTGACTATATATATTGCCAACCATTTCAACATGTAGCGACAGCTCCATGTTTTCTGATCTAATGTAAATTTAGTCGGAAGTGGCTTTTATACTGAAGTAGAAAAGGGGGTGTTCCATGATGCCGATGTAAATTTCTGTGCTCACGGGGGCGTGGCCACTGACTGATCATATGTTACTATGAACAGAAATGTTCATTTAGAAGACTAACATCACATTACATCTTTTCAAAAGTAGTTTCATATTTAATCACATACGTTCCCCCACATTTGTATGTGACCCTGACAACTGGGAGATATATACATTAAGAGATACCGTTATGTTGTCCTACCATCTTTAGTTACATCACAAATGATGAACAAATTCAACAGGATTGTTCTTTAAATACCCACAGACAATTCCAACGGGTTGGAATACAGAAATATTGTTACATTATTCAACCTTTTGAGGTTACCGTACTGCAAAGTCTTTCTCTGTAGTAACAAAGGGATTCTCAACTTTCATTTTGGCAGAGTGGGGAAAGGAGTTTCGGAATTTATGACTGTCATAAAACAGCCGACTTCCCGCTCTCCCGCTCTGTGAGAGAGTGCGCTGTAGAGCGGACCCACTGTAACCTGATCCTTCAGATTTTCACAGGATAGTCATGACAGTCCCCCTCTGGTGGGTTCAAGTTGGAAGGATTTTGCAAGTTGCAACCCAACATAAGAATGAACTTAGGATGTCCTAAGTAGGGTAAACCCCCCGCTGGTTTATCCTGGTAGGCTTTCTGAAAGCTGCAAAACACCACAAGAATGGCCAGGGGATGTCCTGGTTGGTGATCGCCGTTGCGGTCCCCCTCTGGTGGTTGACCTGGCTAGGATTTCTGCAAATGGAGTAGGCCGCCACAAGGATGGGCAGCGGATGTCCGGATTGGGATCGCCGTTACGGACCCGTCGTCTGGTTGTCCAGGCTGGTGGATCTAGGCAGTAACTTTTGCAGATGTAACAACGCACGCACGCACACACACTCACAAAATACAGAATTACATTTCTTCCCAAATGAGCGCCGTTGTGGCACTAAGTTGTGGCACCAAGTTGTTCCAAGATGGCGTAGCAGTCGGTCGTTTGTTGTGTTTGTCTTTGTCTTATCCCGTATCTTATCCCATGTAAATAGCTGTTTTTAAACATTTTTCTTGTATACATTTTAATCTCACTTTCTATCTACAAACTAAATATACTTTCATGCAACCCGCCTCACCCAATGTGGTACGGATCTGCTATTTTTATTCCTTATAACTGCAACCTCCATCAAGAACTAGCCAGCTAGCTAGCTACTAGTCTTTGTTAGCCACGGCTAGCGGTCTTCACCTTTTAGCTCGGACACTGCCAGCTTTAGCTCGGACAATACATGCCAGTCTGCACAGCGCAATATCGGCATATCAGACTGCTTCTCTCTACCACATCACCAGATTCCTGCCGCTCTGGATCATTACGCCAGATCATCGCAGCTAGCTAGCTGCTACCAAGTGGCTACTGTTAGCTAACGCCTCTGTCCCAAAGCAAGCACCAGTTAGCCTTGAGCTAGCCACGAGCTAGGCCCATATACCAGATAATTATAGGGCTACACTATCTCTTTTGCCAATTGGCCTGGACTCTTTGTTGTCGACGCGGAGCCCCGCCAATCCATCACGACTGGCCTGCCGACGTGGTCATCCGATGTGGTCCCAACGAGCTTTTCTGTTGCGATGTCGCCGAAGACCCATCTTCTTGCCCCGGCCCGCTAGCTTTCTAAGCGCCGTGTCTCCCACTCGCCTAGCGTAGTACTGACTACTGAACGGCTTCCTGACTCACCTATTGCTGTTCTTTGGACCCTATGATCACTCGGCTACACAGCTGATGCCCCCTGGACTTTCAATAGCACGGTACCTCATTTTGTTTATCTGTCGGCCCCAATCTCGAACTCAGGTTCTGTATGTACCTAACTGACCTGCTCCGCCCATTCATTGCCATTTACCCGCTGTTGTCTTAGTTCTCCTGAACAACACCCGTGACTGCTTTATGCCTCTCTCTAAAGTCAATATGCCTTGTCTACTGCTGTCTCGGCTAGTCCTTATTGTTTTATTTCACTGTAGAGCCCTCAGGACCGCTCACCTTGCCTTAGATAGCTCTATTGTCCAAACCCCCACACATGCGGACACCTCACCTGGCTTAACTGGTTCCACCAGAGACTAAATCTCTCTCATTGTCTCTCAATGCCTAGGTTTATCTCCACTATACTCACATCCTACCATACCCTTGTCTGTACAATATGCCCTGAATCTATTCTACCACACCCAGAAATCTGCTCCTTTTATTCTCTGTTCCCAACGCACTAGACGACCAGTTCTTGTAGCCTTTATCCGTACCTTTATCCTACTCCTCCTCTGTTCCCTTGGTGATGTAGAGGTTAAAACCTCTTAGTAATCCCTTCACGCGCCAATCCCTTTAGCGGGATCGATTTGACAACATCCGGTGAAATTGCAGAGTGCCAAATTCAAATTACAGGAATATCAATATTCAACATTAACGAAAATATAAGTGTAATACATCAAAATAAAGCTTAACTTCTTTTTAATCCAGCCGCTATGTCAGATTTTAGCGAAATCAGACCATGCGATTATCTGAAGATGGCGCCCCGCATTCCAACACATGAAAATCATTTTTCAACCAGGCAGGTGTGACACGAAAGTAAAAAAATTATGATATAATAAATGCCTTACCTTTTAAGATCTTCTTCTTTTTGCAATCTCAAATGTCTCAGTGACACAATAAATGGTTGTTTTGTCAATAAATTCCTTCTTTATATCCCCAAAATGTCCATTTATTTGGTGCGTTTGATTCAGAAATACACCGGTTCCAACTCGCCCAACATGACTACAAAGTATCTAATAAGTTACCTGTAAACTTGGTCCAAACATTTCAAACAACGTTCCTAATCCAACCTCAGGTATCCTAAAATGTAAATAATCGATACAATTTAAAACGGGATAATCTGTTTCCAATACCGAAGAAAAATAACACGGAAAAAATGTAGAACTAAGAACAGATATAGCCCTTGGTTCACTCCAGACTTGACTGCCCTTGACCAGCATAAAAAGATCCTGTGGCGTACTGCATTAGCATCGAATAGCCCCCGCGATATGCAACTTTTCATGAAAGTTAGGAACCAATATACACAGTCAGTTAGGAAAGCAAAGGCTAGCTTTTTCAAGCAGAAATTTGCGTCCTGTGGCATTCATTCCAAAATGTTTTGGGACACTGTAAAGTTCATGGAGAATAAGAGCACCTCCTCCCAGCTGCCCACTGCACTGAGGCTAGGAAACACTGTCACCACTGATAAATCCACAATAATCGAGAATTTCAATAAGCATTTTTCTACGGCTGGCCATGCTTTCCACCTGGCTACCCCTAACCCGGCCAACAGCTCTACACCCCCCCGCAGCAACTTGCCCAAGCCCCCCTTTGCTTCTCCTTCACCCAAATCCAGACAGCTGATGTTCTGAAAGAGCTGCAAAATCTGGACTCCTACAAATCAGCTAGGCTAAACAATCTGGACCCTCTCTTTCTAAAATGATCTGCCGAAATTGTTGCAACCCCTATTGCTAGCCTGTTCAACCTCTCATTTGTATCGTCTGAGATCCCTAAAGATTGGAAAGCTGCCGCGCTCATCCCCCTCTTCAAAGGGGGAGACACTCTAGACCCAAACTGTTATAGACCTATATCCATCCTGCCCTGCCTTTTTAAAGTCTTCAAAAGCCAAGTTAACAAAACAGATCCCCCGACCATTTCAAATCCCACCGTACCTTCTCCGCTATGCAATCTGGTTTCTGATCTGGTCATGGGTGCACCTCAGCCACGCTCAAGGTTCTAAACGATATCATAACCGCCATCGATAAAAGACAGTACTGTGCAGCCATCTTCATCGACCTGGCCAAGGCTTTTGACTCTGTCAATCACCGCATTCTTATTGGCAGACTCAATAGCCTTGGTTTCTAAAATGACTGCCTCACCTGGTTCACCAACTACTTCTCAGATAGAGTTCAGTGTGTCAAATCGTAGGGCCTGTTGTTCGGACCTCTGGCAGTCTCTATTGGGGTGCCACAGGGTTCAGTTCTCGGGCCGACTCTTTTCTCTGTATATATCAATGATGTCGCTCTTGCTGCTGGTGATTCTCTGATCCATCTCTACGCAGACGACGCCATTCTGTGTACTTCTGGCCCTTCTTTGGACACTGTGTTAACCTGTTATGGCTAGGGGGCAGTATTTTCACAGCCGGATAAAAAATGTACCCGATTTAATCTGATTATTACTCCTGCCCAGAAACTAGAATATGCATATAATTATTAGCTTTGGATAGAAAACACTCCAACGTTTCTAAAACGGTTTGAATGGTGTCTGTGAGTATAACAGAACTCATTTGGCAGGCCAAAACCTGAGAAGATTCCATGCAGGAAGTGCCCTGTCTGACAATTTCTTGCCCTTCTTGATTATCTCTATCCATTACAGAGGATCTCTGCTGTTACGTGACACTTCCTACGGCTCCCATGGGCTCTCAGAAGGCGGCAAAAAGCTGAATCGTGGCTTTGCAGGCTCTGGCTGAAAAAAAGTAGCGCGTTTGGATAGTGGCTGGTTACAGTACTGTGAGACTCAGGCGCGTGCCCGCGTCGACCCCATGCTTTGTTTTCTTTCGTCTGTTTACCTAAACGCAGATTCCCTGTTGGAATATTATCGCTTTTTTATGAGAAAAATGGCATAAAAATTGATTTTAGTGAACCCTCACCCATAAAATAATTGACATCTAACCCTAACTATGCCATTTGCGGAAAAACTGTGGAATTCGCGACAAACGCTCTCCAAAATCAACCATCGGGCACAGGCCTTGTAAACGTTCTCTCCAGTTTAGCTCTGATGTCTTGCCATCCAAGATTGGCATCGGTCCAATACCGCAGTGCTCAGCCGAAGCACGGACAGGACACGGTAGACATAAAGGAACAAGTGGAGAGAACCGGGAAACTGATAACAAACACAGAAAAGGGAATATTTCTTCTAGCTATGGAACTGCGTTTGAAAACTGAACAATTAAATGTAATTGCAAAAACTTATGACGAAGAACGAGCACAAACTCTTCAACAAAATTGTCTCTACAGGAACAAAATCATATTCTACAGGAACAACTCGATTTAGCCAAAACTAAATACGACGATGCCCACGCCAAACTAGATAAATCTGACAAGTTATGTACAAACAGGAGCACGCAACGTGATAACATGCATGCAGTTTTGTTGAGCATTACTCAAAGTAACAATGTTCTACTCCAAATGCTGCAGACCAAAAATGATCAGTTAATGAACACAATGACTAAGTTGGATGACAAATCAGCAAAACACATTGAAGTCGTGGACCAAATGAATGATGAGAGAACTCAGGTGATGTCACGACTTCCGCCTAAGTTGGTTCCTCTCCTTGTTTGGGCGGCGTTCGGCGGTTGACGCCACCGGTCTTCTTGCCATCGCCGATCCACCTTTGATTTTCCATTTGTTTTGTCTTTGTTTTCTACACACCTGGTTTCATTCCCCAATTACATGTTCATGTTGGTCAAGTGTATTGTTACCTTGTGCATTTATTTTGAGTAAAGTACGTTGCTCACTCATTCTGCTCTCCTGCGCCTGACTTCATGCACCAGCTACACCCACCTTCTGACAGGTGATGAAGAAGGAAATATTGATTTTTAAGCAAGCGGAGGAAATCTCATCACTGAATCTCTTGCTCCGTACTCTAGACCTCTACCTGCAAACCATGACAAATAAGTATGAGAACGAACGGAGCAAGTGCGACACTCATGTGTCCAAAATCAGTACTCTAACCGCTCAAGTGGACTCTGCAATGTAGAAAAATATCAACCTTAGGTACCATCTGGAGGAATTCCAGAACGGTCACGCACTACAGTGTGACTACCCAACCAAGCGACCGGAGCCCGGTACTCAAAGGAGTGAAGAGGATAGAAGGTTTCAGACTTTGCCTCCCTCATGTGTCCCTCAGTCTTCTCCTCTTGGCCATTCAACACTGAGTGATATGGCACCTCTTCGCCAACAAAGCCATAGCTTAGCTTCTCCTCTTGGCCTTTGGGCCCCAATTTCCCCACAGAATGAAGCCAAACCTCTCCACCCGCTTGGTGCGGAACACCTAGAGCAACTCGTCAAAAATTTCCCCACCTTTGAACCCTTTCCAGGTTAGCCAAATGATACTGAGACATTCCTAGCTGACATAGAGGACGCATTGGATGGCTACCCGAATGCTACGGGTTCTAGCAGGGTTTACCTGTTGAAGCGAATGTCAAATAGACACGTGACAAGGTTCATTCGTCCACAACAGCAACACATGCTAAACGACTATGCTAAACTTGCCACAGCTTTGAAATTAGAATTCAGTGGTGTATAATGCAATCTGCTTTTCAATTTTATATAGGCTGAATCAAAATAAATGTCTCATTCTAACTTAGATTCCTCATTTGCTGTTTCATTAAATGTGAAGACTGTTATATTATCAAATAAATTCTCTATGTGTAATTATTCCTTACATGATTAAACTAATCATGTAACTTTAATTAACTTGGAAGTCGGGGCACCACGGGAAAATGTTTACAGAGTCTCTATTTCCCAAATTAACTCTTCAGATATTTTCATATCTTATTGATTACAGTCTTCTATTAATGTATTATTACCTCATCAGTCTCATTTCTGAACGTCGCAAACCCTTGGATATCTGCACGAACCCTAGCATCATATAGTGCCTTGCAAATGTATTCATCCCTTTTGGCATTTTTCCTATTTTGTTGCATTACAACCTGTCATTTAAATTGATTTTTATATGGATTTCATGTAATGCACATACACAAAATAGTACAAATTGGTGAAGTGAAATGTAAAAAATAACTTGTTTCAAAAAGAAAAGTAAAATGGAAAAGCACTGCATGCGTATGTATTCACCCCCTTTGCTATGAAGCCCCTAAATAAGATCTAGTGCAACCAATTACCTTGAGAAGTCACATAATTAGTTAAATAAAGCCCACCTGTTTGCAATCTAAGTGTCACATGATCTGTCACATGATCTCAGTATATATATATACACCTGTTCTGAAAGGCCCCAGAGTCTGCAATAGCAAGGGACACTACCAAGCAAGCAGCACCATGAAGACCAAGGAGCTCTCCAAGCAGGTCAGGGACAAAGTTGTGGAGAAGTACAGATTAGGGTTGGGTTATAAAAAAATATATCTGAAATTTTGAACATCCCACGGAACACCATTATATCCATTATTTAAAAATGGAACGAAAATGGCACCACAACAAACCTGCCAAGAGAGGGCCGCCCACCAAAACTCACAGACCAGGCAAGAAGGGCATTGATCAGAGAGGCAACAAAGAGACCAAAGTTAACCCTGAAGGAGCTGCAAAGCTCCACAGCAGAGATTGGAGTATCTGTCCATAGGACCACTTTAAGCCGTACACTCCACAGAGCTGGGCTTTACAGAAGAGTGGCCAGAAAAAAGCCATTGCTTAACCTCTTTGGGCTGGGGGGCAGTATTTTCACGTTCGGATGAAAAGCGTGCCCAGAATAAACTACTCAGGCCCAGAAGCTAAAATACGCATATTATTAGTAGATTTGGATAGAACACTCTGAAGTTTCTAAAACGGTTTGAATGATGTCTGTGAGTATAACAGAACTCATGTGGCAGGCAAAAACCTGAGAAAAATCCAACCAGGAAGTGGGAAATCTGAAGTTTGTAGTTTTTCAAGTGATTGCCTATCCAATATACAGTGTAAATTTGGTCAGATTGCACTTCCTAATCATTCCACTCGATGTCAACAGTCTTTAGAACATTGTTTCAGGCTTCTATTGTGAAAGGGGAGCGAATAAGAGCTGTTTGGACCAGTGGTCTGGCTGAAAGCCTTTAGTTTAATCACGCGCACAGCCGTGGGCACGAGCTTCGTTCCCTTTCATTTCTAAAGACAAAGGAATTGTCCGGTTGGAATATTATTTAATATTTATGATAAAAACATCCTAAAGATTGATTCGATACATCGTTTGACATGTTTCTACAAACTGTAAGGGAAGACCCCCATGAAATGGACAAAAATGAATGGGAACATATTGGCACCGTACGAAACATATACACGATGTACAATACCACTCATTTGGACGCCGTTTCATTCAAAACATATCGCAAATGTCATATGGCAAATGCCAAGTGTCACACAGCAAATATCCAATAGATGGTGAGCGCGCTCCACCGTGAATTTTCTTATTGAAAATGTTACACAAGTCAAGACCCAAGAGTAAAATTTTGAAAATATTATTTTTTTCCCGAAAACGTATCACCCCCTTAAGAAACGATCTGACGTCACCTTTCATGATAACTCCCTTATTTTACTGGCGACCTCTCATAAGAGTTACCAGATCAGGAAGTTAGCACCCTAACCCCTCCTGGAATCCCACAATCCATAAATCCCAATCTGGTTAAATTTGTATCAAAACAAAAACAAAAAATGAAATCAGCAAAACATATATCACAATCCATTTGGAGTAACTGTCATCTCTTAACTTCTTGCGGATTAGTGGGACGCTACCGTCCCATTTCGACAATTTCCGGTGAAATTGCAGAGTGCCAAATTCAAATTAAATTACTATAAATATTAAACTTTCATGAAATCCCAAGTGCAATACATCAAAATAAAGCTTAACTTGTTCTTCACTTTTTTGGGATAGGGGCAGCATTCGGAATTTTGGATGAAAAGCGTGCCCAAAGTAAACTGCCTGCTACTCAGGCCCAGAAGCTAGGGTATGCATATAATTGGTAGATTCGGATAGAAAACACTCTAACGTTTCCAAAACTGTTAAAATAATGTCTGTGAGTATAACAGAACTGATATGGCAGGCGAGAACCTGAGGAAAATCCATCCAGGAAATGCTATTATTTTGAAATGGTGTTTTTCCATTGAAAGCCTATCCACCATACAAAGACTTATGACCCAGTTCACAACCCCTATGGCTTCCACTACATGTGGCCAGTCTTTAGGCATTGTTTCAGGCTTTTACTCTGAAAAATGAGGGAGAAACACCACTTTCAATGAGAGGACAGTGGAAATATCCAGACATGAGTCCTGCGCGTGACCGGGAGCATGCCTTTCTTGTTTTTCCTTTTCTATTGACGAAGCTATTGTCCGGTTGAAATATGATTGATTATTTATGACAAAAACAACCTGAGGATTGATTATAAACATCGTTTGACATGTTTCTACAAACTGTTATGGTACTTTTTAGATTTTTCGTCTGCCTGCTGTGACCGCGCTTTGTTCCAATGGATTACTGAACAAAACGCGTTAACAAAACTGAGGTTTTTGGACATAAAGAGTGACTTTATCGAACTCAACAAACATTTATTGTGCAACATGGAGTCTTGGCAGTGCAACCAGATGAAGATCATCAAAGGTAAGTGATATATTTTATCGCTATATCTGACTTTTGTTACTCCTCTACTTGGCTGGTTACTGTTTGTAATGTTTTGTGTGCTGAGCGCTGTCCTCAGATAATTACATGGTATGCTTTCGCTGTAAAGCCTTTTTGAAATCTGACACCTTGGCTGGATTAACAACAAGATAAGCTTTATTTTGATGTATTGCACTTGTGATTTCATGAAAGTTAAATATTTATAGTCATTTAATTTGAATTTGGCGCTCTGCAATTTAATCGGATGTTGTCGAGGTGGGACGATAGCGTCCCACTGTTCCATATTAACCTGTTAGGGCTAGGGGGCAGTATTGACACGGCTGGATAAAAAACATACCCGATTTAATCTGGTTACCACTCCTACCCAGTAACTAGAATATCATATACTTATTACATATGGATAGAAAACACCCTAAAGTTTCTAAAACTGTTTGAATGGTGTCTGTGAGTATAACAGAACTAAAATGGCAGGTCAAAACCTGAGAGATTCCTTTACAGGAAGTGGCCTGTCTGACCATTTCTTGAACTTCTTTTCCATCTCTATCTTTTACTAAGGATCTCTGCTCTAACGTGACACTTCCTACGTCGTCCATAGGCGCTCAGAGCCCGGGAAAAACCTGAATGTCGTCATCCCAGCCCCAGGCTGAAACACTTGATCGCCTTTCTCAAGTGGCCGATCAAGGGACTCTGGGCTTACGCGCGTGACCCGACCGCCCCCGCCTTTGTGATTTTTTCCTCTGTTTGCCGAAAAGGAGATTCCCTGTCGGAATATTATCGCTTTTCTACGAGAAAAATGGCGTAAAAATTGATTTTAAACAGCGGTTGACATGCTTCGAAGTACGGTAATGGAGTATTTATAATTTTTTTGTCACGAATTGCGCTATGCGCGCGACCCTTCTATACCATTTCGGATAGTGTCTGGAACGCACGAACAAAACGCCGCTATTCGGATATAACGATGGATTATTTTGGACCAAACCAACATTTGTTATTGAAGTAGCAGTCCTGGGAGTGCATTCTGACATAGACAACAAAAGGTAATCAAACTTTTATAATAGTAAATATGATTATGGTTAGTGCTAAACTTGCCGGGTGTCTAAATAGCTAGCCCGTGATGCCTGGGCTATGTACTTAGAATATTGCAAAATGTGCTTTCACCAAAAAGCTATTTTAAAATCGGACATATCGAGTGCATAGAGGAGGTCTGTATCTATAATTCTTAAAATAATTGTTATGCTTTTTGTGAACGTTTATCGTGAGTAATTTAGTAAAATGTTAGCGAATTCCCCGGAAGTTTGCGGGGGGTATGCTAGTTCTGAACGTCACATGCTAATGTAAAAAGCTGGTTTTTGATATAAATATGAACTGGATTGAACAAAACATGCATGTATTGTATAACATAATGTCCTAGGTTTGTCATCTGATGAAGATCATCAAAGGTGAGTGCTGCATTTAGCTGTCTTCTGGGTTTTTGTGACATTATATGCTAGCTTGAAAAATGGGTGTCTGATTATTTCTGGCTTGGTACTCTGCTGACATAATCTAATGTTTTGCTTTCGTTGTAAAGCCTTTTTGAAATCGGACAGTGTGGTTAGATTAACGAGAGTCTTGTCTTTAAATAGCTGTAAAATAGTCATATGTTTGAGAAATTGAAGTAATAGGATTTTTAAGGTTTTGAAAATCGCGCCACAGGCTTAAAGTGGCTGTTACGTAGGTGGGACGAATTTGTCCCGCCTAGCCCATAGAGGTTGTCTGTAACGCCCTGGCCATAGAGAGGGGTTTTTGTTCTTTATTTTGGTTAGGCCAGGATGTTACATTGGGTGGGCGTTCTATGTTCCTTTTTCTATGTTTTTGTATTTCTTTGTTTTGGGCCGTGTGTGGCTCCCAATCAGGCACAGCTGAAGGTCGTTGTTACTTATTGGGAGTCACACATAAGGAGGATGTTTTTCCTTTGGGTTTTTTGGGTAATTGTTTCTGTTAGTGTTTGCACCTGACAGGACTGTTTGGCTGTCAGTTTTCTTGTTTTGTTTGTATAGTGTTCTTTCTTTATTAAATATTCAATGATGAACACTAACTCCGCTGCACCTTGGTCTTCTTCCGACGACAGCCCTTACAGAATTACCCACCAACAATGGACCAAGCAGCGGAGGAAGGAGCAGCACAAGGAGAGGCACCAGGAGAAAAGCTATCTGGAGTCGTGGACTTGGGAGGAAATCTTGGACGGGAAAGGACCATGGGCTCATGCTGGGGATTATCGCCGCCCACAGTGGGAGATCGAGGCGGCAAGAGCTGAGAGGCGCTGATATGAGGAAAGGGAGCGCAACGGACACGGGAGGCAGCCCCCCCAAAAAAAATTTGGGGGGCACACGGGGAGATTGGCGGAGTCAGGAGGTAGATTGACTTACCGGAAGCAGCGTGGTACTGGTAAGACACCGTGTTATGCTGTGGAGCGCACGGTGTCCCCAGTGCGCATGCATAGCCCGGTGCGCTACATACCAGCCCCCCGCAAGTGCCATGCGAGTGCAGGCATCGAGCCAGGGCGGATGGTGCCAGCTCAGCGCGTCTGGTCTCCAGTGCGCCTCCTCGGTCCAGGTTATCCTGCACCGGTGTTGCGTACTGTGTCTCCAGAGCGCTGGGAGGGTCCAGTCCGCCCAATGCCTGCTCTGCACCCGTGCCGGGCCAAAGTGGGCATTCAGCCTGGAGTAAGCATGTCGAGCGTACATACCAGAACTCCAGGGCTCCCCCATCGCCCGGTTTATCCTGTGCCTCCTCCTCGGTCCAGGCCTCCAGTGGGTCTCCCCATCCTGGTCCGTCCTGTGCCTCCTCCTAGGTCCAGGCCACCAGTGGGTCTCCCAATCCTGGTGCGTCCTGTGCCTCCTCCTAGGTCCAGGCCACCAGTGGGTCTCCCCATCCTGGTCCGTCCTGTGCCTCCTCCTAGGTCCAGGCCTCCAGTGGGTCTCCCCATCCTGGTCCGTCCTGTGCCTCCTCCTAGGACCAGGCCACCAGTGGGTCTCCTCATCCTGGTCCGTCCTGTGCCACCTCCCAGGACTAGGCCTCCAGTGGGTCTCGCCAGTCCGGAGCCGCCATAGCCGCCCACCTGTCCAGAGCAGTCAGAGCCGCCCGCCAGCCCGGTGAGTCCTATGCCTACGCCTAGGGCCAGGCCTCTTACATGTCTCCTCATTCTGGTGAATCCTGGGTCAGTGCCGCCGGAGCCGCCAGGGACGCCCGCCAGCCGGGCACAGCCAGGGACGCCCGCCAGCCGGGCCCAGCCAGGGTTGCCCGCCAGCCGGGCGCAGCCATCGCCGCCCGCCAGCCGGGCGCAGCCATCGCCGCCCGCCAGCCGGGCGCAACCATCGCCGCCCGCCAGCCGGGCGCAGCCATCGCCGCCCGCCAGCCGGGCGCAGTCATCGCCGCCAGCCGGGCGCAGCCATCGCCGCCCGCCAGCCGGGCGCAGCCATCGCCGCCCGCCAGCAGGGCGCAGCCAGGGCCGCCCGCCTGCCGGGCGCAGTCAGGGTCGCCCACCAGACCTTCGGCGCGGCCAGGTGCGCCACCTAAGAGGGCGACGCCAAGGGTGGAACAGAGGCCACGTCCCGCACCTGAGCAGCCGCCGTAAGAAGGCCCACCCGGCCCCTCCCCTTCAGTGTCAGGTTTTGCGGCCGGAGTCCGCACCTTGGGGGGGGGGGGGGGGGGGGGGTACTGTAACGCCCTGGCCATAGAGAAGTAATAGGATTTTTAAGGTTTTGAAAATCGCGCCACAGGCTTAAAGTGGCCCATAGAGGTTGTCTGTAACGCCCTGGCCATAGAGAGGGGTTTTTGTTCTTTATTTTGGTTAGGCCAGGATGTTACATTGGGTGGGCGTTCTATGTTCCTTTTTCTATGTTTTTGTATTTCTTTGTTTTGGGCCGTGTGTGGCTCCCAATCAGGCACAGCTGAAGGTCCTTGTTGCTGATTGGGAGTCACACATAAGGAGCATGTTTTTCCTTTGGGTTTTGTGGGTAATTGTTTCTGTTAGTGTTTGCACCTGACAGGACTGTTTGGCTGTCAGTTTTCTTGTTTTGTTTGTATAGTGTTATTTCTTTATTAAATATTCAATGATGAACACTAACTCCGCTGCACCTTGGTCTTCTTCCGACGACAGCCCTTACAATGTCCCAGTTTAGGTCACCTAGTAGCACGAGCTCAGAAGATAGATGGGGGGCAATCAATTCACATATGGTGTCCAGGGCACAGCTGGGGGCAGAGGGTGGTCTATAGCAAGCGACAACGGTGAGAGACTTGTTTCAGGAAAAGGTGGATTTTTAGAAGTAAAAGCTTGAATTGTTTTGGTGCAGACCTGGATAGTAAGACAGAACTCTGCAGTAGTTTGCAACACCGCCCCCTTTGGCAGTTCTATCTTAGCGGGAAATGTTATAGTTAGGGATAGAAATTTCAGGGTTTTTGGTGGTTTTCCTAAGCCAGGATTCAGACACGGCTAAGACATCTGGGTTGGCAGAATGTGCTAAAGCAGTGAATAAAGCAAACTTAGGGAGTAGGTTTCTCATGTTAATATGCAGGAAACCAAGGCTTTTACAGTTACAGAAGGCAACAAATGAGAGCACCTGGGGAGTAGGAGTAGAGCTAGGCACTGCAGGTCCTGGATTAACCTCTACATCATATAGTGGTCCAAGAAACTGGCCGATGGATCAGCTAACAGTCCAATATGCTCTAGATAGCTAGCAGGCCACGGTTAGCAGAATGGGCCTTCAGGGGATGTCGCGCCTGAGGGGCCTGTTTGAATCCTCGGGCAGATTATTTCGGTATTCCAGTCGTGAAGGATCGGCGGGGTTCCGTGCCCCGTACCGGCAGTAGAAGGGGTCCGGATATTGTAGCCCAGGAGTGGGCTTCAGGAGTAGCCCAGGAGCCCTAGCCGGGAGATGGGCCTAGCATGGGCTAGCTCCAGGCTAATTGGTGCTTGCTCCGGGACGGAAACGATTAGCCAGGAGTAGTCAACCCGGGTTGCAGTTAGCTAGCTGCGATGATCCAGATGAAAAGGTTCAGAGTTTGCGGTAGGAATCCGGGCATATGGAGAGAAAAATAGGTCCGGTATGCTCTGGTTTGAAACACGTTGTACGAACTGGCGAGAGCTTTCCGAGCTAAAGGTTAGCTGATGACCGCTAGCAGTGGTTAGCTGACTGATAGCTGTTAGCTGTTTGCTAGTTAGCTAGCTAGCTTCAGTTGAGGGATTCCAGTTCTGAGGTAAATAGAAATACTTTAGAAAAAAACAGATCAACACCACATTGGGTGAGGCGGGTTGCAGGAGAGTATTTCTAAGTTGAGGTTTCTGAAAAATATTTTAAAAGAATGCGAAAAAGATATAAAAAGATATATACATAAGACAAGACAAAGACAAAGATGCCTGACTGCTACGCCATCTTTGATTTTTGTGGTGTGAATTTATTAAACATGTACTTTTTTTCTCTTTCCTTTTTAAGTCAATATGTTTTTAGGTTTCGTGGAAAATAAGAGTGATCTTTGTTCCAGAGGAGGGACTGATGTATATTGACTAATTGATTTGGGAATGTTTTAGTATGTTTATAACTGTAGAAGTGCATTAGGAGTAGTGACTAGTGTGTTATAGGTTAGATGGAATGATATATGTGCAAATGTATCTGAAGCAGGGGGAGGGGGTGTTGGGTCAGCATTGGTCTGGTCCACACACAGTACTCCTTACAGCACCTGCAGCGGTAAAGATCGTCATGTCTGTCCTCGGTGGGTGCATAGTTCTCACGTGAAGTGAGGTCCAGCTGCATAATGGATGAGCTTGAAGACACCATGACAGAGGAAGTGGAGCTAAAGAGAGCGAGAGAGACTAGGTTCCACTGTAGACATGCAGATGGGCTGGGTCTGGGAGCTACTTTCAACATCATAGTTGGGTGGGGTTAGCTGTTTTATTGATGAATGCATCATATGAAAGAGGATAGATGTTGGGGTAATTGTACTCTAAACAACATTTTGAAGGCATTGATGTGAATGCGTATACAGTGCTGAGTTACCTCTAGAGAATGTAGCGTTGATTAGGGATACGCACTTATCAGGTGACTATCAGGTGACGTGCCTATCAGGTGGCAATAGAGGAGATGGGGAACAAAGTGAAAATGACATGGCTTGGGAACACCTCTCGGAACCTAGGGCCGGAAAGGGGAAGACTGGGCGAAAGCATGAGGAGGCTTTTTAGGGCTTTCATTTTTGTGGAATCCAGCAGAAAAGTATCCTGAAGGTATAGAGTCAGGTTTTGTGATTCTCGTTGCTTTGCAAGTCTTATGCTATCACTCTCTTAGGAACCAGAAGGAGAAAGTGGAGAAACTAAATGCAGCTCAGCTGAAGTGAAGGAAGTCACCAGCATCAGCTGGAATGTCATTTTGTTGTGTGATGAGAGATGGAAATAAGATTGTGTATGGTGTGATCATAGAACAGAGGCCATAAGTCTCTGAGTTTGAAAACCTCACGGAAAAAAGGCAAAAATCTGAACCAGGACCAGAGGTTCCCCGTCCGGTGATCCCAGGGGACCAGGTCTACATCCGAATGTTCCGGAGGAAGTGGGACGAGCCAAGGCGAGTGGGTCCCTACAAGGTGGTCCTAGCGGTACCAACAGCCATCCAGGTGGAAGGAAGCACTACGTGGTACCATCTAAACCTCTGCACTAGAGTTCCAGAAAGGATTGGCGAGCGAACATCGAGCCATGAGGAAGCAGATGAGGCTGATACACCAGGCAGGAGCCTGGAAGAAACAGAAGGAGAAGAGGACCAAGGCACAACTCCCACAAGCCAACAGACACTTTCTCCTGAAGAGCCAGAGAGTCCAGGGATGGGGAGGAGTGACATGCACATTGCTCCTGATGGCATACCTACTCTGGCAGATACCCCAGACAGGGGCACTGACCAAGGGCACGGAGAAACAACAAGAAATAGAGAGGTTAACTTCCGGGCCATTGACTTCTCTGCCCTCTCATATTCCCCTTCACAGGGATCTGGTAAAAGAACAGCTATGGAGGGAAGCAGAAGAAAACGACAGTAAAACAGATGACTGTACAGACAGTCATTACCAACCCAGCTGTGGAGGTGTACCCTGTCCCTGGAGCTGGATAGATTGTCAACAGAAAGTCTCTGGTTGGTCCACCAGAGATCAAAGTATTCCGTAGTTGTAGGTTGTTATAATGGCTACGTCAGAGTACCATTCGGAAATGTTCTTAGATCGGATGCATTTACCAGACTAAAGAATTTAAACAGCTGCCGCCTGAATAATTGGTCTTTAGTTTGTAGATTTCTTCACCATTTCAGTGTGGGGATGATCTCCACGTTCTCTGGTCTTATCCTTTTGTAGAGTTGTAGTTTAAACCATTTTGCAACATCCGTCTCATGCCTTACTCTGCTTGGTCTATAGAGTGATAGCCATTCCAACATGGAGACCTCGTCTCTGTGTTCTCTTGACTATATTTAAATTGTCAACCATTTCAACATGTAGCAACAGCTCCATGTTTTCTGATCTAATGTAAATTTAGTCGGAAGTGGCTATTATACTGGAGTAGAAAAGGGGGAGTTCCATGACACCGATGTAAATGTCTGTGCTCACGGGGGCGTGGCCACTGTTCATAAGTTACTATGAAAAAAATTCACATTTAGAAGACTAACATCACATTACATCTTTTCAAAAGTAGTTTCATATTTAATCACATACATTCCTCCAACTTTGGATGTGCCCCTGACAACTGGGAGATATATACATTAAGAGATACTGTTATGTTGTCCTACCGTCAAATTATTAACAAATTCATATCAAATCAAATCAAAGTTATTTATAAAGCCCTTCTTACATCAGCTGATATCTCAAAGTGCTGTACAGAAACCCAGCCTAAAAGCACAAACCGCAAGCAATGTAGGTGTAGAAGCACGGTGGCTAGGAAAAACTCCCTAGAAAGGCCAGAACCTAGGAAGAAACCTAGAGAGGAACCAGGCTCTGAGGGGTGGCCAGTCCTCTTCTGGCTGTGCCGGGTGGAGATTATAACAGAACACGGCCAAGATATAAAAATTTTCATAGATGACCAGCAGGGTCAAATAATAATAATCACAGTTGATGTCGAGGGTGCAACAGGTCAGCACCTCAGGAGTAAATGCCAGTTGGCTTTTCATAACCGATCATTCAGAGTATCTCTACCGCTCCTGTTGTCTCTAGAGAGTTGAAAACAGCAGGTCTGGGACAGGTAGCACGTCCAGTGAACAGGTCAGGGTTCCATAGCCGTAGGCAGAACAGTTGAAACTGGAGCAGCAGCACGCCCAGGTTGACTGGGGACAGCAAGGAGTCAATCAGGCCAGGTAGTCCTGAGGCATGGTCCTAGGGCTCAGGTCCTCCGAGAGAAAGAAAGAAAGAAAGAAAGAGAGAAAGAGAGAAAGAATTAGAGAGAGCATTATCAAATTCAGACAGGACACCGGATAAGACAGGAGAAATACTCCAGATAAAACAGACTGACCCTAGCCCCCCGACACATAAACTACTGCAGCATAAATACTGGAGGCCGAGACAGAAGGGGTCAGGAGACACTGTGGCCCCATCCGCTGATACCCCCGGACAGAGCCAAACAGGTAGGATATAACCCCACCCACTTTGCCAAAGCATAGCTCCCACACCACTAGAGGGATATCTTCAACTACCAACTTACCATCCTGAGACAATGCAGAGAATAATAGCCCACAAAGATCTCCGCCACGCCACAACCCAAGGGGGGCGCCAACCCAGACAGGAAGATCAAGTCAGTGACTCAACCCACTCAAGTGACTCACTCCTGCTAGGGACGGCATGGAAGAGGACCAGTAAGCCAGTGACTCAGCCCCTGTAATAGGGTTAGAGGCAGAGAATCCCAGTGGAAAGAGGGGAACCGGCAAGGCAGACACAGCAAGGGTGGTTCGTTGCTCCAGCCTTTCCGTTCACCTTCACACTCCCGGGCCAGACTATACTTAATCTTTCCGCCAGATAAGATCTAAACCAGTCCAGAACTTGTCCGTGCAGACCAATTTGGGTTTCCAATCTCTCCAAAAGGTTGAGACCGAGTCTGCGTCTCTCACATGGGTAGGCAGACCATTCCATAAAAATTGAGCTCTATAGGAGAAAGCCCTGCCTCCTGCTGTTTGCTTAGAAATTCTAGGGACAGTTAGGAGGCCTGCGCCTTCAGACCGTAGTGTACATGTAGGTATGTACCGCAGGACCAAATCGGAGAGATAGATAGGAGCAAGCCCATGTAATGCTTTGTAGGTTAGCAGTAAAACCTTGAAATCAGCCTGCCTTAACAGGAAGCCAGTGTAGAGAGGCTAGCACTGGAATAATATGATTACATTTTTTGGTTCTAGTCAAGATTCTAGCAGCCGTGTTTAGCACTAACGGAAGTTTATTTAGTGTTTTTTTCCGGGTAGCCGGAAATTAGAGCATTGCAGTAGTCTAACCTAGACGTGACAAAAGCATGGATGAATTTTTCTGCATCATTTTTGGACAGAAAGTTTCTGATTTTTGCAATGTTACGTAGATGGAAAAAAGCTGTCCTGAAACAGTCTTGATATGTTCATCAAAAGAGAGATTAGTGTCTTGAGTAACGCTGCGGTCCTTCACAGTTTTATTTGAGACGACTGTACAACCATCAAGATTAATTGTCAGATTCAACAGAAGATCTCTTTGTTTCTTGGGACCTAGAACAAGCATCTCTATTTTGTCCGAATTTAAAAGTAGAACATTTGCAGCCATCCAGTTCCTTACGTCTGAAACACACGCTTCCAGGGAGGGCAATTTTGGGGCTTCACCATGTTTCATCAAAATGTACAGCTGTGTCATCCACATAGCAGTGAAAGTTAACATTATGTTTCCGAATGACATCACCAAATGGTAAAATATATAGTGAAAACAATAGTGGTCCTAAAACGGAGCCAAGAAGGAACACCAAAATGTACAGTTGATTTGTCAGAGGACAAACCATCCACAGAGACAAACTGATATCTTTCAAATCAAATCAAATCAAATGTATTTATATAGCCCTTCGTACATCAGCTGATATCTCAAAGTGCTGTACAGAAACCCAGCCTAAAACCCCAAACAGCAAGCAATGCATGTGAAAGAAGCACGGTGGCTAGGAAAAACTCCCTAGGAAAAACTCCCTAGAAAGGCCAAAAACCTAGGAAGAAACCTAGAGAGGAACCAGGCTATGAGGGGTGGCCAGTCCTCTTCTGGCTGTGCAGGGTGGATATTATAACAGAACATGGTCAAGATGTTAAAATGTTCATAAATGACCAGCATGGTCAAATAATAATAATCATAGTAGTTGTCGAGGGTGCAACAAGCACGTCCGGTGAACAGGTCAGGGTTCCATAGCCGGAGGCAGAACAGTTGAAACTGGAGCAGCAGCACGGCCAGGTGGATTGGGGACAGCAAGGAGTCATCATGCCAGGTAGTCCTGAGGCATGGTCCTAGGGCTCAGGTCCTCCGAGAGAAAGACAGAAAGAGAGAAAGAGAGAATTAGAGAGAGCATATTTAAATTCACACAGGACACCGGATAAGACAAGAGAAATACTCCAGATGTAACAGACTGACCCTAGCCCCCCCGACACATAAACTACTGCAGCATAAATACTGGAGGCTGAGACAGGAGGGATCAGAAGACACTGTGGCCCCATCCGATGATACCCCCGGACAGGGCCAAACAGGCAGGATATAACCCCACCCACTTTGCCAAAGCACAGCCCCCACACCACTAGAGGGATGTCTCCAACCACCAACTTACCGTCCTAAGACAAGGCCGAGTATAGCCCACAAAGATGGCACAACCCAAGGGGGGGGGGGGGGGGGGCGCCAACCCAGACAGGAAGACCACGTCAGTGACTCAACCCACTCAAGTGACGCACCCCTCCCATGGACGGCATGGAAGAACACCAGTAAGCCAGTGACTCAGCCCCTGTAATAGGGTTAGAGGCAGAGAATCCCAGTGGAAAGAGGGGAACCGGCAAGGCAGACACAGCAAGGGCGGTTCGTTGCTCCAGCCTTTCCGTTCACCTTCACACTCCCGGGCCAGACTATACTTAATCTTTCCGCCAGATAAGATCTAAACCAGTCCAGAACTTGTCCGTGCAGACCAATTTGGGTTTCCAATCTCTCCAAAAGAATGTGGTGATTGATGGTATCAAAGCAGCACTAAGGTCTAGGAGCACGACGACAGATGCAGAGCCTCGGTCTGATGCCATTAATTAAAAGGTCATTTACCACCTTCACAAGCGCAGTCTCAGTGCTATGATGGGGTCTAAAACCAGACTGCAGCGTTTCGTATACATTGTTTGTCTTCAGGAAGGCAGTGAGTTGTTGCGCAACAGGTTTCTCTAGGTTTGAGAGGAATGGGAGATTCGATATAGGCCGATAGTTTTTTATATTTTCTAGGTCAAGGTTTGGCTTTTTCAAGAGAGGCTTTATTACTGCCACTTTTAGTGAGTTTGGTACACATTCTGTGGATAGAGAGCCGTTTATTATGTTCAATATAGGAGGGCCAAGCACAGGAAGCAGCTCTTTCAGTAGTTTAGTTGGAATAGGGTCCAGTATGCAGCTTGAAGGTTTAGAGGCCATGATTATTTTCATCATTGTGTCAAGAGATATAGTACTAAAACACTTGAGTGTCTCCCTTGATCCTAGGTCCTGGCAGAGTTGTGCAGACTCAGGACAACTGAGCTTTGGAGGAATACGCAGATTTAAAGAGGAGTCCTAATTTGCTTTCTAATGATCATGATCTTTTCCTCAAAGAAGTTCATGACTTTATCACTGCTATAGTGAAAGCCATCCTGCCTTGGGGAATGTTGCTTTTTAGTTAGCTTTGCGACAGTATCAAACAGAAATGTTGGATTGCACAGCCAGCAGAGGACTGGCCACCCCTCAGAGCCTGGTTCCTCTCTAGGTTTCTTCCTAGGTTCTGGCCTTTCTAGGGAGTTTTTCCTAGCCACCGTGCTTCTACACCTGCATTGCTTGCGGTTTGTGGTTTTAGGCTGAGTTTCTGTACAGCACTTCGAGATATCAGTTGATGTAAGAAGGGCTTTATAAATAACTTTGATTTGATATGAATTTGTTAATAATTTGACGGTAGGACAACATAACAGTATCTCTTAATGTATATATCTCCCAGTTGTCAGGGGCACATCCAAAGTTGGAGGAATGTATGTGATTAAATATGAAACTACTTTTGAAAAGATGTAATGTGATGTTAGTCTTCTAAATGTGAATTTTTTTCATAGTAACTTATGAACAGTGGCCACGCCCCCGTGAGCATAGACATTTACATCGGCGTCATGGAACTCCCCCTTTTCTACTCCAGTATAATAGCCACTTCCGACTAAATTTACATTAGATCAGAAAACATGGAGCTGTCGCTACATGTTGAAATGGTTGACAATTTAAATATAGTCAAGAGAACACAGAGACGAGGTCTCCATGTTGGAATGGCTATCACTCTATAGACCAAGCAGAGTAAGTGTCACAAAAAGAGCCGTGTTGAATAGACCAAACTGCAGCGGGAATATGGATGCTCATGTTTTAATTCAAAAAAAGGAGTAACGCATCCACTGGAAAACAATATACACGACAGGAACAGTTTTGCAGGCACACAACACGCAGTGCAAAAACAACTACCCACGAAAACCAAACAAACACACACCTACTTATGGGACTCCCAATCAGAGGCAACTAGAAACACCTGCCTCCAATTGAGAGTCCAGCACCCAAAACTACACATAGAAAAACAAACCTAGAACCTATACCAAACTAATACACCCCACTACACCACACACAAAACCCCATAATACAAAACAAATATACCTCTGCCACGTCCTGACCAAATATAATAGAAATAATACCTAAATATTGGTCAGGACGTGACATTACCCCCCCTAAAGGTGCAGACCCCGGAATGCACCTTAAAAGAAAACACAAAAAATCCCCATTACCCCAACAAAACCAAAAAGCAATACCCCCTAAACAATAAGGGAGGGAAGGGAGGGTGGCTGCCGTCAACGACGGCACTGTGCTACACCCTCCCTCCCCAACCCACCTATCCTGGAGGTGGCTCCGATGCAGGACGTGGACCCTGCTCCACCCTCGGCGTCGCCCACTTCGGTGGAGCCGATAGCTGCGCCAGGCAGACGGACCCCTCGGGCCGGGCCGGAGGACAGGAGGGCCCCTCGGGCCGGCCCGGGCGACAGGAGGGCCCCTCGGGCCGGGCCGGGGGACAGGAGGGCCCCTCGGGCTGGCCCGGGGGACAGGAGGGCCCCTCGGGCTGGCCCGGGGGACAGGAGGGCCCCTCGGGCTGGCCCGGGCGACAGGAGGGCCCCTCGGGCTGGCCCGGGCGACAGGAGGGCCCCTCGGGCCGGCCCGGGGGACAGGAGGGCCCCTCGGGCCGGCCCGGGGGACAGGAGGGCCCCTCGGGCCGGGCCGGGGGACAGGAGGGCCCCTCGGGCTGGCCCGGGGGACAGGAGGGCCCCTCGGGCTGGCCCGGGGGACAGGAGGGCCCCTCGGGCTGGGCCGGAGAGCAGGAGGGCCCCTCGGGCTGGGCCGGAGAGCAGGAGTGCCCCTCGGGCTGGGCCGGAGAGCAGGAGGGCCCCTCGGGCTGGGCCGGAGAGCAGGAGGGCCCCTCGGGCTGGGCCGGAGAGCAGGAGGGCCCCTCGGGCTGGGCCGGAGGGCAGGAGGGCCACTCGGGCTGATTCTGACAGGCCGGGCACCCTGGCAGATCAGGGCAGGCGGACCACTCGGGCTGGGCCGGAAGGCATGCGGGCCACTCGGGCCGGGCCGGAAGGCATGCGGGCCACACGGGCCGGGCCAGAAGGCATGCGGGCCACTCGGGCCGGGCCGGAAGGCATGCGGGCCACTCGGGCTGGGCCGGAAGGCATGCGGGCCACTCGGGCTGGGCCGGAAGGCATGCGGGCCACTCGGGCTGGGCCGGAAGGCATGCGGACCACTCGGGCTGGACCGGAGGGCAGGAGGACCACTCGGGCTGGACCGGAGGGCAGGAGGACCACTCGGGCTGGACCGGAGGGCAGGAGGACCACTCGGGCTGATCCTGACAGGCCGGGCACCCTGGCAGATCCGGGCAGTCTGGCCACCCTGGCAGTTCAGGGCAGTCTGGCCACCCTGGCAGTTCAGGGCAGTCTGGCCACCCTGGCAGTTCAGGGCAGTCTGGCCACCCTGGCAGTTCAGGGCAGTCTGGCCACCCTGGCAGTTCAGGGCAGTCTGGCCACTCCGGCAGTTCAGGGCAGTCTGGCCACTCCGGCAGTTCAGGGCAGTCTGACCGCTCCGGCAGTTCAGGGCAGTCTGACCGCTCTGACGACTGTTGACTGGCGGGCAGCTCTGACGACTGTTGACTGGCGGGCAGCTCTGACGACTGTTGACTGGCGGGCAGCTCTGACGACTGTTGACTGGCGGGCAGCTCTGACGACTGTTGACTGGCGGGCAGCTCTGACGACTGTTGACTGGCGGGCAGCTCTGACGACTGTTGACTGGCGGGCAGCTCTGGTGATGGTTGACTGGCGGGCAGCACTGACGACTGTTGACTGGCGGGCAGCTCTGGTGACTGTTGACTGGCGAGGCTGGGTTGACACACTAGACTCCTGATGCGTGGGGCTGGTATAGGACGTGCCAGCCTGGAGACACGCACCTCCATGCTAGTGCATCTGGCGGGAAACACCGGACCGAAAGGGCGCACTGGTGGTCTTGAGCGCAGGGTTGGCATCACCCCTTCCGGCTCGATGCCTACTTCGCCCTGGCACATGCGGGGTGCTGGTACCTTGCCTACCGGCCTGAAAATCCCAGGCCTCACCACAGCCCCAACCCCAAAGCACGGGACCTGTCCAGTCTGCCCTACAAGGGTACGGGGAGCTGGCCTGGGGCTGTAATCTCGCCCCGCCAAATAGCCCTTGTGCCCCCCCCTAAAAAATTATTGGGGCTGCCTCCAACATTCCTCCCTCACTTGCCTCTGTCCTCTTCTCCGCTGCTTGGTCCTTTGGTGGTGGGTAGTTCTGTCACAAAAAGAGCCGTGTTGAATAGACCAAACTGCAGCGGGAATATGGATGCTCATGTTTTAATTTTAAAAAAGGAGTAACGCATCCACTGGAAAACAATATACACGACAGGAACAGTTTTGCAGGCACACAACACGCAGTGCAAAAACAACTACCCACGAAAACCAAACAAACACACACCTACTTATGGGACTCCCAATCAGAGGCAACTAGAAACACCTGCCTCCAATTGAGAGTCCAGCACCCAAAACTACACATAGAAAAACAAACCTAGAACCTATACCAAACTAATACACCCCACTACACCACACACAAAACCCCATAATACAAAACAAATATACCTCTGCCACGTCCTGACCAAATATAATAGAAATAATACCTAAATATTGGTCAGGACGTGACAGTAAGGCATGAGACGGATGTTGCAAAATGGTTTAAACTACAACTCTGAACCTTTCTATTCTCATAGTTTCTACAGAATGTAAATTAAAGATAACATTTTTTGCTAAGAGTATTATTATGTTATTGATCGATTGCCAATTACTTTTTAAATCACTGAGCAGTGGTATTTGTAGAGTTAGCTCCAGGTAAATATTGCAATTATTCAGCCATTCCTGAACCTGCAACCAAAAACAAGCTACATGTAGACATTTACCAAAACAAATGATCTTATGTTTCTGTTTGTTCACAGCAAAATCTACAGAGCTGGGATGGTTGTATCCCCCATATATATAACATTGTATTGGTTGCAAGAATTTTGTATAATCATTTAAATGAAAAATCTTTAAGTTTTGAATCCAGTTTTGTATATTAGTTCATAAACTATCTATTTTGCGATCTATATGGCACAGCTATTCATTTTTTTGGCCCTTAAATTAAACTGGTATACTTTTTTATTTAAAACAATTTTCTTTAACCAATTTTGGTCTTTAATGCAGGGCCGACACACAAGCTCCTTACTTTCTCCCCCTTCCACTTGCCTCTTCCATTTTTGCAGTCATTTTGAGTAGAGCAGACATTTCCATATATTTGTGTTAGCTGCATGTGTGACATAACTCCACCAGTCCTTTTTTTATATAATTTACAAAGATGATTAAAAAAAGTTCCTCACCCAATTTATTTATTATTTTTTTATCAATTAGTATAATTGAGTTTAACCATAATATTTTTTGTAATATTTGTTCTCTTTTCTGGTGGATTAAACTGAAATTGTAATCAATTTTTATGGCTTGTTTTAAAAATAATGATATTTTGGAGATTATTTCATTTTCAAATAACCAAAAGTGAGAGGTTGTAATCTGAATAAAGGGAAAAAGGTCATTCTTGAACATTGGGTGAAACATTCTTACTAATCTGCTAGAGAACCAGTTTGGATTTCAGTACAGCTTTTGTATGACTGAAGCCTTTTCTGAGACGTCTAATGCTTTAATATTTAATCATTTCTGCCCTTTGAAATCATATTCATCATATAAATAGTCCCATTTAATTTTGTCTGGCTTGCTTTTCAGAATAAAATGGAATATTTTTGGCTCATATAATTTAAAAAACAAGTCGCTAGTTGTAGGCAAGGCCATAAGCAAATAGGTAAACTGGGATATGACTCAAGTTAATCAGGGTGATGTTTTTCCCACAAATACTTTCTACTAAAAATAATTGTAGTGACTTCATTTCTTTCTATCGGGATATGAATACCAAGTATGTCCACTTTACCTTCAGACCATTTTATTAGTAATCTACACGGTAATGTAAAAGTAGTGTTTTGTTTTGTTTTGATCCAATACGTAATATAGTACACTTATCATAATTTGGTTGTAACCCAGAGAGGTTATAAAAATGCTCCAGATCCTCTATGAGGCTGTGCAGGTATCCAAATTGTAGATTTAAAAGAAAACATTAATCATCAGCGTACAATACCACCTTTGATTTTAAACCCTGGATTTCTAGCCCCTTGATATTGTTGTTGGATCGGATTTCAATAGCTAAAATCTCGATGGCCATACTAAATAGATATGCCAATAGTGGACCACCTTATTTTACTCCTCTTTTAATTCTTTCTGAGAACTAGCCATTATTTACTATTTTACACCTAGGGTTACTATACATAACTTTAACCCATTTTATAAGATGTTAGGTTCTAAATGAACCGAGTGAAACTCACAGTCGATTAGTAAAGCTTAAACCAAGTTTATTCACCCATTTGGTCATACACCTGCATAAGACAAAAACATGGTTCCACCAGTGGTAGCATATATACCCCAATTTCTCAAAGAATTACATATTTGTTGCTAGGAAGGAAATTAAGTGACGCGGGCAATAAAATGTTCCTTCACCCTTAACGTGGCCTGACCTGACCTGATCTCGGCCCCCTTCCTCACTAAACCACATCTCTCCACCATTATCAGTGACTGCAATCATGTGATTGCCTCTCCTCTACTCAGCACCTCCCAAAGCACCCTGGCTTCTATCCAACCTTCATTGACCCCACCATATACATTCCTCCTACAGATACCCATTAACTTCTGGTGTATAAACCAGACTATGGCACTCCTCATGTCTCCAGTATAACTGATGATTAACAATATTTACAGTTTAGAAATCCGAACCCATCAGTCTCTCCTCTTGAACATTAGCTTCCTACTGTTCAACTTACGTAAACTTGGAAATTACTTATATAAATGGACAAACAATGATAATAAAACATGAACAAAAAATAAACATGATTAACATTCACAGTGAGGTTTACAAACTCAGACTTATGGCCTCTGTTCTATAGTCACACCATGCACACTCATATTTCCATTTCTCATAGCACACTGATAATAACACATGCTGTTGACTTCCTCCAGACCACAGGCTCCGAGAGGTGTTCCCAAGTCATGTCATTCTCACTTTGCTCTCCTTCTTCTTCCTCCAAAGCCACCAGATATATACGTGCAGTGGTCCTTCATCAACTTGACCTCTTCTTGAGGTAATTCAGCACTGTATATACATTTCAACATCAATGCCCTCAGAAAACGATATCTCACCAATGCTACTAAAGTTACCCCTGCTACTATTGACACTGCCCATGACGCATACCTCAAAATCCCTCATTTGCGCTGTAGTCCAGTTCCATACTGTTACCATAGTATCCTTCAGTTACTGTACATACAGCGACTGCTGTGAGAATAACTACTGCCTAGAGTGTGTCTCCTGCTCTTCTATTGTCCGTGGTTCACTGATAAATCTAGGACTGACCCTTTCAGATACTCCCTACCTATCTCCCAACTCATACCCAGTCCCCTAGCCACAAACATCTCCAATGACCTGTATTCTGCTACAGTCTGTACCTGTGGATAATACTCTCTTGTGTTCAGGTTAGATAAGGGCCCAATCTTCTGGAACAGTGGTTCCCAAACTTTTTATAGTCCCGTACCCCTTCAAACATTCAACCTCTAGCTGCGTACCACCTCTAGCACCAGGGTCAGCGCACTCTCAAATGTTGTTTTTTGCCATCGTGAAGGTTTCATCGAGTTGTGAGAGTACTTTTGCACATATAACACACTGTGGCTGAGGAAAGGCACTACTCCCAATATAAGTGAACCCCAAATCAATATAGTTCTCATCATATTTGCGCCTCTTCGATGGTCCAACGTCCCTGTCTGTTCGGTGCTTTCCCGGGTAAGGGGGCAGTAGCTCTTCGGCTGCATCAGATTCACAACTGTCAGTGTCATGCTAGCTGGGCTAACAACAAATGTAGAATTACTGATGTTAGCATTGGATGTGCTCGTGGAAGCAGAACAACTTGTGTCGTCGACAGGTGCAGGTGTAGTAGCAGCTGGTAGTAGCAGTACTACCAGTAGAGCTGGTATGTGTCTCTATGGACACGGGCCTTACTTTTTTTTAACCATTTATCAATTTTCGACCAAACGGAATGAGCAGCAGCTACGTTTGGCTACATATGGACCGATTGAGCAGACACATGCACATTTGTGGCCTGCTGGAGGTCATTTTGCAGGGCTCTGGCAGTGCTCCTCCTGCTCCTCCTTGCACAAAGGCGGAGGTAGCGGTCCTGCTGCTGGGTTGTTGCCCTCCTACGGCCTCCTCCACGTCTCCTGATGTACTGGCCTGTCTCCTGGTAGCGCCTCCATGCTCTGGACACTACGCTGACAGACACAGCAAACCTTCTTGCCACAGCTCGCATTGATGTGCCATCCTGGATGAGCTGCACTACCTGAGCCACTTGTGTGGGTTGTAGACTCCGTCTCATGCTACCACTAGAGTGAAAGCACCGCCAGCATTCAAAAGTGACCAAAACATCAGCCAGGAAGCATAGGAACTGAGAAGTGGTCTGTGGTCACCACCTATAGAACCATTCCTTTATTGGGGGTGTCTTGCTATAATTTCCACCTGTTGTCTATTCCATTTGCACAACAGCATGTGAAATGTATTGTCAATCAGTGTTGCTTCCTAAGTGGACAGTTTGATTTCACAGAAGTGTGATTGACTTGGAGTTACATTGTGTTGTTTAAGTGTTCCCTTTATTTTTTTGAGCAGTGTATATAGCCCTGTTGGAAAATATAAATGGACTGTTTGTCACGTCCTGACCAGTATAAGGGTTATTTGTTATTGTAGTTTGGTCAGGACGTGGCAGAGGGTATTTGTTTTATGTGGTTCGGGGTGGTGTTTTTGTAGAAGGGTATTTGATTTATGTATTCCGGGGTTTTTGGGCACTGTTCCTTGTTTATGTATTTCTATGTTTAGTCTAGTTGGTTGTATTTCTATGTTTAGGTTAATGGGGGGTTGGACTCTCAATTGGAGGCAGGTGCTTTCTCGTTGCCTCTGATTGAGAGTCCTATATCTGGGTATGTGTTTGGTTTAGTGTTTGTGGGAGATTGTTTCTTGTTTTGCTGAGTGTGCCTGACAAGACTGTTTCGTTGTTCGTGAGTTCGTTTTGTTTTGTTGTTTTTTGGTGTGCTTGTTATTTAAATAAATATACAAGATGAGCATCCACATTCCTGCTGCGTTTTGGTCCTCCATTCCAGATGACAACCGTGACACTGTTTGAAAATGTGAAGAAGAAAAAATGAAAACAAACAAAATATGTTTTTTTATTTATTTTATTTGGTGTATACCTGTTCTGGAAGATATGTCAAGTGTTCGCTGACTGTTAGAAATGGGGAAGAGATTAGTGACGTTGGAAGATTATCCAACCTAACAAAACTCTGAGTCACAGGTTTCTTGAAAGTTGACAATAGTGTCTGAAATGACAACACTATCTCTGCTACTCTTACCGTGATCTGGGTATGTGTAACGTTCAATTTATCGTCATAATAGTCTCTATGTTGTGCACAGATAGCTGTCTCCTTCTCCTACGAGCTATCTCTTCTAACAATATACATAGTCTTGGGATGAGACCACTCTATCACCCCAACCTTAATTTATGAGCCTTATGTAAACATTCTGTCTCAAACACAGTACCTCGCCTCCTGCTACAAATACATTTGCACATAAATCATTCCATCTAACCCATAACACAATAGTCACTACTCCAAATGCACTTCTATAGTTATGAAAATACTAAAACATTCTCAAATCAATTAGTCAATATACACCAGTCCCTCCTCTGGAACAATGGTCACTCTTATGTTCCACGACACCTAAAAACATATTGACTTGAACAGGGAAGAGAGAAAATACATGTTTAATAATTTCACACCACCCTTGATGCGACTAAGACTGGGGAAAGAACCGTCCATCCGTTACATTCTATGCACATGTGGCCTGTCTTTGGCATCATTAAAGTGAAGACTGTTATTTTATCAAATCAATTCTCTGTAATTATTATTACGTGATTAAACTAATCTTATAAATGTAATTAACTAGGAAGTCGGGGCACCAAGGAAAATCTTCAGATTACAAAGTTATAATTTTCCTAATATTACGGAAGAAAAAGAAATGTATGCACTCACTACTGTAAGTCGCTCTGGATAAGAGTGTCTGCTAAAATGACTAAAATGTCATGTAAGAGGAAGGGGTAGAGGATGAGGAGGGGGAACCAGTGCGGACGGGTGGGCCAGATAACAGCAACAACAGGACAGGAACTTTGCTTGTTACAACTGCGGAAAGGAGAGACATTTTGCCAGAACATGTTGATACAAACCTTCCGAACAGGGTGCAGTGGGGGGAGGTTGAAAAACTGGACCTCCACTGAAAACAACCCTTTACAACCCACAAATGGACTGACACGAGGTAGAGACAGTTGATACCCTTAGACAGCATTTAAAGATTTTTTTAAAACCCCTATGAGGAACCAATGGTTCGTCTCTTCATCAATGGTGAGTCAAAATATGACAGACATTTGCTGCAATGTCTGTCATAAATTCTAAATCTAAATCTATGTCCAAATCTTTCATGTCAAATGAATCAGTTACCACTGTAGGAGCCTCGGGAGTGACTATGAAAGAGTTGCTCATGATGCCCCTACCTGTTAAAGTTGATAACACATGCATAAACCATCAATTCATTTTTTCTGCATGTTGTCCTGGAAATTTGTCAGGAAGAGATCTTCTCTGTAAATTTGGAATTAATATTCTTTGTAAAGGAAAAGGCCTCACTGTTGTACAACCTCAGGAGACATGTTATTTCATGATGTTGTCTAACATGGTCTCAGCATGTGATTGGTACTATGCATAGGATGCACAGGATAATGACCCTACTGACAAAATTGAAATGGAAACAGAAACTGACAAAATTGAAATGGAAACAGAAAGACAGTTTTATGTCACAGACTGGCTTACATTGCACCGCACATTTCTCACCATTGACAAGAGATTTAGATTATGAACAAAATTGGCTGACAGGGACCATACCCCAAGAGAGCTTACTTTGCAGTGACATGTATAGTGGGCCCCAATTTTGCTCTTTAACCTGTTAGGGCTAGGGGGCAGTATTGACACGGCTGGATAAAAAACATACCCGATTTAATCTGGTTACCACTCCTACCCAGTAACTAGAATATGCATATACTTATTACATATGGATAGAAAACACCCTAAATTTTCTAAAACTGTTTGAATGGTGTCTGTGAGTATAACAGAACTCAAATGGCAGGTCAAAACCTGAGAGATTCCTTTACAGGAAGTGGCCTGTCTGACCATTTCTTGAACTTCTTTTCCATCTCTATCATTTACTAAGGATCTCTGCTCTAACGTGACACTTCCCACGTCGTCCATAGGCGCTCAGAGCCCGGGAAAAAACAGAATGTCGTCATTCCAGCCCCAGGCTGAAACACATTATCGCCTTTCTCAAGTGGCCGATCAAGGGACACTGGGCTTATGCGCGTGACCCCGACCGCCCCCGCCTTTGGGATTTTTTCCTCTGTTTGCCGAAAAGGAGATTCCCTGTCGGAATATTATCGCTTTTCTATGAGAAAAATGTCGTAAAAATTGATTTTAAACAGCGGTTGACATGCTTCGAAGTACGGTAATGGAATATTTAGAATTTTATTGTCACGAATTGGGCCATGCACGCGACACTTCTTTACTATTTCGGATAGTGTCTGGAACGCACGAACAAAACGCCGCTATTCGGATATAACGATGGATTATTTTGGACCAAACCAACATTTGTTATTGAAGTAGCAGTCCTGGGTGTGCATTCTGACGAAGACAACAAAAGGTAATCAAACTTTTATAATAGTAAATATGATTATGGTGAGTGCTAAACTTGCCGGGTGTCTAAATAGTGAGCCCTGTGATGCCTGGGCTATGTACTTAGAATATTGCAAAATGTGCTTTCACCAAAAAGCTATTTTAAAATCGGACATATCGAGTGCATAGAGGAGGTCTGTATCTATAATTCTTAAAATAATTGTTATGCTTTTTGTGAACGTTTATCGTGAGTAATTTAGTAAAATGTTAGCGAATTCCCCGGAAGTTTGCGGGGGGTATGCTAGTTCTGAACGTCACATGCTAATGTAAAAAGCTGTTTTTTGATATAAATATGAACTTGATTGAACAAAACATGCATGTATTGTATAACATAATGTCCTAGGGTTGTCATCTGATGAAGATCATCAAAGGTGAGTGCTGCATTTAGCTGTCTTCTGGGTTTTGGTGACATTATATGCTGGCTTGAAAAATGGGTGTCTGATTATTTCTGGCTTGGTACTCTGCTGACATAATCTAATGTTTTGCTTTCGTTGTAAAGCCTTTTTGAAATCGGACAGTGTGATTAGATTAACGAGAGTCTTGTCTTTAAATGGCTGTAAAATAGTCATATGTTTGAGAAATTGAAGTAATAGGATTTTTAAGGTTTTGAAAATCGCGCCACAGGCTGGCAGTGGCTGTTACGTAGGCGTCCCACCTAGCCCATAGAGGTTAAGTGTTAAATTTACTAAAGAACAGGCTTTGTTGTATGTATTTAGTGACAGGGTGCCACTTGCATCAGTAGCTAAAACATGATGTTGCTTGGGAGGATACTGGTATTTGGTTGAAGTCTGTCTTGCAGGTCACTGACTGGGAACTTAGAGCGGATGGGTCTAAATTCTCCCCCAGCATATATACTTTGTGTGTTCTATTTTTTTGGGCTGTACATGTTCAACGAGGTGTACATGGCCTTGATAGCACTAAACCAACTGAACAGATGATTTCTGTGGAGAACCTTGTTGATTGGTCTCCCGGACTCTCTATGGGCTAAAGATAAGTATGACGTTTTGCAAATGAGCGGGGTTGAACCGCTAAATGTCACACCTAAGGGCACACACAGACCGAGCAGAACTTAGTATCCCCTAAGTCAGGAAGCTGTCAAGGGGATTACCCCTGTTCATGCTTGGTAGAAAGAGGAGCTATTGTGCCTGGTCCACACTCTTCCTGTAATACCCCCATTCTTCCTGTCCGGAAAGCCTCAGGTGATTGCCGTTTTGTTCAAGATCTCAGAGCTGTTAACGATTCAGTTATGCAAGGGCTCCTGTTGTGCCAAACCCTATTAAGATCTATCTGCTGTGCCGGCATCGGCTAAATGGTTTTCAGTTGTTGATTTGGCTAATAATTTTTTTAGCATTCCCGTCGCACCAGAATCAGTTATGGTTCGCATTTATGTTCATAAACAAGCGTTGGACTTGGACCGTCTGCCCCCAAGGTTACTCAGAATCTCCGTCTGTATTTTCTGCTGCTTTGGCGCAAAATTTAAAGGGTTTCATACCCCCGATGGGAGTATGTTTTTGTCTTCTGAAACCCAACGAGCATGCAAAGTCAACACCGGGACTCTGTTCGTGGTTCTTGCTAAAAATGGCCACAAAGTTTCTAAGAAAATGTTACAACTTGTCTCCCAAACAGTACATATCTGGGACATGACATTACATCTAATGGTAAGAAATTGGGTTTGGAGCGTGTGGCTACAATTCTTTCGATACTGCAGCCAGTTACAAAACAGCACATGATGACACAGGAATGGCAGGTTATTGCAGAACCTGGCTACCTGATTATGCTGAAGTCACTCAGCCACTTTCTGATCTCATTCACGGCCACAAGATGGCGATGAATGATGAGATAAAGTGGACACCTGAAGGACTGCAGGCACATGACAAATTGAAACAATTGCTAACCTCTTCTCCCTGTTTAGGATTGCCAGATCACTCTAAACCATTTAATCTGTTTGCGAGAAAAAGGGTTTCATGTCATCTGTCCTCACTCAGGACCATGGTGGGAAGCAATGGCCTGTTGCTCACAATTCTAAGACTTGACAGTGTGATAAGAGGGTTGGTATGTTGTCTCAAGGCTGTAGCGGCCGCTACAGAAGCAGTATTAGCTTGTGCTAGCATTGTTGCAATGTGCTCATTAACCGTTCAAGTTCCTCACGCTGTCCATGCTCTTATCTCACAAGCATGGACCACCCATCTCACTCCAGCACGGCTCCTTCATTATCAGAATGTGTTGTTGAAAATGTCTCATGTGACTCTTAAATGTTGTACTGTTCATAACCCTGCTACTCTTTTGTCAACTGACGATGATGGGGAACCACACGATTGTGCTGTCCTTGTGGACCAGGTCTATAAACCCCACCCTGACCTCTCTTATGTGCCATTACTGAATGTTGATCTGGAGCTGTTTGTTGATGGCTCTGCCCAAAAGTCACCACAGGGTGAATCATTGGTGGCTTACGCAGTCACTACCGCTGTAGATACTTTAGAGGGTGCAAAACTGCCATCACCTCTGTTAGCTCAGGCTGCAGAATTGTTTGCACTGACTAGGGCGTGCATTCTAACTAAGGATAAAACTGTTACCGTTCATAAGGATAGCAGATATGCAAATAGTGTACCATTTTGGAACATTGTGGCAGCATCGTTGGTTCCTTACTTCATCTGGTAAGACGATTTCACATTCTAAACTGATTGGCTTCCAAGAGGTTCACATTCTCTTGCCTACGTCCATTTCTGTCTGCAAGTGTCAAGCTCACACTAAGGCATCTGACCTTGTCTCAAAAGGGAATGCTATGGCTGATATGGCTGCAAAAGCAGCTGCCATGTCGATTGTTTCCCCCACTCTCCAAATGTTTTCACTTCCTGTTACTGCTGCAAATATGTTTTCATTACAGGATGTTTCTGATCTGCAATCAGGTGCAGGGCCTGGGGAGGTGAGAAAGTGGAGGAAGAAATGTTCCTTTGACACAAAGAGGAACCTCTGGCTGGGGCCAAATGGCCTTCCCGTTTTATCCAGATCTTGCTTCCACTATGTGGCAAAGGGGGGAGTTATAGAAATTGTACAGACATTTTGGTTTGCTCCTGGATTGACTGTTTTTGCAGAGCAATTTTGTGCTAAGTGTTTGATTTGTATGACTAACAATGCAGGCAGAGGCATTCCGATGCCTATGTCAACCCACCCAAGGCCTGAAGGACCTTTTGAGCACATAATGATGGATGGACTTCATTGAGCTTACTCCATGCCAGGGGTATAAGTACTGCCTGGTTGTAGTTGATGCCTTCTCCAAATGGATATAAGCATTCCCTAGTAAGCATGCCACAGCAATGGCTGTAGCAAATAAGCTACTAAGGAAAATCATCCCTAGGTGGGATCTGCCATCCAAATTAATGTCAGACAACAACTCTCATTTTGTAAATAGTGTTATTCAGGACATCTCTGAAAGTTTGCAAATTGACCTGCAAACACATTGTAGTTATCATCCGTCCAGTGGTGGTCTTATAGAGAGAGCCAACCAAACGCTGAAAATGAAATTGTCTAAACTGATGGCTGAGACCAGATTGCCATGGGTAACAGTAATCTGGCCCTCTGGCTCTGATGTACATGCGTGGATGTGCTCATTGTACCACTAGTTTAGCACCTCATGAAATACTCACAGGAAGACCCATGAGAATGCTTAACACTCCATTCACACAGAATAGGTTGACATTGATGGGTTGCGAGGATCAAATGGTAAGTTACTGGTGCTGCACTTAACCTCTCTGGGCTAGGCGGGACGAATTCGTCCCACTTACGCAACAGCCAGTGTAATCCAGTGGCGCGATTTTCAAATACCTTAACCTCTATGGGCTAGGTGGGACGCTTGCGTTTTACACCATTTTAAAGATAAGACTCGCGTTAATCTAACCACACTGTCCGATTTCAAAAAGGCTTTACAACGAAAGCAAAACATTAGATTATGTCAGCAGAGTACCGAGCCAGAAATAATCAGACACCCATTTTTCAAGCTAGCATATAATGTCACATAAACCCAAACCACAGCTAAATGTAGCACTAACCTTTGATGATCTTCATCAGATGACAACCCTAGGACATTATGTTATACAATACATGCATGTTTTGTTCAATCAAGTTCATATTTATATCAAAAAACAGCTTTTTACATTAGCATGTGACTAGCATGTGACTAGCATTCCCACCGAACACTGCCGGTGAATTTACTAAATTACTCACGATAAACGTTCACAAAAAGCATAACAATTATTTTAAGAATTATAGATACAGAACTCCTCTATGCACTCGATATGTCCGATTTTAAAATAGCTTTTCGGTGAAAGCACATTTTGCAATATTCTCAGTAGATAGCCCGGCATCACAGGGCTAGCTATTTAGACACCCAGCAGGTTTAGCACTCATCAAAGTCAGATTTACTGTAAGAAAAATGTTCTTATCTTTGTTGTCTTCGTCAGAATGCACTCCCAGGACTTCTACTTCAATAACAAATGTTGGTTTGGTCCCAAATAATCCATCGTTATATCCAAACAGCGGCGTTTTGTTTGTGCGTTCTAGACACTATCCTAAAGGCTAAATAAGGGTGACGAGCATGGCGCAATTCGTGACAAAAGAATTCTAAATATTCCATTACCGTACTTCGAAGCATGTCAACCGCTGTTTAAAATCAATTTTTATGCCATTTTTCTCATAAAAAAGCGATAATATTCCGACCGGGAATCTGCGTTTAGATAAACAGACAAAGGAAAACAAATCATTCTGTCGAAGCGGGCGCGCGCCTAGCCCATAGTACTCTGAGTGGCCACTTGCCAAAAGCGATAAAGTGTTTCAGCCAGAGCATGCCTCGATATCGTTCAACATTTTCCCGGGCTCTGAGACCCTATGGAAGACGTAGGAAGTGTCACGTTATTGCACAGATCCTGAGTCTTCAATAAAAAGAGCCAAGATGAAACACTACTTCTCAGACAGGCCACTTCCTGCTTGAAATCTTCTCCGGTTTTGCCCTGCCATAGGAGTTCTGTTATACTCACAGACACCATTCAAACAGTTTTAGAAACTTTAGGGTGTTTTCTATCCAAAGCCAATAATTATATGCATATTCTAGTTACTGGGCAGGAGTAGTAACCAGATTAAATCGGGTACGTTTTTTATCCAGCCGTGTCAATACTGCCCCCTAGCCCTAACAGGTTAAAAATCCTATTACTTCAATTTCTCAAACATATGACTATTTTACAGCTATTTAAAGACAAGACTCTCATTAATCTAACCACACTGTCCGATTTCAAAAAGGCTTTACAACGAAAGCAAAACATTAGATTATGTCAGCAGAGTACCCAGCCAGAAATAATCAGACACCCATTTTTCAAGCTAGCATATAATGTCACAAAAACCCAGAAGACAGCTAAATGCAGCACTAACCTTTGATGATCTTCATCAGATGACAACCCTAGGACATTATGTTATACAATACATGCATGTTTTGTTCAATCAAGTTCATATTTATATCAAAAAACAGCTTTTTACATTAGCATGTGATGTTCAGAACTAGCATACCCCCCGAAAACTTCCGGGGAATTTACTAACAATTTACTAAATTACTCACGATAAACGTTCACAAAAAGCATAACAATTATTTTAAGAATTATAGATACAGAACTCCTCTATGCACTCGATATGTCCGATTTTAAAATAGCTTTTTGGTGAAAGCACATTTTGCAATATTCTAAGTACATAGCCCAGCCATCACAGGCTAGCTATTTAGACACCCGGCAAGTTTAGCCTTCACCAAAATCAGATTTACTATAACAAAAATGTTATTACCTTTGTTGTCTTCGTCAGAATGCACTCCCAGGACTTCTACTTCAATAACAAATGTTGGTTTGGTCCCAAATAATCCATCGTTATATCCAAATAGCGGCGTTTTGTTTGTGTGTTCCAGACACTATCCGAAATGGTAAATCAGGGTTACGAGCATGGCGCAATTCGTTACAAAAATTTTCTAAATATTCCATTACCGTACTTCGAAGCATGTCAACCGCTGTTTAAAATCAATTTTTATGCAATTTATCTCGTAAAAAAGCGATAATATTCCGACCGGGAATCTCCTTTTCGGTAAACAGAGGAAAAAACAGAAAGACGGGGGCGGCCAGTGCACGCGCCTAAGCCCACTGTCCCTTGATCGGCCACTTGAGAAAGGTGATAATGTGTTTCAGCCTGGGGCTGGAATGACGACATTCAGGTTTTTCCCGGGCTCTGAGAGCCTATTGGAGCCGTGGGAAGTGTCACGTTACCGCAGAGATCCTAAGTTTTGGAAAGAAATGTCAAAGAAAGCCAATAAATTGTCAGACAGGCCACTTCCTGTAAAGGAATCTCTCAGGTTTTGACCTGCCATTTGAGTTCTGTTATACTCACAGACACCATTCAAACAGTTGTAGAAACTTTGGAGTGTTTTCTATCCAAAGCCAATAATTATATGCATATTCTAGTTACTGGGCAGGAGTAGTAACCAGATTAAATCGGGTACGTTTTTTATCCAGCCGTGTCAATACTGCCCCCTAGCCCTAACAGGTTAACAATGTTCTGAAGTCTATTTTTCCCAGGGTAAAAGCGGCTTTACCTGAATCAAAGGGAGGACCACTCCACAAACTTCAACCAGGCGATTGGGTTGTCATCACGGACCTCCGCAGAAAGACCTGGCACCAACAGCGCTGGACTGGTCCATTCCAGGTGCTCCTGATGACCCAGACAGCTGTGAAAGTTGCAGAGAGAACTACTTGGGTTCATGCTAGCCACTGCAGGAAGGTTCCCCACAACCCAGACGAAGATGTACCAGCCAATGTCCCGTTGTAGGCAACCCCAGATGCCATGGGAGGACCAGGACTGTACTCTACACATCATGTTTGTTGCTTTCGTGGTCAGTCTTCTCATTGCAGCTGTTGTATGGGCCCTGGGAGGAGCAGAACAGCCCAGAGTGAGAAGTGTCCACAATGCAACTGAAGAATACAACACCAGCATAGTCCCACGGTGGGACTTAAATAACAGCTGCTCCAGCTCGAGTCAACGGCAGGCTCAGGACAGGAGTCAAGCAAACAATAGCCGCTATTGTCAATGCATCCACTTGACGAGCATCACAGCCGGAATCATGAGGGGAAAACTTGGTGGATTTGGCATGGGTTCTGAGATCCTCAAAAGGTTCTACAGCTGCAACATCGAGAGCATCCTGACTGGTTGCATCACTGCCTGGTACGGCAATTGCTCGGGCCTCTGACCGCAAGGCACTACAGAGGGTAGTGCGTACGGCCCAGTACATCACTGGGGCTAAGCTGCCTGCCATCCAGGACCTCTACACCAGGTGGTGTCAGAGGAAGGCCCTAAAAATGGTCAAAGACCCCAGCCACCCCAGTCATAGACTGTTCTCTCTACTACCGCATGGCAAGTGGTACCGGGGTGCCAAGTCTAGGACAAAAAGGCTTCTCAACAGTTTTTACCCACAAGCCATAAGACTCCTGAACAGGTAATCAAATGGCTACCTGGACTATTTGCATTGTGTGCCCCCCCACCCCTCTTTTTACGCTGCTGCTACTCTCTGTTTATCATATATGCATAGTCACTAACTATACATTCATGTACATACTACCTCAATTGTCCCGACCAACCAGTGCTCCCGCACATTGGCTAACTGGGCTATCTGCATTGTATCCCACCCACCACCCACCACCCGCCAACCCCTCTTTTACGCTACTGCTACTCTCTGTTCATCATATATGCATAGTAACTTTAACCATATGTACATACTACCTCAATCAGCCTGACTAACCGTTGTCTGTATGTAGCCTCGCTACTTTTATAGCCTCGCTACTGTATATAGCCTGTCATTTTACTGTTGGTTTATTTCTTTAGCTATCTATTGTTCACCTAATACCTTTTATGCACTATTGGTTAGAGCCTGTAAGTAAGCATTTCACTGTAAGATCGTATTCGGCTCACGTGACAAATAAACTTTGATTTGTTCACTGCTTAATCATACAGTAAAAACTGAACTGATGGTAGAAAACACCTCCTGCAGGGCCTCCCGAGAGTCACAGTGGTCTAAGGCACTGCATAGCAGTGCTAGTGTCACGTCCTGACCAGTATAAGGGTTATTTGTTATTGTAGTTTGGTCAGGACGTGGCAGAGGGTATTTGTTTTATGTGGTTCGGGGTGGTGTTTTTTGTAGAAGGGTATTTGATTTATGTATTCCGGGGTTTTAGGGCACTGTTTCTTTTTTTGCTGAGTGTGCCTGACAAGACTGTTTTGTTGTTCGTGAGTTTGTTTTGTTTTGTTGTTTTTGGTGTTTTTGGTGTTCTTGTTATTTAAATAAATATACATGATGAGCATACACATTCCTGCTGCGTTTTGGTCCTCCATTCCAGACGACAACCGTGACAGCTAGCTGTGCCTCTAGAGAACCTGGTTTGAGTCCAGGCTCTGTTGCAGCCGGTCACGACCAGGAGACCAATGGGGGGGGCGCACAATTGACCCAGCATCGTCCGGGTTAGGAGAGGGTTTGGCCGGCAGGGATGTTCCTGTCCCGCCACGCACTAGCGACTCCTGGGCGCAATGCATGTTGACATGGTTGCCAGGTGTACAGTGTTTCCTCCGACACGTTGGTGTGGCTGGTTTCCGGGGAAAGCGGGCATTGTGTCAAGAAGCAGTGCGACTATCTGCTGACTTCCACATATAGAGAAAGGGGTTGTATTTTCTCTATAAAAGCAGAGACCTGGCTATATTTGTTAAGCTTTCAACTCTGAACCATTCTTGGTGATGTTAATTGTTTCATTTTTGCAAATAAAGCTGTTGGAATAATCTACAGTCTCTCTCTTCCTCTAGAATTTCCCTGACAGCCTCTATAGCTTTACTAAACTTCTCTTCCTCTAGCCCCGCTTTACAGGGAGAATCGAGGCCGTCTGTTGCCATTTCAATAGTTATTATTTAGAAACCTCTCCCAATGGTGTCGGATGTTTAGATCTTCTTCACTCCCGGCTCGAATACACACCTTTTATTAACTATTTTCCAAGGTAGCGATACCCACTTCCATGGAGAATATTTTGGTATTAGTCCCTATTAATTGGTCACAGCACTTAAAACCTTGTATTAGAACCAATACTAAAGCATTTGCAAATTTATTACTGGAGAATACTGGTGACCTAATATCTTATTCCAGTGTTACGCCTCAACCATCACTGTTGTTGATAACACACATTACCAAAATTATTCACAGTTGTCTTCCTATTTCCACATAATCTGTCAGACCCAGATGCAGACCGTGTCAAAAGAACAATGTTTATTACAGCAAAGGTAAAGGACGGCAGGCAGGCTCAGGCACAGGGTCAGGACAGGCAAGGGTCAAAAACCAGTAGAACGAGAAAAGAGGGACTGGGGAAAAGCAGGAGCTGACACAAAAATGCTGGTTGACTTGACAAGACAAACTGGCAACAGACAAACAGAGAAAACAGGTATAAATACAGAGGGGATAATAGGGAAGATGGGCAACACCTGCAGGAGTGTGGAGACAATCACAAAGGCAGGTGAAACAGATCAGTACCCCCCCTCTAGGGGCGCCACCTGGAGTTCTACCTGGACGCATACCTTGTTGACCAGGTGCCGGCGGTGGAAGTTGACGATAAGGGCTGGGTCCAGGATGTCCTCCGGGCCATAACCCTCCCAGTCAACCTACCCTGTGGTTGAACCCTCAGGAGGCGTCTCACCGTGTACGCCAGATGGCCATCGACGACACGGGGAGGAGGGGTGGACCTGGAAATAAAATACAATGGGCTGTGAGACACGGGCTTAATTCTAGACACATGGAATGTAGGATGAAACGAAGGGTATGGGGTAACAGAAGGTGGACAGCAGAGGGGCTAATGATCTTGGAGATGGGGAAAGGGCCAATAAACTGGGGGGACAGTTTGCGAGACTCCACCCGGAGGGGCAGATCCCGGGTGGACAACCATACCTTCTGCCCAAGACGATACCTGCTCAGGGAAAGCGGGGGGTAATACCTCAGGGAATACTCAAATTGAGTGTTTAGGGTAGTTTCGAGGTCCTGGTTGGCTCGCTCCGACTGGCCGTTGGACTGGGGGTGGAACCCGGAGGACAGGCTGGCCGACAATCCAGAATGCCTTCTAGAACTGGGACGAGAACTGAGGACCCCGGTCAGAGACCATGTCCACGGGCAGTCCATGGATCCGGAAGACATGTTGCACCATGAGCTGAGCCGTCTCTTTGGCATAGGGTAGTTTGGGGAGAGGAATGAAGTGGGCGGCTTTGGAAAACCGATCCACCACGATCAGGATGGCGGTGTTGGCATCAGATGGGGGAAGACCCGTGACAAAGTCCAGGGAGATGTGAGACCAGGGATGGTAGGGGACAGGCAGAGGTTGGAGGAGAGCAGCCGGAGCTTGCCGAGGAGTCTTGTTCTGTGCACACACCGTGCAAGCGGCGACGAATGCGGACACGTCAGGGACCATAGTTGGCCAACTTAAGTGCTGTCACACAAAAGGCCAGGGTCCGACGGGTGCCTGGGTGCCAGGCAAGCCTGGAGGAGTGGGCCCACTCCAAGACCACAGAGCGGACGGCGTCAGGAGCAAACATCCAGTTATCAGGGTTCCCCCCGGGATTCGGCTTGGAATGCAGTGCCTCACGGACCTGCGTCACGTCTCACAGAGTGCCGTCTCCAGGCATAAAGTGGGAAGGATGATCTCTGGTTCCGGGGTAGTAGTCGTGGGGCTATATCGGCGGGATAATGCATCCGGCTTGACATTCTTGGATTCCAGACGGTATGAGAGGGAGAAGTTAAATTGTGTGAACAGCAGGGCCCATGTGGCTTGCCTGGAGTTGAGGCGCTTGGCGGTACAGAGATACTCCAGGCTCTTGTGGTCAGTCCACACAATGAACGGATGTTCCGCCCTCTCCGTCGTTCCCGTGATCGGCCATCGACACGGATGGTCAAAGTGATGAGGGAATCGAGGTCCATAGGTAACTCCCGGGCTGCAAGCTCGTCCTTGACGAGCAACATATCGAACAGTGCCTCTTGATTCCAAGCACTCTCCGCTGCCAATGTGCGGAAATCCACCGCATAATCAGCTACACTGCGGGAGTCCTGCCAAAGCTGGATTAGCTTCCGGACGGCCTCTCGCCCGGAGAACAGGGTATCAAAGACCTTCCTCACTTCTCCCACAAAGCCCTTCAGACTAGCATATATGGCCGGCTGTTGTTCCCACACGGCAGTAGCCCAGGTGAGAGCCCTCCCGGACATCAGCGTGATGAGGTAGGCTATCTTGAAGCGATCCGAGGGGAAAGAGGAGGGCTGAAGCTTGAAGACGAGGGCACACTGAGCAAGGAACGCTCAATAGGTGCTCAGTTCTCCATTGAAGCATTCCGGAGGAGGTAAGCAGGGTTCCCGAGAAGTTGGCAGCTGAGTCGCTGAGGAGCAGTGGGTTTTCCACCGTGGTAGGTGGCCTCCCAGACAACCCGTGGAATTGCTCCAGCAAACTGTCCAACCAGGAGAACGAGAAAAGAGAGACTGGGGAAAAGCAAGAGCTGACACAAAAACGCTGGTTGACTTGACAAACAAGACGAACTGGCAACAGACAAACAGAGAACACAGGTATAAATACACAGGGGATAATGGGGAAGATGTGCGACACCTGGAGGGGTAGTGGAGACAATCACACAGACAGGTGAAACAGATCAGGGTGTGACACAAACAGCGTTTGAATATCTTATTGCTTTTCTTTTAACCATGAATGTGGCTTTCCTTCAGAATTTATAGGCAACATTCTTATCACCATCCACATTCCCTCCTGTTGTCGTCACATGAATGATAGTCACATCACGACACTAATAATTTGGTCTATTTTCACCTCTTAACCTGTTTGGGCTAGGGGGCAGTATTGAGAATTTTGGAAAAAATATGTGCCCATTTTTAACTGCCTCCTACACCAACTCAGAAGCTAGAATATGCATATTATTGTTCGGGTTTGGATAGAAAACACCCTAAAGTTTCTAAAACTGTTTGAATGGTGTCTGTGAGTATAACAGAACTCCTATGGCAGGCAAAAACCTGACAAGGTTTCATGCAGGAAGTGGCCTGTTTGACAAGGAGTCGTGCGTCTTGCATCTGTTTATTGAAGAGTAAGGATCTTAGCTGTAACGTGACAATTCCCAGGGCTCCAATAGGCTCTCAGAAGCCGGGAAAATCATGAAGGTTGACGAGGCAGCCTCAGGCTGAAACAGATTATCGCCTTATTCAAGTGTCCCATTAGGTGACAATGGAATGAGGCGCGTGCGCGATTAGCCCCCCGTGGAGTATTTTCATTAGGCTGTTTAGTTTATTGCAGATTCCCGGTCGAAATATTATCGCTTTTCTACGAGATAAATGGCATAAAAATTGGTTTTAAACAGCGGTTGACATGCTTCGAAGTACGGTAATGGAATATTTAGACATTTTTTGTCACGCCATGCGCCATGCGCGTGACCGTGGATTACCATTCTGATAGTGTCTAGAACGCACGAACAAAACGCCGCTATTCGGATATAACGATGGATTATTTTGGACCAAACCTACATTTGTTATTGAAGTAGAAGTCCTGGGAGTTCATTCTGACGAAGAACAGGAAAGGTAAGAACATTTTTCTTATAGGAAATGTGATTATGGTGAAGGCTAAACTTGCTGGGTGTCTAAATAGCTAGCCGTGATGGCTGGGCTATGTACTTAGAATATTGCAAAATGTGCTTCATCCGAAAAGCTATTTTAAAATCGGACATATCGAGTGCATAGAGGAGTAATGTATCTATAATTCTTAAAATAATTGTTATGCTTTTTGTGAACGTTTATCGTGAGTAATTTAGCAAACTGTTAGTAAATTCCCCGGAAGTTTGCGGGGGGTATGCTTTTTCTGAACGTCACATGCTAATGTAAAAAGCTGTTTTTTGATATAAATATGAACTTGATTGAACAGACATGCATGTATTGTATAACATAATGTCCTAGGTGTGTCATCTGATGAAGATCATAAAAGGTTAGTGCTGCATTTAGCTGTGGTTTGGGTTTTTGGTGACATTATATGCTAGCTTGAAAAATGGGTGTCTGATTATTTCTGGCTGGGCACTCTCCTGACATAATCTAATGTTTTGCTTTCGTTGTAAAGCCTTTTTGAAATCGGACAGTGTGGTTAGATAAACGAGAGTCTTGTCTTTAAATAGCTGTAAAATAGTCATATTTTTGAGAAATTGAAGTAATAGTATTTCAAACGATTCAAAAATCGCGCCACTGGATACAGGTGGCTGTTACGTAGGTGGGACGAATTCGTCCCGCCTAGCCCATAGAGGTTAATTTCGCCTACTGTTCTGAGTTGGTGGTGCACATGTAGCCTATAACCTGTTTTTGAGAAATGTAATCATTGAATATTGTAAGAGCTTTCAATGTCTGCTTATATGCCTCCTTTATTTATCCTACGGTTCTGACTTGGTGTACAGGGAGAACACTGTAGCAACGGTCCATATTCTGAATTCTGTAGCTGTACATTTCAAAAGTGCTGAACAACTAGTTATATTGATTACATCCATCCTAGCTCTCTCATTAAAACTTGTTAGGGATAGTTTCCTGAATTTTAGCCTGACTGACGTGCCCAAAGTAAACTGCCTGTTACTCAGGCCCTGAATCCAGTATATGCATATAATTGGTAGCATTGGATAGAAAACACTTTGAAATTTCTAAAACTGTTAAAATGTCTGAGACTATAACAGAATTGATATGTCAGGCACAAATCCGAATATTGTTTTTGTTGAGGTCCCAGGCTCTTACAATGGAAAGCTATGGGTCTTATGTAATTCCGTCTCCCAGATTGCAATTCCTATGACTTCCACTAGATGTCAACAGTTGTTATTCAAGGTTTCAGGCTTGTTTTTGAAAAACGAGCAAGAATTTGGAGTTTTGGTGAAGAGAACACCGGAACAATATTTGTCTTTCGGCGCGCGAGGGAGAGGGCTCGCGCTTGTTAATTTAGCTTTTCTATTGAACATACTACTTTCCGTATGAAATATTATAGTTAATTTACATTTTAGGGTACCTGAGGATTAAATAAAAACTTTGTTTAACTTGTTTGGACGGAGTTTAGCGGTAGCTTTTTGGACTCCTTTGTCTGCATGTTGAACGAGTGGATTACTGAAATCGATGGAGCCAACTAAACAGACTTTTTGGGATATAAAGAAGGATTGTATCTAACAAAACGACCATTCATGTTGTAGCTGGGACCCTTGGGATTGCAAACAGAGGAAGATATTCAAAAGTAAGTGATATTTAATCGATATTTGTGATTTTGTTAAGCCTGTGCTGGTTGAAAAATATGTTGATGTGGGGCGCCGTCCTCAGACAATTGCATGGTATGCTTTTGCTGTAAAGCCAATTGTAAATCAGACAACGCAGTTAGATTAACAAGAATTTAAGCTTTTAAATGATATAAGATACTTGTATGTTCATGAATGTTTAATATTACGATTATTTATTTGAATTGCGCTCCTGCTAGCGGGACACCTATCCCTAATTAATGTCTTAATCTAAATTACAGATTGCCTCTTTTTCCGCTTGTCATCCCCTTATGCCATAGTTTGTACATCTCAATTGTCAGTAGAAACCACATTTGTTGAAGCAAGTCAGCCATATCAGCTGTGTTTTTTTAAAAGGCTGTAAATGAGGCTGAATGAATTGTTTCGCTGGCAGACAAGGCTCCGCGGATAGCCATTTGTATGACTAACAATACAGGCAGAGGCATTCTGATGCTGTGACGATCGTCGTTATGGGTAGACCAAGGTGCAGCGTGGTAAGTGCTCATATTTCTTTATTGTAACTCAGAACACTAAATCAAAATAATAAACAACGAAAAACAAACGTCAGGCTCCGGACTGGGGGACGCCGCCGGAAGCTCTGGACTGGGAAGGCGCACTGGAGGCCTGATGCATGGGGCTGGCACAGGTGGCGCCAGACTGGTGACATGCACCTCAGGGCAAGTGCGAGGAGCAGGCACAGGGCGTACCAGGCTGGATATACTCACTGGAGGCCTGGCACGTGGGGCAGGCACAGAGCGCACCAGCCTGTGAATGCGCACTGGCGACACAGTGCGCATCACCGCATAACACGGTGCTTGCTCAGTCACTCGCTCCACACGGTAGGCACGAGGAGTTGGCTCAGAGTTCCAACCTAACTCTGCCAATCTCCCCATGTGCCCCCCCAAAAAAACATTTTTGGGGCTGCCTCTTGTGCTTCCCTCTTTGACGTGCTCTCGCTGTCTCCACCTGTTCCCATGGGAGGTGCTTTTCTCCTGCCCCTAATTCCTCCAAAGCCCTGCATACACTCCTCCTCATTTCCTCAATAGACCAGGATGCCATTTCCTCCTGGGTGTCTTCCCAGGTCCATTTCTCCGGACCACGCTGCTTGGTCTCTTGGTGGTGGGATCTTCTGTGACGATCGTCGTTATGGGTAGACCAAGGTGCAGCGTGGTAAGTGCTCATATTTCTTTATTGTAACTCAGAACACTAAATCAAAAATAATAAACAACGAAAAAAAAAGAAAGAAAAAGTGCTCCCTAAGTATGATTCCCAATCAGAGACAACGATAGACAGCTGCCTCTGATTAGGAACCATACTCGGCCAATCAAAGGAAAAAACAACATAGAAATATAACACAGACTGCCCACCCTACACCCTGACCTAACAAAATAGAGAAATAAACCATCTCTCTCAGGTCAGGGCGTGACAGATGCCAAAGACAGCCCACTCATGGCCTGAAGGACCTTTGAACACACTATGTAATGCTATGTAACAGTAATGCCCCTGGCTCTGATGTACAGTACCAGTCAAGTTTGGACACACCTTCTCATTCTAGGGTTTCTCTTTATTTTTACTAATTTCTACATTGTAGAATAATAGTAAATACATCAAAACTATGCAATAAGACATGGAATCACATAGTAACTACAAAAGTGTTGAGATTCTTCAAAGTAGCCACGCATTGCCTTGATGACAGCTTTGCACACTCTTGGCATTCTCTCAACCAGCTTCATGAGGTAATCACCTAGAATGCATTTCAATTAACAGGTGAGCCTTGTAAAAAGTAAATTTGTGGAATTTCTTTCCTTCTTAACTTGTTATGGATAGGGGGCAGTATTTTCACGGCCGGAGAAAAAACGTACCCGATTTAATCTGATTATTACTCCTTCACAGAAACTAGAATATGCATATAATTATTAGCTTTGGATAGAAAACACTCCAAAGTTTCTAAAACTGTTTGAATGGTGTCTGTGAGTATAACAGAACTCATTTGGCAGGCCGAAACCTGAGAAGATTCCAAACAGGAAGCGCCCTCTCTGACCATTTCTTGGCCTTCTTGATCATCTCTATCCAAAACAGGGGATCTCTGGCATAACGTGACATTTTCTAATGCTCCCATAGGCTCTCAGAAGGCGCCAGAACGTTGAATGATGACTTTGCAGGCCATGGCTGAAAAACAGTAGCGCATTTGGATAGTGGTCGATCTGAGAACAATGAGACTGGGGGCGCGTGCACGAGAAGAGACCATGTTTTTATTTTTTAGACTTTGAACGAAAACAGGGTTTCCCGGTCGGAATATTATCGCTTTTTTACGAGAAAAATCGCATAAAAATTGATTTTAACCTCTATGGGCTAGTGGTGCACTCCATCAACAGCAGGTGCATTTCAAGAGCGACAAATTTGAATCCAAATAAATGTCAAAATTCAAATTTTTCAAACATACAACTATTTTACACCCTTTGAAAGATAAACACCTCCTTAATCTAACCACGTTTTACGATTTCAAAAAGGTTTTACGGCGAAAGCATAAATTTAGAGTATGTTAGGACAGTACATTTACAAGAGTTGTGTGTAATGTTTTGTCAATTCAAAGACAGGGTCACCAAAACCATAAAACCAGCTAAAATGATGCACTAACCTTTTACAATCTCCATCAGATGACACTCCTAGGACATTATGTTAGACAATGCATGCATTTTTAGTTCTATCAAGTTCATATTTATATCCAAAAACAGCGTTTTACTATGGCATTGATGTTGAGGAAATCGTTTCCCTCCAATAACCGGCAGTCAAGTCAGCACCACAAATTAAATAATTAAAATTAGAAAACATTGGTAAAATATTATATTGTCATTTAAAGAATTATAGATTTACATCTCTTGAACGCAATCAACTTGCCAGATTTAAAAATAACCTTACTGGGAAATCACACTTTGCAATAATCTGAGCACTGCGCCCAGAAAAATACGCGTTGCGATACAGACTAGCCGTCATGTTGGGGAGATCTAAAATCGAAAATACTATGTAAATAATCCATTACCTTTGATTCTCTTCATCAGATGTCACTTCCAGGTATCACAGGTCCATAACGAATGTAGTTTTGTTCAAAAAAGCTCATCATTTATGTCCAAAAATCTCCGTCTTGTTAGCACATGATCTAAGACAGCCGGACTTCTCGTCATGAACGAGGGGAAAAAATATATTTACGTTCGTTCAAACATGTCAAACGTTGTATAGCATAAATCATTAGGGCCTTTTTTAACCAGAACATGAATAATATTCAAGGTGGACGAATGCATTCTCTTTTATAACGTATTGGAACGAGGGTACCCAACATGAACTCGCGCGCCAGGTGTCTAATGGGCCATCATCGTTCCATGGCTCTTGTTCGGTCAGATCTCCCTCCAGAAGACTCAAAACACTTTGTAAAGGCTGGTGACATCTAGTGGAAGCAATAGGAAGTGCCAAAATATTCCTCAGCCCCTGTGTTTTTCAATGGCATAGGTTTAAAGGTAATACAACACATCAGGTATCCACTTCCTGTCAGAAAATGTCTCAGGGTTTTGCCTGCCAAATGAGTTCTGTTATACTCACAGACACCATTCAAACAGTTTTAGAAACTTTAGAGTGTTTTCTATCCATATATAATAAGTATATGCATATTCTAGTTACTGGGTAGGATTAGTAACCAGATTAAATCGGGTAAATTTTTTTATCCAGCCGTGCAAATACTGCCCCCTAGCCCTAACAGGTTAAACAGCGTTTGACATGCTTCAAAGTACGGTAATGGAATATTTTGCATTTTTTTGTCACGAAACGCGCCGGGCGCGTCACCCTTCTTTATCCTTCGGATAGTGTCTTGAACGCACGAACAAAACACCGCTATTTGGATATAACTATGGATTATTTGGAACCAAACTAACATTTGTTATTGAAGTAGAAGTCCTGGGAGTGCATTCTGACGAAGAACAGCAAAGGTAATCCAATTTTTCTTATAGTAAATCTGAGTTTGGTGAGTACCACACTTGGTGTGTGTCAAAATAGCTAGCCTGTGATGGCCGGGCTATCTACTCACAATATTGCAAAATGTGCTTTCACCGAAAAGCTATTTTAAAATCGGACACCGCGATTGCATAAAGGAGTTCTGTATCTATAATTCTTAAAATAATTGTTATGTTTTTTGTCAATGTTTATCGTGAGTAATTTAGTAAATTCACCGGAAGTGTTCGGTGGGAATGCTAGTCACATGCTAATGTAAAAAGCTGGTTTTTGATATAAATATGAACTTGATTGAACAAAACATGCATGTATTGTATAATATAATGTCCTAGGAGTGTCATCTGATGAAGATCAGCATTTAGCTGTGGTTTTGTTTTTTGTGACATTATATGCTAGCTTGAAAAATGGGTGTCTGATTATTTCTGGTTGGGTACTCTGCTGACATAATCTAATGTTTTGCTTTCGTTGATCCTCAGTCTTCAATAAACAGAGCCAAGAAGAACAAGAACTTGTCAGACAGGCCACTTCCTGTAAGGAATCTTCTCAGGTTTTTGCCTGCCATATGAGTTCTGTTATACTCACAGACACCATTCAAACAGTTTTAGAAACTTTAGGGTGTTTTCTATCCAAAGCCAATAATTATATGCATATTCTAGTTACTGGGCAGGAGTAGTAACCAGATTAAATCGGGTACGTTTTTTATCCAGCCGTGCAAATACTGCCCCCTATCCCCAACCGGTTAACGAGAGTCCCACCTAGCCCACAGAGGTTAACAAGCCGCCATGCCAGTTTAGCACACTAGGGCACATTCCTCTACTTCCTCTATTTATTTGTAACGATACCTACTGTTTTGTATGCCTTTCTGTGAATTACTTAGTTTAGTAAATAAATGATAAGACAATTGTTGTATGGATGACTCACAGTGAAGACTGGGTTCGTGCAGACAACCAACAATTTACGACGTTTGGAATGAGATTGACGTGAGGTAAATAATAAGTTATTAAATCAGAAGACTCGTAGATCAGATATTATGATATCTGAAAGTTATTAGGAAAATGATAACTTTGTAATCTGAATATTTTCCTTGGTGCCCTGACCTTCTAGTTAATTAGTTACACGATTAATCAGTTTAATCGCGTAATAAAAATTAGAGAGAGTTATTTGATATACATGTCTTCAAGTTAATGATGCCAAAGACACGACAACATGAAGGTCAGTCAATCTGGAAAATTTCAAGAAGTTTCAAGAAGTTTCTTCAGGTGCAGTCACAAAAAACATCAAGCGCTGTGAGGAAACTGGTTCTCATGAGGACTGCCTGTCACGTCCTGACCAGTAGATGGTGTTGTTGGGTCAGGATGTGGCAGAAGGGAGTGTGTGTTTTATTGTTTCATTGATTTTGGCCGTGTGACTTCCAATCAGGCACAGCTGTAGAGGGTTGTGGTTGATTGGGAGTCACACATAAGTTGCCTACGTTTCCTTTGTGTTTCGGGGGTAATTGTTCTTGTCATTGTGGTTGCACCTGACAGGACTGTGTTGGCTGTCAGTTTTGTTGTTTTTGTGAATTGCATAGTGTTCGTTGAATTAAATATGACGAACCCTAATTCCGCCGCATTTTGGTCCACTTCTTCCTCAGACAGCCGTTACAGAATTACCCACCAAACCAGGACCAAGCGGCGGAAGAGGAAGGAGCAGCAGGAGTACAGCGTGATGGACCAATGGACTTGAGAACAGATCCTGGACGGAGAGGGACCATGGACTCAGGCTGGGGATTATCGCCTCCTGCAGTGGGAGATTGAAGCGGCGAGAGCGGAGAGGCGCTATTACGAGTAGAGAGAGCGCGACGAGCGCGAGAGGCAGCCCCAATACATTTTTTTTGGGGGGGGGGGCACACGGGACAGTCGGTGGAGCTGAGGTCGGAACCAGAGCCAGTCGGGATGACATTGGAGGTGAGCGAGGGATATGAGGCAGAGACTGTGACGGGGTTAATGGGGAAATTAGGAGAGAGAGAGATGAGAGAGCTGCTAGTGTGGTGCATAAAGTACGGCATTCGCCCTAATGAGCGTGTCGTGGGAATGATGTCACCTGAGGCAGCTCTCCATACTCGTCCTGAGGTGCGTGCTGGTTGTCTGGTAAAGACTGTTCCTGCGCCCAGAAACAGGCCTCCTGCATGTTTTCCCAGCCCTGCACGTCCTGTGCCTACGCCCAGAACCAGGCCTCCTGCATGTCTTCCCATCCTGGTCAAGCCCGTGCCTCCTCCACAGACCAGTCCTCTAGTGGGTCTCCCTATCTTGGTCAATCCCGTGCCTCCTCCACGGACCAGTCCTCCAGTGGGTCTCCCTATCCTGGTCAAGCCCGTGTCTCCTCCACGGACCAGTCCTCCAGTGGGTCTCCCTATCCTGGTCAAGCCCGTGTCTCCTCCACGGACCAGTCCTCCAGTGGGTCTCTCCACCCTGGTCCCTCCTGTGCCACCTCCTCAAACCAGGCCTCCAGCGGGTCTTCCCAGACTGGTGAGTCCAGGGCCTGCGCCCAGAGCCAGGCCTCCGTTATGTCTCCCAGCTTGGTGAATCCTGAGCCGGAGCTGCCAGAGTGGCCAGACTGCCCGGAGCTGCCAGACTGCCCGGAGCTGCCAGACTGCCCGGAGCTGCCAGACTGCACGGAGCTGCCAGACTGCCCGGAGCTGCCAGACTGCCCGGAGCTGCCAGAGTGGCCAGACTGCCCGGAGCTGCCAGAGTGGCCAGACTGCCCGGAGCTGCCAGAGTGGCCAGACTGGCCGGAGCTGCCAGAGTGGCCCTCCTGTCCTCCGGCCCAGCCCGAGTGGCCCTCCTGTCCTCCGGCCCAGCCCGAGTGGCCCTCCTGTCCTCCGGCCCAGCCCGAGTGGCCCTCCTGTCCTCCAGCCCAGCCCGAGTGGCCCTCCTGTCCTCCGGCCCAGCCCGAGTGGCCCTCCTGTCCTCCGGCCCAGCCCGAGTGGCCCGCCTGTCCTCCGGCCCAGCCCGAGTGGCCCGTCTGCCAGGGTCAGCCCGAGTGGCCCGTCTGCCCGGCGCAGCTATCGGCGCCACCGAAGTGGGCGACGCCGAAGGTGGAGCGAGGCCCACGTCCTGCACCTGAGCCACCTCCAGGATAGGTGGGTTGGGGAAGGAGGGTGTAGCACAGTGCCGTCGTTGACGGCAGCCACCCTCCCTTCCCTCCCTTTTTTTTTGTTTAGGGGATTTTTTTTGGTTTGTTGTCGTTTTTTTTCTTCTTCTGTGTTTTGTGTAGGTGCATTTCGGGGTATGCACCTTTGAGGGGGGGGGGGGGGTACTGTCACGTCCTGACCAGTAGAGGGTGTAGTTAGGTCAGGATGTGGCAGAAGGGAGTGTGTGTTTTATTGTTTCATTGATTTTGGCCGTGTGACTTCCAATCAGGCACAGCTGTAGAGGGTTGTGGTTGATTGGGAGTCACACATAAGTTGCCTACGTTTCCTTTGTGTTTCGGGGGTAATTGTTCTTGTCATTGTGGTTGCACCTGACAGGACTGTGTTGGCTGTCAGTTTTGTTGTTTTTGTGAATTGCATAGTGTTCGTTGAATTAAATATGACGAACCCTAACTCCGCCGCATTTTGGTCCACTTCTTCCTCAGACAGCCGTTACACTGCCACTGGAAAGGAAGACCCAGAGTCACCTCTGCTGCAGAGGATTAGTTCATTAGAGTTACCAGCCTCAGAAATTGCAGCCCAAATAAATGCTACAGAGTTGTAACAGACAGATCTCAACGTCAACTGTTCGGAGGAGACTGCGTGAATCAGGCCTTCATGGTCGAATTGCTGCAAAGTCATATCTACTACAGGACACCAATAGGAAAAAGAGACTTGCTTGGGCCAGGAAACATGAGCAATGGACATTATACCGGTGGAAATCTGTCCATTGGTCTGATGAGTCCAAATGTGAGATTTTTGATTCCAACCGCCGTGTCTTTGTGAGACGCAAAGTAGGTGAACGGTTGATCTCCGCATGTGTGGTTCCCACCGTGAATCACGGAAGAGGAGGTGTGATTGTGTGGGTGTGCTTTGTTGGTGACACTGTCAGTGATTTATTTAAAATTCAAGGCACACTTAACCAACATGGGTAGCACAACATTCTGCAGTGATACGCCATCCCATCTGGTTTGCACTTTGTGGGACTGTCATTTGTTTTTCATCAGGACAATGACCCAACACACATCCAGGCTGTGTAAGGGCTATTTGACCAGGAAGGAGAGTGATGGAGCACTGCATCAGATGACCTGGCCTCCACAATCACCCAACGCCAACCCAATTGAGATGGTTTGGGATGAATTGGACCGCAGAGTGAAGGAAAAGCAGCCAACAAGTGCTCAGCATATGTGGGAACTCCTTCAAGACTGTTGTGTTATGAACCGGCGCCGAGTTTTCAACAAAAGAGAGCCAACGTGGAGACAAGGAGTATCAAAATATATATTTATTAAATAAAGTAACTAAACAAAAATGAACAATTAACAATGGTGTGTGTAATCAGTAGTGTAAGTGAGTGTTTTGCATACCTGAATGTAATAATGCCGAGTGTTGAAAGGTGCCAAAGCAAACAACCAAAAAGCCACAACTACCACAACCAAAAACAACAAGGTGTCTGCATGGAGAGAGAGTCTCTTTCAATGACTGTGGAAGAGGTCTCTTTATCCTGGGACACACCCGGGCCCAGGTGTTTCCCATCTAGCTGATGACCCTCCCAACTCCGCCCACCGGCATCCTAATAAGGAAACAAGAACAAAGAGAATACGGCAGACAAAGTGGGAGGGTCGTCACACCCCCCCCCCCCCCAATAAAACCGGGGACCAACAAGGGCCCCGGAACAACGTACCAGCCTCTGCGTCCCAAATTGACACAGCCTCTGCGTCCCAAATTGACACAGCCTCTGCGTCCCAAATTGATGAGAGGTTACATGTTCACCTTCCACTTGCCCCAGCCAACCTCCTTCTCCCCAGACCTCAGCAACCTTTGCGCACAGGAAGCAACATTTAAGAGGAAAGAAAAACACAAGACCAGGAGGGAACAGACAGGAAAGTTAGAACATGACAAAACCAAACAATGGTCAGTCACATAACACTCAGGAACAGGGCACACAAGAGACCGCATCAGCTACAAACGCAAACAACATCTCCCAACGGTTCATAGTCACTCCAACGGTTCATAGTCACTCCAACGATTCATAGTCACTCCAACGATTCATAGTCACTCCAGCGCCTCTGCTGAGCACACCAGACCACAACAAGAGAAAATACAATCACACCGGGCACGACAGAAAAGAGATGAGAAATGGAGCTTCCCCAAAACCTACAATAACTCAACCCTAGTCTTCATGCAGATTTGCGGTGGGTAATTATGCACTGTAGCCCGCTGGCAAGGAAGTAACCCCCCAGCACGCTGGCAGATTCCGCCAAGCCACGGATGTGCCCCCGAGACAACTGCTCAGTCCACAGACACCACACAAAAATAACAAACATTAACAATGCCCAACATATTACAAAAATGAAACACGTCGCTAAGCCTATCAGGGGGAAAAGGCTATAGCTCCGGGTAGTAAGGTTCACTACCCTATCCAAATCTCCCACTGAGGTACACAGCTGATTGCAGTCACCTCCTCAGACCAATGTCCCAACAGCGAGTAGAACAAGCGTTTCCAGGCTAGGCAGGGGCCTGGAAACTAACCAATGTACCCTCTCCAACACAGCACACAAACCAAAAAAAGGCAACCAGTACTGAGCACCAAAATCAAACTAACAAAATATACAAACAAAGCACCTACAGAATTTAACATACCTCCACGTTTTCTCCCAAAAAAAAGTTCAATATCCCGGATGAGCCCCTACTTGTTACGAACCGGCTCTGAGTTCGCAACAAAAGGGAGACAACGTGGAGACAAGGACTATCAAAATATATATTTATTAAATAAAGTAACTAAACAAAAATGAACAATTAACAATGGTGTGTGTAATCAGTAGTGTAAGTGAGTGTTTTGCATACCTGAATGTAATAATGCCGAGTGTTGAAAGGTGCCAAAGCAAACAACCAAAAAGCCACAACTACCACAACCAAAAACAACAAGGTGTCTGCATGGAGAGAGAGTCTCTTTCAATGACTGTGGAAGAGGTCTCTTTATCCTGGGACACACCCGGGCCCAGGTGTTTCCCATCTAGCTGACGACCCTCCCAACTCCGCCCACCGGCATCCTAATAAGGAAACAAGAACAAAGAGAATACGGCAGACAAAGTGGGAGGGTCGTCACAGTTGGAAAAGCATTCCAGGTGAAGCTGGTTGAGAGAATACCAAGAGTGTGCAAAGCTGTCAAGGCAAAGGGTGGCTACTTTGAAGAATCTCATATGTTTTGATTTGTTTAACACTTTTTTTGGTTACTACATGATTCCATATGTGTTATTTCATAGTTGTGAATTTATAACACAGGGCGAGACCCAGACACAGGATGCAAATGGTTTGAGGCTCTGATATTTATTAAAATACAAGGGGCAGGCAATAGGCAGGTCGAGGACAGGCAGAAGTTCATTAACCAGGTCAGAGTTCGAAAGGTACAGGGCGGCAGGCAGGCTCGAGGTCAGGGCAGGCTGAACGTTCATGCAGGCGGGCTAAGTGTCAAGGCAGGCAGAAAAGGTCGGAACCGGGAGGGCTAGAAAACAGAGGCTTGGAAAAACAGAAGCACGGAAAAAAACATTCTGGTAGGCTTGACGAAACAAGGCGAACTGGCAACACAGGTAAAAATGCACTGGAGATAATGGGGGAAGATGGGCGGCACCTGGAGGGGGGTGGAGACAAGCACGAAGACAGTTGAAACAGATCAGGGTGTGTCCAAACTTTTGACTGGTACTGTACATGCGTGGACGCGCGCATCGTACCACTGGTTTAGCACCTCATGAGATACTTTACATTCTTTTTCCAAAAAATTGGTTGACATTGATGGGTCGCGAGGACCAAATGGTGAGTTATTGCACTGCATTTAAATGTTCTGAAGTCTATCTTTCCCAGGGAAAAAGGGCTTTGCCTGAACCAAAGGGAGGACAGCTCCACAAGCCACAACCAGGTGATTGGGTGGTCATCAAGGACCTCCGTATAAAGACTTGGCACCAACAGCGCTGGACTGGACCATTGCAGGTGCTTATGCCGACCCAGACAGTGAAGGTTTCAGAGAGGTCTACGTGGGTTCACGCCAGCCACTGCAGGAAAGTACCCCACAATCCAGACAAAGATTTACCAGCTGATGTCCCCCTGAAGGCAGCCTCAGTGGCCATGTATCCGTCCGCTGGCACTCTCTGGCGGACTCTGGGCAGGTCTCTTCTGCTCTCTTAGCGGAGTGCGGGCTCCTTGGACCACACCTAAGGTGATCCCTGTGCACGGTTGACACTGGTCCTCAGGAGTTGACAGCAGACAGCAATAAGGGTCCCATCTGAGTTGCCAAGAAAGTTGTGGAAATTCTAACCAATAAGGAGAGACTTTGTTTGAAGAAATGACAGTCAACGTTTATTTGATAAGAATTGCAATAATGTAGCTTTTGACCCCACACTGAGGTGGGAGGTCGAGAGTTTGAATGACACAAGGAGTTCAGGAGCCTTATAAAGTCAGACTGTCTAATGGTATGTGTACGTGTGTGGAGACCAGAACGAAACTGGGGTACAAGTTACAGACTAACTGTGAATTTGGTCCTCTCGTTCTGTCGCAACTGCTGGTTATTCTAATCTTCTAGTGAGGACAAAGGACAATAGTTGTCAAAGCAACAGGAAATCACTCTCGACATAGTTCCAAAGTAGCCAGCAAGCTGTCTGCCCAGATGAAAGATGGTTTCACAACCACACACAAGCATGAACACTTAGCTCTGTTTTCAGTAAATTAAGAAAAAACTGTTATTTCCCTTCTAACTAAACGGGAAACCTGACCAAGTTGTGCCGGTCAGCTCTTGGCTGTGCGCCCAGAACAACAACGGGGACTTACTTCCTTAGTTACTATAGGAACCTACAGTGTGGACAAAAAGTATTTGATACCCTGCTGATTTTGTACGTTTGCCCACTTACAAAGAAATGATCAGTCAAAATTTTAATGGTAGGTTTATTTGAACAGTGAGAGACAGAATAACAACAACAATAATCCAGAAAAACACATGTCAAAAATGTTATAACATGATTTGCATTTTAATGAGGGAAATAAGTATTTGACCCCTCTGCAAAACATGACTTAGTACTTGGTGGCAAAACCCTTGTTGGCAATCACAGAGGTCAGACGTTTCTTGTAGTTGAACACCAGGTTTGCACACATGTCAGGAGGGATTTTGTCCCACTCCTCTTTGCAGATCTTCTCCAAGTCATTAACCTCTATGGGCTAGGTGGGATGCTTGCGTCCCACCTACTCAACAGCCAGTGTAATCCCGTGGCGCGATTTTCAAATACCTCAAAAGACTCTCGTTAATCTAACCACACTGTCCGATTTCAAAAAGGCTTTACAACGAAAGCAAAACATTAGATTATGTCAGCAGAGTACCCAGACAGAAATAATCAGACACCCATTTTTCAAGCTAGCATATAATGTTACATAAACCCAAACCACAGCTAAATGCAGCACTAACCTTTGATGATCTTCATCAGATGACAACCCTAGGACATTATGTTATACAATACATGCATGTTTTGTTCAATCAAGTTCATATTTATATCAAAAACCAGCTTTTTACATTAGCATATGACTAGCATGTGACTAGCATTCCCACCGAACACTGCCGGTGAATTTACTAAATTACTCACGATAAACGTTCACAAAAAACATAACAATTATTTTAAGAATTATAGATACAGAACTCCTCTATGCACTCGCTATGTCCGCTTTCGGTGAAAGCACATTTTGCAATATTCTCAGTAGATAGCCCGGCATCACAGGGCTAGCTATTTAGACACCCAGCAAGTTTGGCACTCACCAAAGTCAGATTTACTATAAGAAAAATGTTATTACCTTTGCTGTTCTTCGTCAGAATGCACTCCCAGGACTTCTACTTCAATAACAAATGTTGGTTTGGTCCCAAATAATCCATGGATATAACACCAAACAGCGGCATTTTGTTCGTGCGTTCAAGACACTATCCGAAAGGGTAAGTAAGGGTGACGAGCGTGGCGCATTATGTGACAAAAAATGTCTAAATATTCCATTACCGTACTTCGAAGCATGTCAACCGCTGTTTAAAATAAATTTTTATGCCATTTTTCTCGTAAAAAAGCGATAATATTCCGACCGGGAAATTGTTTTTTATTACAAAGAGAGTGAAAGTAAAAGCATGCTATCCCCTCATGCACGAGCCTCAGTCTAATGGCCCTCTGATAGAGCACTTGCCAAACACGCTAATGTGTTTCAGCCTGGGGATGGAATTACATCGTTCAGCTTTTTCCCGCCTTCTGAGAGCCCATGGGAGCCGTAGGAAGTGTCACGTCATGCCAGAGATCCCCTGTATTTGTTAGAGATGATCAAGGAATGCAAGAAATGGTCAAACAGGCCACTTCCTGTAAGGAATCTTCTCAGGTTTTGGCCTGCCAAATGAGTTATGTTATACTCACAGACACCATTCAAACAGTTTTAGAAACTTTAGGGTGTTTTCTATCCAAAGCCAATAATTATATGCATATTCTAGTTACTGGGCAGGAGTAGTAACCAGATTAAATCGGGTACGTTTTTTATCCGGCCGTGCAAATACTGCCCCCTAGCCCCAACAGGTTAAGGTTTCGAGGCTGACGTTTGGCAACTCGAACCTTCAGCTCCCTCCACAGATTTTCTATGGGATTAAGGTCTGGAGACTGGCTAGGCCACTCCAGGACCTTAATGTGCTTCTTCTTGAGCCACTCCTTTGTTGCATTGGCCGTGTGTTTTGGGTCATTGTCATGCTGGAATACCCATCCACGACCCATTTTCAATGCCCTGGCTGAAGGAAGGAGGTTCTCACCCAAGATTTGACGGTATATGGCCCCGTCCATCGTCCCTTTGATGCGGTGAAGTTGTCCTGTCCCCTTAGCAGAAAAACACCCCTAAAGCATAATGTTTCCACCTCCATGTTTGATGGTGGAGATGGTGTTCTTGGGGTCATAGGCAGCATTCCTCCTCCTCCAAATACGGCGAGTTGAGTTGATGCCAAAGCGCTCCATTTTCGTCTCATCTGACCACAACACTTTCACCAGTTGTCCTCTGAGTCATTCAGATGTTCATTGGCAAACTTCAGATGGGCATGTATATGTATTCTTGAGCAGGGGGACCTTGCGGGCTGTGCAGGATTTCAGTCCTTCACGGCGTAGTGTGGTACCAATTGTTTTCTTGGTGACTATGGTCCCAGCTGCCTTGAGATCATTGACAAGATCCTCCCGTGTACTTCTTGGCTGATTCTTCACCGTTCTCATGATCATTGCAACTCCACGAGGTGAGATCTTGCATGGAGCCCCAGGCCGAGGGATATTGACAGTTCTTTTGTGTTTCTTCCATTTGCGAATAATCACACCAAAAGTTGTCACCTCCTCACCAAGCTGCTTGGCGATGGTCTTGTAGCCCATTCCAGCCTTGTGTAGGTCTACAATCTTGTCCCTGACATCCGTGGAGAGTTCTTTGGTCTTGGCCATGGTGGAGAGTTTGGAATCTGATTGATTGATTGCTTCTGTGGACAGGTGTCTTTTTTTACAGGTAACAAGCTGCGGTTAGGAGCACTCCCTTTAAGAGTTTATTTGAACAGTGAGAGACAGAATAACAACAAAAAATATCCAGAAAAATGCATATTCTCGTTTCTGGGCAAGAGTAGTAACCAGTTTAAATCGGGTACGTTTTTTATCTGGCCGTGAAAATACTGCCCCCTAGCCCCAACAGGTTAAGAGTGTGCTCCTAATCTCAGCTCGTTACCTGTATAAAAGACACCTGGGAGCCAGAAATCTTTCTGATTGAGAGGGGGTCAAATACTTATCATTTTATAACATTTCTGACATGCGTTTTTCTGGATATTTTTGTTGTTATTCTGTCTCTCACTGTTCAAATAAACCTACCATTAAAATTATAGACTGATCCTTCTTTATCAGTGGGCAAACGTACAAAATCAGCAGGGGATCAAATACTTTTTCCCCCCACTGTACACCCACACACACACAAAATTATTCATTTAACAATCTCAATCTTAATGCCTACACAACTAAGCTTAAGGACTGGCCACCCCTCATAGCCTGGTTCCTCTCTAGGTTTCTTCCTAGGTTTTGGCCTTTCTAGGGAGTTTTTCCTAGCCACCGTGCTCCTACACCTGCATTGCTTGCTGTTTTGGGTTTTAGGCTGGGTTTCTGTACAGCACTTTGAGATATCAGCTGATGTAAGAAGGGCTAAATAAATACATTTCATTTGAAAAAATAAATGTGATTTGATGTCAGAGAGAGACAATGGATAAAGAAATGTTGTTTTGACACAGAGGAACCTCTGGCTGGGGTCAGATCTTACTTTCCCTTTGTGGCTAAATTGGCACATGGCCTTGGGAGTTGTGGAAACTGCACATAACTTTTGGTTTGCTCCTAGATCTTCTGCTTTAGCGGAGCAATTTTACATTTTATTCAAAGTGTGTGATTTGTATGACTAACAAGGCAGGCAGAGGCATTCCGATGCCAATGTCAGCTCACCCAAGGCCTGAAGGACCTTTTGAATAAACAATGATCAATCAAATGTATTTATAAAGCTCTTCTTACATCAGCTGATGTCACAAAGTGCTGTACAGAAACCCAGCCTGAAACCCCAACAGCAAGCCATGCAGGTGTAGAAGCACGGTGGCTAGGAAAAACTCCCTAGAAAGGCCAGAACCTAGGAAGAAACCTAGAGAGGAACCAGGCTATGAGGGGTGGCCAGTCCTCTTCTGACTGTGCCGGGTGGAGATTATAACAGAACATGGCCAAGATGTTCAAATGTTCATAGATGACCAGCAGGGTCAAATAATAATAATCACAGTGGTTGTCGTGGGTGCAACAGGTCAGCACCTCAGGAGTAAATGTCAGTTGGCTTTTAATAGCCGATCATTCAGAGTATCTCTACGGTTCCTGCTGTCTCTAGAGAGTTGAAAACAGCAGGTCTGGGACAGGTAGCACGTCCGGTGAACAGGTCAGGGTTCCATAGCTGCAGGCAGAACAGTTGAAACTGGAGCAGCAGCACAGCCAGGTGGACTGGGGACAGCAAGGAGTCATCAGGCCAGGTAGTCCTGAGGCATGGTCCTAGGGCTCAGGTCCTCCTAGAGAGAGAAAGAAAGAGAAAATTAGAGAGAGCATACTTAAATTCACACAGGACACAGGAGAAATACCCCAGATATAACAGACTGACCCTAGCCCCCAACAAACTACTGCAGCATAAATACTGGAGGCTGAGACAGGAGGGGTCGGGAGACACTGTGGCCCCGTCCGACGATACCCCCGGACAGGGCCAAACAGGCAGGATATAACCCCACCCACTTTGCCAAAGCACAGCCCCCACACCATTAGAGGGAAATTTCTTCAACCACCAACCATCCTGAGACAAGGCCGAGTGTAGCTCACGAAGATCTCCCCCACGACACAACCCAAGGGGGGGCGCCAACCCAGACAGGAAGATCACGTCAGTGACTCATCCCACTCAAGTGACGCACCCCTCCTAGGGATGGCATGGAAGAGCACCAGTAAGCCAGTGACTCAGCCCTTGTAATAGGGTTAGAGGCAGAGAATCCCAGTGGAGAGAGGGGATCTGACCAGGCAGAGACAGCAAGGGCGGTTCGTTGCTCAAGCGCCTTTCCGTTCACCTTCACACTCCTGGGCCAGACTACACTCAATCAGAGGCAGAGTATCCTAGTGGAGAGAGGGGAACCGACCAGGCAGAGACAGCAAGGGCGGTTCGTTGCTCCAGCGCCTTTCCGTTCACCTTCACACTCCTGGGCCAGACTACACTCAATCATAGGACCTACTGAAGAGATGAGTCTTCAATAAAGATTTAAAGGTTGAGACCGAGTCTGCGTCTCTCACATGGGTAGGCAGACCATTCCATAAAAATTGAGCTCTATAGGAGAACAGCTATAGGAGAACTGGCTACAGCTGTTTGCTTAAAAATTCTAGGGACAGTTAGGAGGCCTGCGTCTTGCGACCGTAGCGTACGTGTAGGTATGTATGGCAGGACCAAATCGGAAAGATAGGTAGGAGCAAGCCCATGTAATGCTTTGTAGGTTAGCAGTAAAACCTTGAAATCAGCCCTTGCCTTAACAGGAAGCCAGTGTAGAGAGGCTAGCACTAGAGTAATATGATAAAAAAAAATGTGGTTCTAGTCAAGATTCTAGCAGCCGTGTTTAGCACTAACTGAAGTTTATTTTGGGCTTTATCCGGGTAGCCGGAAAGTAGAGCATTTCAGTAGTCTAACCTAAAAGTGACAAAATGCATGGATTAATTTTTCTGCATCATTTATGGAGAGAAAGTTTCAGATTCTTTCAGTGTTACGTAGATGGAAAAAAGCTGTCCTTGAAACAGTCTTGATATGGTCGTCAGAGATATCAGGGTCCAGAGTAACGCCGAGGTCATTCACAGTTTTATTTGAGGTGACTGTACAACCATCAAGATTAATTGTCAGATTTAACAGAAGATCTTTGTTTCTTGGGACCTAGAACAAGCATCTCTGTTTTGTCCGACTTTGAAAGTAGAACATTTGCCGCCATCCACTTCTTTATGTCTGAAACACAGGCTTCCAGGGAGGGCAATTTTGGGGCTTCACCATGTTTCATCTAAATGTACAGCTGTGTCATCCGCATAGCAGTGAAAGTTAACATTATGTTTCCGAATGACATCACCAAACGGTAAAATATATAGTGAAAACAATAGTGGTCCTAAAACGGAGCCTTGAGGAACACCAATGCACAGTTTATTTGTCAGAGGACAAACCATCCACAGAGACAAACAGATATCTTTTCTACAGATAAGATCTAAACCAGGCCAGAACTTGTCTGTGTAGACAAATTTGGGTTTCCAATCTCTCCAAAAGAATGTGGTGATCAATGGTATCAAATGCAGCACTAAGGTCGAGGTGCACGAGGACAGATGCAGAGCCTTGGTCTGACGCCATTAAAAGGCAATTTATCACCTTCAAGTGTGCTGTTTCAGTGCTATGATGGGTCTAAAACCAGACTGAAGCGTTTTTTATACATTGTATGTCTTCAGGAAGGCAGTGAGTTGCTGTGCAACAGGTTTTTCTAAAATTTGAGAGGAATGGGAGATTCGATATAGGCTGATAGTTTTTATATTTTCTGGGTCAAGGTTTGGCTTTTTCAAGAGAGGCTTTATTACTGCCACTTTTAGTGAGTTTGGTACACATGGTACACAATGATGGATTTCATTGAATTAACTTCATGCTATGGGTAACAGTAAATGAAACGGATATATTAATGACTTTGCAAAGTAGAGCAGCCTTGGATTATCTGTTGGAGGCACAGGGGGGCATATGTGCTCTCGTGGGAACTTCATGTTGTACTTTCGTTCCAGACTCTTTCATACTGGAAATATCTCCACTGCCATAGAACAATTAGACAAGCTAAGGGGCGCGTTAATGGAAGGAGAGGCTGATGAAGGTACCTGGCCTTTTGCATGGCTGACTTCCCTGTTTGGGGCTTGGGGAACAACAGTTTTCCATTGGCTCATCTATGGCCTAGTAATCCTTCTTGCTGTACTACTTATCATTGCTTGTGTTAAGAAACTTTGTAGCAAAACGTTTGACACTGTCCTCACTATGCCATTACTTACCACAGAAGATGAGGCATCATCATTCCCGATTTACATATCTGATGATGACCCTAACCCTAGTCATAGGACTAGGGATATTGAATGAATGGTCCATTCAGTTTGCAAGAAATGCCCCAAGAGAAGATTTTGCAAGTGGTGTTCAAAATTGGCAAATCACACTGATGGCCATTATCACCATGCTGAGCCTTACCATTGTGCTAGGTGCCAGCGTGATAATTGTCCTATTTGTTGTGTTGTAGCAAGTTGCTTATTTTTTTTATTTCTATGTTTTTAAAGAAAAATTATGCTGTGATGGTCTGAAACTCAAAAGTCCAAAGGAAGATTATTTGCGAGGTTGCATCTGGAAGGTTATGCTTATTTTTATTCTATTTTAAATTGTAATGAATCTTGTAGTTTGTATCTCAGAAGGATGCGCTGTAACAAGGTTTTAAACTCAGTAACCCAAAGGAAGGTTATTTACCATGAGGGAATAGACAAGGACTGGGAAGTTTTTCTTAAGAATATGTTACATTTTTAACTCTGTAAAGTTGTAACTGAAAGAATATAAAGAGACTGATTCTCTTAAGAGTGTTAGGGAAATTTCAGTGAAACTTCTAATGCAAGTACAGGGGGTAGCGTCTGGACATTAGAAACACAACTAATACTGCCTGGGGAAAGAACCGAAGGGAATGACAGATATAGGGGAGGTAATCATAGACGTGATGGCGTCCAGGTGAGTCATGAGGCGCAGGTGCACGTAACGATGGTGGCAGGTGTGCATAATAATAAGCAAACTGGCGACAATGAGCGCCAGAGACGGGGAGCGGGCGTAGACGTGACAGTACCCACCTCCCTGACACGTGACTCCAGCTGCAGGACGCCGACCAGAGGAACGGTCCGGAGGACCAGGAGTGGGCTGGTCGCTTCTGATGAGGCGCCAGGAACCTGTCGAGACGGGTGAGACGGGGGGGAAACGTGTAGAGCAGGCGGGGGGAACCTGTAGAGCCGGCGGGGAGGGGAATCTGTAGAGCAGGCGGGGGCTGGGGGGAACCTGTAGAGCAGGCGGGGGCTGGGGGGAACCTGTAGAGCCGGCGGGGGCTGGGGGGAACCTGTAGAGGCACGAACCTGCTGAGGCGCGGGAGCCTGACGAGCCTGCTGAGGCGCGGGAGCCTGACGAGCCGGCTGAGGCGCGGGAGCCTGACGAGCCGGCTGAGGCGCGGGAGCCTGACGAGCGGCTGAGGCGCGGGAGCCTGACGAGCCGGCTGAGGCGCGGGAGCCTGACGAGCCGGCTGAGGCGCGGGAGCCTGACGAGCCTGCTGAGGCGCGGGAGCCTGACGAGCCGGCTGAGGCGCGGGAGCCTGACGAGCCGGCTGAGGCGCGGGAGCCTGACGAGCCGGCTGAGGCGCGGGAGCCTGACGAGCCTGCTGAGGCGCGGGAGCCTGATGAGCCGGCCGAGGCTTGGAAGCCTGACGGACTGGTTGAGGCATCCCCGGTAGCTTCGACAATGGAAACCTGATGAGCCAACCGAGGATTGAGAACCTGACCAGCCAGCTGAGGCATGGAAGCCTGACAAGCCAGCGGAGGCATCCCTGGTTGCGTTGACAGTGGCCCTTGGACCCGACGTCACCAGCAAAAAATGATACAATAAAAAAAATCCCTGTTGCTTTGGTTGGGGCAGCATTCTGTAACACAGTCGCTGGGAGTCAGGAAGCAAATACAGGGGGTGAATTTAATTATAAATAGAACAATACGAAACAAGAGTAACGTCTGGACATGAGAAACATAACTAATACTGCCTGAGGGAGAAAAAAACTAAGGGAATGACAGATATAGGGGAGATAATCATAGAAGTGATGGAGTCCAGGTGAGTCTCATGAGGCGCAGGTGCGCGTAACGATGGTGGCAGGTGTGCGTAATAATGAGTAAACTGGCGACAATGAGCGCCAGAGAGGGGGAGCGGGAGTAGATGTGACATTAGGACTGTATAGCTTCTTGCATTGCGTAAAGTTAATGGTCGTGTATGTGTGTGTGGGTGTGCAGCCACTCACCATCTGGGCAGACAGAAAAAGCTGCTTGCTTGTGCCAATTCAGCAAATCATTGATCTACGTCAGGGAAACTGTGTCTAGAGTTTCGATTCCTCACTAGAAGACTAGAATAACCAGCTGTTGCAATAGAACTAGATGACCAATTTACAGTTAGTCTGTACCTTTTACCCAAGTTTAGTCATGTTCTACACCAAGATCACATGTTATGTACTTACATGCTTGCATAAATAGTTTGACAATAAAAGGCTTCTCTACTCCTTGTGTCATCGAGCTCTCAGCATCACTTCAGAGTGCGTAGTTGACTAGCTTCATCATTGCAATTCTTAAATAAAAAGATTGATTGTTTGAAGAAATAACAAAGTCTCTCCTTATTGGTTAGAATTTCCACATTCTGTCCTTGAAGGTTGTTGAAGAACAACTCAATAGATAAACAATTAATTCTACTCCACGTCCTCTACACCATCTCTCTACAACCCAGCATGGACTCCCTTCAGGTTGGTCTCACTTTCATCATTGCATTGTATGTGCATGCTTTTATCTTGGAAATACATTTTGTCCAATATTATCAATGCGATTCATTATTTTTGCCAAAATAGATAATAAAATCAAGCATTTAACATTACAGTTTTAATATAGGTTACTCTGTGTACTGATTAGTGCATTTGGCACTTCACAGCATCCTCTGTCATTGGTGGTGGTCTGTCGCTTTAAAAACATCCCTTGTTTTGATAATGTAGTCTTCCCTGTGGCTCACTTGGTAGAGCATGGTGTTTGCAACGCCAGCATGGTGTGTGCAACGCCAGGGTTGTGGGTTCGATTCCCACGGGGAGCCAGTAAAAAAATTAAAAAATAAAAATAATAAAAATGCATGAAATGAAATGTATGCATTCACTACTGTAAGTTGCTCTGGATATGAGCGTCTGCTAAATGACTAAAATGTAAATGTACTCTTCCCCCACCACCAGCTATCTAGTAATCATGGATGGAATGTAAAAGGTCTACATGTCCCTCTCCAGCTTCAGAAATTACCTCTCTCTCTAGAGCTTTGTCCTATTTAAGGTTCAGCCAACTTGATCAGTCTGATGTGTTCCAATCGCAGAATTCTGAACTTCACCAGAGCAATGTGGCACAGGCAGGCCGACGAAGGAGGTTGTCGAGCAGTGATCAGTCTCTGGATGTGAGCCCCTGTGATGAAGCGCGTGTCTTGGTCATTAACACCGGAGGGACTATCGGGATGACGTACCATAATAACGGTAAAAAGTTTGGACAGGGATTTTTACATTGTATTTGTTGTTGCCCAGACAAAGTTAATTTAACTGAGGTGACAGTCGGTGAATGACCGTGGTAAAGGTGGTTTGAGATTCGATATTCGCCAGACATTCAAACTAAAATAGCTCGCAAATGATTTGAGCTACATACCTCAGGTTCTTTATGAAGGAAAAAAGGTTTAAAAATATTGCACAGGTCTTATTATCCCGATTCCGACCTGAGTTTCATCATCACAGGGCAACAGTGTAGGCTGCCTGGCATACCGTCAATGTAACAAGTTAGGCACCGTCAACAAAGTGTATGATCAAAATATTCACATTTCAATAGCTCTTACACCACATGACTTAGCAATCTAATTTCAACGGTCCATTATTCCTTACATGGAGGTATGATGCACATCCTTTGGTTTTCTCATAAAAGGATTCCAAATGTAAAAAATATATTTATGCAAAATCATTTAAAATTCAGTTGCTTGACCATGTGACCTAGACACCTCAAACTAACTTTGGAATGTTCCTAGGGTAGGGGGATAACTTGCACGCCCTTTGTTTTTTTTCTTTTACCTTCATTAATTAAAAGGTTTGACTTAGAATTTCAATAGCTCCTTGATCATATGACCTAGGCACCTCAAACCAATGTTGTATTGTTCAAAGTGTAGGGACACAGATTTGCACACCCTTTTCCCATAAAGCACTTACACAATTTTATATCAATATTTTCAACGTACAAATGTCAATAGCTCTTCAACCACGTGACTTAGCAACCTAATTTCAACTGTCCATTATCTTTTTACTTAATGTCAATAGCGCCTTGATCACATGACCTAGGCACCTTACACCGACTTTGTATTGTTTACAGTATAGGGATGGAGACATATTGCACACCCTTTGGTTTTCCTATAAAGCACAACATTAAAGCCCCAACTTTCTGACTCCCTCAGTTTAAGACTTTCTGCTCTGAAAAGTTGGGCCGCCAGGTTTTGGGCATTCTGAATTGTATTGTGTTGAACAGTTTGTCAGATTGTCACCGTTTACCTGGACTACTGCAACGCTCATCCCTATAGCCTCTGTGTCACCCTTCTTCAATATGTTCAGAATTCTGTTGCTTCAGTGCTCACCCTGAAGAGTACACCATTTTCAATCTGTTTGCAGGCATTCTGATGGGCTGGTAGGAAGAGGGCAAAAGAAAGTGTTCTACCTTCTCTGGGTCCTTATCTGATATGGTATAAAGTAAGGCTGCGGACCATTGGAGAACTTTACATGCAGGCTGTATTCTGTCATTCTTACCATTGTGCACATTGAATGCTGTTAAACCTTTAAAAGACCATCGTTGTTCGCTCTATCCTTGGATCCTTTATTTCACACCACAGGAAACAGAAAATTCCCTACAGCTGCACCAAAACCTGGGAAAACATCACATCCACACTCCACTGCTCATCCACAAATCTTTCCATGTCCTGGTTCATTTTTTTACTTCTCTGACATGCTGCACACCTAAATCCCCTGTCACCCACTTTACTCATCTGACTCTGGCTTCCTTATCACTCCCAACACCATACTCCTGACCACTGTGGACCTTGTCTTCAGTGCCTTCAGCTCAGCTGCACTCCTCTGAAACTCCTGGAATATCCATCACTACATTTGCATATTTAAAACCAGACTCACAAACCATCTCCTCAGACACCTATGTTACCCTCCAAGTCTCCCATGTCTTGTTAGATGTTTTGACTGGAATCATTTTACTCCAGTGCTAGCCTCTGGCTTCCTGTTAAGGCTAGGGTTTTCAAGGTTTTACTGTTAACCTATGAAGCATTGCATGGATTTGCTCCTACTTATTGCTCTGATTTGGTCCTGCCATACATACCTACACGTGCACAACAGTCACAAGACACAGGCCTCCTTATTGTCCCTATTATTTCTAAGCAAACAACTGGAGACAGGGTTTTCTCCTATAGAGCTCCTCTTTTATGGGATGGTCTACCGCTCCATGTGAGAGAATCAGACTCAGTCTCAACCTTTTAAGTCTTTACTGAAGACCCATCTCTTCAGTAGGTCCTATGATTGAGTATAGTCTGGCTCAGCGGTGTGAAGGTGAACGGCAAGGTACTGGCTAGAGGAACCACCCTTGCTGTCTCTGCCTTCCCAGCTCCCCAATCTTTCTTGGGATTCTGTGCCTCTGACCCTATTACAGAGGCCGAGTCACTGGCTTGTTCGCGCTCTCCCATGCCGTCTCTATGAGAGCGCATCACGTCACAGCAGGCTTTGTTCACTGCACTCGACTTCCTTGAGTGGGTTGAGTCACTGGCGTGATCTTCCTGTCCGATTTTGAGCACCCCCTAGTGCTAGTGCGGTGGGTGAGATCTTCTTGGGCTATACTTGGCCTTGTCTCATGGTAGTAAGTTAGTGGTCTGTTGATTTCCCTTGAGTGGTCTGGGGGCTGTTCTTTGGCAAGGTGGGTGGCGTGTATCCTGCATGATTGGCCCAGACTGGGAGTCATTTTTGACAGGGCAACAGTCTCAGGGGGAAGCTGGTTCCACCCTTGGGGTGCGAGGAGAGAGAAGAGCTTTGGCTGGGCTGAGCGAGAGCTGCCCTCCTGTAGGGGTGGAAGGGCAAAGAGAACAGAGGTGGCAGAACGGAGTACTCGGGTTGGGTTGTAGGGTTTGAGCATAGCCTGAATGTAGGAGGGGCAGTTCTTCTTGCTGCTCAGTAGAAAGCTTACCATGCTCTTGTAGTGGATGCGAGCTTCGACTGGATGCCAGTGGAGTGTGCGGAGGAGCGGGTGACATGGGAGAACTTGTGAAGGTCGAACACCAGGCGGGCTGCAGCGTTCTGGATAAGTTGAAGGTGTTTGATGGGACAAGCGGGGAGCCCAGCCAACAGCGAGTTTCAGTAGTCAGTACGGGAGTTGTCAAGTTCCTGGATTAGGACCTGCGTCGCTTCCTGAGTGAGGTAGGGTTGTACTTTACGGATGTTGTAGAGCATGAACCTGAAGGAGCGAGTCACTGCTTTGATATTTGCAGAGAACGACAGGGTGTTGTCCAGGGTAACTCCAAGGTTCTTTTGACTCTGGGAGGGGAACACCGTGGAGTTCTCAACCATGATGGAGAGGTCTTGAAACTGTTAGGCCTTACACGTACTCTCATGACTGGTGTCCCCCAGGGCTAATTTCTAGGTCCTCTTCTCTCACTCAGCTCCGTTGAGCTTGAGGTGGTGGGCTGACATCCAAGCTGAGATATCTGCCAGGCATGCAAAGATGTGTGTCGCCACCTGGGTGTCAGAAGGGGGGAAGGAGAAAGGTAGTTGTGTCATCATAGCAATGATAGGAGAGACCATGTGAGGATATGACGGAGCTGAGTGACTTGATGTATAGAGGGAATAGGAGAGGGCCTAGAACTGAGCCCTGGGGGACACCAGTAGTGAAAGTACGTGGTGCAGACACAGATCCTCTCCACATCACCTGGTATGAGAAGACTACACGGTAGGACGTAGTTTGACGTCAGGGGAGTCGGGTGTTGGTTTCTTGAGGAGGGGAGTGACTCTGGCCATTTTGGAGTCAGAGGGAATGCAGACAGTAGCCAGGGATTAATTGGGCAAAGTTAGCAATGGGAGAAGGTCTCCAGAGATGGTCTGGAGAAGGGAGGAGGGGATGGGGTCGAGTGGGCATGTTGTCGGGCGGCTGGACCTCAAGTCGCAGGATTTCATTTGGAGAGAGAGGGGAGAAAGAGGTCAAAGTGTAGGGTAGATTCTTTCATGAGATTTGGTGTGAATTGAGTCCCCTGCCATTTGTGTTGCCTTCTTCCTTGCCTGTGTGTCATTCACCCTCTGAATGCCACACATACACACGTCTCAATTGTCTCAAGGCTTAAAAATGTGTCTTTAACCTGCGTCCTCCCCTTCATCTACACTGATTGAAGAGGATTTAACAGGTGACATCAATAAGGGATGATAGCTTTCACCTGGATTAACCTTGTCATACTGTCATGGAAAGAGCAGGTGTTCCTAATGTTTTGTACACTCAGTGTATAGTATCAGTTTTTTGTGTCTGACAAGTAGTATAGAGCTGCGCCTCTGAGTATTTGACATATTTTTGGACGTGAGGGCCCCTGGGCACGTGTCTTGCATGCCTGGTCAGTTATTTAGAAAGCTGGCTAGACTAATTGACCAATCAAACTGATATGGGCTAATTGTGTGACATATAACAAGAGGAAAACTGTTGATGCACAACCAAGTTTTGAAATTGCACATTGTGTATTGTACCATTCTAGCTACTGACGGTAAGTTGACAATTTTTTGCATTTGAGGCACAAATCCAATGCAAGACAATGGTACCTATATTAGCATTGTCATGATTCATATCTAAATCATCCTAAAGTATAAAAAAATGTGCCACAAATGCTAAAATGTCTCAACTTACTGTTGAGAGCTAGAATGGTACAATACACAAGGTGCCATTTCAAAACATGGTTGTGCATCAACAGTTTTCCTCTTGTTATATGTCACTCAATTGGCCAATATCAGTTATAAAAAATGTAAATTAAACAAATAGCAGGAACAGCACCATCTAGTGGTCAGAACCTAGTAATATCAGGATGTAGGATGGGACATAAACCCAACAACTTCAGTTACTAATTTCTCTGAACGGGGAAAAAACATCACCAATTTCACTCATAGTAGATTGCATAGGATGAAGAAACAATACTTTGAGACGCAGCTCCATACTACTTGTCAGACATAAAGAACTCATACTATGTACTTGTTGTTGCGGTTGGATGAATGTGGGGGGTCCTTGAGGGCTTTTGACAATTTATTTGGATTCCTCATGTCTTACTCATTGTTAGAAAAAGTTTGTTCCAAATCAGATGTAGGGTACTATATTTTTTGAATATTAAATTAATCCTATAAATGAAAATGGCCAATTTGGGTGCAATCAATTAGCTTAATTTCAACCAAATAATGTTGCAGGAATGCTAATCTTATCGGTTTCTATCTACAGGAAACAATTTCAGAACAATCTGAGATGGAGGCTGTTATGGCTTGCTGAAATGGCATGGAACAACTCCTGTGCTAAGTGCTAATTGGCTATCTAGCGTGCCCGAACACCTGTGTGTAAGTGTAACTAAGGAGGAAGTGTAGCGGAAGTGTAGTTCGTCAGCTGGAGGGACACAGACTTATGGATCTGTGCAAACCTGCTACAGTAAGTATATACAGTACCAGTCAAAAGTTGGCACACACCTACTCATTCCAGGGTTTTTCTTTATTTTTACTATTTTCTACATTGTAGAATAACAGTGAAGACATCAAAACTATGAAATAACACATATGGAATCATGTAGTAACCAAAAAAGTGTTAAAGAAATCAAAATATATTTTATTTGTGAGATTCTTCAAAGTAGCCACCCTTTGCCTTGATGAATGCATTTCATTTAACAGGTGTGCCTTGTTAAAAGTTAATTTGTGGAATTTCTTTCCTTCTTAATGCGTTTGAGCCAATCAGTTGTGTTGTGACAAGGTAGGGGTGGTATACAGAAGATAGCCCTATTTGGTAAAAGACCAAGTCCATATTATGGCAAGAACAGCTCAAATAAGCAAAGAGAAACGACAGTCCATCATTACTTTAAGACATGAAGGCCAGTCAATGGGGAAGATTTCAAGAACTTTGAAAGTTTATTCAATTGCAGTCACACAAGCGCTATGATGAAACTGGCTCTCATGAGGACCGCCACAGGAAAGGAAGACCCAGAGTTACCTCTGCTGCAGAGAACAAGTTCATTAGTGTAACCAACCTCAGAAATTGCAGCCCAAATAAATGCTTCACAGAGTTCAAGTAATAGACACATCTCAACATCAACTGTTCGGAGGAGACTGTGTGAATCAGGCCTTCATGGTTGAATTGCTGCAAAGAAACCACTACTAAAGGACACCAATAATAATAAGAGACTTGCTTGGGTCAAGAAACACGAGCAATGGACATTAGACCATGGAAATCTGTCCTTTGGGCTGATGTGTCCAAATGTTAGATTTTTGGTTGCAACTCCTCTGTCTTTGTGAGATGCAGAGTAGGTGATCAGATGATCTCCGCATGTGTGGTTCCCACCATGAAGCATGGAGGAGGAGGTGTGATGGTGTGGGGGTGCTTTGCTGGTGACACTGTCTGTGATCTATTTAACCAGCATGGCAACCACAGCATTCTGCAGCGATACGCCATCCCATCTGGTTTGTGCTTTGTGGGACTATCATTTGTTTTTCAACAGGACAATGACCCAACACACATCCAGGCTGTGTAAAGGCTATTTGACCAAGAAGGAGAGTGCTGGAGTGCTGCATCAGATGACCTGGCCTCCACAATCACCCGACCTCAACCCAATTTAGATGATTTGGGATGAGTTGGACTGCAGAGTGAATGAAAAGCAGCCAACAAGTGCTCAGCATATGTGGGAACTCCTTCAAGATTGTTGGAAAGGCATTCCAAGTGAGCTGGTTGAGAAAATGCCAAGAGTGTGCAAAGCTATCATTGAGGCAAAGGGTGGCTACTTTGAAGAATCTCAAATATAAAATATATGATTTGTTTAACACTTTTTTGGTTACTACATGTATATGTGTTATTTCATAGTTTTGATGTCGTTCTTCACTATTATCCTACAATGTAGAAAATAGTAAAAAAATAAAGAAAAACCCTTGAATAAGTAGGTGTGTCCAAACTTTTGACTGGTACTGCATATATTTTTTATTTATTATTTGTTGCTGTTATGAATGATAAGTTCCATATGTTTTGAAAACTGTATCTCACGTGATGATTTTTGACATTTCTAAATGTTAAAACAGAGCGTCGGGATTGTCTTTCACATGGTCCCACCGGTAAGCGGTGCTTACAACTGCGAAACCTTGGGATAAGGCAGAATGCCTTGTTAATTAATTTAATTTTCGCATAAAATGACATACCCAAATCTAACTGCCAGTAACTCAGGACCTGAAGCAAGGATATGCATATTCTTGATTCCATTATAAAGACAACACTTTGAAGATTGTGGAAATGTTAAATTAACGTAGGAGAATATAACATATTAGATCTGGTAAAAGATAATACAAAGAAAAAAACATATACAATTTTTTTTTGTACCATCTTTGAAATGCAAGAGAAAGGCCATAATGTATTATACCAGCCCAGGCGCAATTTCGATTTTGTCCACTAGTTGGCAGCAGTGTATGTGCAAAGTTTTAGGCTGATCCAATGAACCATTGTATTTCAGTTTAAAAGATTGTATGATGACTGCCCAAATGTGCCCAATTGGTTTATTAATACATTTTCAAGTTTATAACTGTTCACTCTCCTCAAACAATAGCATGGTATTCTTTCACTGTAATAGCTACTGTAACTTTGACAGTGCAGTTAGATTAACAAGAATTTAAGCTTTCTGCCAATATCAGATATGTCTATGTCCTGGGAAATTTTCTTGTTAATTTCAACCTCATGCTAATCACATTAGCCTATATTAGCTCAACCGTCCCGCAGGGGACCCACCGATCCGGTAGAGGTTTTAATGCCTTGTGTTCTCGGGTTACATTGTAACAAAATGCTTAGTGTTCTGTGGACTTCTTGCAACATACATTGCACCTTGAAAATCTAAATCATGAAGATCATGTTTGTCCACGTATGCTTAGTTTCAACTCACTTCCTTCCCCATTGTAAAATTAATTTGAGAACACATGTGGATGGATGTCTACTGCCCTAACGTTAAACTAATGAATAACTAGCTATGACGTACAGAACAGGGTAACAGGATAAAACAACATAATATTATGTTTGTTGAGGGTACAAAACGACCAAAGCATGCTTCAGTACTGGTTAACTGTCCAATCAGTCACAGTTGACCTAAATGAAGGTGTTCACCACCGCCATTTGTCAGTCTTGCATATTAATTGCAGAGTACAAGATCAGCTGAATTAGGATCTTTCTTTCTAATGTGACACACCACTGAAACATATCTGCTTATCTTTTCAATTCCAGTTTTTCTTCTTTTGATTTCTGTATAATTAATTTCCTGAAATGGGAAAGAATTAAGCATTGTTTTTGGGGCAAGGACACATTAAGCACTTTGGATAAAATGTCTGAAGGGTATGTCTACGCCAGGGATCATCAACTAGATTCAGCTGCAGGATTATTTTTTTTCTTGAGCGGATGGTGAGGGGGGGCGAAACATTTTTTTATTTTCTTTATTTATTTGACCTTTGTACCAGGTAGGCAAGTTGAGTACAAGTTCTCATTTACAACTGCGACCTGGCCAAGATAAAGCAAAGCAATTCAACACATACAACAACACAGAGTTACACATGGAGTAAAACAAACATACAGTACAAAAACAAGTCTATATACAATGTGAGCAAATGAGGTGAGATAAGGGAGGTAAAGGCAATAATAAGGCCACGGTGGTGAAGTAAATACAATATAGCAATTAAAAACACTGGAATTGTAGATTTGCAGTAGGTGAATGTGCAAAGTAGAAATACTGGGGTGCAAGGGAGCAAAATAAATAAATAAATACAGTAGGGGATGAGGTAATTGTTTGGGCTATTTATAGATGGGCTATGTACAGGTGCAGTGATCTGTGAGCTGCTCTGACAGCTGGTGCTTAAAGCTGGTGAGGGAGATAAGTGTTTCCAGTTTCAGAGATTTTTGTAGTTTGTTCCAGTCATTGGCAGCAGAGAACTGGAAGGAGAGGCAGCCGAAGGAGGAATTGGCCCTGGGGGTGACCAGTGAAATACACCTGCTGGAGCGTGTGCTACGGGTGGGTGCTGCTATGGTGACCAGCGAGCTGAGATAAGGCGGGACTTTACCTAGCAGGGTCTTGTAGATGACCTGGAACCAGTGGGTTTGGCGACGAGTATGAAGCGAGGGCCTGCCAACGAGAGCATACAGGTCGCAGTGGTGGGTAGTGTATGGGGCTTTGGTGACAAAACAGATGGCACTGTGATAGACTGCATCCAATTTGTTGAGTAGGGTGTTGGAGGCTATTTTGTAAATGACATTACCGAAGTCGAGGATTGGTAGGATGGTAAGTTTTACGAGGGTATGTTTGGCAGCATGAGTGAAGGATGCTTTGTTGCGAAATAGGAAGCCAATTCTAGATTTAACTTTGGATTGGAGATGTTTGATGTGAGTCTGGAAGGAGAGTTTACAGTCTAACCAGACACCTAGGTATTTGTAGTTGTCCACATATTCTAAGTCAGAACCATCCACAGTAGCAGTAGTGATGCTGGGCGGGCGGGCAGGTGTAGTTTTACTTGTATTTAAGAGCAGTTGGAGGCTACGGAAGGAGAGTTGTACGGCATTGAAGCTCGTCTGGAGGGTAGTTAACATAGTGTCAAAAGAAGGGCCAGGAGTATACAGAATGGTGAAGTCTGCGTAGAGGTGGATCAGAGACTCACCAGCAGCAAGAGCGACATCATTGATGTATACAGAGAAAAGAGTTGGCCCAAGAATTGAACCCTGTGGCACCCCCATAGAGACTGCCAGAGGCCCAGACAACAGGCCCTCCGATTTGACACACTGAACTCTATCGGAAAAGTAGTTGGTGAACCAGGCGAGGCAATCATTTGAGAAACCGAGGCTGTTGAGTCTGCTGATGAGGATGTGGTGATTGACAGAGTTGAAAGCCTTGGCCAGGTCAACAATAATACATAATTACAAAGAATTTGTTGACTGCAAATTGACCGCAAGAAGCCAAGGTACTTGGAGTAAACAGTAAACACTACACCATAATTCATGTGACCATAGTTTCTAGGTTTAGGGCTTACTGTATAATTACACCATTCCAAAGGCTCAGTTTGGAAGTCTAAAGTTTTGTCTTTATGCAATCTTTTAGCCAGTGGCTGGTGGTCCACAGTGGCTGGCGGTCCACTTTTCGTCAGCCATCTCATTCCAGTGGCTTGACTCAGGTTTCACGCCTCTCAGCTGCCCTGCCTCATCTCTCCCATTGAAATGCATTAGCAGTCACGTGCCAGCATGCCACGCAGCCTGCATTCTTCTCCCACTTTAGGAAGTAATTTATTGGGAAAGGCACTCATCGGTAACTAATTCACCATTGAAGACCCAGGGTCTGTCCCTGGTTTATTACATTTACATATTCTGATGGACTGTTGTCCTATGATGAGTTATATAAGTTATTTCACATTACATGAATGATTATTCATTTTCAAACACAGCCAATTTTCATATCGAGGTGATTCTCCAGTTTGCCACTAGGGTTGAGTATAACACAAGGTATGATAAACTGAGAATGGTAAATCTGATAATGCCCCCTGAAAAGACTTTATGATTATTTACACCTTTTATTTATTTATTTGCGTTATTGCAAAAATGCTCTCGAGGTAGTCTTTCTGTTTGACTTGTCTAATTAACAAGAAAGTTGGGCCTGGACAACAATAGAACGGGACGATACCAGTATTACCATATTTTTTTCCTATGGCAAAAATGAAAACACAAAGTAGTCTTCATGCATTGGTCCTTTTAAAAACCTGCTGTATGTAAAATATTGTGTGCTATAGCTTGGAAAATAAATACATGTGACTCTGGATGACATGATGTTTGTTTCCAACATTAGGGCTGTTTTCCTAAAGAAGTTAAATCTACTTCGTGTTTTGTTTCCTTGCCACGATACTAATGAATATCGCGATACTGGTATCTTCCCGGCCCTAGACTCTACCATATTGCTACACTCTCCAAGGTCCCTAGGCTATGTCAGAGCCCTCTCTTTACAAAATAAACATCAGACTCAGATCTATATAGGCTGTTGTTGAGCTCACCCTACCTGAACTCTGACTGATTTGTTGCTCTGTACTCTAATGGTAACATCACCTTCTCAACTCTGTCTTTCTCTGTCTCTCATACACAGTGCTGTCCCCAGAGCCTAATGCGTTTGTGAAGGCCCTGCGAAAGCTTCCCATCCTCCATGATGAGGAGTATGCTCTCCAGTCCCGTATGTACGAATATTACAGCACGAGTGGACCACAGGAGAACACCCTGGTCCTGCCGTAAGTCACCCATGTACTCCACCTCTCTCCTGGCTCCACCTCTCCCCTCACCCCACCTCTCCAGGGCTCCTCTTGCAGCCTTCTATCCCTATTTCTGTTTATTCTTTTTACTTTGCCTTTGCTGTTATTAATATATTGGCTAGTTAAATGTTGAGATGTTTTACTTTATTTTACAATCTTCGTACAGTGTACAATCATTCAAACTGTGAAAAGAGTACTGTTTAACCTCCATGTAACAGCTCATCACTGTAGATTTAGACTAATGTAGCCTTGTGCTATTTGACTGACACACTTCAGATGGAGAGCTTGGAGTTTGATACAAATAATAAAAGACTAACCTCTCTGGGCCAGTGGGACGTTAGCGTCCCACCCTAGTCAACAGCCAGTGGAATCGCGTGGCGCAAAATACAAATACCTCAAAAATGCTATAACTTCAATTTCACAAACATATGACTATTTTACACCATTTCAAAGATAAGACTCTCGTTAATCCAACCACGTTGTCCGATTTCAAAAAGGCTTTACAGCGAAAGCAAAACATTAGATTATGTCAGGAGAGTACCCTGCCAAAAATAATCACACAGCCATTTTCAAAGCAAGCATATATGTCACAAAAACCAAAACCACAGCTAAATGCAGCACTAACCTTTGATGATCTTCATCAGATGACACTCCTAGGACATTATGTTATACAATACATGCATGTTTTGTTCAATCAAGTTCATATTATATCAAATACCAGCTTTTTACATTAGCATGTGATGTTCAGAACTAGCATACCCACCGAAAACTTCCGGTGAATTTACTAAATTACTCATGATAAACGTTTACAAAATACATAACAATTATTTTAAGAATTATAGATACAGAACTCCTTTATGCAAACGCTATGTCAGATTGTAAAATAGCTTTTCGGCGAAAGCACATTTTGCAATATTCTGAGTACATAGCTTGGCCATCACAGGCTAGCTAATTTGACACCCACCAAGTTTGGGGCTCACTAAACTCAGAATTACTATTAGAAAAATTGGATTACCTTTGCTGTTCTTCGTTAGAATGCACTCCCAGGACTTCTACTTCAACAACAAATGTTGTTTTGGTTCCAAATAATCCATAGTTATATCCAAATACCTCCGTTTTGTTCGTGCATTCAGGTCACTATCCGAAGGGTAACGCGCGAGCGCATTTCGTGACAAAAAGTTTCAAAATATTCCATTACCGTACTTAGAAGCATGTCAAACGCTGTTTAAAATCAATTTTTATGCTATTTTTCTCGTAAAATAGCGATAATATTCCAACCGGACAACGTTGTATTCATTCAAAGACTGAAAGAAAAAATTTGAGAAGTCTCGTGAACGCGCATCTCAGTCTCACTGTCCCCAGGCAGGCCACTTACAAACTCTGCTGCTGTACTTTGCCCAGAGACAGGAGACACGTCATTCCGCTTTCTGAACGCTTTAGAGAGCCAATGAAAGCCTTAGAAAGTGTCACCTAACAGCACAGATGCTGTAATGTCGATAGAGATGCAACAGAAGGACAACAAATTGTCAGACAGGGCACTTCCTGCATGGAATCTTCTCAGGTTTTGGCCTGCCATATGAATTCTGTTATACTCACAGACACCATTTAAACAGTTTTAGAAACTTTAGAGTGTTTTCTATCCAAATCTATTAATTATATGCATATTCTCGTTTCTGGGCAAGAGTAGTAACCAGTTTAAATCGGGTACGTTTTTTATCCGGCCGTGAAAATACTGCCCCCTAGCCCCAACAGGCTAACAGACTAGGCTAATAGTAGTTATATCTGGTCTTATAGAAATATATGAACCTCTACCTACCGCTACTACCGATACATAAATGTTTACGCCCTTACCATTTCTTTACAGAGGAGTCTATTGTATTGTTGTGACTTTATTTTCATTCATCTGATGACTGATATTTATCTAATCAACTAAATATATTTAATTCTTACCTGATTAAATGATTCATGTAACAATTAACTCATTAGGATTTGGGGCACCACGAGAGCGGTTGTTTAAAAGAGTTACCATCTCCCGAAATAAACTCTAAAGGTCTTTACCTATCCCATCCATAAAACAGTCAACGTATTAATCATAACCTTGTATCATATCATCATTCTGATCAGTTGCAACCTCTGCATCTGAAAAAAACCCAGCCTTACTTATTATTCAGTACTACACAAATTGGTTTAATTATTTATTTACTAGCTAACTAAATGATAACACAGGATAAACATACAGACTTAATACATTAGAAACAGGTCCCTAGCGGACTGACACAATAGAGATGGAGTGGGAGGGAGAGAGAGAAAGAAAGAGACACTTATCATTGGTACATTTTAGAAACTACTCTCACAGAAATCATATACTTTGCACATGAACCGCCGCCCATTTGGAGTAAGAAATCATGAATGTATTTATGTGTAAATGCCTTGGTTCGCTGTGTATCGCTGTCGGAACCAGGCCTTCTTAGAAAGGGTGTTAGGCCTTTCCGCGGCACGCCTGTAAGGCTCTGATTGTCCAAAGGGGGTCCCCACCCGTCTCTTCTACTGTTGTTCTCTGTCGTCGTCCTGTATCCAGTGACCCGTCGTGTAGTCCTGAACAGAACTACAGAGTTTATTCTGCTTTCAATTCGCTCCTGAAGCTGCCTCTTTGAAGATAGGCTAGCCAGCCGTGTCGATGGTTCCCATTGGGTGATGAGAGTAGTGTACTAAGGTGATTTGGGAAGAGTAGTAGAATGGTCCCACTTAAATTCACTTTTCTAGATATTTTACTTAGGACAGCTAATCAGCCGTACCAGTGATTTTCCGGGAGGTGATGTTATTGTCTCTACCTCGTGTTGAGATTTCAGAGTTCAAACCACTTTGGACGTGAGCTGCAGCTACACGCCTCTCTGGTCTGATATGTTAATTCTTAACCCACCATTTTATGCAGTTCATTCAAAAGGGGCAGTTCGTGAGGCTGACACGCTCTCTGACTTCACTCAAGGTGCGGTGACTACTCAGTTGTACAAAGTTATAGAAACAATTTCCTCTTACAGTTTCTAAGATCACATCCCTCTCTTAACAAAAACGCCTTCATAATTTTTCATATTTCAAACACAACATCAAGGGTGGAGACTTTGTACATGTAGTGTATATACTTTTCTAGCTACAGTATTTCCTTTATAACCTTTTAAAATGTGTTAGAGTTTTGGTGGGAAATGTCTGTGAAACAAAGGTACATTCCTCTGTGAATTTGGAGAGGGAGATAGCTGGAAGTTGTAATCCCTGATTTACCACAGGGTATGAACTGTTGCTTAATTTGAGCTGCTTAATTTGACTGTCAAATTCAAAGACATGACATTGACGGATTTCAAGGCTTTTTCAATCTACAAGGCTTTTTAAAAGGTTCCTTGAAAAAACACATTGTAGTGTACAGCATATCATGTCAGGATAAAGGTTGAGATCCTCCCCCAAAATCAGTTCAGTATGGCTCCTCCATAGCAGTAGACCTACAGGCTATAATATCACACGTGTCTATTCCCTGCATGCCTGGGAACATGTCACTCTAAAACTCTGTGTTGTTTTGACAGGATGCTGACACACCACGCTGATGAACTATCAAAAGGGTCGTGTAGATCAGTTGGTAGAGCATGGTGTTTGCAACGCCAGGGGTTGTGGGTTCGATTCCCACGGGGGGCTAGCACAGGAAAATAATTCCATGAAATGTATGCATTCACTACTGTAAGTTGCTCTGGATAAGAGCATCTGCTAAATGACTAAAATGTAAAATGTAGTACTGGTAGCATACTGTATGCCTGCGCTACACTATGCTGTGTGTCTGAGAGTGGTTTGATTCCTCTGTATTTGTCCCACCTGGTGTCAAAACGTGCCTGGCAGGAACAGTTTGCTGCTCAGTCGTGTCTGTGTTTGAATCTATCAGGGAGTGATCCTACGAGCACACACCTGCAGGGAGTTGTGAAGCAGCATATCTGTAGTGGTTTCATGGCTGCCTGATCTTATGCCCTTATTCCATCTCTTCAGATAATTTATTTCGCTCCCGCTAGAGAGAGAGGTAATCTCATTGGTTCATGTCTAGCTAAAAACAGTGCAGCACAGTCGAGTTATCACAATGTTTCTGTAATACTCCAAGCATCCCCAGGAGCTTTCTGCAGTTGGGGAGCGAATAGGCCTGCGAGGGGTTGCTGGTGTCACGCTTGCAGGGAGTGAGGCTAATCTGTGTTAAGCGTGTTTCATCCTTGTAGTCTAGGTCTGTGTGTTCAGGAGCAGCGAGAGGGCCCTCTGCTGAATGGGGTATTAGCAGGTCGGGTCCAAGGGGTGCCCACTATCGCCCCTCCAGATGGAAGCTGAGCCCAGCCAAGGAACCTTGGGTCAAATCCCTCCCAGCAGCCTCCTCTCCTCTCTTGGCCTGCAGTGTTGGGGCCATTGGGGGCGCCCCTGCCTGCCTGCATCCTGCCTGCATGCTAATCCATACAGATACACATGCAGGGCTCAGCCCCTCAATCTCAAACCCACTCAGAGCAGCTCTGGACCACAGATTAAAGGCTGGCAGGGTGGGGCTGGGTTATAGGGGACTGATAAGAGGACTACAAAAGCACAGTGTTTTTCAAGCTAGTCTGAGCGAGACTGTTTGTGTGTGCGTATGTGCATGTGTGAGGAGGGGCTGCTGGCACTGTGCCTGCTTGGATCATGGTAGTGTCTGTTTGGAGAACTGCCATGTGTCACCTCCCTAGCCCTCTGTTCCTCACCCCCTGATCACTTCAACAGTCTCACAGGGGATTCATAGGACATCACCTTCCGCCCCCCAAACGAATTCTATCAGTCTCATTAAGTTCAGTAGTTGATTCAATCATCTTCTTTCCTCCTCGCTTCTGTGAGGTTCTTTTTCATTATTACCATCATTATGTTCCTTTGTGTGGCAGCACAGTTTGATTAACACAAACTAGCTGTCACTAAACATTGCTAATAAATGTCCCTAATGCCTGAATTATTTAGTTTGCACTATGCAGTGAGCATGTGCAGTGGACTTGAAATAAAATTGGCAAAGCTGATATCATTATATCCTAACATTGCTTGAATTTTGAAGTGCGTGCAGTCAGAAATTGGTTTATTGATTTATTGAAAAGTTGCGAGTGAAAAGTGGTAGTGAAATTCTCTGTGGGAAGCCTTTACCCCAAACTCCTGTTTGCCCCTCTCCCTTCCCAATACTCTGCTCCTCATCAGCAGGCTAGGCCACGGGGCAGCAACCTACCCTCGGTATGCTAATACCTGTTTCCCTGCCACACCGTTGGCTACACCAGGAGATAAATGAATAATTGGTGATTTTAATATTATTTCCAGCAGCACTATCGCTTTAAGACTATCAACAACATATGTTGGAGGATTGTGTGTGGAGCCAGGGCTAATTAGGGTGGTGTCTTTAGGCCCCTGGTTAGGTGCTGAGGGGTGAGCTTGCTATTCCCCTGCTGTTCTATTGAACCCCCAACTAGGGGATGATGTGCACCCCCCATCCGTGTTTTCTAGCTGTCTTATGGTAATGTGGGGGGTGGCCGTGTCCTGTCCCGTGTCTTAAAAAGGGAGATTAAATTGAAAATCCTTTCACAGCAGCTTAGCAGAGGCACACTATCTTATTAGAGTGCTAGGACAACATGGTTAGAGGAGTCATTAATATGCATGGGAGGCCAGGAGCAACTGACCCTATAATTAGAACATGGGGTCTCGCTAAGACATGAACCCATTCCTTTTTTAAAGCAACGCAGAGATCTAACTAGTCATCCCCCTCCACACATCTAACAACCACCCCTCAGAACATCCTCAAATGAGTAACTCCCCATACAGTGTCATACTGAGCAGAAGAAACAGCAAAACTTCCCAGGGCGTCTCCCCCTTCCCCTCTAAAATGAGCTAATCCATGCCCCCTCCATCACACGTCCATAATTCACACCTCACGCTTTGGAACTGGTTTGGGCACCCTGCTGCTGAAACAGAAGGCTCAACCAAATAGACTTTGTCTTGCTTCATAAAGTAGACTAGGCTTGTCTCACTCTTTTCCTTTCTTTATTAACCTCGGCCTGTTCCTCTCTCATGTAAACAGAACCAAGTCTCACTGCATTTGTAAAGTAAACAAAACATCCAAGACAAAGACCCCCTAATGTGATTTCCTTTTCTAAAAATGTGATCGCCTCATTTGCTTAACCTTGATTGTTTATGTGTCTCCGTGTAAACTGTCTGCTTGGTTGTAAATACACTGCGTTTCTTTCGGAGTGTTTTCTGTGATTTGTTTATTATTGGATGATTGTGACTCAAAGTAAACATGTGTCTTTTCACAGGCTGTCAAAACAGAATAAGAGGATAGTGTACACTTTTGTAGAGTACAGCCCTTTGCTGGACTCTTGCAATATGACCATAGATGACTGGGCTACAATTGGGAAGGACATTGAGGTACTTGGTGTTGTCATTTCTCACTCTAACACTAACCATAACCCAGACTTTAACCATATGCATAAGCAGATGCATTATGATACAACATAATGTATTACAATAATACAACAGTCTCAAATCATTCCCTGAAGTAAAAGTCAGTTATCACATCATTTTTTATGTAACCATGCTGTTTGTGGTACTGTTCTGGTGCTTTTGTAATAAATACAGTAGTCATTTCAAAAAGCCTGTGGCAAGATGTAGACTACACATTTTGACCTGGGAGCTTCAAGTCTGAGCTTCAAGTTCTCTTTATTGTCTCTTGGTTCCAGAAACACTATGAGAAGTATGACGGTTTTGTCATCCTCCACGGCACGGACACCATGGCCTATACAGCATCTGCTCTGTCCTTCATGTGTGAGCACCTGGGGAAGCCTGTCATCCTCACCGGCTCCCAGGTACACCTGCCATCCTTATGGCTGAACTGCCTGATGAAGATAAGAAAACAGAAGCGTGATATGTTGTTTATATGGCCTCTTGCAGGTGCCGATCTATGAGTTGAGGAACGATGGAAGAAACAACCTCTTGGAGTCACTGCTGATCGCCGGTCAGTTTTCGATTCCTGAGGTGAGTAGTGGAGGGAGGCTTCTTGGTAGCTCAGTTGCCTACAAGTCACCTGTACCTGTTTTTGAATGTGAATTTACGTAGAATAATTTATTTTATTTTAACCTTTATTTAACGAGGCAAGTCAGTTAAGAACAAAGTGCCTTAGACCGCTGCTCCACACAATAATCAAGTGTTGATGAATGAAATCTTCAATTCCCAGCTGCTATTATTTATATCATACTAATTCCTCATTGCATGTCTTTTGTACTGAAATAGTTTTTCGTCTGTCTAGCTTTTTAAGCTGCTGTGGATAGGAGCTTTTGTGATATAACTTAATGTGAATTTCAACATAAATCAAATCCGCTGAGATAGTAGAGGCTATGTTGTACCTGATGGATAAAGGTGTGAGGATGAACTATGTTGTCAGACAATAGGCACCAAAAGCCTTCAACCTCTTGTCTAACAAGACTGTTCAGTAAAGCATGAGAATGTGCGAGTGTCGCAATACAGGACCTGACCTGAAACTGCCAGATGAGACTTCAGAGTTATGAAAGGGTGTTTGTCTTTAAGAGTCGCGGAATAACAAACGTACACACTCTCTGGGGCCTTTAACTAATGCTGTATCTAGAGAATGTGCTGCTATCAATAAAGATGGATTGATACATTTTTAATTAAGATATGAGGAAAATGTAGTTGTAATTGTGTTTTGTCAATGGCTCTGTCATATGCTCTGTTAAATCTATAGCACAAAATAGCCAAGCGCTAATTTACCTTAGCATTGTGTCTGTTGAAGGGAATATATACAGTGGCAAGAAAAAGTATGTGAACCCTTTGGAATTACCTGGATTTCTGCATAAATTGGTCATAAAATTTGATCTGATCTTCATCTAAGTCACAACAATAGACAAACACAGTCTGCTTAAACTAATAACACACAAACAATTATACGTTTTCATGTCTTTATTGAACACACCGTGTAAACATTCACAGTGCAGGGTGGGAAAAGTATGTGAACCCTTGGATTTAATAACTGGTTGACTCTCCTTTGGCAGCAATAAACTCAACCAAATGTTTTCTGTAGTTGCGGATCAGACCTGCACAACGGTCAGGAGGAATTTTGGACCATTCGTTTTTACAAAACTGTTTCAGTTCAGCAATATTCTTAGGATGCCTGGTGTGAACTGCTCTCTAGGTCATGCCACAGCATTTTAAATCGGGTTGAGGTCAGGACTCTGACTGGGCCCCTCCAGAAGGCGTATTTTCTTCTGTTGAAGCCATTCCGTTGTTGATTTACTTCTGTGTTTTGGGTCGTTGTCCTGTTGCATCACCCAACTTCTGTTGAGCTTCAATTGGCAGACAGATAGCCTTACATTCTCCTGAAAAATGTCTTGATAACTTGGGAATACATTTTTCTGTCGATGACAGCAAGCTGTCCAGGCCCTGAGGCAGCAAAGCAGCCCCAAACCATGATGCTCCCTCCACCATACTTCCACCATACTTCCACCATACTGTTGGTATGCTGTGCCTTTTTCTCTCCACACATAGTGTTGTGTGTTCCTTCCAAACAACTCAACTTTAGTTTCATCTGTCCACAGAATATTTTGCCAGAAGCGCTGTGGAACATCCATGTGCTCTTTTGCGAACTTCAGACGTGCAGTAATGTTTTTTTTTTGGACAGCAGTGGCTTCTTCCGTGGTGTCTTCCCATGAACATCATTCTTGTTTGGGGTTTTACATATCGTAGACTCGTCAACAGAGATGTTAGCATGTTCCAGAGATTTCTGTAAGTCTTTAGCTGACACTCTAGGATTCTTCTTAACCTCATTGAGCATTCTGCACTGTGCTCTTACAGTCATCTTTGCAGGACGGCCACTCCCAGGGGGAATAGCAATAATGCTCAACTTTCTACATTTATAGACAATTTGTCTTACCGTGGACTAATGAACATCAATGCTTTTAGAGATACATTTGCAACCCTTTCCAGCTTTATGCAAGTCAACAATTCTTAATCGTAGGTCTTCTGAGATCACTTTTGTTCGAGGCATGGTTCACATCAGGCAATGCTTCTTGTGAATAGCAAACTCAAATTTTGTGAGTTTTTTTTTATAGGGCAAGGCAGCTCTAACCAACATCTCCAATCTCATCTCATTGATTAGACTCCAGGTTAGCTGACTCCTGACTCCAATTAGCTTTTGGAAAAGTCATTAGTCTAGGGGTTCACATACTTTTTCCAAGCTACACTGTGAATGTTTAAATGATGTATTCAATATAGACAAGAAAAATACAATAATTTGTGTGTTATTAGTTTAAGCACACTGTGTTTGTCTATTGCTGTGACTAAGATCAGATCAAATTTTATGACTAATTTATGCATACATTCAGGTAATTCCAAAGGGTTCACATACTTTTTCTTGCCACTGTATATATACTACATCCATAGTATTATCTCTTCTGAGGTTTCATTCGTTCCCCATCTGTTTCTCTCTAGGTGTGTGTGTATTTCAATCACTATCTGTACCGAGGCAACCGTGTGACCAAGGTGGACTCTGGGAGTTTCAATGCCTTCAAGTCTCCTAACCTGCCTCCTCTGGTCAAATCTGAAGTGGATTTTAAAAGTAATCAAGGGGTATCATACTGGCTCTGTCCTGTTATGTACTCATACTGTATCTATTTCAAGTCAAATCTTTGACGTGGCCAATAGATGGATGTTTTCACTGAACTCTCTCCCTCTCCCCTGCAGTTAACTGGGACACAGTATTGAGGGCGAACACGACCACACGGTTCAGAGTGAGCACTCAGATGAACCGTAACGTGGGTCTGCTGCGGCTCTTCCCAGGCATCACTGCAGTGACCGTAAGAGACTTCCCAGGGTGGGGATGGGGTGAAGATGAAAAGGGGTAGATAGTGGCTCTGCCCTTTGCCTGTTTCCCATTTATCCACGTCATTAAACCACAACTGTCTTTCCTACTTCTGATATACTGTAATACTGAAAGTAATATATGCTGAACAGAAATATAAATGCAACATTTTCAAAGATTTTACTGAGTTACAGTTCGTATAAGGAAATCAGTCAGTTGAAATAAATTCACTGGCCCTAATCTATGGATTTCACATGACTGAGCAGGGGCACAGCTGTGGGTGGGCCTGGGAGGGCATAGGCCCACCCACTCGGGAGACCCAGCCAATCAATTGTGTTTTCCCCACAAAAGGGCATTATTACAGACAGAAATACTCCACAGTTTCATTAGCTGTCCGTGTGACTGGTCTCAAATGATCCCGCAGGTGAAGAAGCTGAATGTGGAGGTCCTGGGCTGGCGTGGTTACACGTGGTCTGTGGTTGTGAGGATGGTTGGACGTACTGCCAAATTCTCTAAAATGAAGTTGGTGGTGGCTTATGGTAGAGAAAGGAATATTACATTCTCTGGCAACAGCTCTGGTGGACATTCCTGCAGTCAGCATGACAATTGCACTCTCCCTCAACTTGAGACATCTGTGACATTGTGTTGTGTGACAAAACTGCACATTTTAGAGTGGCCTTTTAATGACCCCAGCACAAGGTGGATGGATTATCTTAACAAAGGAGAACAGGGATGTAAACAAATTTGCAAATAAGCTTTTTGTGCGTATGGAAAATGTCTGGGATCTACTGTGTTTTCTGACAAGCCACCATCATGTGGGTGTTCCAAGTGGTCTGCATACAGCCAGGATCTGCTCTGGGGTTGCCAGCAGCACTTAGCCCAGTGAAAAATGAGACAGGGTTATGGGGCATGTCCAATTACCCACTAAAGACGAGGGTCTTGGCACCGACATTTAAACACTTAGATACACCTCCCTATCTACAGACTGAGGGGCGGATGACTTTACTGTCTCAAGCTGGTCCCTCTGCCAACGCTGGCCATGTTGCTTTTTTATCTGTTTTAATCACTTGCTTCTTTTTGATTATGCATCAGGCTCTTCTCTGCCATCATGGGGGTTATTTAGGAATCTGTGTTGCACACATTTTTGGCTAGCTGGAGGCTTGATCCGAAATCCAATGGAAGATTTTGGGCCATGCCCAGCTCTTGCTATATTTCCCTGCCTGCACAAGTTAGGTCCAAGGGTTGCCAGGTGAAATGACGCTGTCTTTTAACACCTTGAAGTTAATGGTTCCCCATGCCTGGCCATTTGAGCCATCTCCTCTCCAGATGCCAGGGCTGGTGTGGTAATGAGCTTTCCTAGAGCCAGTGAATCACCCTGAGACTGAGAGACAGCCTGGGTGGCATGGGCACCAGATTGGCTGGGGGGGGGGGGGGTCTGGTAAAGTCTGGTCCTATTGTTAACCCCTATCCTAGCTCGCTCTGTACACTTCTCTCCCTCTCTTTTCCTACCAGCCAGACTAAAATGGCCTATCTTCTCAGTCTCTTAGTGTCTCTACAGGTGAAGTCCTTCCTGCAGGCGCCCATGGAGGGCGTCGTCCTGGAGACGTACGGTAGTGGTAACGCCCCTGACAACCAAGCTGACCTGCTGAAGGAGTTCCGGAATGCCATAGAGAGGGGTGTGATCATTGTCAACTGCACCCAGTGTCTGAGGGGTTCTGTCACCACATCATACGCCACCGGAATGGTAGACCAGAAGACCATGTATATTTAATGGGAGAGTATGATGTGGATGGATGTATGTTCTTAACGTTTCTTCCTGGTCCCCTCAGGTCCTGAGTGACGCAGGGCTGGTGGCAGGCAGTGACATGACTTCTGAGGCTGCATTCTGCAAGCTGTCCTACGTGCTGGCCAGGAAGGAGCTAAACATAGAGGCCAAGAGGAGGGTAGGATTCACAGTCTAAACGCACAGTCCTTCAATCCCTACACAATGTTGGCCCCTTGTAGAGAGAATTCTGAAGCCCAACCCTAGTGACATCTCTGTGAGTCCTATGTATGAAGCAAATATCACATTAGAGTGTAAAGAGAAATAGATATCAGAGTTGATTCACATGGAGATAAAAGGATCATAGAAGTGACAAGCTGATGACATCTTTGATCATGCTTGACTGTGCCTGTTTGTTGTGCTGTCTGTGTTGCCCTGTCTGTGTGTTGTGCTGTCTGTGTTGCCCTGACTGTGTCTGTGTGTTGTGCTGTCTGTGTTGCCCTGTCTGTATGTTGTGCTATCTGTGTTGCCCTGGCTGTGTCTGTGTGTTGTGCTGTCTGTGTTGCCCTGTCTGTATGTTGTGCTGTCTGTGTTGCCCTGTCTGTGTGTTGTGCTGTCTGTGTTGCCCTGACTGTGTCTGTGTTGTGCTGTCTGTGTGTTATGTGTACAGATGCTGAGTCAGAACCTGCGGGGGGAGATGATCGGTGACCTGCAGGGGGCCAAGCTCACTCTGAGTGACAGTCGCTTCATTCAGGTCATCGCCAAGTCCCTGATCATCAATAGTAAGAAGGTGAGGCCACATCACACTGTCACCACCACTGAGACTGCAGGGTTACCTTCCACCTAACAGGTTTTTATCAGGTTCTGGCTTATCTGAGAGGACAGAGCTCCAATTGAAGTACAAAATACTATGTTCTACAGTCGTTGCAATGCCCAGCGCTAGGGGAACAATGTCACAAGTAGTCTGAAGTAGATTTGAAAAAAATGTGTTGAATCCAACTTTATAGTGTATTTTATAGTGTATTTTTTGTATGATGTTTCTCTACTGATGTTTCCAGGAGCTACAAGCCATAAGGGATGCCCTGACCCCCACCTTAGCTTGTGCTGCTTCTAAGATTGGAGACGTGGGGGCCTTAGATGCCTTAAAGGAGATGGTGAGGAACAGTTATTTAAATACAACCTGTCACAAGGTCTGTTAGTAAAAATAATCACTGCAACAACCTCATATTTTATAAGGAGGGGAGAGTAGAAAACATGCATGTTCTAACTAACTACATGTTTACTCTCAGTAGAACAGAGTTCAGTCCATACAGTGAGGGAAAAAAGTATTTGATCCCCTGCTGATTTTGTACATTTGCCCACTGACAAAGAAATGATCAGTCTATAATTTTAATGGTAGGTTTATTTGAACAGTGAGAGACAGAATAACAACAAAAAAATCCTAAAAAACGCATGGCAAAAATGTTATAAATTGATTTGCATTTTAATGAGGGAAATAAGTATTTGACCCCCTCTCAATCAGAAAGATTTCTGGCTCCCAGGTGTCTTTTATACAGGTAACGAGCTGAGATTAGGAGCAGACTCTTAAAGGGAGTGCTCCTAATCTCAGCTTGTTACCTGTATAAAAGACACCTGTCCACAGAAGCAATCAATCAATCAGATTCCAAACTCTCCACCATGGCCAAGACCAAAGAGCTCTCCAAGGATGTCAGGGACAAGATTGTAGACCTACACAAGGCTGGAAAGGGCTACAAGACCATCGCCAAGCAGCTTGGTGAGAAGGTGACAACATTTGGTGTGATTATTCGCAAATGGAAGAAACACAAAAGAACTGTCAATATCCCTCGGCCTGGGGCTCCATGCAAGATCTTACCTCGTGGAGTTGCAATGATCATGAGAATGGTGAGGAATCAGCCCAGAACTACACGGGAGGATCTTGTCAATGATCTCAAGGCAGCTGGGACCATTGTCACCAAGAAAACAATTGGTAACACACTACGCCGTGAAGGACTGAAATCCTGCAGCGCCCACAAGGTCCCCCTGCTCAAGAAAGCACATATACATGCCCGTCTGAAGTTTGCCAATGAACATCTGAATGATTCAGAGGACAACTGGGTGAAAGTGTTGTGGTCAGATGAAACCAAAATGGAGCTCTTTGGCATCAACTCAACTCGCCGTGTTTGGAGGAGGAGGAAGGCTGCTTATGACCCCAAGATCACCATCCCCACCGTCAAACATGGAGGTGGAAACATTATGCTTTGGGGGTGTTTTTCTGCTAAGGGGACAGGACAACTCCACCGCATCAAAGGGACGATTGACGGGGCCATGTACCGTCAAATCTTGGGTGAGAACCTCCTTCCCTCAGCCAGGGCATTGACAATGTGTATTCCAGCATGACAATGACCCAAAACACATGGCCAAGGCAACAAAGGAGTGGCTCAAGGAGAAGCACATTAAGGTCCTGGAGTGGCCTAGCCTGTCTCCAGACCTTAATCCCATAGAAAACCTGTGGAGGGAGCTGAAGGTTCAAGTTGCCAAACCTCGAAACCTTAATGACTTGGAGAAGATCTGCAAAGAGGAGTGGGACAAAATCCCTCCTGAGATGTGTGCACACCTGGTGGCCAACTACAAGAAACGTCTGACCTCTGTGATTGCCAACAAGGGTTTTGCCACCAAGTACTAAGTCATGTTTTGCAGAGGGGTGAAATACTTATTTCCCTCATTAAAATGCAAATCATTTTATAACATTTATGACATGCGTTTTTCTGGATTTTTTTGTTGTTATTCTGTCTCTCACTGTTCAAATAAACCTACCGTTAAAATTATAGACTGATCATTTCTTTGTCAGTGGGCAAATGTACAAAATCAGCAGGGGATCAAATACTTGTTTCCCTCACTGTATGTTGTTAGTGTTCTAGGACACCCATGTTCCCAGACTGATAACACAGACAATACACTGTCAAATGTGTGTGATTTTATTACTCCCTTAGACCCCCGGTACATCTGGTTGAACCGGTCAGTGCAGTGCGTACCAAAGATTCCTGCTGAGTTTCATGAGATAGCTGACTGGAACCTCAGTAGTCATACTGTGTTAGATGTGAAGATTGATTTTGATATGGTCTCCTTTGCATTTAACTTTTGACATGAGGATGATTGCCTAGTGTTTCCAGTCAATTTCATTTGAAATAACCCACTTATTTTAGTCTTTGGGAGCTTATTTTATTGGGGTTATATTTCAGTATGAAAAGAGGAATGGGTTGGCTACTCTTTTAAAAATATCTATCAATTCAAGATGAAACTGGCCGTGTCCGAAATCTGTCTTCCCTACTACTTACTAAAACGACATGCTGTGTACTAATCGTACTGCATACTATTTAGCAGTACTGTTTAGTGAAAGCGAATGCAGTAAGCAACAAATATCAACACACTAGGGTCATTCATACTTAGAATGCATCATCTAATGCGCAGTTACGTTGATTCCCGCCATTTGTTCCTTTTGGAACAGCGCATCCACTTATATGATTATCAGCTGCTTGCTGTCAACACACGTGGGTCTGGAAAGACCATTATCTTCCTCAATAGTGTGCAGCAAATTCTACTAGACAAAATGCCAAAATTAGTATGACCTGGCATTTAAGCATACTCAAATGTGAAATTTCACATACTATCAAACTTTCTATTTTTGCATACCCAAAAGGCCTACTATTTAGAACACAATTGCAGGTATTCAGACACTGTCACCATTCAGAAAGGTATGCTCCAGGTACATGTGTAGCACAACATAAACTAAATGGGTTTGATACCTCAATACACTTTTATATACACCGTGGTACCATGACAACGTAATCTACAGTATGTGATGCATTTCTTGTCATCAGGGCAGTAACCTGAGTCTGGGGGACTATGATGGACGCACCCCTCTGCACATCGCTGCCAGTGAGGGCCACCTCAAAGTGGTGCAGTATCTACTGGACCAGGGAGCCACCGTCCATGCCAAAGATCGCAATGGGGACACACCCCTGCGCAACGCTGTGCATTTCAGGTAGGAATGAGCTAACATGTGGGCCAAGACAATAGCTTTACATTTCTTTGTGGGGGGGCATTGAGGAATAGAGTGATGGCATTGGCAGGTTGGGGAATGGAGTATGATATGCCCTTAACAGCTTTGCCTCTACAATAGATGTTCACCCATCCCTTATGATTCAAGCCCCCAGTAGCCAATTCTAACTGACTTCTTCTATATGCCCAGGGAGTGGTGTGTGCATCATACAGTAATGATATCATTCACACAGAATTAAGTGGGACATTTGAAATCCCCGGTTGGCCATTAACAACCTCCTTATATTTCCATGGCAGTCTTTAGAGCGAATGGTGTACAAACAGCAGGCAGTTAGACGGCAGCTCATTACAGTGTCTGAGGCAGGAAGTCTGGGCCTGCTAAATGACTATCATGCCCAGGAGGGAATGACTGCTACTGGGGCTCTCAGATGGGGTTGAAACCAGAGGAGGATTTCTAATGGAGTTTAAAGGCCACCACAATAATTAGCTGCCAATTGGGCTAATTGTAATCTTCTAATACCTCCAGTATTCATTTTTACCCCAAATTGTTATTATTTTCATGTTTTTTTAATCATTCATTGACATTGCTGTGTGCTCATAACATTGCTTTGGGGAATGTAAGACATTCAAGGCTGCAGTGTTTAGTATCACGCTGTGTGTGCCTCAAGGAGAAATGTGTGTGTGTGTGTGTGTGTGTGTGTGTGTGTGTGTGTGTGTGTGTGTGTGTGTGTGTGTGTGTGTGTGTGTGTGTGTGTGTGTGTGTGTGTGTGAATGAGCATTGAGAGCGGTGCATGTAAACCGTTGGCAGGGCAGGCACAGACAAGCCCATGTTGTCTTGGTACTGAAGGGCTGAGGGTTGCAGAGTGGAATCTTCAACCTGGTAGCATAATTAACCTCCGACACTTGCTTGGTTGGGGAAATAGCCATATCCCATTCTGGCTCTCTTACACTGTCAAAATCTCTGTTTTGTTACAGGTCTTTGTGATAATGCAATATGTTCCATTTTGTAAGAGTTACTTGAAATAAAAGACATGGATTTTTTTTCGTTTTTAGGCTTTATGCCATTTCCTCCTAAGTTTCAAAAGCCAACTATTGTTCCTTCCCGATGACCATATAAGGATTGAAACACAGTACAGCGAAGGGAAGTGTCTTGAACCAGTCTTACCTGCCTGTCCACAGTTTCATGGATGACAGAAACGGTCCCTTGTCTCTAGCAAAAGGACTGAAATACATTAGCCTTGGCTTGCCACTGTCTCTATGGCCAAAACCTATCTCAAAGTAGAGCTAAACGTGCATGACCAACACATACCGTAGTGTGTGCATTTAACGTCTTAAACATTTGATGGATGTTCTAAGTTTAAATTCTATGAAAGTCCCTGGTTCTGGCCATGGAGCTGTGCCTTTTGTCTCCACCATTGTGTAGTGCATTCTTGGAGCTGCTGACACGTTCTGCTCAGGCTCCATGTGTGGGTGGTTAACTGTGGGGGCGTCTGGAACTTGTCCCTACTCGTTTAGCACCCAGTCACAGTGCCACAACTTGTCACTGTCAACAGAGACTATGAAAACTTGCTAGAAATATGACTAATGCACATTGCAGTCATAATAAGCATAGCTCAAACAATGATGGGTCACTAGTGTTGTTTAATTGATCTCTGACTCGCACTGTGAGCTTGATTCTGCTTTGCACGTGTCATCTTTTCCTTGATTGTAGTACACTGTATATAGCATCTGTATTTGAAAACTGTTTCTCATATCTCTGTGTCTGTCTGTCCGTCTCTCTGTCCGTCCAGACGCAAAGAGGTGGTGAAGTTGCTGAGAGAGAGAGGAGCCCGTTTCTCCAGCGATGAGCTGAAGGATGCAGGAGCAGAGCTGTGCCGGTGAGACACACACACATACAGCACCTTCTCACACATGCATTGCCCATCCTACATAGTTTGTGCAGGTACGACCAGTTGTCCAAGTTGTCTTACGTAAAAACCTGAAATGCTCCCTGACAGCATAGCTTTTGACCACTGCAGCATCCAAACGTCACCACCACAGAACCATGAACTGCTCTGCCTGGCTGGTGTCCTCACTTTTAGAAAAGAGAGTGGGAGAGATTTGGTCTTTTACTGGAAGCCAACAAGCAGACTCATAGTCCTTTTAGTAATCAAGTAGTGTGATTAGTGTGATTATACAATAAACCCTGATGTTATTACTGGAAATATCTGGTTGTTTTAGTCCCTTTATCATGAAACCACTTGAATATGAACCCTCCAAGTGAATTCACTGGTGGTGTTTGATGTGTTAAAGTCTGGCATCCAAGGCTGACATCGAGGGCCTGGAAATGTGGCACCTGGCCGGGGGAGACCTGAACATACGAGGCTACGACGGGAAGACGCCCATGGATGTGGTGAGTGTTCGGGACTGGGAGCCTCTCTCCCATTTACAAACATGGGTAGACTTTACTGTGAAATGTTTGTTTACGAGCCCTTCCCAATGATGCAGAGTTAAAAAATAAAGTCTTAACACAAGGAATAAAATAAAATATACAAGAATGGAGCTATATGCAGGGTGTATGAGATCAATGTGCAGGGGTACGAGGTATTTCAGGTAGATATGTACATGAATGCCAGGTAAAGTGATTAGGCATCAGGATAGATAATAATAAGAGTAAAATAAAGAACAGAGTACGTGTTGACTCCAATACATTCGCACAGTTGTCAAGTTGGCTGGATGTCCTTTGGGTGGTGGACCATTCTTGATACACACAGGAAACTACTGAGTGTGAAAAACCCAGCAGCGTTGCAGTTCTTGACACACTCAAACCGGTGCGCCAGACACCTACTACCATACCCTGTTCAAAGGCACTTAAATCTTATGTTTTGCCTATTCACCCTCTGAATGGCACACATACACAATCCATGTTTCAAGGCTTAAAAATCCTTCTTTAACTTGTCTCCTCCCGTTCTACACTGATTGAAGTGGATTTAACAGGTGATGTTAAGGGATCAATAAGGGATCATAGCTTTCACCTGGATTCACCTGGTCAGTCTGTCATTGAAAGAGTGATGTACAGCCCAAGTGATGTACTGGGCTGTCCGCACCACCCTCTGTAGCACTTTGCGGTGAAGGGTGGTCCATTTGCCAATCCAAGCTGTGATGCAGCCAGTCAAGATGCTCTCGATGGTGCATCTGTATGACTTTTTAAGGATCCGAGGACCCAGGCCTAATCTTTTCAGCCTCCTGAGGGAGAAAAGGCGCTGCCGTGCCCTCTTCACGACTATGTGGGTGTGTGTGGACCATGTTAAGTCCTTAGTGATGTGGAAGCCAAGGAACTTGAAGCTCTCAACCCTCTTCACAACAGCCCAGTCGATGTGGATGGTGACGTGCTCTCCCCTCTTTCTCTTATAGTCCACGACCAACTCATTGGTCTTACTGACGTTGAAGGAGAGGTTGTTGTCCTGGCACCACATTACCAAGTCTCTGACCTCCTCCCTGTAGGCTGTCTCATCGCCGTCGGTGATCAGGCCTACCACCGTCATGTTGTCAGCAAACTTGATGATGGTGTTGGAGTCATGCGTAGCCACGCACTAATCACACACCCCTGAGGGGCCCCCGTGTTGAGGGTCAGTGTGGTGGAGGTGTATTTGCCTACCCTCACCACCTGGGGCAGGCCCGTCAGGAAGTCCAGGATCCAGTTACAGAGGGAGGGGTTCAGTCAATCAAATCAATCAAATGTATTTATAAAGGCCTTTTTACATCAGCAGATGTCACAAAGTGCTGTACAGAAACCCAGCCTAAAACCCCAAACAGCAAGCAATGCAGGTGTAGAAGCACTGTGGCTAGGAAAAACTCCCTAGAAAGAAAGGAACCTAGGAAGAAACCTAGAGAGGAACCCGGCTCTGAGGGGTGGCCAGTCCTGTTCTGGCTGTGCCGGGTGGAGATTATAACAGTACATGGCCAAGATGTTCAAACGTTCATAGATGACCAGAAGGGTCAAAAAATAATAATCACAGTGGTTGTAGAGGGTGCAACAGGTCAGCACCTCAGGAGTAAATGTCAGTTGGCTTTCATAACTGAGCATTTAGGGTTCGAGACGCAGGTGCGGTAGAGAGAGAGAGTCGAAAACAGCAGGTCTGGGACAAAGTAGCATGTCTTGTGAACAGGTCAGGGTTCCATAGCCGCAGGCAGAACAGCTGAAACTGGAGCAGCAGTACGACCAGGTGGACTGGGGACAGCAAGGAGTCATCAGGCCAGGTAGTCCTGAGGCAATGTTCCAGGGCTCAGGTCCTCCGAGAGGGGAGGGAGAGAGAGAATTAGAGGGAGCATACTTAATTTCACACAAGACACCGGCTAAGACAGGAGAATTACACCAGATAAAAGACTGACACTAGCCCCCCGACACAAACTATTGCAGCATAGATACTGGAGGCTGAGACAGGAGAGGTCGGGAGACACTGTGGCCCCGTCCGACGATGCCCCCAGGGCCAACCAGGCAGTATATAACCCCACCCACTTTGCCAAAGCACAGCCCCCACACCACTAGAGGGATATCCGCAAACCACCGACTTACTATCCTGAGACAAGGCTGAGTATAGCCCACGAAGATCTCCCCACGGCACAAACCTGAGGGGACGCCAACCAGGACAGGAAGATCACGTCAGTGACTCAACCCACTCAAGTGACGCACCCCTCCTAGGGACGGCATGGAAGAGCACCAGTAAGCCAGTGACACAGCCCCTGTAATAGGGTCAAAGGCAGAGAATCCCAGTGGAGAGAGGGAACCGGCCAGGCGGAGACAGCAAGGTCCCTAGCTTTGTGATGAACTTGGAGGGGACTATAGGGTTTAACATTGAGATGTAATCTATGAACAGCATTCTCACATAGTTATTTCCCCTCTTGTCCAGGTGGGAGAAGGTAGTGTGAAGTGCAATTGAGATTGTGTCATCTGTCAGGGGGTATGCGAATTGGAGTGGGTTTATGGTTATAGGTTCAGAAATTCTGCTCTTTTCTATCTGTTCAGATCCCAGTTCTACTTACTTACAGGTTATGGAAAATGTTCTCTTTTAGTATTTCTCTAGTAGGTTTTCTCAAGGAGAAAGCCCACACTTCAATGTCTAAGATAATAACATAAAAACACTATAATAGTAACACGACAGTAAATACTATAGTCTGTAGAACACTACAGTAAATAATATAGTCTAGAACACTACAGTAAATATTAGTCTGTAGAACACTACAGTAAATATTATAGTCTGTAGAACACTACAGTAAATATTATAGTCTGCAGAACACTACAGTAAATATTATAGTCTGTAGAACACTACAGTAAATATTATAGTCTGTAGAACACTACAGTAAATATTATAGTCTGCAGAACACTACAGTAAATATTATAGTCTGCAGAACACTACAGTAAATATTATAGTCTGCAGAACACTACAGTAAATACTATAGTCTGTAGAACACTACAGTAAATATTATAGTCTGTAGAACACTACAGTAAATATTATAGTCTGTAGAACACTACAGTAAATATTATAGTCTGCAGAACACTACAGTAAATATTATAGTCTGCAGTACACTACAGTAAATATTATAGTCTGCAGAACAATACAGTAAATATTATAGTTTGTAGAACACTACAGTAAATATTATAGTCTGCAGAACAATACAGTAAATATTATAGTCTGTAGAACACTACAGTAAATATTATAGTCTGCAAAACATTACAGTAAATATTATAGTCTGCAAAACATTACAGTAAATATTATAGTCTGCAGAACACTACAGTAAATACTATAGTCTGTAGAACACTACGGTAAATATTATAGTCTGCAAAACATTACGGTAAATATTATAGTCTGTGGAACACTACAGTAAATATTATAGTCTGCAAAACACTACAGTAAATATTATAGTCTGCAAAACATTACAGTAAATATTATAGTGTGCAAGACACTACAGTAAATATTATAGTCTGCAAAACATTACAGTAAATATTATAGTCTGCAGAACACTACAGTAAATACTATAGTCGGCAGAACACCACAGTAAATATTATAGTCTGCAAAAACACTACAGCAAATACTACAGTCTGCAAAAATTCTACAGTAATTACTATAGTATACAATACCGTTTTTTACTACAGTATTTATGCTATATTGAACTGTAAATACTAGTGTTTTTGCTGACTGAATACTATAGTGTTTATACTATAGTATTTTTTCAGGGGGTTAAGCCAGAACAGTTATGTAACATTTCGACATTTCCATTTTAGTCATTTAGCAGACGCTCTTATCCAGAGCGACTTACAGTAGTGAATGCATACATTTCATACATTTTTTCACCGTACTGGTCCCCCGTGGGAATCTAACCCACAACCCTGGCGTTGCAAACACAAGGCTCTACCAACTGAGCCACATGGGACACACGGGACTAATGTGGATAGTAAAGGATGTGTACAGTAAAGGTAACCCACGCAGACTAGTTATGTAACATGGATAGTAAAGGATGTGTACGGTAAAGGTAACCCAGACTATGTAACCCAGACTACTGATCATTAGGTTTTTCTTTTCCCTCTCTCTCTTAGGCTCAGGCTATAGAGAATGAAGTTGTTATGGAGTTCTTCAGGGTCATAGGGTACCAAGCTTAGGTAAGAGTTGGACTTTTATCTAGCTTTACTGTTCTCCTCCATGCTCCTCCAGTGCATTCGGAAAGTATTCAGACCTCTTGACGTTTCCCACATTTTGTTACGTTACAACCTTATTCTAAAATGGATTAAAAATATATATTTTTTACACACAATACCTTAAAATGACATGACCCTAACATGACAAAGCTAAAACAGTTTTTAAAAACGGAAATATTACATTTACATAAGTATTCAGACCCTTTACTAAGTACTTTGTTGAAGCACCTTTGGTATGACGCTTCAAGCTTGGCACACCTGTATTTCGGGAGTTTCCCATTCTTCTCTGCAGATCCTCTCAGGCTCTGTCAGGTTGAAATCTGACACCATCCATACAGTGAAGCATGGTGGTGGCAGCATGTTTTTCAGGGACTGGGAGACTATTCAGGATCAAGGCAAAGCTGAACAGAGCAAAGTACAGAGAGATCCTTGATGAATACCTGCTTCAGAACTCTCAAGACCTCAGACTGGGGTGAAGGTTCACCTTCCAACAGGACAACGACCTTAAGCACACAGCCAAGACAACGCAGGAGTGGCATCGGGACAAGTTTCTGAATGTTCTTGAGCCAAAGGCCGGACTTGAACACGATCAAACATCTCTGGAGAGACCTGAAAATAGCTTTGCAGCTACGCTCCCCATCCAACCTGACAGAGCTTGAGAGGATCTGCTGAGAAGAATGAGAGAAACTCCCCAAATACAGGTGTGCCAAGCTTGTAGCGTCATACCCAAGAATACTTGGGCCTCCCTGTGGCTCAGTTGGTAGAGCATGGTGTTTGCAACGCCAGCATGGTGTGTACAATGCCAGGGTTGTGGGTTTGATTCCCACAGGGGTCCAGTATAAAAAGAAATGTATGAAATGTATGTATTCACTACTGTAAGTCACTCTGGATAAGAGTGTCTGCTAAATGACTCAAATGTAAAATGTAAGTACTCAAGGCTGTAATTGCTGCCAAAGATACTTCAACAAAGTACTGAGTAAAGGGTCTGATTACTTATGTAAATGGGATATTTCAGTTTATTATTTTTTTTATAAATTAGCAAGCATTTCAAACTGTTTTTGCTTTGTTGTTATGGGGTATTGTGTATAGATTGATGAGGAATAAGGCTGTAACCTAACAAAATGTGGAAAACGTCAAGGGGTATGAGCACTTTCCGATGGCTCTGTATATTTGATTTAATATGGGCTATATTTAAAGTAAAACCATGTAGGCTACAGAATAGGGACGTCGTTTCATTAAACTTCACCATGTGTTCCAATGATATGTTTTTTGCTTACTTACAGCCTCTGTTTGATGGAAATGATGAGGTAAATATTGTGATTTTGTGTTTTCCCCATGTTGATTATGAGCTAATGCTGAGGTAACACTGGAATAGCCACAGCTAGTGCTTTGGGTTCTCCTCTGCTTGGTGGTCATGCCTCACTCTGTGCTGTGACTCACCTGTGTCTGTCATTTCAATGTATGGTGATGTGTTGCATCGCTGTGTGATCTACATGAGTATCACTCGTTGTAGCCTGGCTTGAACAGGTGTTTTTACAAAATGGCTGCCTGGGTGAGTTCGATTAGACTGTGACACAAAACCTTGCTGTGTGGTAGTCTGCCTGGCTTTTGTGAATGTCTCTCTGTGATGTCTGGTGGGATGACAGCCTGGTGCCTGTAAACATTTCCTGTGAGATGCAGTATGTGGATTAGTAGCAGAGATTGCAAAACCAGCATTCCTTTGACGTTATCGCCGCTGGTCTTTGTATTGAACAGCACTGCTCCAGATTCAACTTTGAACTCTTTCTCCGTCTGTGTTTCAGAATGAAGAGTACATCGAGTTCTCAGCCTGTCCAAAAGGACCCTGAAGACAAAGACCCTCAACACTTTTGCCTTTCTCTTTTATCTCTACATCCATCCCCATCACTCTCTCTCTGACTTTCCATTTCACTCTTACAATGGACAATTTTATATAGAGATTCATCCAAGCCATTTACAGTTTATATATTTGCGTCCATCCCAAGTACAGTTAGAGAACGGTACGCTGTAAAACTACTGGTAGAACAACAACATGTCAAGTAATATTGATACACTGTGCCTAGAACGGGCAGCACTATATCTATGTGTATGTTTTGTATGTACCACAGTATACTATGTTGTATGTGGAAGCAATTCACTCTGTATTATTAGAGTATAATCAGTGTTCATTGGAAGCACAGAGTACAATGCTGTACCTTATACTAAGCACTTCATAAAGCACATCGAAAGTGCCATTTATTCTAAGCTGAAATCATTGTGAAATTTGCCTAGATGTTTATTGTCCCAATTATGTATCATTCATGCAGTCCATATTTTAGCTCTACCTCCTTCTGAAAGTAAAGATAACTGAGGTGTTTCCTGTTTGTAAAACAGTGCAATTAGTTCCTCTATCCTGCTAACACACAGCTCTTCTAGCATATAAACCCAGCTCCCTCTGTAGTCAATAAAAATGTCATTTAGCAGATGCTTTTATCTAAAGCAACTTGCAGAGACATACAGTTACTCAAAATTACATCAATGTGAAATTCCAACCCATATTGTCTTCCATAGTTTTGTACTTCCTCTTCTGTTTTTGTTTCCTCCTGCTTACTTGTTTCATCTCTCTGACAGCCCAGGCTGAGAGGAAGGTTATAGCTGGATATCAAACCAGCTGTTGTCCCCCCAAAAGTGTTTTTATCATTAACTGTTACTCAGCGTTAATCTCCTCTACTCTCTATGTTCATGGTCAACTAACTATTTTATTATGTTAACCCTTGTGTGGTGTTCGGGTCTGTGGGAACCATTTTACATGTTTACTAAAATAAAAATGATAAAATGAATTATTTTTTTCAACCTGAGACTTATTGGCCTTGGCTCATTTTCTGTGAAGAACATATAAAATAACACATTTTCATTGAGTGCACACTGTGCACCCCCCTACATATTTAGATTACATGTGTGTTGTTCAGGTCCACTTTTCCACAATAAAAGTGTGGAAAATTGTGTGTGTAGGTGAAAACAAGTAAAAATGAAACAAAAAGGTTTGCTGTGTGCCTTCACTCTGTCTTCCTCCTCCCTGGGCCCGTTGTTTCAACATAGCATCAAGAACCTGTCTGTCTGCCTGCCTGTCTCCCGCTTTTCTCGCACTCTTTACCCTTTGTAGTGTGTGAAACTACACAATACATTATTTCGATTCATTGTAAAAAAAAAAATCTGTATTTTCCCACACTCTACCCCAGCCAGGTGCAAATTGGGGGAGGGACACAAACAAATAAATAGCTTTGCATGTGTGGCTCCTTACCACAATCAATTAATATGGCAAAAAGAATCTCTGCTCAGGGCTTTAGAAATAATTTTTGCAGAGAGAGAAGCTAGTGTGGAGGGAGTGTCTTCCACTTTGGAAGATGAAGAATTTTCCAAATATGAGGATCATGTCTCTGTCAATTCGGAGTCTGACAGTGAGTTGGAAGAAGAGGATGAGATTAACCCTCAGCCAGCACCAGGACCAGTATGGTGGAAATTACAAGATTATACACTGCTCAAAAAAATAAAGGGAACACTTAAACAACACAATGTAACTCCAAGTCAATCACACTTCTGTGAAATCAAACTGTCCACTTAGGAAGCAACACTGATTGACAATACATTTCACATGCTGTTGTGCAAATGGAATAGACAACAGGTAGAAATTATAGGCAATTAGCAAGACACCCCAAATAAAGGAGTGGTTCTGCAGGTGGGGACCACAGACCACTTCTCAGGTCCTATGCTTCCTGGCTGATGTTTTGGTCACTTTTGAATGCTGGCGGTGCTTTCACTCTAGTGGTAGCATGAGATGGAGTCTACAACCCACACAAGTGGCTCAGGTAGTGCAGCTCATCCAGGATGGCACATCAATGCGAGCTGTGGCAAGAAGGTTTGCTGTGTCTGTCAGCGTAGTGACCAGAGCATGGAGGCGCTACCAGGAGACAGGCCAGTACATCAGGAGACGTGGAGGAGGTCACAGGAGGGCAACAACCCAGCAGCAGGACCGCTACCTCTGCCTTTGTGCAAGGAGGAGCAGGAGGAGCACTGCCAGAGTCCTGCAAAATCACCTCCAGCAGGCCACAAATGTGCATGTGTCTGCTCAAACGGTCAGAAACAGACTACATGAGGGTGGTATGAGGGCCCGACGTCCACAGGTGGGGGTTGTGCTTACAGCCCAACACCGTGCAGGACGTTTGGCATTTGCCAGAGAACACCAAGATTGGCAAATTCGCCACTGGCGCCCTGTGCTCTTCACAGATGAAAGCAGGTTCACACTGAGCACATGTGACAGACGTGACAGAGTCTGGAGACGCCGTGGAGAACGTTCTGCTGCCTGCAACATCCTCCAGCATGACCGGTTTGGCGGTGGGTCAGTCATGGTGTGGGGTGACATTTCTTTGGGGGGCCGCACAGCCCTCCATGTGCTCGCCAGAGGTAGCCAGACTACCATTAGGTACCGAGATGAGATCCTCAGACCCCTTGTGAGACCATATGCTGGTGCGGTTGGACCTGGGTTCCTCCTAATGCAAGACAATGCTAGACCTCATGTGGCTGGAGTGTGTCAGCAGTTCCTGCAAGAGGAAGGCATTGATGCTATGGACTGGCCCGCCCGTTCCCCAGACCTGAATCCAATTGAGCACATCTGGGACATCATGTCTCGCTCCATCCACCAACGCCACGTTGCACCATAGACTGTCCAGGAGTTGGCGGATGCTTTAGTCCAGGTCTGGGAGGAGATCCCTCAGGAGACCATCCGCCACCTCATCAGGAGCATGCCCAGGCGTTGTAGGGAGGTCATACAGGCACGTGGAGGCCACACACACTACTGAGCCTCATTTTGACTTGTTTTAAGGACATTACATCAAAGTTGGATCAGCCTGTAGTGTGGTTTTCCACTTTAATTTTGAGTGTGACTCTAAATCCAGACCTCCATGGGTTGATAAATTGGATTTCCATTGATTATTTTTGTGTGATTTTGTTTTCAGCACATTCAACTATGTATTTAATACGATTATTTCATTAATTTAGATCTAGGAAGTGTTGTTTAAGTGTTCCCTTAATTTTTTGGAGCAGTATATTATAATACTTTTATTGCATCAAATGGTTGTTTCATGCAACAGAATAAGGGGTTGTTAGAACGCTCATCTGTGTGTGTTCTACTGAGGATGGGCCTATAAGGTACCAGGGAGAGACGACTCCAGAGCCAGACCCTGGTCTCTACATAATGAGATACTGTCTGCTGTGAATTATAAGTATCTTTCATACAAATCTTAACCTTGTGACCCATTCCATACGTCTGTTGTTCGTCATGTAGGTTGAAGGGGGTGTATCTTAGCTATAAAATACCTTTGTACTTTTGTCTCGTGGCTCTCAATGAATCATCTGGGGATGATTCGTCGACCAGCCATCATTATCGTAGAGCACTCAATCGATTCACTTTTTATGTGTGTGTTGTGTTGACCTGCTGTCACGACTTCCACCGAAGTTGGTCCCTCTCCTTGTTCGGGCGGGGTTCGGCGGTCGACGTCACTCTTTTCTAGCTGCCACCGATCCACTTTTTATTTTCCATTTGTTTTGTCTTCATTGTACACACCTGGTTTCCATTCCCATAATTATATGTTCCTTATTTAACCCTCTGTTTCCCCCATGGTTTTGTGCGTGTTTGTTCGTTGTAAGTTGGTCTGTATTTGTGAGTTTGATTATTTTCCTTCTTGGAATTTTGTTGTTTTGAGTAAAGTTATGTGAATTACTCATCTCTGTGTCCTGCGCCTGACTCCGCCTTACCTACTACACCTACACGCCTTACAGAAACACGCACCAGAAAACGGAGTCAGCAGGTGCACAAAGCCCTCCTTTGTTAGTAGAGGAGTGCGTCCAGCAGCACGCGACCATGTTGCATAGTCTTGGCACAGCCATGGATCGCTTGCTGCAAACAATGGAGCGATGGGAGAGAGGAGGTTGTCCAGCGCCCCATCATCATCACAACAACCCACACCGCTGTCCACCCCTCCTTTACCTGGTCCCAGTGGGATTCGGCTCACGCTCCCGAGGGAATATGATGGGACAGCTGCCAGGTGCCAGGGGTTCCTACTCCAGCTGGAGCTCTACCTGGCGACCATCCACCCGGCTCCTTCGGGACGCGAGAGAGTGTCCGCCCTCATCTCCTGTCTATTCGGGAAGGCTCTGGAGTGGGCCAACGCCGTATGGGGAGAGGGCGACGCGGTGTTGGACCACTATGAGGATTTCAAAACCTCTTCCGGGCGGTTTTTGACCATCCGCCTGAGGGTAGAGCGGCGGGGGAATGCTTGTTTCACCTAAGGCAGGGGACGAGGAGCACACAGGACTTCGCTTTGGACTTCCAAACCCTGGCCGCCGGCACGGGATGGAATGACAGGGCCCTGATCGACCATTACCAGTGCAGTCTGCGCGAGGACGTCCATCGGGAGCTGGCCTGCAGGGACACCACCCTTACATTCGACCAGCTGGTGGACCTGTCCATCCTGCTGGATAACCTGCTGGCCACACGCGGACGTCCAGGTCGGGGTCCGTCAGTTCCATCCCCCAGAATCTCCGCTCCGACACCCATGGAGCTAGGAGGTGCTGCTCTTAGGGTGATCGGAGGGAGGGCCATTCCCTGCACCATCTGTGGCTGCAGAGGACACACTGCTGGTCGGTGCTGGGGGAGTTCCACAGGGAGTCGAGGCAGCAGGCAGGGCACTGTCGTGTCACCCCAGGTGAGTAGGCACCAGACTCACCCAGAGCCCCCTGTTGCTCACATGTTTGTGTTTATAGAATTTCCTGAGTTTTCCCCGCATTCCCAGCATAAGGCACTAGTAGATTCAGGAGCAACTGGGAACTTTATTGACCGTTCATTTGCCCATAGTTTAGGGATCCCCATTGTTGCTGTTGATATGCCCTTCCCTGTGCACGCCTTAGATAGTCGACCATTAGGGTTAGGGCTGATTAGGGAGGCCACCGCTCCACTATGCATGGTTACGCAGGAGGGTCATGAGGAGAGAATCAGTCTCTTCCTTATTGATTCTCCTGCGTTTTCCGTAGTGCTGGGCCTACCCTGGTTGGCCTATCATGACCCCATCATTTCGTGGCAACAGAGGGCTCTCAAGGGATGGTCACCAAAGTGCTCGGGGAGGTGTGTAGGTGTTTCCATCGGTCGACTACGGTGGAGAGTCCAGACCAGGTCTCCACCGTGCACATCCCCTCAGAATATGCCGATTTGGCTCTCCATCGATGGGGGGATTGTGCGATAAATCTCCTGGTAGATGCAGCACTTCCCAGGAGTCACGTGTATCCTCTGTCACAGGAGGAATCTCTGGGGCAGGGATACATTCGGCCTTCTACTTCACCTGCCTCCTCGAGTTTCTTTTTTGTGAAGAAGAAGGAGGGAGGTCTGCGCCCGTGTATTGACTATCGAGGTATCAAATCAGATCACTGTGAGGTAGAGCTACCTGCTGCCTCTCATAGCCAGTGCGATCAAGTCAATGCACAGGGCGCGCTTCTTCACAAAATTGGATCTCAGGAGCGCTTACAATCTGGTGCGTATCCGAGAGGGGGACGAGTGGAAGACGGCATTTAGTACCACCTCTGGGCACTATGAGTACCTCGTCATGCCGTACGGGTTGATGAATGCTCCATCAGTCTTCCAGGCATTTGTAGACAAGATTTTCTGGGACCTGCATGGGCAGGGTGTAGTGGTGTATATCGACGACATTCTGATATACTCCGCTACACGCGCTGAGCATGTGTCCCTGGTGCGCAAGGTGCTTGGTCGACTGTTGGAACATGACCTGTACGTCAAGGCTGAGAAATGTCTGTTCTTCCAACAGTCCGTCTCCTTCCTAGGGTACCGCATTTCCATGTCAGGGGTGGAGATGGAAAGTGACCACATTTCAGCGTGCGTAATTGGCCGACACCAACCACGGTAAAGGAGGTGCAGCGGTTCTTAGGGTTTGCCAGCTACTACCGGAGGTTTATCCGAGGCTTTGGTCAGGTAGCGGCTCCCATTACCTCACTGCTGAAGGGGGGACCGGTGCGACTGCAGTGGTCAGCTGAGGCGGACAGGGCTTTTGGTCACCTGAGGGCTCTGTTAACCTCGGCTCCCGTGCTGGCCCATTCGGATCCCTCCTTGGCATTCATAGTGGAGGTGGACACGTCCGAGGCTGGGATAGGAGCTGTGCTGTCTCAGCGCTCGGGTACGCCACCAAAGCTCCGCCCCTGCGCCTTCTTTTCAAAGAAGCTCAGCTCGGCGGAGTGAAACTATGATGTGGGGGACCGGGAGCTGTTGGCTGTCGTAAAGGCTCTGAAGGCGTGGAGGCATTGGCTTGAGGGGGCTAAACACCCTTTTCTCATCTGGACTGACCACCGCAATCTGGAGTACATCCGGGCGGGAGGAGACTGAACCCTCGCCAGGCAAGGTGGGCCATGTTTTTCACCCGTTTTGTTTTCACCCTATCCTACAGACCAGGTTCCCAAAATGCTAAGGCAGACGCACTGTCCCGGATGTATGACACAGAGGAGCGGCCCATGGATCCCACTCCCATACTTCCGACTTCTTGCTTGGTGGCACCGGTGGTGTGGGAGCTGGACGCGGATATCGAGCGGGCGTTACGTGCAGAGCCCACTCCCACCCAGTGTCCAGCTGGGCGTCTGTACGTTCCGTCTGCTGTCTGCGACCGTTTGATCTATTGGGCCCACACGTCACCCTCCTCTGGTCATCCTGGCATCGGTCGGACAGTGCGCTGTCTTAGTGGGAAGTACTGGTGGTCCACCTTGGCTAAGGACGTGAGGGTTTATGTTTCCTCCTGCTCGGTGTGCGCCCAGTGCAAGACACCTAGACACCTGCCCAGAGGGAAATTACAACCCCTACCCATTCCACAACGGTCATGGTCACACTTGTCGGTGAATTTCTTGACTGATCTTCCTCCGTCACAGGGAAACACCACAATCCTGGTTGTTGTGGATTGGTTTTCTAAGTCCTGCCGTCTCCTTCCTTTGCCCAGTCTCCCTACAGGCCTACAGACTGCGGAGGCCCTGTTCACCCATGTCTTCCGGCACTACGGGGTGCCTGAGGACATAGTTTATGATCGGGGTCCCCAGTTCACGTCCAGGGTCTGGAGGGCGTTCATGGAACATCTGGGGGTCTCGGGCAGCCTCATCTCAGGTTTTCACCCCGAGAGTAACGGGCAGGTGGAAAGAGTTCACCAGGATGTAGGTAGGTTTCTGCGGTCGCCGGGGGAGTGGGCGGCTTTCATCCCCTGGGCAGAGATGGCCCAAAACTCACTCCGCCACTCCTCCACTAACCTATCTCCCTTCCAGTGCGTACTCGGTTATCAGCTGGTTCTGGCACCGTGGCATCAGAGCCAGATCAAGGCACCTGCGGTGGATGAATAGTTTAGGCACTCGGAGGAGACCTGGGACGCCGCCCATGTGCACCTGCAATGGGCCATAAGGCGGCAGAAGGCGAGCACCGACCGCCACCGCAGTGAGGCCCCGGTGTTCGCACCGGGAGACCGGGTCTGGCTCCCGACCCGAAACCTGCCCCTCCGCCTGCCTTGCCGGAAGCTGGGTCCGCAGTTTGTGGGGCCATTTAAAGTCCTGAGGAGACTGAACAAGGTTTATTACAAGTTACAGCTCCCCCGATTACCGTATTAACCCCTCGTTCTATGTGTCTCTCCTCAGGCCGGTGGTGGCTGGTCCACTCCAAGAATCTGAGGTGCGGGAGGTTCCTCTGCCCCCTCAATGTCCGGCGTATGCTGTTCGAGCCATCATGGACTCAAGAAGTCGGGCGAGAGGCCTTCAGTACCTCGTGGAGTGGGAGGGGTACGGTCCGGAGGAGAGATGCTGGGTGCCGGTGGAGGACATCCTGGACCCTTTGTTGCTGCGGGAGTTTCACCGTCTCCAACCGGATCGCCCTGCGCCTCGTCCTCCGGGTCATCCCCGAGGCCGGTGTCGGCACGCTGCTGGAGCCGCGCGTCAAGGTTGGGGTTCTTTCACGACTTCCGCCGAAGTTGGTCCCTCTCCTTGTTCGGGCGGCGTTCGGTGGTCGACGTCACTGGTTTTCTAGCCGCCACCGATCCACTTATCATTTTCCATTTGTTTTGTCTTCATTGTACACACCTGGTTTCCATTCCCATAATTATATGTTCCTTATTTAACCCTCTGTTTCCCCCATGGTTTTGTGTGTGTTTGTTTGTTGTAAGTTGGTCTGTATTTGTGAGTTTGATTATTTTCTTTCTTGGAATTTTGTTGTTTTGAGTAAAGTTACGTGAATTACTCATCTATGTGTCCTGCGCCTGACTCCGCCTTGCCTACTACACCTAGACGCCTTACACCTTCTCCCTTATTAATAAGTGAATAAAGATGTAGTTTAAGTATAACTCTGACTTGTGTGATACGTTTGTCTCTCCTCATTTGATAGTAAATAAGTTAAACACCACACCCTCCCGTCAGCAACCAGCTCATCAGCAGCCAGCCCCAGGACCAGCCCGTCAGCAACCAGCTCATCAGCAGCCAGCCCCAGGACCAGCCCGTCAGCAACCAACTCATCAGCAGCCAGCCCCATGACCAGCCCGTCAGCAACCTACTCATCAGCAGCCAGCCCCAGGACCAGCCCGTCAGCAACCAGCTCATCAGCAGCCAGCCCCAGGACCAGCCCGTCAGCAACCAGCTCATCAGCAGCCTGCAGGAGAAGAAATAGGGATGTAAAAATTGTGAAATTGAATGGTTTTCTTGCCCAAGGAATTGGCCACCCCATCTGGCTGCCAATGTGGATGGCGGTTAATCATGTGCAGGACATAAAGTCTTCTTTTGAACTGTTCATCCCAGACACCATCCAGAAAATCATTCTGGACTGCACTAATTTGGAGGGAATCCGTGTTTTTGGAGAGAGACGAAAGGAGATGGACCAAACTCATTTACATGCATACTGGGGTTCTTATCCTTGCTGGTGATTTCAGATCCAATGGGGAATCCACAGAATCCCTGTGGGATGCAGAAACTGGTAGAGAACTTTTCTATATAACGATGTCTCTGGAAAACTTCCACATTATTTCCAGGATTATCCGCTTCGATAACCGAGACACCAGACCAGCTCGGCGGCAGAGAGACAAGCTAGCTGCAATCAGGTCAGTGGGTGGACAGCCTTCCCCTGTTTTACAACCCTGGGCCCAATGTTACTGTTGATGAGCAGCTAATGCCATTTAGGGGCCACTGCCCCTTCAGGCAGTATATACCGTCTAAACTTGCACAATATGGAATCAGGATCTGGGCTGCCTGTGATGCTGCTTCATCATATGCATGGAACTTGCAAGTGTATATTGGGAAGCCAGATGGAGGAGCCCCTGAGAAGGACCAAGGGATGCGGGTTGTCCTGGACGTGACTTGGCATCCATGGCCACAACATCACATGCAATAACTTTTTTACTTCGCACAAGCTGGGACAGGAGCTCCTCAAGATGAAGCTGACGATGGTAGGAACAGTACGAAAAAATACGCCAGAGCTCCCACCTCAGCTGTTGAATACACAGAACAGGCCTATCAATTCCTCTAAGTTTGTGTTCACCGCCGACACGTCCCTAGTGTCCTACGTAACAAAGAAAGACAGAAATGTGGTACTCATGAGTATGCTGCATAGTGATGGGAGAATCTGTGGCCAGGAACATCAAAAAACAGAAATCATAATGGATTACAATGCCACAAAAGGAGGGGTGGACAATTTAGACAAGCTGGTGACTGGCTACAGCTGCAAAAGAAGAACCCTACGCTGGCCACTTGTGATATTTTTCAACATCTTGGAAACCTCAGCGTACAACGCGTTTGTCATCTGGATGGTGTTGAACCCAGATTGGAACAGAGGGAAGCTCCAGAGGAGACGGCTCTTTCTCGAGGAGCTGGGCATGGTATCGGTAAGACCTCAAATCCAGAGGAGGCAACAAATTCCAAGAACCCCAGCTGCTGGAGCCATCGTGAGGAGGATTCAGGAGGAGGATACTTGTGCCCCATCCGCCCGACCCACAGAACCAACAACTCCAATACCGGAAGTAAGTGTGAGTGATGTTGTTGCATGTGTGTGTGTCTGCCTCTCCTACCTTGGCCTGCTGTAACTATATATGTGAGTGAGTGAGATGTTAGTATAATTCCTGAACTAAGAGTTTTCATCATTCTAGATTGAAGCCGGTAGCAAAAAGAAGAAGCTCTGCGATGTTTGTGGACCCAAGAAGGACAGGAAGACACAGTACACATGCATCAAGTGCAAGAAATATATTTGCAACACACACACAGTAAAACTCTGTCCCTTGTGGTGTGTAGACCGGCCTTCATTTGTGTTCACTGGGGCTCATTTATCATTTCCATAAAATACTGTACGTAAAATGTGTCCTTCCAATTTGTTCAGTTCAAAGCAATAAACATCAATAGTGATGAAAACCTTGTTTAATATACATTTGTTCAAGATAAACATTTATTCTACCCATATTGTCAGGCGTGTGCGTACTTGTGCTGAAGTCAGGTGCAGAAGAGCAGAGAATTGTGAACAGGCGACACTTTGTTTCAGCAGAAGAGAATATACAGACGGACGCAGCTGCGTCCAAAAAACCTCCAACTAACAAGGCAAAGTGTAAAACGTGCAAAACAGTCACAACCATAAAATGTATACAAACAGGCTTCATGAAAATAACACGAGAGAAAACGCACGCAAGCCTAGTGCGTACAAAAACACGTACCACACAAACAATCTTACACAAAGACATGAGGAGGAACAGAGGAGTAAATACATGTAGTGTGATTGGGGAATGAAAACCAGGTGTGCAGGGAACAAGACAAAACAAATGGATACATGAAAAATGGAGCGGCGATGGCTAGAAAGCCGGTGACGTCGACTGCCGAACGCCGCCCGAACAAGGAGAGGAGTCGACTTTGGCGGAAGTCATGACACATATCTTGATTATAATTGATTTTTTAAATAGATTTTATTTTACAAAAACGAATAGCGCTTTAATTGATAAATGTGATCTAGCAGGGGTAAATGGCAAATATTAACCATGTATGCTGTCTATATTTCTTGTAATTGATATAAGTCAACATCTAAGTATTAAGTATTTTTACGTAAATTGTTATGGTCATATTGTTTTAAAAACCCAATAATGTTGTGGGCCCATCAGACCCGCGAACATTGGGTGAATAACAAAAACATGAACACCACACAAGGGTTAACTAAATGTGAATAACATTATAATTTGTATGTGTCAGTCCACGTCCATAGTTGTCATGCACATATCTGTACTATTGTGTAACTAGTAGAAGAGGTATCATATAACTTTATACTGTTCTGTGATAAAAGGAATACATGTATGATGTGACTGAAGCATGCAGGTTTTTGGACAACAGGATGCTTCTATGTTCTGTTTTTCCCCACTGTCACATGTTAATAATAAGCTCAGGATTGTCAGCTGCCTTCACTAATTCAGAGAGAATCGCTGGAAATCCCACATGCTGTTGTTAAGTTTAATTAAATGCATTGGTCCATTTACAATATATATTCAAATATATATTCAATGTGTTACGATATAAATTACTATTTATTGTTCTTTTTAGTCTTAGTCACCAGCGGTTTCTAGTTTCTGTGACCACTGGTTTACTGCTGTAAGAGAGGAGAGGTTGAGAAGTTGCCAGGAGAGATGTTGAATATAATGCAATTCTGTTATAGCACATACACTTCAATTAAATACTATTGTAGCCAGCATTGGAATCTGTATTGTCATTGTGAAAGAATCATGGGGGAAGTCAGGCTCTCACACAATGCATTCGCAGGGGAAGTCTCATACACAAGCCTGACACAAACATCTTTCAATACTTGCCTTTCTGAAATATGCCAGAAGACAAGTTTTCAGGGCCGGTGGTCTGCTTCCTCAAGTTTATTTTCCTGTGGTAATGCTTTCCATATGAATTGAAGTATTTGAATTCTGTTGTTGGGGATCATTTTCATTAGCTACTTGAAATCCCTCCCTGCATTCTCCCAATGAGATCAACGTAAATAATAAGGGGTTGGGGCTGCTCAGTACTCACGTAAATTAGAGAGCCATACCCTGCCAATTAGACTATAAAACCATTCCCCCTGGTGGAACAGCATGGGGGAGAATACTGTGTGTGTCTGCGTGGGTGACAATAATATATTCTATGAATGGATAAAGAATCATAACTCAAGACTCCTCCACTGTTCCATGGTACCTCAAAGTTAAGCAACCCAGGACACCCAAAAGTATGCTGCCTAGTGTTTGGCTATAGAACAATGTTAAATGGAATCCATGCAGTATTTCTCAATCTATAACTGTATTTTTAAGTCATTAGCCTATGTAGCCTACTGTAGGCTACACTTGTGTGGTATAAATCTGATCAATATTTAGCAAGGACTATAATTCATTGTTTGGTACAGATTTGATACTTTAGATAAAAACCTTTCAGCAATGTGAAGAGAGTATTAGTGACTACACTTGGCTTCGTCATGAAGGCGGCTGTCTGTCAGGCAACACAACTTGCTGGTGGAACCCAGCTCAGCCGGTCGGACCTGCCTGACCTTCATTCCTCACTGAATGAAAGGCTTGTATGAACCTACCCCAAAACACTATATATAATGAGCCGCGGCTCACCAAAGCCACACACACACACAGCATAGGCAAGGACTGCTCAAATGAAACCTCAACTCACGGTGAGATGACCTTTGAAAACGTATGCCTAGTATTTAGCTTACTATAGTAGGCCTATGAATTAACTTTGTCAGTTCAGGTGACAAGAAAAGTATTTTCAAACTGCTGTAAAATATGAAGTAGGCTACTGTTTCTGCTGGTGTGACGTAGGCATGCAGCGATGGTTGCAGACACTGCTCTTTATGCCCATTTTGGACTGCCCGTGGTCACCTGAAGAAGTGATGACTCGTAGTTTGGTCTCTCTGGTGGAGTGGTTCTTAACAGTTCAACAGTTCTTTGCCAAAATTGTGAAATGTTTAGGACCACTTGATCAGGCGGACAAATACTTCCAAGGCAATACATGGAGTAGCCTGCACTTCTTTGAGGATCTTGAATCATTGAGTAGTTTAGGCTGATATGCTATAGTAAAGTGATGAGATTCTTAATTAAATTGTGTGGATTAGACTAATTTCACGTCATGTCTTTAGCATAGTCTAATAGAAGATGTCAGACAATTTTTGAAATCTGAAAGCAGTCGGTTACATTCATTGTTTTATTTCTACAAGATTGATCTTTGAGGATCTTGAATCATTGAGTAGTTTAGGCTGATATGCTATAGTAAAGTGAGGAGATTCTTAATTAAATTGGGTGGATTAGACTAATTTCACGTCATGTCTTTAGCATAGCCTAATATAAGATGTCAGACAATTTTTGAAATCTGAAATCAGTTGGTTACATTCATTGTTTTATTTTTACAAGATTGACCTACATGTTTACGCTAATGTTCACCCTAACCTTGTTTGATTTGTGAGCATTTCTCACTCTCTCTATATCTCTCCCCCCCACAACTGCTCTCGCTCTGTCTACTTCTCTCTCTCTCTATCTCTCTCCCCCACCCCTGCTCTCTCTCTGTCTCCTTCTCTCTCTATCTCTCTCTTGTGTGCCACCTTGTGTTATAATGTCAATATAGCCTCGTGGTGTCCGACTGTTCCTGAAGTCCAAACAGCGCATTGGGCATGGTCGCTGTCCGAGGTGCTGAAGGAAAGGGCCAATTGGATTCCAGACAATTTAACTTTTTTTCCCCCGGTGGATAAATATGTTTTTTGTTTCAGGAGAGTACAATGAATACAAAAAAATATTTTTTGTTGTTGTTTTGTTTTCAATAACTGTTTTTCATTTATTGATGGACAAATATAAGAGAATAAAATTTTACACCGCTAGGAATAATGATGATGATCAAGATAGTTCTAAGGGAATAATATTTGCTTTGTTGTATTGACGTATGAATCATTTATTAAAGAGCCATCCACAGATTATTCTCTCCAGTCTCCATCCCAGACGCCGCTTTATTTCCTCTGATCTCAGCAGTGTGCCAACAACATTACGACTATTTGCTAAACGGTTCTCATGAAGCCCTGTGCACTGCGAAGGTTTGCAAGTTGGGTAAGATATTACGCAGTATAATGAGATGCCCATAGCGATTTCCCTACATGCGCAAAGGCAGCAGATGTAGGGGTAGTAGTCCCACAGGATGCGATCCGGAATTTCATCAGCGGTCGGGGTGACCCGAACCTCCTCCAGTTGGGAATTGGGTGGTGGTCGGACATGGTAAATCATCTTTACTACGGAGAATAGGCCAATTATCGGTCTCCTGAAAATCCAGTGAATCCTTAAAAAAAAAGTATAAACTGTGGTTGTGTCCGTGCGTAATAGTGTGTGTTTGAGTGAGCGTCTGTTTGTTGTGGGTGGGCAAGGTGCATAACTGGGCCTTAGAAAGCCACCTTGATATCCCTCAGGTTAATCTAGCTTCTAAAGATGTTTTTATTTAAATTGCCCAAATCTGAATAAATAAAGGTTGAATAATATAGCCTACGGAATTCCTACATTTTGATTAAACCCATGAGCACACAGCATTGTGTATCGAATTGTATTCTGCTCTCGCATAATGATGAAATGAAATATAATCTAAAATCAGACTTGAAAACATTCACACCCAACAAACTATATAAATGCTTTAAAGAGATGACATATTCAAAGGGTGCCAGGTACCAATGAGTTCATTATGGCGGTTATGACTGGCTGCTTATAAACGAAGTCCTCGGTCTGTGTACAGCAGATAATATTTTTATTAAAAGATCATCCCTGTTCAGCTTTCAAAGCACACAAAATAGATATGATCTATTTTATTAAAATTGCAACTCAAACAGCTCTGTATTTGAAAATGCTTTGAAAATAAGACATTAATATGTCTTTTACAAGTCTCAATTTTATCTGGAACTGGAAGGCAGCTAAGCCATATAGCCCAAACTCCACTAAGCCACACACAGACGTAAGCGCAAGAGCTGACTGCGTACAGTGCACTGACAAATGCAGGGTTTTCTCTACAAAATAGTTTAATTCCAAAAAAAACAAGACGATCCAACTAAGTTAAATGGGTCATGGCACAAGTTCCACCAAAGATCTCAAACCGGGTCATTGGGAAGCTGTTGGATTCCGCTGTTCTCTAGTGCGTGTTTGCTTTGATAAATACATGTTGGAGCCTCCATGAGCGAGTGAGCGAGCGATTAGGAGAGGGGGGGGGGGGGGGGGGAACGACTGCAAAAGGTGGTCTTTAGGCGCATGTGATTGCGTTCAGAGACCTGCGAGCTGAAAGACCAGGCGTGAGGAGTTAAAAAACAAATACTCTACCTGTGGATATAAAGGTTTGGATTACGGATGGATTGTATCGGTTTATTATCTTGCTGGACTGCTGGCCATGCACGGGAGATATATTTTTTGCGCACATGCCGCAATTGTTGGGCATTGAGTGGAGCGGTCATGGAGAGACAGTGAGCTCTCTCCGAGTCATTGTTGGATGTCCTGAATACCTTTTGGATTGAAACCATACAATGGTTGGGGGTCTATAAAAAATATCTCCTGAAATGGAAACTAATATACAAATATAGATGTCAATTCGGTAACCCACGGCGTGGAATATTACGCACATTTCTCTCATGGCTTTACCAAACTCCTCGGGCTCCTCTGGAGCTGACAAGCCCAACCCCAGTCTCATAGATCTGGGTACATTCTTCGTGGACTCCGATATCATATTTGGATTTACCAGTCATCTTCTCAGGAGAAAAGCAAAGGTGAGTAAGTGCACGCTACACTAAATAGCTGAAACATAGGCTGCTCAAACATAAAATGTAGCATAATCCACTGGCCCAACTACATTGAAAAATATAACGTTAATAAATAAGTAAGTTGATACACAAAGTGATCAGTAAAGCCACAGACCTGGATTTCCAGTACATTTCAGGACCATGAACAGCTCCCTTGACTGTCAGTTGCGCCTTATCTACGTTGCCAACTTCATAGCGTGATCACTGACTTGGATATATTTTCTTTCAAATCATTTAAAAAAGTTTGAACCAAGTAGAGAGTAGTAGGGTGGATGGGGCTTTGTGGTCCCGAACATTCAATGCTTTAATAGACAATACGGCTACTGTAATCTCTGCGCTCATTCGCTGTTAAAGGCGCTGAGTAGTTATAACCAAAAATGAACACTCGTAATCAGTACAAGCGCACGCAAGGGTCAGTAAAGACCACAATGACAGACTTGATTTCCCTATCACTGTCAAACATTTAATTTGATGATATGATAGAATGATTCATTTCTAAATGCAATGAGAGTCACACAAAACTGAAGTGGGGAAGATATGGAATAGCCTATCCTGGTTCCTGATCTCCTAAAGACTGTGTAACTAAATTATATTAGGATACCTATTTTTTAAATTGTGACTCCGGCTCATCTGTCTATTGTGTCTGTGGTCTGATAACCATGGCCGTAGCTTCAGATAAAAACATCATTTTCATATCTATGATAAATTATTCAGAGAATTTTGTATTTGCCTTTTGTTGTGAATAGCTTATGTTATGCTGCATGTGTAATTACAAAGAAACGTTTGGCAGTATTAAATTGGCCTCATTCTGTTAACCCCATAAGGACGCCTATAATTTGCAACCAGTTGCGCTGCCAAGCGTAAAGCCATTCAACCTTTTCGACAGACAGACACAGACTGACTGACTGACTGACAGACAGACAGACAGACAGACAGACAGACAGACAGACAGACAGACAGACAGACAGACAGACAGACAGACAGACAGACAAAAGGCTGCAATTGGGTCATGTGAGGGTAGAAAGGATTCTCAAAACGAAGTACGAGGCCGCCGTCGCTTACATCATCAACATCAAATATTTAAACTGGGTTAATTAAATATTTAACCTGTACCCCTTATTTTGCGAAAACCATCCTGCAATCTTTCTATTTACCAGAGGATGGCGCCAAAGTAGCAAGAACGGGACGCATTGGCTTTAAAGCTAAATCGGCTCTGTACTGTACCCATTATCTTGTCAGTGAAGCAATGTCTGCAACTGTGCTCGCGTGAGTGACAACAGGATGGATAAAACCATTGATTACAATAATCTAAAATCAAAATCACTATATTTCAAATAACATTACGAAATTAAGCTATATGAATAACTCAGTCATCTGACTAGTGTAATGCATTGATAATAGCGGCCAATAAAATGGGCAATTTCAGCTTTATAAATAGCTAGCCAAATAACCTATAAACCTAATACAACTCACACGTTGAATTATCCTGTCTGATCCATGCACCTACGGTTGTGATTTTAAGTGATTTACTATTGCAGTGTCCAATCACGCTCCAAAAAGTTTCTCAAAAGTTTTCCCCACCCATTTAAAAGAGTGTGTGCCAAAACTTCTCTCGGATTGTCCCGTCATAGGACGGATCAAGTGCAGGACACAACTATGGTTAGCCTATAATATGTTTAGTCGCTGACAGATTTAGAAGTGACACTTCAATTTACAACTACGACTACTCTTCAATGTACAAATTATTTTAAATGATTGAGTGTATGTGAGAACCACGTCTACTAGGGATACCCAGACCCGGGAGAATGAACTCATTTTGGGGAAATGCAACTCATGGACTGGACCCTGACAACCGCATGTTTACTGTAAGTGTTTTATGCATAAAGTTAAAATGATCAGTTCCGATTTTCAATAGAACCTGTCTCTGTCGCACACACCCTTTTGTCTTGGAACCCATTTAGCCTGCCTTTTCAAATTGGTAGTACTCATGTCTACCTATGACATTCATGCAGGTTGTCAGTCAACCAACAACTCCAGACAAGTAGACTTCCACACCTGTGCTTGTGCGTCTCGCCAGCGTATTGTCCTACCTGTGAATTTATTTTAACCGAGTTGCTTTTCTCTAATGGCGAAGGTGGAAGGTTGTCCTAGCGGAGAGTCGCCGTTCCCTGTTGATCTGAGTCCCAGGAAAGTACTTCACTTGGCGAAGGACGCGCGGTGCAGCAGCCGGCCACCCCCGGAGGGCGCAGGGTCCGTGACCGTCTCAGAGTCGGAGAGAAGGGATGGAAAAGGAAGCTTTTGCCAACAATGTCAAATGAATGTGACAGAGCTGAAGAGGCAAGCGCTGGCCTTGACAGACCCAAGTTCACTAAAGGTTTGTGAAGCAATTTTTTACTTTAATATGAGTCTCAAGTGCTGATTGCCTTTTAAGTACCAATAAGGCAAAATAATAATTTTCATACACTTTACACCAAGGTTACATAGTTGATAATGTTGTTGGTTGATTTTTGGATAATATTGCAATGGCATGGTAATAACCTCCTTTCCCCACTCATTTGAAATGAGTCCAGTGAGGTGGCTCTTTCATTTATTATGAGGCAGGTAGTAATGGGAGATGAATGTGTGTTTGTTAACATCATGCTCTGCTGGCGTAACAGGGACAGGCTGCCTTGGTTCCATACAGCAGGTCATATAGGGGCACACAGATGGCATGCTAAGAATAATTATTTTTGCCATCCTCCTCCCAGTGTAGCTAGCAGTGAAGGCATAGAGTGTGATTCTGACTAAGTCAGGATCATGACCTGTTCCCCAGCTTTTCTCTGTGGCCCTCATTACTGACGGGCACCTCTAATCAAATCAAATCAAATCAAACTTTATTTGCCACATGCGCCGAATACAACAAGTGTAGACTTTACCGTGAAACACTTACTTACAAGCCCTTAACCAACAGTGCAGTTCAAGAAGAAGAAAATATTTACCAAGTAGGCTAAAATAAAAAGTAATAATAAAAAGTAACACAATAAGAATAACGAGGCTATATACAGGGGGCACCGGTACCGAGTCAGTGTGCAGGGGCACAGGCTAGTTGATAATAGGTTTGAGCCCACTGCCCACGTGCTTATGCCATAGTCTAGACTCTATTATGATGGGTACATAAAGGCAGGGTGAGACATGGCTGTGAAACTCCTTGTGAGCTCTGTATTCCCAGCATGTAGTAGCTGTGGCTATAACTCCCCATACAAACACACCTTATTATAGAGCTGCGGTTGTCCTCTGGCTGGGTGCAGAGGTAATACATATCAAGTCCTTCTCCTCTGTGAGTACTGGAGTCATGAGAAGCTGTAGGGTAATGACACTGATTATAATGTCCCAGTCTTCCTGTGAAGTATTTTATTTCGCTGCTCACAGCCACACGCTGTTTATGGATGTGAAAACTCAGCGTCTGAGACTGAAAGGTCTCTGGAAGTGGCCTATTGTCTTGCTAAACAATGCTTATGTCTTTATTTTGCTGTCGGGGAGAGTAGGGGGGAGGAGCTGCTAGTGGCGGAGTCTGAGGAGGAAGTCAAATCCCAGTTGACCTTCGCAATGCATTGAAAGTGTTCCTGTATGGCTCGCCCCACAATTCCCACCGCTGTTAAATTTAGGCCCTTTTTGTTGATGTCACTGCTGCGTGAGTTTGCCCCAGGGTTTGTTCTCCTTTGTTGTTGTGTTGGAGGGACTGTCTCATGCTTAGCTTGGATTACAAGCCCTCCAGCCTCGTCGGAACCCCCTCAGCATCTTGTTTCTTATGGGAAAAGGGAGATGAGATAAACGATTGGGGAAAACTTTTGAGAGGAATTGAACTTCATCACTCAAGTGTTCTTCTGTATGTGTGGTCGAGTTTCTCTGTGGGGGTGGTCTAAATCATATCAGATCCGGTAAGCCCCCCCCAACAGATGTACACTATCCCACCTGCAAGTCCTTCTCCATGGGAATGGAACCCTCCCCTCTCGGTTACCTGTGTGGTCCTCTCCAGGTGTGGAGCGGTTGAAGGGTGGGATGGGGGCTGCTCCTTCCTTCTCCCATTATGCACATGTTGATGGCTAAATTGGGCCCTAATTCTAAGGTGGTAAACAGCCAAGGCAGGGTGCTCTTATAGTGCTCCCCTCATAGTATCCATTTCTCCAGCTGCAGGAGAAAGGGCTCCATTGTCGCATTGGGCCTGTGCTGCCCACCTGGAAGGTCTAGCTGGATGTGGTCGTAGATGGAGGGCTTTCACAGATTTTCTTTGGTGGAAGAGGGCCACGTGATGTGTGGTGGAAAGATGACTGTTGTGGGATGTTTGAGCTCCTGGCATCAGAGCTACAGAGTTCTGCTGTACCTGTCATGGTGGATAGGGGCCATCTGAGTTTACCCTGGGAAAGAGAGAGAGGGAGCTGTTTATGTGAGAGTTTCCCTCCTCTATCCTCCTGCCGTCCCATTTTTTTGTGATGAGGAAGTCAGCCTGCCTCCCCAAACAACCCGTCCTCCAGTTCCAGTAGACTTATTGTTTGAGTACAGTATCAGTAGCAGCCAGCAGATACATTCAAGGAAGACAATTTGGGTTGAATGAGTGTACTATGCTGAAGCCTGGGTTTACTGGGAAATGCACAGACAGTGAACTGCCTCAGAGGTGGCTTTCGTGTTATCCTGTTTGTCCTTCAAAGAACCCTCTCAGGTCACTCTAATGTTGTTAGGAACTTGAAGAGCTCCTGTTCTTCCTAGTGTCACTATGCTCTGGGCCACTGGCTCAGTGTCAACCTGAAGGAGCTCAGAGTAGCAGCAGCCAGCATACACTACAGCTGGGCTGGGAGGGAGACGGTTGCTGCATTACTGTGAGGTGTTGTCGAGGGAAACGCAGGGTCAGCATTAGAACAATGAAGGTGACACATGATTTTCTTTATGGTCTGCTGCAGCTTGCACAGCCAGTGGCAGCAATTAGTCTTTTTCCACGCTCTCTGCCATTAAGTGCCTGTCTCGTTCACAGAGGAGCAGCTCCTGTGTCCCCCACATCTTTTGTTTTCATATTTATAGCTGGCATGTGCTTTGTCTGACATCACCCATACCACTTCACCTCACTTAATGCTCGAAAGTAAAATACAGTGACTTGGACACACATTAACCAGACATTGTTAGACAGCAGCGCATTGAAAGAAGCCCTGGTAGAATGGGTTTTGCTTAAAGGACAGATACTGAAGAGGCAGATTAAATGGAGACACAGGTTCTGCAGACTTGATTTTCTCCCTTAATCAAAGGCATTCACCCGGGTTAATGTACAGTATTTGATTTATATAACTAAAAACGAACAAACAATTTTAGTAGTAAATGTCAGACAGTCTGGATGGCTGCAGCAGAAATGACACACTGTATTTCAGGTGGCTGAACATGATGGCAAGGTGAGGTATAATCGGGGGAAAGATGATCACTTGAAGGGTAACCTCAGGTTCAAAGCACTAAATACCCCTCAACCGTAATCAGAGGATCTGTCAACATTCAACATGCCTATAGAAAGACCAGACCTGTACACCTGGCTCAGATCCACCTGCATTTAATGAACGATACCCCCTTCATCCACCCCTTCAGATGATTTCTGCCCTGAAAGGGTTACTCAATATTTTGGCCGTGCCTTGTGATGGATTGGGAGGAGGACGTTTTTTTTTGTCTGCACTGTCAGCCGTCTCATGAAAAGGTAAGGGGGCTGTCAGTGACAACAATGGTCTGTTGGGTTTCTACAGCCCCTAAAGCCTGGCGGTATTGTGACCCACAAGGGCTTTAATTCCTCAGCCACGGCCAGGCAGCAGCTTCTAAAGCCACTGGTCCTATTCTAGGCAGGCTGACAGTTACTTGATATGGTGGTTGAAATAAGTATCCTCCCTCCCTATCTCTGACTATCACCCAAACATTAAAAGAAAAGAAAGGGCTCAGCGAAAGAAAAGCAGCCAGGCTATTGTTTGTTAGGTACTGTATACAAACATGTATATCGTCACTCTGCTTTCAAAGCATGTATCCCTGAAGCTCCTTGTGAAGCAAAGTTTATAGTTGATGAAATGCACTGTGCAAAGAAAAAATGTATCTAACAAACTTTCCTTCATGTTTTCCTTCAGGTGAGTTTGTATTCTCATTGCATTTGATGTAAGAGCATTGTAATTTAACCAATATATTCATAGGTTGGAATGTTTTTTTAGATTCCAGTCATTTACATTGTGTATGTCTATGAATTAGTCTTTGTGTGTATGTTTTTGTTCATAGTACAGTCAGAGCCAGTTCCAGGGCCAGTGTGAGTTTATAAAGACTTGTTCTGATGGCTGGAAGAGATAAGTAGATATTGTGTTAGTACTACACCAAGGGGTACAGGTCAGTGAAACAAGCACCATAGCCAACACCCCCACATAGCTACTTATATACGAACACCTAGGAATATGAATACAGTGTGGAATTCATGATACACAGAATGACTAGCAGAGAAAGCCTTGCAGGGGTTTATGGGCTTGCAGACTTGGATTAATCCGAGCAGTTGGAGGTAGAGGTCAATGGAGAGCTGGCATTGTGGCGTGGTGAATGAAGGGTTTTATTGGTGTTTGCAGTCTGACTGAACAGGCCTGCTATTTGCTCACAAGCTGATAATGAATCATTCTATTGATGTGTTAGAGTGGACGATGAACAGGTACTCCTAGTTAGTTGACTATGTATTTAGAGATGTCTTTGTTTTTGTTTATCCATCTGTTTACTTGTCTGTGTTTGTGTATTTATTGTGTGTGTGTGTGTGTGTGTGTGTGTGTGTGTGTGTGTGTGTGTGTGTGTGTGTGTGTGTGTGTGTGTGTGTGTGTGTGTGTGTGTGTGTGTGTGTGTGTGTGTGTGTGTGTGCCTGTCTGTCCAGGCTAGGAACACTTTCCTAAATCCCACTATGGGTTTATGTAAGTGTTCTGTAGAGGATATTTCAATAAAGTTTTTGGTTGCCATGGACAACAACCCATCTGGACCATTTCAGTATGTATGCATCACCACCTTTGTAGCCCTGGGTGACGTTTCAGAGCTTACACAATCACCATGTTCATTTCTCATCTGCCTATTCAGAGTTGAGTTGACAGGGTAAGTGCCAGGGATCACCAGGCATCCAAATCAAGAGATTTAAGTTTCTGAAGACGTATCATTAGTGTCAAAACTTTAGGGATCATATTTCTACTGGACTTTGCATAAATGTATGTGTTTATGTATGTGTGGGTACATGTGAGGGAGAGAGAGATAGGGAGAGAGAGAGAGAGCGAGAGAGAGAGTGAAAGAGAGATGGAGGGATCAGACTGAGTGAGCCTGTCCACCTGGCTGGCTGCTGTTTCTCAGGCTTGCCTCGGGGGTTACCTCTACCGTTGTTGATTGACCTCTGACCCGTCTGTCAGCTCTCCCAGCCTCTGCTGTGGGATAAGGTGGGATAGGGTTTCAGGTAGCCGGGCTGGGCTGGAACAGGTGTACGCTGCCAGGTCCACTGCAGGGGGTTGTGGACAAGACTGATGAGGACAGGGGAAGGAAGGGGTTGTGGGAGGATTGTGGGAAGTCATAAAACCTAAGGTAGATACAGAGTATGACCACATTGAAGAAAAAAAAGTAGGATCATACATTATTTTGTTCACTAGTATCATATGAACTATGGATGATTTGGTCGTAACTGGTTGGGCGGGGATGGGGGTAGAGGTGTAGGGGTGAGGTCCCACCCTGCAGAAGCTGCTGAGAGAGAGCCTTGCCTGGGGAGAGGAGTGCACTGTGAGGTGGGCTGCCTCCTCCTCCATGTCCTTTCTGGTGAGGCCAGCTAGGCTGTGCTGCTGTGCTTTATGGCATGTGCACAGTATTAAACTGCAGAGCAATAATCTGATGTCAACCAGCAGAGATAACACAGGCATCAATCACAGCCAAGCCCTGCGGTATCTGCGTGGCTCAGTCAACAGTACAGAGTTGGAGCAGAGGACAATCTCATCACGCTCTGCTTCTGCACTCAGTGACTCTTCTGTTCTCCTTTTGATTTGCTATTTTCATTACCTGGTCACCTCATTAATACGTCATTCCTGTACTGTGCCATTTGATTGTTTCTTCTGCTGGATGATTGTCTGCACATATGACCACATTTGTGGTGTCTAAGAGACAAGTGTCTGTAAACAGGACAGTGTGTGTCTGAGAGAAAGCAATAATGTGTTGGTCTCCCCCTCCCCCCACCTACACCCCGTGCCCCTCCGGATTCTATTCCAGTCTGGCAACAACAAGAGGAAACGGCCATCCACTTCAGGGCGGGGCCACAGGAAACAGCCTTCGAGGGGGACTTTGGTTGGTTGGCCTGTGTGGCATACCTAGGCTTATACATACAGCATGGAGGCTGATGCTCATCACTGGTCATCAGGGTAGAGGAATCTGTTTAGGTACAGGAATAGCTGCCATTCCTCCCCTCTCGGCAGCACTCCTCACTGTGCTGAGATAGTCTACAGCAGACGGACTCTGGACAAGATTAGACAGGCCACAAACACAGACGTGCCCCGCTCAGACCATCTGGCTCTACTGCTGCTGGCTGGCACTGGATGCAAAAGGGCCAGTCCAGATGTTCTCCCATTTACCTGGTGAAGGGGAGAGCAGCTTAGTGCCGGGGGTTTAGCTTAATAGTTCTAGTCTTTAATGTTAGTGAAAGCTTAGAATTGTTGTCATACCTACAGTGAAACAAGCAAGCTCCACCTGTGCTCTCCCATAATCATTCAACATGATAACCTTCAATCGATTCAGAGCGCTCAAGCCTTTGAAAGTATATGGTAAAATTGTACAATTCTTAGTACAAAACTGAAAACAGATCATCAAAAAGGATGTTTTTTCTAAACTTTAGGCACATTTTCAATTGACTAAGTACAGCACACAAAATCACACACTAACTTTTTCACCAACCTAATCAGTGTTTTATCTAGAAATACTTTTCATATAAGGTAATTAATTGCCTTTCACAATGCAATGCTCACAATACTTTTCATATGATTCTCTTTTAATTTATTTAAAT